>NC_142413.1:19365029-20047529 GCF_059516105.1 Syngnathus floridae
ACCTAAAAAGAATCTCACGACACCCCACCAAACAAAAATGTCCCGAAAAGTAGGAATAGTGAATTTTCTTACTCATTTTGTTACTCATTGTGAAATCTGGGGCTGACTCAAAGTTGATATAATTATATGAACCAAATCCAAGAGGATTCAACTGTTCTGCCTTTTACTATCCGTCACGACATACAAATGCTTTTGTAATTGACATTGACATTAGTTGACATTGTGTAACAAGGCCCCCTGATTGGGAATGACATATGTTAATTTTATTAAACTGACTTGTGCAGTAGCTACAGAAAAATAGATCAAACCTCTTCATTTGTTTCAGTATTTGACTTGCCATCCACAAAAAAAAAAAAAAAAAAACATGCAACATCTGAAACCCTCCCTTGCCGGTCGTATTTGTGCAGGGTTTACTCTCCGTCATTGAGAAACTAAAGGGAACCAGCGAGCAGGAAGTGCGAATAGTTCTTCTGGGCTTGGACAATGCCGGCAAGACCACGCTGCTCAAGAGCCTTGCCTCTGAGGATGTCAACACCATCACACCTACACAGGTGAGATGAAACAAATCACCGCCAGGAGTTAGGACACAATATGAAAGCCATAAGTTGACACAATTATATGTAGTCTTACATAGATGTGATTCAGGACTGAAACATTGCTATCAAAGATCATTGAAGGAAAACTGACATACAGTATAGCTAGAAAAATCGAAAGTCAGTATACTCATCAGGTACCAAGCTAATCACTTGTGTACGTGATTCATAAGGGTTGAAGCTAACATGACCGACTCAGCCTAATCTGCCATGGTGAGTAATCGCAGTATGGCAACATGCACATAAGCATCACAGGTAACTCAACCACGTTATTAAAGGGGGAAGTCAACCTCCAAATTTTCTTCATAATAATATGTTCTGTGCATCCTGACTAGCCAAAACACAGTGTTCTGATAAATTTCTCATTTGCAGAATATGAATGAAAGAGGCAAAATCCAGTTATTTTTATTGAACTCAGGGAGCGGCCATTTTGCCACTTGCTGAAAATGACATCACATTTAAAAATGTTAAAGAGTTAGTTCAGACATAAGAACATATTGTTGTATACGTGTAGTAAAACACTCGCTAGTTATTCAATTGTGTTGTACTCTGAAGGAAATTGTATCCAATGCCAAAAATAGCAGTAGCTAACACACGAGGTTTAAAAAGCAGGTAAAGGGCAATTTGAAAAGATGCAATTGTAAAACTGTCTCACCCAGTACTGCACTGAGGTATCGACTGCAGGATCTAATTTGGTGGAGACACCTAGATCAGTGCACTCTCACACTCAAAGTGCAGTCCACATTGAGCGTAAACTATATTTATCATCAATATCATCTTAACTGCAGCATTGTGTTTTTTATCAGGGTTTCAATATTAAGAGCGTTGCCTCTCACGGCATGAAACTCAACGTGTGGGATATTGGAGGGCAAAGGAAAATCAGACCTTTCTGGAAAAAGTACCTAGAGAACACAGATCTGTTGGTAAGTGAACTCAAAAAGCCCAATAAAATGTTCTTTACGCTTGTGAAAATGACAATTCTCTGAAGCCAACATGCAAATACATAAATGAGAAGAACAAAAATATTTCTTTCAGATTTACGTTATCGACAGTGCGGACAAAAAGCGATTTGAAGAAACTGGACTGGTGAGTGATTCTGAAATAAATGTCATTCTCGCAAAACAACCCACATATTGGCACAAACATCTTACCCTGTCTCTACTTTTAATAAATCACATTACATAGTTAAGTTGCTGAGCACGCAATTTAGTTAGGTGTACTTGGCATCTAATTATTACTATTTCAAATACTTTTAAACAAGATCATAGTAAATGGGCACTCCTTTAACCAAGGAGGGTCTAGAATTTTAATTTCTCTACTCACCACTAGCCACTTCATTTGATACTCGACTACAATAATGAGATCCATTAGCTCCCATACCTGTCATGAGAAAAAGCTCTTTGTATGATCCACTACAAATTAACATAATTATTTTTTTTATCTGGAAATCTGGAACTTTGATGTGCTATAGTCTTATATAAGTGATCCTAATGAGAAAGCATTTATAGACTTTGAAAGGTGCTAAATTTCTATAGGCTTATCGGGAATATATGTGAGAGATATGAAAATAAATTGAATATCTGTAAGACTGCAGGCTAGCCAATAACAGGGGATCCAAATGTGGTTGAATAAAAACCTACCTTGTTGAATTATCATATTTAAAGAGATGCAGTGGGAAAATTCACTTACAACAGCAAAAGACAGAGCAGTAAATTTAAATTGCATGACAACACAATGGAAAAGAAGTATTAACAAACACAAACACACACACCTGCTTTGACTCCTTATTTGCCCACAGGAGTTATCCGAGCTGATAGACGAGGAGAACCTAAAGGGTGTTCCGGTGCTCATCTTTGCCAATAAGCAAGATTTGGCCACAGCATCGCCGGCGAGCGAGATCGCCGAGGGACTCAACCTTCATACGTACAGAGACCGCGAGTGGCAGATTCAGGCCTGCTCAGCCGTGTCTGGGGAAGGAGTTCAGGTCAGCTGCAAACATTGACTTTTGTATTTTGCTGTCTCACAACGCTTTACAAAAGTGCTTCGGAAAGACTGCTAACTGCTATCTTATTATCCAACAGGATGGCATGAACTGGATTTGCAACAACATCATGAATAAAAAGAAGTGAGCCCCAACAAGATGGAGAAGGCAACTAGCATCATGTCCAAACACGCGCATGCACACAATACAGATGTGAATAATTTCTTTTTAAAATTTGTCATGCTGTTAATATTTAGGCAATGTTAATTAGGCTTCCATTGTGTTCCTGTCCATCATCCCTCAGATCCTTGTCTGGTGATCCTATGAAAACTATGCAAACTTAACTTAACTGTGTTAGAACTGTTGCCATCTCTACCATTCAAACTGTAGCTTATTGTGTGTGTAAAGTGTATTTTGACATTTTTGACAATAAAATGTTTGGTGATCTTCTTTTGCTTTTCCAATTTTCATTTCTTTTCAGGCCCCTATATCGCTTCCCCACACGGGTCATAGAAGAGCTTCAGCCCAGCTGACTTTGGCCAATCACAAGGCACATACAGACAATTATCCATTCACACACATTCTCACTTATAGACAACTTTAATCTAAGACGCATGTTTTTGGAATGTGTGAGGAAGTTGAAGAACCCCGGAGAAAGCACATGCAAATATGGAAGGAACATACAAATTGCACACAGAAAGACCAGAGTAGTGTGTGTGAAAGGTAATGAATAATAATAATAATAAAAAATAATTATGCCCCTCACAACCCCTCATAGCGAACTGGCCCGCGTGAATAAATGGGGGGATTATTCTCCTTCAATTTAATTGTTGAAATGTGCAGGGCAATCTGCAGAGACCCCCTCCCTCAGTCTTCACTTTTGTGTCCTTGGACAAATGTGTCCAGAGGCTCGAGCAACTGTTTTTTTCCACCTTACCATATATTGTATTTGAGTTTGACCCTGGTGGAGGCTGACACTTCCATTTGGCCGTCATAGCCCTGATTTAATGGATCTTTTGTTTCTATTATGTGTAGATGTAATTAGACGTCTGAAAGCATTTCAACGCCACATCAGACTTTGTTGGCTTGTCTCCCACATGAAGTGATTGCTTCTTTCTTGATATATGGGGCAGGCTTTTTGTCGGAAATTTTGACAGTATACTTCTATGTGGTGAAATTCTCCATGGCAACACCAAGAAGAAGCAATGCTCGTGGGCGGTGTGATCTGTTGTAGGAGCTCTGCAGGGGGTGGAGGGAACCATTTGGAGCGTAAAAGCACACTGGATTGTCGACGGGTGCTTCTTCAACCAACAGGTGGCAATACTGTGTTAGAAGTGAAATACGGTGGGGGACAAGTTGTCTGCTTCATAGTCGAGATGAGAGGTTTTGTTGTTTGAATTTCACGTACAGTTTGCATGTTGCCCCCCTGTGCTTATGTGAATTCTCTCCCCCATTCATATTCCATTCATGAAAGACATTAAATGATATCTCTTCTCGCACAGTCGTAGCCGATAGGCTACAGCTCTCCCTAATGAGGCTAAGCCATCCCAAAAAATGGATGGATGGCTAAAACACCCCGAAGATGTGATGTCACATTGTCAATGAGTTTCCATGGCAACCCTCCATGTTATTCTCCAACCACCATCTCCCTCCCCTCTTTCCCTTTATACATCTGTCACTTAATCGTAGCTGTACTCCACAAAAGAAGACATCCTGACAGACTGGATCAAAACACACACACACTCTGGTAAGAACAAAAGAATTCTGTGCCCTTTTACTCTTAAATATACATATGAATGTGCTTTGCTTTTACGTTGAATCTCAGTGCTCAAACGGCCAATTTCATTTTTCCTGTAGGGCTCTAATCATGGCACAAGTCACCCATCCAATGCCCACAGTAACTGCACCAGGGAGTCTCAACGCCACACGGATGACCTTTCACCCCCAGACCACAGCTACGCAGTTTCCATGGGAAGAGGGGCACATGCAAGCGCACGTCGTCGTGATCGTGGTGATTTTTTGCGGCGTCTGCCTCCTGCTCCTCCTGGCGTTCTTCTACGCTTTCTGCTTGCACTGCTCCATCACCTCGACGCCGACAGACTCCCACAGCAGCGTCAGGAGCGGCCAAGATCGAGAGGACGCCACCTTTAAGTGCACCTCAAGTGAAGGCCTGTCAATTGGGAATCACATCTGACTGGCATTACGTTATTGCGTCTAATATCATCTAAATGATATACCACACATGATTATTTAAAACACTAAACTCAGATGCCTATGACTGCTTGGTATCATTGAAAAGATCAAATCAAAGAAAAAAAAAAGTCCTTTTTCAATGTAGATCCTTTGAAATCTTTTTGCACAGCTGTTAACTTTATTTAAACCTTTTACGGGGTGAAGTGAACTGAAAAATTATTGTAAGTGAGAAAATGGTTTTGGTCCCAGAATTTCCCAAATGTATTTATTTTATGTCTTTATTTATTTGTGTGCGAGTGTGCGTGTCTGTGTACTACTACTATATATATATATATATATATATATATATATATATATATATATATATATATATATATATATATATATATATATATATATTTATATTTATATTTATATATATATATATATATACTTCACACAATGTCACATCATAGCTTTTATGACTACTTTTGGAGCGGTATAATAAATAGTAGCGGACAAACAGGTCAGGTCTGTACACTTCTTGCCAACTTGCTTAATTTCTACTGAGCTGACAAGCTTGTTACTGAAACTTTCTGAAAGGAAAAAGCCATTTGATTGTCAGATCTAACTAGTAGTAGCTAAAGCGTGCAAGACTGCAAGAAATAAACACAAGAGTGTTCAACTGAACCACATAGTAATGACATTTTTTGGGTGGGGATAAACAATTTAATTGCTTTAAGGTGAAGTTGTAATGTGTTAATTGAAATATCTATTCCCACTGGGCTAGTAGACAATATTTATTGTTTCTTCTATCACTATGCAATAAAACAAAGTCTATCAGTCTCATGTCAAATGTACTCAAGACAGATCACTGGAGTTCAGCACGTCTAGAATCAAAAGACCAAAAAGCAAACAAATTGTCAGTGTTTTACATCAGATGCACAAAGAGTTGATCACTGGCTATGGCATCAGCTAGTGTCTGTTTGGCTTTTCCATTTTAATGTGTACCATTTCAGGACACGGAACACATGGCACTCTTGGAGCAGTGAGAGTCGCAGGAGCTGTCACGTGACTCCATCATGGAATCCCTGCCGTCACCCTCGGGTGACTCCAACTCCAGGTGAGCGTCCTCCAAGCACTCCTGCAAAGCGTCTTTGTAGTGGGACTGACAACACAGCATGCATATTATGAATTTGAACAAAGCAACAAAACTTATCTTTTTACTTTTCTGTTTTACCTTGTGAACAGACATCTCCTCCACACGACACTCTTCCACGGACTCCTCCAGAGAATGGCCTGAATTCTCCATCTTGATGCGATGAGAGTGAATAGATTTGACATCATCTTCGTCCTCGCCCGGTACCAGAGGGAAAACCTGAAAACAAGAATACAAAGTCCAAGATAGAGCTTAAAAAAATATTAGGTAACTTACACAAAGTTAGGGATTTTGAGCACAATTTCAGAATGAACCTAATATGGAGTAATATCTGTACAGGTCAGCATCATTGGAATGGCAAAGTTCATACGTTGATTAAATGTCTAGTCATTAGTTGTTCAGTTTAGGTTCATTCTGAATTTCCAGCCGAAAATCCAATATCCCCATTTTTTGTGCTGTATAGTCATCAAGCGATGCTACCAAAATTGACTGAAGTGGATCGTTGGGAAAATAAATACAGTTGGTGACTGAACACAATCGACGACATGCCGCAACTGAAAACCTCCAATCCTATATTGGATTTCTTGAGGCTCCACAAACAATATACTGTACTGTATACATTTCTATTGAACCACAAAAACATGTGGATGGCCACAAAGAGAGGATTATAAGGGAGAGCGACCAGTTCAGTTGGTCTTGTCCACTTCGCTCGGTGTGCGATAGGCCAAAGTACGATTTTGTTGCATCCCTACCAGTCCCTCCTCGTCACCCTCGGTGATGACCTCAGTGATAGTGGCCTTGCTGATGGCCTTACTGATGGTTTGGGTCTCAAATTGAGGACACGCCGCTTGGGCGTTTCCATCTTTGTCCCGTTTACCTTTCAGCCAGTAGGTCTCAATCTCCACATTGCCCTAAAAGATGAGAGAAAGTAAGGACATGTTTCATCACAAATTATTCATACCCTGGCCCAATTTAAGGTTGGAATGAATGTATTTGGGTTGAATGGCTATCTTCTTGATGGGAATAAAACAAGAGGGTCTCCCAAATAAAAAAAATAAAACTTGTGTTGCCCGAGGTGAACTTGAGCTACCAAGATACAGTTTTCCATAAAAACATTTTCTTCCTAATCAAGGATCTGGAAAAAATTGTAACACAACTTGTTATATTTTGATGCTCATCTTTCGATGTTTAGACTTAAGTTAAGTTAAAGTCCCAGTGATCGTCACATACACATCTGGGTGTGGTGAAATTTGTCCTCTGCATTTAATCCATCCCCATGTGATTTTGATCCATCCCCTGGGGGAGAGGGGAGCAGTGAGCAGCAGCGGTGCCGCACTCTGGAATCATTTGGTGATTGATTTGGTAACTGTGTACATTGCTTGTGAACAAAACCAAAAACTATCATGCATATTGTTACATTCCAAAAATAAGTGGCTGGTTATATAATTAATAAGAAACCAATTGAAAGCATGGTCTGATTTGAGCTTCTACTAAGGTATAGGTTCTTTCCTGGAAAAATCGTTTCTGTTCCTATATTTAAATATTCATAGCACAACCTGTCTCATAAAAGGAAGTTTACAAAACAACTTTCTGTTTTTCCCCTTAAGATCCTTCCTGACGGCTGCTTTGGGAGAAATTTTGTTGGCATTATCACCAAATGTACTCTACACAAGTCAGACTGGAGATAAAAAGAAAAGAAAGCAGGCGATAGTTACACACTCAAAATGCTAAATACGTATGTTCTCTGCCCACAGCCAAAACATTGCCAGTTATTTTGGTTGGTTTGCTGATACGCACATCTTCCATTTGCACCAGCTGTAGCCTGAGGGAAGATTTTGTGCACGCAGATAACATTTATTTACTGCCAACGCATCATCCCACTGTGCTATTCACGTGTCCTACAGCAATTAATTATGTTGTCATAGCGAATATTTGCAGTACAGCTACAATTTCGATACTGTGTGTTGTTTTGACTCCAACCTTGATGGTAATGGTGCCCCTCCTTTCGAAAATAAAGTGGCTTCCTTTCAGGTGTTCATAAGTGGCGCTGCTGAGCTGGATATGCATTTCCTGATGAAGAGAGACAAAGACCTTCTTGAGTAGTACTTTTTTTTTTTTTTTCTCAATAACCCCTTCTTGTTCTTTGGATCCAACATTTAGAAATGATAACTTGACCTATCACTTGTCAACAATTCATAGAACAGGCACACGGGCTGCTAATGTGATCCTTGATTTTTGACCCCAATTACTGCATCCCTATTAGTCTCAGCTTAGACACCATCTTCTGGCAAACGTTAATTTGTGAATAGCACGGTTCATTTTGTTTGGCTTTCGTCACCTTTCCGTTGCTCTCCATGGCAGACGCCGTGTGGACTGTGTCGCCGTGCAGACCGTATCGGGGCATCTTGTGTCCAACCACACCTGCTACCACCATGCCAGAGTGGATGCCTGCAGCCACAACAAAGCAGGTCCATTTGTGTAAGACTTGTTTTCATCACAGGCCCCATTGTAGTTGCAATTGCCCTCAGGGGGCCTGCTATTAACTGAAACCACATAAATGTATAATCACCAAGGGTGTAACTCAAAAAACAATATTATCTTTTGTCCAAACAGAAAGAAGCTTGAATGACTTCAAATAAATCATTGACCGCTTAAATGTGTTATTAGAAAAGTGCAACACTAGTTTGTCTTCTTTTTAGGGAATGAAGGATGAAAGGGTAGTCTGAATTATTATCCTATAAATCACCACTGGCATTTGTTATTGCTTTAGCTTCTTTCTTAAGAGCCCAGAGAGACTGTTTAAATGCCTCTGGAAGTTGCACTTGTACTGTGCTACTTCTTTTTTCTCCCCTCAACCTGCACTGACAATCACATTGGTGTGATGCCGCTTCAAAAGAGAAAAAAAAGTTGAGCCAAAAGCATATCACCTTGACGTCCGTCTGCCAGAGACTGAGCTGCACTACATTTGTTTACAAACAAGGTGTGTATCAGTTTTCACTTCCTGTCCCTAATAATTGTCTCATCATACATAATCATCATTAGCATAGGCGTGAAACCCAACCCACCGACACGAATCTGTATGTTGTTTCCATTTGAGGGGTCTTTCAAGTGATCGATGGAACGCACCATGTCCAATGCCATGTCACAAATGTTATGTGCGTGATACTTGGTCTTCTCCGGAGCACCCGCAACCACCATGTAGGCATCGCCGATGGTCTCAACCTTGCAAGGTAACGGACTTGACTTGAGCACACGTGAACACAGAAAATACTGGTATGCTAAGGAAAACATGCACACCTTGAAGACTCTGTGCTTCTCGCTGAGTGTGTCAAACAAAGTGTACATGGTGTTGAGCATGGACACCACCTGCAACGGCGTGATGTGGCTACAAATGCGAGTGAATCCCACCACGTCACTGAAAAGAATGGTCACATCTGGGAACACCTGGAAGAAACACAATGAATGCCAAAGAAGGAAATTAATACACTGTCATCGGTTTTGCAAGAAAGTATGCTTGCTTACCCAAATGATAACTACCTGCTACCAAATAGCTTTGGTGTTGCTGTGCTTGAACACAAAATGTGCTGCAAACCCATATTCATTCATTCATTTCATGTCGATAAAGTCCAAAATATTAGTGCGATCGTTTTTAATGTGTATGTGTGTGTGTAGGCCTGTTACTGTACAAAAAAAATGCTTAATCATAGTGACAGATGCTAAATTGGACCTTGTCTTTATTTAGAACCAATGCTAAAAATAAAGCAAAGCTAGGAGAGATGAAAGTGAGCTAAAGAGTGGCAATGGATTTTTGTGATGAAGCATTTGTTATTGTGTTTTGGCACAGTGGATGTGATGTGGTTGCTAGCGTTTGGATTATTTATTTATTCATTTATTTATTTGCAACACTGGGGAAATCATTTGACGATCATGATTTGAATATGTCGTGCAGCAAGAAAGCTTTTTGCGCTCCATTTCTGACCTCACAAGTGTTTACAGCCGGCTCTCCTTTGCGCAGTCTCTTTGCTACTGGCTTAGGAATCATTCTGTAAAGGAGGTCATCTGTCTTTTTCATTTCATAGTCCAGCATCTTCATGCTCTCCTCTAGCTTGCTGGACTTCTTTTGCTCCTGTACTCAGACAGTAAAGAGATTACCAGTACGAAAAAATTGCTTGTGTTGCAGGACTAAATAACAAAACAAAATTATATATAATATAATATAATATAATATAATATAATATAATATAATATAATATAATAATCAACTAAATAACATCGAGCATGTTTCTAAAAAAGAGGAAACCTGTATGAGTGCTCTTTTCAGCTCCTCCGACTGCTGTGTGCCTGCCAGCACCAAATCTCTGCTGGAGTCGTGCATACTCAGGTCATTGATGTACAGTCCGGTTTTAAACATGGCACTCAGGCTTTCCATTCTGCCCATGCACACAAACAAAATTAATGACAGGGGCAGATAGACAAAACGAAACTGAGAAATTAGCATTTAATACATTGTGCAAAAGCACTGCAATTGTGAGGATGAGGATTTTATTTTACCCTTTTATAATATTACTTTATGTGGCAAGGAAGCATGTTGGAAATATTTTATGATCTGATGAAAGGTTGAACTTCTTAGTTCCAAAAGATCGGAGCATGGTGACGACAGCATCAGGACATTTTTTGTCTTCATTTGAAATTTAGGCTTTATATAAACAAAGTAGAAGGAATTATGAACAGTGCAAAATAACAGTGTTAGCATAAAACCTTCAGGCTTATGTTAGACAGCAAATGAAAATGTTAAGAAAGCCTAATGAAACATCTGAAATTTATTTGGATAAAATCAGAGGCAGGTGTGTGCTGACTCCATGAATTTAAATAATTCTGAACACAGCCACAACCCGTTGTGAGGGTGTGCACACTTGTGCAACCACATTATTTTAGTTTTACTTTCCCTCTTGAATATTTTTCAATTCAATCGAGTTTTACAGAGTCATAGATCACATTCATGGTAAAAATAATGTTGCATTTATGATTGTAATGGTCAAATGTTTTCACTTCGTATTCTGACTTTATTCTTGTAACTTAAAACATTGTCTTAATTTTGTTTTCATTGCAGCGTAGCAGCGAATGTTTTAATATTTGAGAAAGAATGTAGCGCCTCTTTACTGCTTCAATGTAGGCATGAGCGCACTTCATCACAAAATTCTGTGCTTTATAGAAGGATGTGGATGTTTTGGTAATGCTTTTTGTGGAGAAACACTCTCGCTTGCAAATGGGTTCCCATTAGGCTCACAAGAGCGGCACTGTCTGATTACAAGCTAATTAGCAGTTCATTTCATGCATGGCGAGAGCCGCTCGAATGGGCCCCTGAACTGATTCAGTGCCCACCAGCCTTTTAGTTTGCGCACTCGATGTAGCGCGCTTTGCACTTAATGTTTTGCTTTGCAACTAAAAAGTATTCATGAGGGGTTTTGTCCTCGAGTGTGCACCTGCTTGTGTTTATGCGTGTGAGTGTTGGTTCATGTTATTCTTACACAGGTGTTCCAAGGAAGATGATAGACTCCCACTCGGGCATGTATCGCATTTGTCCTTTCAGTTTGAGGCATCGGCTTCCGTCACCCCAGCTCTCCATGGCGTTAGCGCTGTTGCCATCTGAAACAGGGGCATGATGAAATGTATATTTAATCAAACCTCACATTGCTGTTTTACTTCCAAAAGAGTTTCTTGTGTGAGCACTCTTGTTTTGTGCCAAACAGAGATCCAAGTCAAAACCTTTGTAATCGTCTCCAATAATGGACTGAAAAGCCATGAGCTCCACGTCCACATCTGCAGACCGATTGGCATTTTCATAGTCGGAATCTGCAGAGTACAAGTAAGCAGAAGGGTGAATGGCATTTTCTTAAGAATGTGTTTTTATGCCAGTTCCGTCAAAATATTACTTTTTGTAAAACCGGTTGGTGGTACAAAAGACATTTCTAATGCAACTCCAAACAGCCCCCAAATTTAAGGGATCGCAACATTTCATTTACTGTATGTATCTGTACGAGATGTATCTTTTTAAAAAGCTAGAAAAGTGTTAAAACTTTAAAAAAAAAAAAGACACCCCCCCACCGCCATGCCTCAAAAATGCTTTGATCCACCTGAGCCTGAGTGTAAGGTCTCCAGGTTACATGGAGTAGTTTGACTGAGTCCCCTTGACCTTACTTAAACAAGGATATGTGGCAAATTTCTTAATGTCTACCGCACAATATCAACACATTATGATAATTACCAGGCCTAATTCCTGCTGCATTTGACTTTTCTTTCTTGTGGTCAGAAAGTACCACTCTCTTTGTTGAATTGCATTGAGAGAAGCACGTGTTAATATTATCAAAGTTCAAATTAAAAAACAAGCAGGGCTGCATTGAAACTACTCCCGAAGGCTTCTTCTGACACATTCGCAACCCAAAACCTTTTCCAAACCTGTGAATATAATTGGAGCAATACTCATCAAAATAAATTAAACTATTCAAATACAATTTAACTTTCTTTTTTAATCATAATCGACAGATCCATCAATATTTTCTAGATGTGTTTTCTAGGTGCTTAAGTATCTATAATAAGGTTACACCCAGCAATACAAAATATATTATAGGAATCAATGGTTTATAATTTGCCTTTTTTCTTGATAACATATAAATAATGACAAAATAAATTATTCAATTCCTAAATAATTCCAGTTTTGGAATGACTCCTAAACCATTTTTTTCCCTTATCATGTGTGAGGTCTACGTGTGTACAGGAAAACCACGTATAAGTGAGCCCTTGCCTAGCGGACACACACCCCTGCGACTGTTTACATGGCTTCCACTCTTACTCTGGACTCGGTTGTGGAGATTCCTCTCTCTTTTCACAGGTTCCTTGGACATGATCTCAAACAAGTTGTTGGGATGGGAGATGATCTAGGAACCCACAAAAACAAACATTCACAGCACTCGTACATTGCAGTCTACTTGTTTCAGACAATGACAAATTTGCCACTTTGCTTGGTACGACAATACGGGAAGAGCTCCATCACCATGTTCCACGTGAACTCCACCAGGGGACGAGCCAGCAAAAAGGCATCGTTGATCTTTTTTCCATCTAAGTCAGGGAAGACTGTTGAAAGTCCCGAGCCAACATTGTGCACCACCATGTCCTGGAGATTCAAAGCAATGAGTCACTTCTCAGGTATGTTCCAGAATTTTACTGGAGTCCACACGTGCAGCTTTGACCTGTCTGAAAACGATGTTGAAGGGGAAGACTTCAAAGAAGAAATCAGAGGTAATTGGCAAAATCTCCTGCTCTTCCTCATCTTCCTTCATGATGTAGCGGTAAGCGGAGTTGTCAAAGTTCAGCCTTAAGGGACACGAAATGATTACCAAAAGTACAGCCATCTTGCGTTAAAGGATAAAGTGGTGACAAGGAAGAAAGAGCAGCGTCAAGCTGTGCCATGCATTCTAATTCATAAAATATGAACTCGCTAGAAGTTGAAACAATTAGTCGACGATTTGACTATACGACTCCAAATCAACGCATAAGCCTTGATGTCAACTATTCTCTAATCACCCTTTTTCGGAATTTCCGCTTCAGCTGAACCGTATTTAAGAGGACGTTCGAGTCCCCTATTTGCTGCTAGTCTTAAAATATTCATACCGGTGGGATCATAGGGCTGGCGAGAAGTCAAGCTGTTCTGTCCAGTAAAGCATGGGCAATGACTGTTATAATTATACGCTCTAAGTCACCCAATATATTCCGGAAAATGGATGGATGGATGCAAAGTTTGATTTTCACCATGCTGTATAGATAGATCTCTTGAATTCGGTACATGTGCTTAGCACGTCTGCCTTTCTGTGCTGTGTTTGCATTTAATGCGTGTGCTTGCCTACCTCATGGTGACATGAGAGTAGTCCCCCACCATCTGCTCAGACAAGACCTCCACATGGATGTCAGTGTCATAGAACTGCTTCCCCATCTGTCTCAGCTGACCCATGGCATAGTGCAGGTAGCCTTTGCGCTTACTCCTGCAGATCACAAAGTTGGATCAGTGGAGTACGGTTTGAACATTGTCGAACATACTGGATGCACCAACAAGATCGCATGGACATGCTTTTAGGAGAGCATTGGAGTTGCATGTTTGTATCTGCTCTATGGCAATTACTGGGAACTGGAACTTCCCCAGCAACCATTCCCAAAACTAGGAACCTTGAAATGGCAAAGTATATTCTAGCAAATTGCGCACTGTTAATCCTATGATCCCTCAAAACGTATGATTAATGCATGGAACTCCATTCGATTCTCAGACCTGTAGTGAAGGGTGACTCCAGTGGCAGATTCCTCCTGGCAGAAGAAGGTTGGGGGCTGCACCTTGGGGTAGCTGAACCGCAGATACTCGTGGAGGTTGTCAAGGCCATTGACAAAGTCACGGACATGACGGCCCAGCACCTGGGAGCAGAAACATAAATGAAACATAATGTCCGTTTTAGTCCCACCATCCACATTTCCTTAGCCAGGGTGGCAGAGGGCATTGGCGTCAATCTCAGTTGACTGCATACTGTAGATGGGCCATCAATTCATCTTTACTCATGAGACACGAACAAATTAATATACTGTATTTCAGGCTGAGTGGGGAGTAGTTGCTTCTTAAAAATCCATATCTACATATCATCTGTGTCCCAAAATGCAGGACACTGAGACTATAGCGTTTACTTTTGGTAGAATCCAACTGTTCTTCCTACAGTCTGTTTTGCGACAAACATACAACAACTGAATGTGAGATCTTTGGTCACCTTGAGAATCCTGTCATAGCCGTACTTCCCCACAAATCCCAGGAAGTAGACCCCCCAGGAGTTCATCAGCTCATTGTAGGGTGTCCCTGTTACCCCACTGGCTGCCTTTGCAATGCGAGGAATCACACTCTCGCTATACACCTACAAGTACAAAAATACACCAGAGAGCCTACTTTAAGAAGACCTTTAGAATATAATGAGGTATGCTACCAGGAGCTTCAGATCATCAGATCAAGTAAAAAAAGTAGCAAGAACGGTCTTCACTTGTCCTCACCTTCAAATGCACCTCAGTAAACCTATTAAAGTAGACCTTTAGGTAAACTGATATTTATTTTTATTTTTTTTAATAATTCTAATGTTAGGCTGCCATAGGAAATTCTACTGCAGATGAATAATTTTCCTAATCTACACAATGGGGCGGCAATTACATTTGTACATGCAGCATACATTTGCGTAATTTTGGAGGATACCTGATGAGTGACAAAAGAATGCAGCCGGACATCTGCCCTCTCCCTGACCAGCTTCCACACATCGTCCCCGTACGACTCCTTGATGAAATCGTGCAGACTCTCACACAGCAGCCCATACATTATGACACCCGAGACTGAAAGTCAAACTACAAAGTACGGCGCACTTCCACCAGTATTCCCAAAGGCACCTGCAAGTGAATGGAAAAAGTCCAGACTTCATTTAGTGCAATCGTTTCAACAAGCCATTAATTGCACAGTGTTCGCTTTTGCCATTAACGCTGCTACCTGTGGAGCTCAGTGCTTGATCAGATTAGATATCCCAATAGGGTTTCATCTGAGGGACGAGTGCGCAAACTGTTTTAAATGGCCTCTCATGACACAAGTACTTTGGTGCGGACGGGTGCGCATTGTTCTTGTGTCAGCTGTCAGCGCCTGGTGGCTGCGGAGCTCCATGTGACACGAACACACCACAGAAGCCATATCGCTCAAACACAGGTGACACCAGTAAAAGGAAGTAAACAATTAGAGGGTCTGCCCTGCTTTTATTTATGTACATAGACAAACGTGCTCAAATAGACACCAGAGGAGTTAAAGGGCAACAATTCTTCTTATTTAATGGTTAGTCTGCTGATGAGGTTTTTTTTCCGCCTTAAATGACATCGCATTTTCTCTCAGAGACCGCGAGGCTTTCTAATAAGGGATGGTGGCTTTGTGGAGCCGAGAAGGTGCAAAATCGATATCTAATCTCAGCAGAGATAAAAAGAAAAATATGCTTTCCTCCCAGATGTCTGCTGTCCTCAATGAATCAATCTGTGCAGTACATAAAATCCACTTTAAAGACCAACAGGATTCCACAAACTGTGCATAATGGTTTAGAATTACATTTAAAATGTACTAAATCAAACAAAAAACAAACAAAAAAGAAACATTTTAAATGTTATATTTATTCCATAGTTTACAAAGATACAGAAATTTGGATGTTACGGATAGGCTGCACATAAAAAATATATGCTGTCCTCAATGAATCAATCTGTGCAGTACATAAAATCCATTTTAAAGACCAACAGGATTCCACAAACTGTGTATAATGGTTTGGAATTACATTTAAAATATATTAAATCAAACAAAAAACAAAAAATGTGATAAAGAAAAATTATAAATATGATATTTATTCCTTAGTTTACAAAAATACAGACATTTTGATGTTACGTATAGGCTGCACATCAAAAATTTATTCTCAAGTGACACAAGAAGGCAAGCTCAAGCAATATGATTGCTTTTGTATTTAGTATGCTCTAGGTGTGATTTTCATGAAAACACTGACTCTAATTGCGGAATCTGCCATAATCATTAAACTTGGGCTTAAGTTAGCAATAAACTAGCGCATTCTGACTTTTCCCACTGTAGGAACAAAACTGTTGTAAACTAAGGAACCCTTATATTTTGAGTTTTAATACCATTTCAAATAAATTGAAGCTGTCAGGTGATGTCAGTCGAGAAATACTAAGACAATAGTGAAATCAACAACAACAATTTAGTCTGAAAGGTTATTGAAAAGGACGTCAGTCCATCAAAACATTTGACTAGTTGAACTTTAGAAGAAACAGAAACTGCACTTTTGAACCCGACTGAAACGCATCCATACATTTTGTGTACTATCTTTAGCGTGTTTACGGTCACGGGGAGCTGGAGTATCTCCCAGCTGACTTCAGGAAAGACAGACTACACTCTTAGCTAGCTGCCACCTAATTGCAGGTATTGGCACAAAGACGCCTATAACCAGTCACTTTCACATTCACTGAGTAGGAAATAAACCTGTGTAGGCTGCAAGGAAGATAAATGTACTGTCACAAAACCCATTTTTAAAATCCAATTTAGATGTAAAATATATTGTGTTGAAATTAAAAGCTGTTATGTGCAAAATGAGGACAAATACTGGCGACACTGCTCCTTGACATATATACTGGAAAGATATTTTTGGAAAAAACAGGTGGTCCTATGTAAATTTGAGTTTATAGCTGTTTATGCCATTTTACAGAGAAAAATGAAACATTAGGTGACTCACTAGTAAAATTTGTGCATACAGAATAGTAGTTGTTTGCCTGGCCTTGTGTCACAGTTCGCATGCCAGCTGTTTGGAGGCGCTCACACGCATACAGCCAAAATGTGTTTTTATTAGCAAAGAGCTTTGAGGTCAGGATGAAAATCTTTATACTTGCCCCATCCCACTAATCACTGCGTTCATCCGTCATCCCTCATGTTAAAATAACCCGGTGAGCTAAGAGCCCGAGGCATTCCGTGATGCGTTTTATACTGGCTATTCCTTCTCTGTTTGGGGAGTGTCACATAGCTGTGAGGAGGCTTCCTGTCCCGGTACGGGATAAACCCCATAGCCACCCAGATCAGCTGTGACACCCCACACACAGACAGACAACAGCTTGGACGCTCAGGTAAGGCGGCAGATGCAACATTGCATACACACACCATCAATCATGGCCTGCACACCTTTTTTTTTCCTTGTTGCAAAATAAGCCTTTTATAATTTGCTTGCACTGCTGTGTGGTTGCAAGCGAATGCTTTTGATGTTGATTGTTACCAAAGAAAAACAATCCTACTAATCCAATTGCTTCCACCATGAAAGGTGAGCTGAATCTCTCATTTCATATAACGCAGGTGGAAAGTGAATGTTGTACTTGCCCAACAGACATCTACTGGATCAAAAGTCATATTGGATTTGATTTGGCGGATGAAATCAACGTATGTTTGAGTTGCAGGATTAAAGCCGGATCAAAATTAATAACGGCAGGTGTGCAGTCTACAAACATCATTAAGAAGCTTCCATGCATGGAATAAATATTACAGTAGTATTAGGCTATAGCATCACATCATTAAGAATAGTTCAGTGGTTTAGTTTAACTTTTTTGCCCAGTGTGTTTATAATGTAGCACGGCTTGTGACTCGCAAATTGTTTCAGCCACAACCATATCCCCATATATCCTTAAACTAATTCATAAATAACTGTAAAATCACTTTTTTGTCTGTTTTTACTATTGATAAAAAATAAAGAAAAAACTCCAATGTGTATTCTTTAAATTGCATTTTTTTTTCTTGTTCATAATCATTGAAATATAACTTGGGTAATCAAGCCATATGGCTGGCAATAAAGGTGTAAAAAATTTGAATTGGAAGATCTTTTTTTATTTTAAGATACAAGTGCACCAATTTAAAATATATCGAGGTATTTATATATTTTTTTATAATGGACGAATATATGAATGCCCCATTCACAGTACTGTCAAATTCATTCTCATGTGTGTAAAATGACAAGAAACTATACAACTCAAACCATAATCCCACTGATTCAGATCAAATGTATAATTGTATCATAGGGACGTGATGTTCACGCATTTGGGTCTGGATGACGTCACCAAGCAGAGAATGTTGCAGGCTCAGATGCTGTCTAAAGAGGCCAGAGGAGGTAAGTACGTAATGAAGACGACGCACTTTCAAATGACCCACATAAACATGATACTGTACTCAAAATGTAAAGGCTGCCTGGAGACACTGCACATCCAAATCCCCATAGCACCGACTTGTTCTCCAAACATTCCAGAAAGGAGCATCCCATCCGCTGTGTTTGTTCTCCAGTGTTTCCCCGACAGCTAAGCTTTGAAAGAGCGTTCCCCTAACCTAAGCAAAATGTGACTCCTGCCAGCAGATTTCATGCCCGGGCCGCTCCTCCGAATGCTTCGGCTTCTCCAAACACTTATCATGTGCGGGAAATAAGGCTATCCTTTCATTGGGGGGTGCCTTTCATCTCGAGATTCCTATTTATATGTCCGGTTACCCTTGCAACCTCGGACAACAATAAATACTGGCACTGACATCATCTTGAGGCTATTTCAGTGTGTCTGCATGGCCATGATAGCAAAAAAAGCGGAGCTCTGTGGATTTTAACTTAATTATACGTATGTGATATTATTTAAATCAGCACTCCTCTGTTGCTGCTTAGTTCTAGCAGAAAGCGATGGTGGCCTACATTGAGAGAACAACCCCATTTCTAATATCTATTCCATGAAATTGTATTCATTTATTCACAAGAGTTAACTCTCTTCAGTTCGTATTATTCGCATGCCTCCACTCTTTCAAGGCATGTTTGCTCAGTTAGACTTTAGCTTCTATGTGCTTCAGTGTCAATCTAATCTTCATCGAGTCAGGCCAAGATACATTAGAAACGGTTTCTTTAACCAATCAGAATTCAAATTCATATTCACAAGGCCAAAGCACCAGCGTGTTTGATGGACTCCAAATGCCACTTGCTGGGCAAGTCAATAGCGGCCATCTTTAATTGCCACTCACTAAGCGTACATGACTTGATTGATTGATTTCGCTGCAGCATTAATAATTACATATAGAATTATACATTTTCTCATATCAGGTATATGTACATGGCATTTACGTGCTGGCCTTTTGCACTTTATTTGCACTTTTATGCCTTGCGTCAGGGAGGCTGAATCTGGGGAAGAAGGTCAGCGTCCCAAAAGACGTGATGATTGAGGAACTCAACCTTCCGTCCAATCGAGGTTCTCGCATGTTTCAAGAGAGACAGAAGCGGGCTGAGAGATTCACGCTGGAGAACGTGGCCAACAGTGCTCACAACGCCATGAGTGTAAGACATAGACAAACACTGACTCATAGCGACTGCAATTTAAAAAAAAAAAAAATTGCGAATGTGAAATAAAAGCATCAAAGAGCAAGGAGCAGAGATCTGTGAACCTTGGTGTTTTCAAATTCTGTGGACAGAGCAAAAATAACTCATAAGAACAATATCTTGCATATTATGTACTACTTTAGAATTGTCTGTCAACATTTGCACAAGCCATCCATTCATTACCTACCATGCTTGTCTTCACAAAGTTTGCTGAAGCCGAGCTGATATCTTATGAAAGGCTTGTTACACTCTGAACTAGTCACCAGTCAATCACAGAGCACTATTAGTCAAACAATGGGTGGGTGGATGACGTCAATTACACCTATAAACAATTAGAGTATTTTATTGTTATTATCCATAAAAGCTGGAGTACGAAACACAAATATTTTGTCAGTCAGAATCAAACTGTTATTACATTAGCAGGCTACATCCTGCTACATTATTTTTAGTTCTGTAGCAGTAAAACAATTTCCATCTCTTCAATCAAACAGCAAAAACACAGACAAAGTTGAAAACAACCTAGGAAATATGCTACTTCCTGGTTCAAGCAGGATGATGTGAATTTTGGGATTTGAAGCATAAGGAACAGTTCGGTCATGACTCAAAGAGCAAAAAGAAAATTGTGTCTACATTTCCATTTGGATGTTAGCAAGCCCCTGGTGCTCTGTGGATTAGTTTACCTCACATGGCAGGACTGTACCACTTTTGATACCCTGAAGTCAGCTTTCATTGGCTCACCTGACTAAATGTGGGTAAAAAAAAAATTATGGAAAATGGATGGCAGGACCTTTTGACATCCCTTATGAGATTTAAATGAAAAACTCTCAAACAGTGTCAGTATAATTCAACTTATCCTTTCAAAGGCAAACGTTTTGATACAGCTCTTTGTAATTTATCTCATTGTGAAGGTATATCAATTCTATGGTGAAGGCACAAGATTTAAGAATGACACCTTCCTCAATTGAGGGACTGTGGTCATCATTACAGAAATGTATTTAGTTTCCAGCTTTGACAAATTTCACATTGCCTTTGTCGTTCATTTCTATCAGGCGCATCTTTAGTCTGTGTTATAGTCTCGGAGGAATGCTTGGATCACCCCTACGTCCTTTCTTACTTTAGAAAACTTTGCAGAACTGTGTCCCCTGTAGCTCAGAGGCACGATTAAAGTGAACTCCTAAAACCCTGTGACTGCAACCAATCTAATTGTCCCTTTCTTAGGCCTATCCAGTGGCTGTTCCTCCCCCGCAAATCATCCAAAAGCCTCAGGGAGGAAAGGAGAACCAAGCTTTTGCTACCGCTGGTAAGCATCGCCTGGTTATGAACCTTCAGAAGACGCTAGCAAAGAAGGGCAATCCCGTGTCCTCGCTCCAGGTAAACGGTGCTGCACTGTGCCTAAAGGACGCCGGCCGCAGTGTGACACAAGTAGAATGGCTAGTTCAGCCTAATGCTGGTGGGGATAAAGCCAATGCTTGTAGAGTTTCTGCCTTGTAGTCACAAAAAAATGAAAGCATTGTTATGCTTGCCGCTTAGCATAAATGTTTTGTTATACACACTGAGAATTTGTGACTGTAGTGACAATTCATTGCATTGAAATGTAGTATATTACGGCTGCTGTACTGCTGCTGAATCGTTGGAAGTAAGTCACATCCAGTAAACACTTTTTTGCTGCTCTTTTTCAAAACCAGATGGCATATGGTCACTTTACATTTTGTTAAAATTTGTTTTAGTTTCTGTCTGATAATTCCTGTGATGAGTTGTTTTGCTTGATCACTCGCAATGTTTGTGTTTTTCAGTGTCTTGTAAGCCTGGGAGGCCTCGGCACTTTGTTTGGTGTATGGTGTGATAACTAACCAAACTAAAAACTTCATATTCTCCCCAATTAAATGCTTAACTAACCTATTGTGTAATAATTTACAAGCTATCGCTTAGCTAAGCTGTGAACATACCTATAAAACCATGTAGGTTTTCTAATGACAGATTAGCTGTCGGAATTGGTGCTTCTCTGAGTTGTAAACTTTGCATGTTGCCAATTTAGTGTTCCCTATTTTCAAACACCATAATTCATTTATCCAAATAATATTTGGCGCTCGCTCCATGATACTTGCTTCATAATCTGGCTTCGGCATGTTGTATGGTAGCATATTTTGTTACTACTATGTCAGCTAGCAAACTCTACAAAAATTTGTTAAAAATCAAAAATGGCACACTGTCTTGAAAAAATGCAGATCATGTTGAACAATCAATCAGTTCCAATTTTATGAATAACAAGTAAAAATGGAGTCTTTCATAAATTATAACCTGAAGTCCAAAAATAGATCATTTAAATTTGCCCCCCCCCCCGCCATCTTTTCTTCCATCAGGATACTCTGCCCCACTGAATGAGATTCCTCATGAGAAGTTCAACACAACAGCAATTCCCAGATTCTACTGGTCTCCATGGAGGGAAGCTTTGCGCCATGACAAGGAACTTCTGGAAGCCCTCAATGCTCAGTTGCCATTACCACAAAGACATCAGGTTGCCCACTACAGGTGTTTCAACAGGTAAAGGTTGGGAAATGCTTCCTTAAACCCCTAATTGATTTAATAAACAAGAAGTACAGTACTTTTGAGGTGAAAAGGTGAAAGAGGTCATCCATGGCCATCAGATGATCTAACCACCCCAATCATCTGGGCTCTAGTCCATGTTTCCACAATTCAAGTATTCAGACAGCTTCTGCTGTGCACTTTCATGGACTGTAGCTGCATGCTGGCTATTTTCAATCTTGACATTGGAGATGGCCCACTGGGATTCAGTTTTCAACGCTCGAGCAAGAGACTGAGAATCGAAGCCATAGAACTTAGTGCAATGCATCCGCACCGTGAGGAAAGACAAATATTGCTTTTTGGCAGATGGTGAGCCAAGACACAACAGATTCTATGACCTAAGAGGTCATGCTGTTCTGGGCATAGGCTCGTCCATCTGTTTGAGTGTATGCGGCAGTATGCCACTTCACAATTTGATATACAGTATTTTGCCAATGTTATAGCAACCTTTTTCACAACAGTTTTTAATTTAATTTGACAGAGTTTGCACCGAAGAAATGCAAAAGCAATTTACAGAAAACATGGCCAAAAGTCCATGAGATCTGGACAAAAAGTGCAATGACAATTTTTCACTATTTCGTTTTTTTAATGGAAATGCCCATCTAGTCACCACTCTCAGTGAGCCAGGAATGTAATTATTCGAGAGTTTCTGGGGTTATATATTTTTTTCAATGCAATGGGCGTCAATTATTCATGGCTTTTAGCTATTCACAGGCCAGTCCGGTCCCTATCGTCAAATGGCGGGGATCCCCTGTATTGGTTTTAGTGGGCCACTTTAAGTGAAGTTAAGGGCCGGACCTGAGCCCCGGGCTTGATATTCGACACCGATGAGATACATGCACATGATGTCACTTTTTTTTCTGCCAGCCGCTTGAAAAATGAGACCCCAGCGGCTGGCTCTATTTACACCCTCTAAGATTTTGATGAAATTGTGAAACCTCCATCAAGTCAAAGCTCAACTAATGGACAGAGCAGCTGGTGATAAACAGGATGAGTCACCCTGAATCCCAGGTGGTCCACTGCCCCATATCAGACCTTCAATTCAGTCAGAAACATAAAAGTAGAAATTGTCCACATTTGATGGTATTATGTGAGGCTGCATAACACATTAAAACAAATGTTTTTCTTTTGACTTGCAGGTCTCCCATGCCGTTTGGAGGGGCACTGTCCAGCAAGAGGGTGATCCCCGTTATTAGCTATGAGGCCCAAGAATCCCCAAACCTGCCTGGCGCCACTTTGGAGCGCACGTACCATCGGCCTAATTTCAACAGAGCGCCAAGGGGGTGGAGAGGCCATCAGTGCCCTGAATCTAATGAACTATGAAAAAGGACTAATTAGTTTAAGACCGTCATCTCTGTTAATCAGCAGCAACAGCAGGAGGGAGGAGGCAAAAAAAAACTCACATAATAGATAATGTGGTTAGCTGCTACATTGAGTGGCTGCGGCAGATGAGGCAACGTCAGGGTTTTGAAATGGTAATTTTCACAGTCGAGCACTGGATTAGCAGGATGCATAAAACTGTTTGTCACAAGCAACACTCATTCGTATAGCTTGGCTGAATCGAGGGTTGCAACAATAATGGAAAATAATAAAATAATGACAATGAACAAATTTATGGGAAATTCATCTTAATTTTTCCAGGAAATTAACAGAAACTTTATTTCTCCTTTGCAATCATTTCAATATGTCCAACAAGTCTCTGATGTTTCATCTTTTCTAACGCCGACTTTGATCATCCACAAAGACTATGAAAGACTGTAATGCGTCCTTTTAATAGGTGAAAGAAATATCCAAAGAAAACATATCATTGAACTAAGTCATTACACAGTGGAATATTAACATTGTTTTTAAAAAAAAAATTTAAAAAAAAAAGCATGACGAATCTTGACAGCCTGCACTGATTCAGTTGGTGCGCTGCACCGCGGATGCCAAACAAACCTAATAATATGATGCATGTTGGAGTTTGTAATTGCATCCAGTCCACAGCGTGTTTCCAAGCCCACAGACGGTACGGTATGACAAAAGGGGTAAAGATAACCAATCAGAGTAGAGTTTGGGCCTGGTCACTAATCGCCATGGCGTGCACCGTGTGCAGCGTGGGCACCCATCCGCTGGGGATCTTGGGAAGGGTAATGGATTTGACCTGGAGGTCTCATGCCCATGGGCGGGGGGGGCATTGGTGGAGCCATGGGACCCATGGGGTGAAACATTGGTGGGCCAAAACCTATGAAAGATATGGTCAACACAACATTAGATGCTTCAGATCTGCCGGCACATATGATGAATCACTGATGGAAGAACATTAAGTTTTCAGGATACAGGAGCTCAGACAAGCATTTGAGTAGATATTGGTTGCGGGTTTACCTGGAGGAGGCGGGTTGAGGCCTGGGGGTGGCGGCAAAGTAAGGTTCATGACAGCTGGAGAGGTACTTGGGTCCAGGTTAAAATAATTTGCTGGAGCTTCTTCATCAAGAGGTGGTGGTGGAGGTAATGCTGCAAAATTGTTAGAAAATAACATCAACAATTCTGTTGGCTTCATTGCAGAGTGAAATTTAGGTATTGAACTTACCTCCTGGTAGTCCTGGCACAGGATCGAGTCTTGTACCCATCTCACTAACTCCTTCGCCCTCCTTTCCTCTTGCTGCCTGGGACCTGAAAATTGTTATAAATGCACATTTTAGGAGTCACTGTGAGCTGTTTCATGGTACATGCGCATTCCTAGAATGCCTTACCTTCCCCACTTGACCGTGAGCCTCTGACCATTGATGATGAGCTTGTTGAAGGAGTTTTCTGCAGCCATTTCAGCAGCTTGCCGTGTGGCAAACTGGATGAAGGCGCATTGCTGCCTTTGTACTAATGTGATGGTACGAATCTCACCAAACTGGTAGAAGAAGCCCCTTAAATAAAAAAAAAGTCAACATCCAGCACAAATTCCCATGTTGAAAAATCACAGTAAAAAAGCAAACAAACAAAAGCTCACTTGAGATCACCATCTGTGACTGTTTCGCCAAGACCCGCGATGTATAGTGTGGTGATGGACTTGTCATCTGGGGGGTCCAGCCTGGGCATGGTAGAGGCCCGTTTCAGCAGCTTGTCAGCAACTGGATCATTGATGCCATAGTAACGATCCTTGATGTTCTGGTCAGCGAGCGGGTCATCAGGATCTGTGGGCTTCTCATGCCTGTGTAAAAGCAACGAGGCATCAGGTGGGCCCACATTACACATTGCCAATTAAGAATTGCTTAAACTTCTAAATAACCTGCCCAACAGCTGACGCTGCAAGCCTTTTGTTTGATATAGATCTATTGTGTTATTGCCACGCACCTGTAAGGACACTCTTCCCCTCTCCTACACTCGCCCTTAACCCAGAAGGAGCAGATGTGTGGACGGTTCCTCTTGTAGTATGGTGTCGTGCGAGCCAGTTTCAGCAACATGTCACTAGAGCTGGCCGCCTTGCCGCCCTGACCGCCTGGCCATGCGGCATCCAAATCAGCTAACTATGAACAAATATGAACACAAAAAAGACATGAGGGTTCAATCATTATAGTTATCTGCAACTCGTATTACTTTTCAGGAGATACGGTTTTGAGCAGCCGCACATACGCAAATCTATTTTTATTTTACCACAAACAACATGGCATGGTTGTCAAGGAAGAAGCAGATTAGCCTGACGGCTTTAGCTGTATTAGAATGAATCAAAAGGGAGAAACACAAAAAGAAATCGGGGAATGTTTATCCATTTGCTATATGCAAGGTACACTTGAAACCCAACAAATAGACATGACCAATGTTTTTATGCTGTTGCATCTGATAGCTGTAATATTTCAGTTATAAATACACAAATTAATTAGAAATATATATACAACATCTGTGCAATTTATTTAGCTGTTTTGCAACAAAATGGGGTGTTAGAAAAATAAAATCATACAGCAGGGGGGAAAAAAGTACTTCTCAAATTAATACAACACTGGGCACAAGCACGATAAAGCAAATACCTCTCTCTCCATGTTCTGTGTAAAGTATTCTTTGTTCACATCCGAGCGAGGAATGTCATCTTTAATGGCAAGGCCAGTATCTCGAACCTGGATGGGTAAACCTAAGAAAAAGACAAAATGCATTCAAAGGTGTAACTCATTGGTTAAATACTTCAGACATAAATGTGTAACGTAAACCAAAACCAAACACTCACCATACTCCAGATCCAGCAGACATGTCTGACAAACATTCTTCATTTTACTACAAGTCTGACAAACTTCAGTCTTCTTGAAACGCATACGTGTCCCTGGACACCAGCGGAATACGGTAAAAGGCCGTGCACAGATCTGATAGCAAAATATACAACCATCATACAGTGAAGATCACATTACATGTTAAAACTTCTATTATGTTTGCTGATTTAGAGTATATAGGCATACCTTGCATTCTTTTCCATATTTCTCTTTGGTCTAGTGGGAGGGAAAAAGACAATGAAAAGAAGTGGTACATGGTTGAGTGCATTCCACAAAGCAACAACGAGGTGATACATTGAAGCAACAAACGCTCACCCACCATTCGGATGTAAGGGTTTTCTCCGAGACATGTTTGACAGAGAATTGGGAAATCCTGTAAAACAAGTGTTTTAGTCAGCAGGGGAAGGAGGTAACACAGTACACAAACAGGTTTCAAAGACATTTCGATCTCTTTGTGTGTCTTGGCATGTGAAGAAATTGACAATAAAGCAGACTTTGACTTTTGACTTTGAAGTACATTTTACAGGCACCATTTTAGAATATTTCATTGTCTGATGGGTGTTTACACTTCCTACATCTGTAAACAAATACTCGAATGTTCTACTGCCTCTTCCCCCCCATCTCAGTTGAGTACTATATCAGATCATTTGAACTGTTTTTGTTGAGGGGAGGCAGTTTTTGGTCCCCATGGGCCAATGTATTAAAACCGGAACTGCATACTAGTGACAGTAAAAATAATTCTTACTTCTATTTATATAAAAAAAAAGACTGATAATTTCCCACCTCTGTAAGTACAGTTATAGGCTACAGCAAACATGATTACACTTCGTTCACATTCGAAAATTGGGAACGCTCGTCTGCTAACGCTAGGCTCAATTTGGTCATCGTCGCATCCAAACGACCTAATGGTGGCTGGTTTTCACCAGTTTTCCACCAATAGATCGACCGCAGATGCTTATATGAAATGCTTTGTTAATGTGAGGAATCGAAATTTGAACCAGTGTTAAGGCAGGATCACGTGAAAAAAGGCTCGCATCCACGTTACGAACGTTAGCTTGCTAAAGCTAACTAGCTGGGCAACGAAGGAACATATTAGGGGTAAAAGTGGGCATATTTTTCAAGTAAAGTTATTCAGGGGAGCTATACGAGATAACCGTTCTAACGACAGCGTTCACTGTTTGAAAAATAATTAGAGTTCAACGTACCGCGTCTTCCCAGTTCTGTCTATTGTACGTGTTGGAGCCGAGGGACGTCGCCATTTTGCGAAGTGTGATGTCAGACCGCGATGCACTGTGGAAGTGTCTCGTTTGGTCGCATGGTGTCGCCCTTTCCGAGAGGCCTCCTCGAGTAGAACTGTTGACGATAAAAGCACGCATAAAGGTCAAATGATCTTGAAAGGGGGCGGGGATTAACGCAAGATTTGATCATTTTTATTTCCAAATAGTCAGAGATGGGAAGTAATAAAGTACAAAACAACTGCTTGGTTTCCCTGGTGATGTTTTATCCCCAACGTTTGAAGAAAAAAAGATGTGGAGGAACATGAACCAGGGTGCATCATCAAATGTGACGCAGCAGATTCAGAGAAGCAAGATATTCCCCGTGTGTGGCCTTGTAATTAAAACAATTATTTGAAGTTCTCATATTCAATAATAATTTGTGGCTAATGTCTTGTATTTATTTGCCAGCCAAAAACTACAAGCTTTTGGTTTTCAATAATCACCGTCTAATCTGATCAAAAAAAATATGTTCTGCCTATGGCAGTTCTGTTAAGATGGAGAGGAGAGGAACATAAGTCAGTCACGAGGCACATATAGACAAAACACCACTCACACTTTCATTTAACCTGACATGAATGGTGTTGACATGTGAGTGCTAAGCCACAGTACTCGTAGAAAACATATAGCTCGGATAAAACATGCAAACTCCACTTAGAGGGCCAAGATCAAGACAGAAACTCCGATCTGTTGTAAAATGTTGAAGAGCACATGAATAGGTATACTACTTAACCCAATTCCTATGTTTGCTTACAGTTTAACTACCCACCTGTTCACTTCAGATCAGGGTGTCTTTGGTGTGTGAAACTCCAATTAGTGGGGCACAGGAAGTTTGCCATATCGGATTGGCAATAAGCCCCTGATGTTTAGTTAAGTTCAGGATGAGGGTGTGGAGTCAAATGATTGAGGATTAGATGGTAGAGCTCTTTCTCGCTTTGTCTGTCTCAACATTCAGGACATCATTAAGAATATTCAGTTCTGTTTACAGGCCATTCTTTTTCTTAATTACATTTCCATGAAAAATTGACAAAAGTATCTCCGCCCCTTCCCGTTTCCTTTTCAGTGGATTGCAGTGAGAATAAGTGAGAAAGGAGTAGCTCTGAGACATTCAATGAGTTGTGTTCCCCCGTCTTCTGTGTCATGTGACATGGATGAGACAACCAAAGCTGTTTTTGAAGGGCGGCTTTGTTACGGATTTAGCCACTCCGTAATCAGAATCACCACAACCTCCTGAAGTCACAAGGTGCGGAGACCAAGGTGAACAAGCTGCTTCAAAAAGAATGACTCCGTGGTTGTCATCCTCACATTTAATTTCCAATTTCAGTAGTTACTGGAAATTGCATGATAGTGTTGAGTCATAATCAACAACATAATGTGCTTCTTATATGTATGAGAGAAATGTACATCACAAAGTGCACTGATGCTTCTTAAATTATTGTATTAAGCAAAATATTCACTTAAGATGGTCTCTTTTGTAATGATATGCATTCACAGGCCACTACATTAGGTACAGCTGCCCAGTCAGTTAGTGGTAATATCCAGGGATATTTTATTTAAGTATGATGCTCCACTGAGGTAGCTCAAAGCAAAAATTTTGCAACCACTGATTAATCTACTTCTATATATATACCACAGCAAATTTCAACAGCAGAGCTAGATAGGTAGGTAGAGAGAGAGAGAGAGAGAGAGATATAGAGATAGAGAGAGAGAGAGAGAGAGAGAGAGAGAGAGAGAGAGAGAGAGAGAGAGAGAGAGAGAGAGAGAGAGAGAGATGGATAGATGTCGCAAATGAGTTATCTTACTTTTTTTCCTACGAGAGCCTTTAAAAACTATAATAAAAAAAGGCTAATCCCAATAATACTACGTGCCTTTCCCTGCGTACTGGAGATATACTAAATACACACGCACTCAAACACAGTTCATCAGCCCCACTATAATCTCATGACTAAAGTGCACAGATTCATTTAAGCCCCGTCAGGAATATGCATAAACACGCATCGTTTCTTTGCGGACTTGGGCAGCAGGCACGTGTGCAAGTGAGGAGGGGGGGTCCACAGCAGTAGTGCCCCCTATGGACAGTTATGGAACACTGCAGGTGAACAGAGCTGCAGAAAGAGAGGGGGCATTCTCAGATTTCCCGACTTCTCCCAACCGCTCCGCTGATTCCACATCACCGCGGCGATCCGAAACGACATGCGCTCAGCCCTCCTCGATTCCCTGGCCGTTTCTCAAAACGACCACCGATAACGGTTGATGTAGCTGCAAATGAGGTGAGTCCATCGACGCGGTGCCGCTTCGTCGCGGTGTTTTCGCACATGTTATCCCCGCCGCTCGCTCGCCCTCCCAAGCTAGGCTAGCCGTGTGTTGTTGGCGAAGGCGGAGAACGAGGCCAGCCCTCGGCCTCTCCAAGCTCCCCGGGCTGGACAACGGCAAGACCCGGTTTCTCGAGCGGCTTCCTTCGACGCTTGATGCTACTCCTTCGGCGTGTGTAGCGGGAGGGGACTCGCCGTATTGTCGAAGTTTGGGCTGGGATTAGATCCGCTATGCGGTTGCATAGCGGGATTTAGTCTGCGTTCATTCCGCAATGGAGCCGAGCCGCCACAGACGCTAACTTCTTTTTTCCAACTTTGTAGCTTCAGCTGCGGTTTACTACATGGCCGCGAGACCATTGCGGTAAATTAGTTTAATCGGGGGGTCGCGATTGACCTACAAATGTCATCGTGTAATGTGTGTTTTGCTATCAAGGGTTTAAAAGGCCAAACCAGTTTGTGTGCAAATGATATTATAAAGGTCGACACGGCTCTCTGACAAAGGTGGATAAACACGGCAATGTAACGGCTGATTTTTTTTTTATTTTGTTTTTTCCCAAACGACAACGGGAGCTTCATTAATAACTCAATTGTCACACCGAGCATGCATCCATTAGACTTAGTATTTTGGAAGTACCTGTAGCCTTTTGTATGGTTGGCGATGTTGCTGCACGATTAGTGGGGACATTGGACGGAAATGGACGCAGGCGTTAATATGTTCTTACCATGTGTCTTGCTGAGTGTTTTGCTTTTCCCCACTCCCGATTGTCTAAACAATGTCAGTCTGCTTTGTTGTGTGTAATGGTGCAGGGTTAGATCACACGCCTGCTTTTAAAATCGAGGCTCTACTTATAATCAAGTACATAAGCATTGGACTTCACACCAGCCAGAGGTAAAAAGCCCAGACCTGCCTGAAATCTTTCGCCCCTGGCTGTGCATGTGTGCACCTATAGAGGAAGATTGCTAAAGAGCAGTGAGTGACTCACGCCCTGGATGTGTTTACCTCAATCTTAAGGACTTTCCCTGCATTTTGTCCCCTACATGTTACACGTTTTTTTTTTCAGTCCAACATCTCTATTTTTCTTAGATGATTTAATCTGTTATGGATTTTTATCAAAGGCTGTCATTTATTTGTCAAAATGATGGTGGGTTGAATGTTTCCGTTGCGTCCTGTTTATCTTTGCCAAATATTTGTGTGGTTGTTCCATCTGACTGCTCCCGCTAGTTGCCAAACTTGCTGTGATCTAGCACGCCCGTTTCATGAATGCTCCCACACAGTCATTTGATCGTGTTTATCAGAATCTCATACGTGGATATATTCCTGTAGAAAGCTGTGGCTCCTTAGTCATAATGCCTATACAAAGCATGACATGATGTCTAAACGGTCAAACTGTGCTTGGATACCCACGTGAAATGCAGCAAAGAAAATGTTGCTTCTTGTCAATTGTAGCTTTGATTGGATTGTTGTGATTGAAATTTTCCTGGAAGAGAGACTGAATTAAATGGCTCTGCAGTCACTGTCCCATCTCACACAGGAAGTCAACTACAGTGTCTAAAACATCCTCTGTATTTTTCCATGTCATGGTTCCTTGTTACCATGCTGTGTGTGTTTAGGGTAGACCTCATAGAAAGGTGGGGGGGGAGAGCCAGGCATTTTTCCAATACTCATATTGGAATACCCCTCAACTCTCTCTCCATTGGGTATAAACACTGCTTTGTAGCTCACTAGGGCCTCTTTCAAGCAGAGATCCTGCAAAATGGACATAATAGACGATGTTGCGTTTATCCAGCCGCCTGTGACTTTTACACAGAACCCAGTGCGAAGAGGTAGCGATGGCTGCAACTGTGTGCTCGTTCTCACGCAAACCCTAACCGTGTCCTTGTACTACACACGTGTCATCCCATCTCTGTTACGGCTTTGATGCTACCTCAGATGGCAGACAATTGGCAGCTGAAAAATGCATTTCTTTTTGCAGGCAGCGTAACCAAGTTCCTCTTCCTGTAGTGCTCATTCTTGTTGTTATAGCTTTACAGTATTTTCCTGGGGAAATTGACCACAAATAGGAGACTGATTCACAATGAAGCCTTTGGACGAACAGGAGGTAAACTGCTCTCCGGTGGTATGTAAAATTGCATTCATTCTCCGTGCTGGACTGTTCTTAGCTGGCAATTTGTATTTATTTTTTTTCTTCACGACTGATGTTAGTGTAAGTACATTTCAAGCATCATAACACAAGTAAGTACGAGCAAATGATCTGTTAGCATTTGTAATCCTTTGGAAAACCTGGACAGTGGCTTTTGAATGGTGCAAGCCTCCATCAGATTATTGGCAGGCAGTGAGGTTATGCACATGTGAGCGGCTGGACTGGGTAGCCATGCGGCTGACTGCTACAGTATGCAGGCTGGTCAGATTACTGAACGATTAGCCATGACCGCCTATCCCCGGCCCAGGGAAATGATTTTCCACTGTCATAAATCCTTAGACTGAATTACGCAGGCTGGCAAGTCAGAGATACTTAATACTATAGGTCCTATTATTGCACAATGCAACTCTTTGAGTGTTTTGCCATTGTTTGACTAGAGAACTCATTTGAATTGGGCTATTTTGAAACAAGGGGAAAGTGATTTTTACAAATCATGAGGCAAGAGTTTGATAGTAACGCCGGAGGTCACCATTTACACTTTGACATAAATGTGTCATCAGCCGATTAGAAAACAGTGTTGAAACAGGAAACGTGCCTCACATATTCCACTGTGACATGCAAAATATGAGCGTTGCCTTTGCTGTAAGTCAGTTGAGTTGAAGCTTAGACCGATCGAGAAAGGAAGAAGATAGACTTTGGTAAAGGCTAGCTGCTGGAGGTAAGGCTGTGTTTCCAAGGTGCATACCCCCTGAGGCTGGAATCTGATACATTCCAGAGGTTCCCCTATCCAGATGAATAACTGCGACAAGGGAGTCGTATTTCATCAGATGGCACAAGATTGGAGTCTATAAGTACGACTGTTGTGGTCCAGTCGCCTCTGGTTTTCTGAGGAGTTCAGGAAATTTAGGGAAAATATGTTTTCTATCCCCTTCTACAATGTAGATTTGTACCCCTGGTCACTCTTTGCTACTTTGGAGCAATGTGGCACTTGTGTAACTCTCTCAACCTTTTTTTTCTTTTTTAAAGCTCAAGACTCGTCTTGGTTCACCGTTAGACCCAAACTAATGAAATTATTTAATGTATAAAAAGTATTAATGAATGAAGATCACATCTGACATGCTATTACGACGCGAAGCATGAATCAAAAATGTTTGCGAAGAAATTGAGAGTGCCTGCATGATAAGCAATAAGAATAGCATTAATTGTTTTACCCCAACAATCTATGACCCCAATAGAAATTGACCTGCGACCCATCTTAGGGCCCAACCAAGTTTGGGAGATACTGCACTATAACATCAGTCAGTATTTTCCAATGATCAAAACACAATCTTGCTAGAGATCAAGAAAGCATAAGTATTTTTGAGTCAAAACGTGTAAATATTTAAAATGGATGCAACCACAATACCAAAGGGATTTAAGTAACATTCAGGTATATATAATCTACCATTTAACCAGTAAAAGTGCTGATAAAGATAATTATTATTATCAAATTGTCCATATGATACAGCACTACCTGAAAGCTTCTCGTACCACTGCCTCAAAGTGCTATTTTATTTAGTTATCGAAAACTAGGAGGCAGGTATTAATGGTCTTCATATCAGCCATTCAGATGGACTCTTGAGTTGCAGTTTGTTCGCTCTCTTTGGCGAGCTCTGTCCCGCTAATGAACCCATTTTCTGAGATGTAGACCGGCAGTAATAAGAATGCACCACTTCACTGTAGGATATTCTAACCCTGTACTCATCATAAGTGCTATCAGTCATCAGGTATGATTAGATCCCCCCCCCCACCCCCACCATTTCCATTTGGCTCTTCAGCCAAGTCGTTTCTTAGGTTAGCCCTGTGTGTGTGTGCATGCTTGCGCACTGAGAGGCGTATGCACTTTTAAGATGTGGATTTTCCTGTCTTGGCTTTTGATACACCCAAGATTTAAATGCCGCCCCACCCTCATTTAAATGCCGACTCACCCATTTCATGAAGGTGCACAACAGAGACTGCTATTAAGTTTATGGGAAAATCTGTACAGACCAATAAGGTGCCTAGCGCCACACCTTTTCTGACTTAAGGATCTTGACATGTATGCCAATTAGTCTTTTGTAACATTGTCTTTGGCTTCCTTTGATTTTTTTTTATATCGTGGATAACAACTCGAGGTGTTCCAAGGTTATCTTTTCATACATGCCCATTTCGCACAATATATAGCTTGTGTGTCGTTCGTTTTGGCCTAATGGCCGTTGCTCAACAGTGTGATCAAGGAGGGCAGACAGGTGGACATGAATTGGGGTGGTGGCTAGCTTCATGTTTATCCAGTTGTCCTGTAGGCCTGGCTGAGACCACACATATTCTTTCACCTCATGTCATCAGTAAAAATGTGGGCCATCTATAGCTTCTCACCATCTTGGTTTAAAAATAAATATAACTTTCTAACTGTAGGTGGAGCCTGTGAGCAAAATATAGTGTCGATACATATTTTATTATGTACGTTTGATTCAACAGCCGATTGCGACTTAAAGACTTCGTTGGATGGGCTGAACATCGTCGATGTATGTAAAACTAGAAAAGGCCGCTCAAGGGCTGTGAGACTCTCCTTTAAGGTGGCGGAGCTTAGCGCCCGAGCTGCGTCGTATGTTGAAGGACGACCAAAAAGACCGTGGCTATAGTTTGCGAGTTCTGACTGTTCATATACGTAGTTTAACTTGAGTTCAGCCGAGTACAGTTTACCCTACTTCAGATTGTGCGTTAGGAAAGTCCTACACGTTGTTTATTATACCTGCCTCTTTACCTGCCAGTTAGTGATACGTAATGTACTTGAGCATGTTTGCGAGAGCTATCATCATGGTTTGCATTCGTGTGTAGAACTTTAAGCTACACTATCTTATGTATATATTGTGTTGTGATATTTACTACTTCATTTAGACATTAATACCTATATTTGTTTTCTAGAACCACACACATACACGTACACTCAGACGTTGTCTGAAGCATCGAGTTGTGCTGTGGCTGCCGATCTCAAAACATCAGAAAACCCAAGACCCCTTTTCTAACTGGACTCACAGCAGTGTTCTGCACTACCCCACCAGCACATAGGCTGTCACTGTTTTTGTTTTGTTTTTTTGTTAATTAAAATGATGTCAGCACTAATATTCACCTGGCTGAAAAAACTAATTTAATACGCTTTAATACGAGGGCTGCTTTTTTTCATACATCTGCCTGGCTATGTCATTGAAGGAAGGACAGGAAGAATTCTAATGTTGTTTCCTGGCTTACTTTGTCTGATGTCACCTAGTGTCTGAAAACGCTGACCAATCGTCACCAAAATTCAAAGGTACAGCACTACATCAACTTTAGTTGGCTCAATATATTGAATTTTATTGACATTAAATTTAAGCTCCAGTGAGGAAATGCCATTTTCACCTCAATATTAGAAATACTGTCCTGATATTTTCTATATTATTACAGTTTGAAGTCGACAGTAATAAGGCTGTGTATATCAAATTTGGTGACAACTGGTCAGTGTTTTAAGACGCTCAGTTACAACAAGGGGCCGTAGTTTTCAAGACCTTTAACGCCGCTAAAGTTTTCTTTTTTGACTCCATAGCCACGCAGCCCTGACAGCTAACTGGCGTCTTTACTACTGCCAAAAGGCTGGGTAGTAGTTAGTGATTGGCCGCTGATAGAGTCGAAGGTTAGTGAGACAAAATTGGCTTTTCATTGGCCAGAGATGGTGTGTTTGTGTTTTTATATGGAAAATGGGCCATCCTTGCTGGAGCGTTCCTTTAACAGTTGTCATTTAAACTCCACCCGTTTAATTACTCATACAGAGATTAGACCAAAACTCACTATCGCTGTGTTCCTCTTAAAACAGTATTCAAGCTGTGACCTGTTTTCACAGGAAAACAATATTGGCTGCATATCAAGTAGAGGTGTGTCACGCGCTCATGTTTACAGCGCCGCCATAGTAGGCGGGTGACATTGTGAGGAGAATGAAGAGTGAACACATAGGCAAGGTCTCTGAGGTTCCAGTTGTACCTCATTATTCTGAGATAATGAACTGCCCGAACATCCATGCTGCATAAAATCTCGTCAGTGTCTGGTACAGTCCTCAAATTGTTGAAATCAGACCAGGTCACGGCATTAAGGCATGCCTCCAGGACAGAGTAAATTTAAGCAGGGCTTCTGGTGTCCAGTGCGTTCACTTTCCTGTCTCTTAGTCCCAAAGCAGAGCCCGCTGCCACACCACAAAAAGTCATCTGCTGTCGAGTTGGCCCCCATCTGTAAATGAATTTGGCTGCAGTGCAACAAAAACAAAGCACCACAGCTTGTGAGCGGTCTTGACCACATCTAATTGTTGGAGTGGAACCTTTAGGTTTTGAGTATTGTGGCTAAAATTTCTTGATTGCATGTATATTTTTTGATCGATTACTCACCGCTCTTGATTTCTTTGATAAAAATAGGCGTACGTGATCGGCATATGATCACAAAAACAATCACTCGCGTTTGTCCACTATCCCGACAATATTTGTGCATTTTTTTTCTCGTCAATTGTCCCGTTTTGTTTAAAGGAACATTTGGATACAATGTTTTTGTGATTAATCAATAAGTAAAATAATTGATAGAGAGCTGTTCTGGAATTGAAAAATGCGGGGCCAATTCATGTGATCGTATCACCCAATCTCACTCATGAATGATGGAACACCCTAGTATTTTTTTTATTTAAATACCTCTGTATCAGGTTGTCAAGCAAAAATATTTAGCAGATACCGTTTATAAAAATATATTTTAATTGGTATTGTCTAGTTATTATTAAAATAACAAGAAGTAAGCAACTGTTAGAATAAATTGTCGGATCTGTGTGTGTCAAACTATTTTTAAAGCCTACACAGCTATCATACAGTTCCAGACCGTACTCTATTAACAGCTGAATTGATCTGTCCTGCTTGGTGATATTACACAATGGAAACCATAGAGTGGAGATCATGTCTAGGTCAGTTCATAGATTTTAATAACCTGACTACAGTTAATGACCTACCTTCCCTTTTCCCCATTGTGAATTGCTGAAATGGAAACATTTGCATTGGTGCCAGTTGGAGGTTTAGCTACTGGCTGCTGAACGTGTACCCTTCACTTATCCGAGGCGCTGTCCTGTCTGCCAATCCTGTTTTCTCTCTTCCTTTGAGTGATATATGTACGTATGTGTGTCCCTGGTAGACAGGACAGGTGTTGGCAACCCAGAGGCTCACTGTGGCACCCAGACTGGTGGGCGACTAGAGATTGCAAATGACGGAGCTTTGTTTTGCCACTTCTCTTCAGGATCTTTGAGCACGGTCGTTTGTGTGAGGGTTATGCCTGGTTGCGCTCAGTGGGATGCGCTCGAGCTAAAAGTACTACAGTCTGACAAAGAGGCTTGAAATATACTATTTGAGAATAGGAGCAAAACCAGTGCAACTGCAAAGCATAGTGGGATGCACAAGCCCCCAAAACACAAAACGCACTCCAGCCCCCGTTGTTAGGTGTTTATGTGGCCGGATATTTTTAGTGAATGGGGCACAGGTGTCTGCGCCATGCCGTATGTGCCTGCCGGCCAGACGTCTGTTTTTTGGTTGCGGCAACTCGACCCCCTCTCACGGGCTCCACAGCCCTAGGGTGCTTCACTGTCGCTTTTGTTCTTCACTGGATTCAGTGGATTTGAATCTGGTCAAGAATGTGATAAAGAAATTCAAGACACCTGACAACATAATGTTGGTGATACATTAAGCAAAGCCTACTGCTTCTTAGATTTCTTCCCTTTTCATATTTTCTATTATCCGCCAGTTCGTCAGATCTGGCCCAGCAAAGCAGGTGTTTGAAGTTGTCAAGACTGTGGCTTTACCATCAAGACTGCGGCTTTACAGTCGAGTCATCAAAGCGATTCACGTGACAGGTATAAAAGAGCCCGAGGGCAGTAATATGACTCCCGCACAGTCCACTGCCTTTCCACGCACCATCCTCCATGCCCATGCGCTGCCTGTCTCACTAGTGATGTCACTCAGCAGAGCTCGCCTTTTGTTGAGGTAGTCCTTGGACTCTGAGGAAAACTGGCAGGGTGCCGCCATAGCCTGACGCCAGTCTCCTTTGGGAGGGGAAGCGGTTGGAGGTAATGGACCCTTCGGTCGTTTCCTTGTTTTGACGGTGTACCATCAATGGTGGCTGCCTTCTCCACCTTTATGTACTCGTTTCAGTCACCCCCATGGCCGCTCCAGATGGCCCAGTCTCTGAGCAGGTTTATCATAAGTATACACTTAGTATCTGGGCCACAAAACAAACACACAGCTCCATATCTTTCCTTGTAAACGCTCCCTGCAAACTTGTTCTCATTTCTCTTCACTTCCCCCCCGCGCACTCGTCTCTGATGCCTTCCTTCTCAGCAGTGCCCTGGTTTTTATTTTCTTTGTGCCTTCGATATTTTTTAAAATTTCAGAATCCATTTCTTTTAGCCCGAGGCACAACGGGCGATGGTAAGAGACAGTGTAGCAAATTAAAACCGGTCTATCGTTTGCTCCCTTTGGATGTTGTAGCAAAGAAAAACAGTGGCAAAAAGAGCTGGCGGAGGGGTGGGGGGGTGAGCCCATTTCCTATGCATTGTCTCTTTCCTCAGGATGTATGGTGGAGTAACACCTTCCCTATTTTTTTCTCTCAGAAATCTATTTCCCCCTCCCACCTAGCATGGACTGCTCCATGCCCTAACTAGAAGGTCTCGCTCTGTTCTTTCTACCGTGCACGCTGACCTAGATAATTAGTTTGTCTCTAGTGAATCATCAATTGACATTATCTAACCGTTCCTGTAATGATGCAGCGGTGACTCAAGTGTCAGAAACTCTGTCACAACCAATCTTCTTACTGTCGGCCCACACTTGTATTCCAATATTGGCCCCTTGCAATAAAGCATGATCCTCAAAACCCATACTATTTGTGTTTAGGAGGTGAGCTGTGCACTGTAATATGTCATTGTGTCAGAGTACAATACAATGACTAAGTGCACTGAATGCAAATTAATCATGTGCAATGGCAGCAGTTGAATAGTGGTGGGTTGTGGGCAAAGGAGGGACAGAGGGAGAACTAATAGTGGCGGCGGTGAGGAAGGGGGTAGGAGGGAGGCAGTCATCGCTGGGACCATTCATCATGCAAGGCCTGCTGGGGTTAGTCCTGCACAACACAATTACAGGCTGTTCTGGTGTGTTGGGCTGGGTGTCCACCGAGTTCAGAGTATGTTCTATTGTCGTTTGTTGTCTCCGCAGAAGTGTGTTTTCCTTTCTGGTCTGTAGACTTCTTTAGCTCTTGTTCATTGTATTATATCTGTTGCATGTTGTTTCGGTGACTATGCAAGGTGAGGCCAAATGATCTGCTGTGGTTCAAGTCGCTAATTTGGGTTTGTGTCGTTAATCTTCCACAATAAATCATCTGTTATTATTTAATTTTTGCTCATAGACTAACCTCAAAACATAAGAAAGAAGCATGGTTTCCTGTGATTGACACGCTTAGTGGCGTGAGCTGGTTCTAAGTCTGTTTACCTGGCCCGCATGACAGTGTTCTGCGAGCAGTTTTTTCCAGAAAGCTGTAAATATCAGCTTCTTCTAACGTCAGTTGACAGCGGATCCGAGCAAAAGTATATCACAGTCTTCCTCTAAGGGTATATTCTTCATGCGGACTTTTTTCGTGACAAAAATTCTGCATATGTAGTCAAAGTGTGTGAATAGAAACGAGCAGAAGTATTTGCAGTTTTCTGGAGAAGTTGTGCGATAGCGGATGCTTGCATGGATGTCGTTCAACTCCATATCGAGTTCTTCAGACCACAAATTTGTTGACATTGAATCAACAGTTCTGGTTTCAGACAAGTTAATATGCCCCTTTAAGCTACAGTTGCTTCCAGGTGAAAGTAATTTAACTTGGAAATGCCGACAACCAACACAAAAAATAAGAATAATAATCAAGGAAAGTTGAGTGTACATTTTAGTGGTAGTTGAATTCTAAATACTTCCGGCAATAATTCTATTGCACAGTTTGCTGTGTGAACTGAAAGGGCGATACCACAGCCAATGAAACTGTTGAGATTAGCCCGCCACAAAGAATCTGAAATGACACTCTTTATTCCTTAAGATTCATTCTTTGCACAATCAGGCTGTTGGTCAGGTGCCCTGTGGACTGTGGGGAGCTGGCATGTTGTCAGCATCGCTGCACATTAAAATATTTGAGTTAAACCATTTCTAAAGCATTGAGACAGGTAAGACTCACACCAGCCGAAAACTGACACTAGTTGAGTTGCTTACCGGGAGGTCTTTGGCAATGACAAAAATGAGAAAGAAGACCCAAGATGGACAGAAAGAATGACGAAATGGGCCAGAAAATGCAGAATAGCTTCTGGAAGCACTTTGAAACAATAAGCTGCCTTCAACTGGCTCCATCTTTAACTGGAAGGGATACTTCTCATTTTTGTTTTGGCTTTCTCGAGTTTTGGTCTCCAGTGGCAACTTGGCAAAGATTAAAAGACTTTTAGCATTTCTGGCTTTTATATTCAATTCAGTGAACTCCATACTCACACTGCCCAAATGGGTAAGGAAAATTTTAAAATATTCATTAGTGAAACGTTTTTAGGGGTGGAAGAAATAATGAATTCATAGCTGCGAATGCAAACCATATATGTGTGTGTGTGTGTGTTTGTGTGTGTGTGTGTATGTGTGTGTATATATATATATATATATATATATATATATATATATATATATATATATATTCTTTTCCGTGTTCCTCAAACAATATTAGCTTTTATAGTGAGTGTGTATGCATGACAATTAATGTATCAAAAAAGGTCTGTGACTTTACCCTGTGCTGTTCTGTAAAATAATTTGCAATACATCAAGATGGCTTGTTAGAGAGATACGTAACTGTGTCAATGTGCACTGTGCAAACAACTTTCAGTTACATTAAGTCTGGTTAAATAAAAGTTCTGATACAGAGGGGGAATCCCATATAAACCCCCCAAATGCATCTTGGCGCACACAACAGTGACATCCCATCTCTGTGACGAGAATGCGTGCGTGATTTGACTTGTGTGCGTGTGTGCGTGTGTGAGAAGACTGATCGAGGCTACTGCAAACTGTTATCACTAATCCGAAAGCATAATAGCAAGTGACCCTCATGAGAATAGGCGGTTTGAATGACGAATGAATGAACAATTTAAAGATACTTGTTTTCGCCAAAATGATGCCTTTTGTTGGTAAATATGTCATCACAATTCATGCATTTTGCTATTCTGGTTTAATACAAGATAATGGAAGTACAATGTATCTAAACCCTGTGAATTGTAATCAGTTGGGATCCTAAGTGACACTGACAATAAACCTCAACCCTTAACAAGTTAATAAAATGGTGCCTTGTTTTGGTCAAACAAGTAGGAGCATACTGTTTGTTCTCGTTCTATCGACAGGTTATTCATGCAATACCTAATGGAGGCTGTTTTCAATTTCAAGTGACCTTTGAGCTCTTTTGTATCCTCCCTCTGCACAATAAACCTGTCTGTATTATCTCGGGCAAGTTCTAACAGCATGCCATGGCAACAGCTTGGTTGGCTAAGTACACCTTCTCAATGCCCCACAACCTCGTCTGTTGTCAAGTCGCCTTTTGTCTGTCCTGATGAAGCAGCAGAGCAGTAGTGACATTTCACTCGACACAATCACGCTGATATCAGCGCAGCCGTTGTATATAAACTGCATAAAAACAGGCTGAGAAAATGGCAGCCACCAAGGGAAACACGTATGACTATTTTTTTTTAATGCTTCCAAATGGGGAAGTAATGCTTCAAAACAAAACAAAGCAAAGCAAATAAACGACATACATCAGCACTACGGACTGGTTTCTGTTTCTTTCTTACTTTTTTCTAATACTACAAGCACATTAGCTCATAGCTTCAAGATTTAGGCACGCATGCAGAACGTTTAGGGGCACACGGAGTCTTTGCCACTATTCTTCATTGTTTACAAGTGTTCTGTGAGTTATGTGGATTTGCACGATAACCCCAAGATAGGCCTCTTTTCATCCATGAAGCAATCCACAGTGGCCATTTCTCACCCTGCTCCTACACACATTAGCCCGCCTTCTTTTATGGTGCTCATCTCCGTTGGTTCTTTGTTATATGTTGGCTAGCAAATTAGCTCATTTGTGCTTGAGTGCCACAACTGTGCAATTGTGAAGCAGACATTTGTCAGTTGTCTTATCCAAAATGTGGTATAAAGAAAGCGGGATCAAAGTAAATTATCTCCTTGCACTGTCTGAATTTTAGGGGCAAATGTGAGCATTTGGAGCCCCGCACACAGCGTTTTGGTTATTCTCCAAAACATCAAATACTATGTTTTTGAATGTCATCTAGGAAGCATGAAGGCCCAGTATCGTTTGATATTTTAGTGAACAAATTAGAACGTGAGATGAAAGTAATGGGAAATTGTGCACATCAAATGGCTTAGTGCTACAATATTGCTGTTTGATTCCCCTTCACGGAAACTGCAAGGCGTTGTGAACTGACTGGGGCGTAAAACGACTGGCTCTCCATTTAACGGAAGACAAGTCTTTAGACCTTGTCAATGGAAACTCAGAAGTTCTGAATTAGTGATAACGGCTTCAAGGGAAACATAAGTGGAGCTTTCAGAAAGAGGTGGTCTACTTTTTTTTAATGTAATTTAGTACTCTAATCAGAATATAATACAAATACAATGCAGAAGCAATACACACTATTGGGTTCCTTGATTGATTTATCTCCAGTGGAATTGTCTTTCTCCTTGCCGCCTGCTGCTAATGACATCAAAATTACCTCATGCGAGGCTCGCTGTCCTCAAGTGACCAAGAAGTTGGTTTGCATGAGAGTTGGTCAACTGGCCAAGTGTTATGAGCCTTAATGGAGCTGGTAATGCAGTATGACGGCATGGCTTCGAGGTGAAAGGATCAAATACTAGATTAGGCTCACGTTGCCAGCCTTCACAACGTACTTGGGTATAGAAGTGCCATGTTAGCAGAAATATTTTGCAGAGTCATACTCAAGAGACTGCCTCAGGTCTAGTTTTGTTTCTGAATGTGGAGAGGTGATGGGATACAGAGCTTGCGCGCATCCCCGCAATCTTGAGAAATACTTGACTTTTTTGCTTCATCACATACTGTAGCTGCTGTTTAACAACAATATATACCAATTGCTTATGTTGTTTTAGAGATGAAGAATTTACTCGAACAAGCCCTTGCATCATTTTTTGTATGCTCTTGGGGAAAAAAGGCTTGGACGCAGCTGCTGTATATTTGTGGATATGTGTAAATTTATATATTTAATGTATTCATCTCCATTACGTACACTACCACACAAGTTCCATCTCTGTGTTCTTTCAACTGAAGGGTAAATTATACACACATGACGTTTATCGCAAACGCAGTCCCTGTGTGGGTTCCGGTGTTCAGCCTTTTACAGACTTAGAGTCATGTGTCTCTTACTGAAAATGTTACAGAAGATGTTAAAAAGCAGGGTGACGAATATTTTGTTTACAAAGCTGTAGAGGCCTTTGTTAATCTGAATTCTTAGTGAAGTCTTTGTGGTCTGGCTGAATTTAACAAATTCTCTAAGGGAGAACTTCCCATTACTTGGAAATGGATCACGTTTCAAAGCTTGGGGTGTGTACGGCAAATTATTCCTGAAGAGTATATTTGTAACTTTTCTCTGAATGGGTGTTTTGTTTGAAGTCAACTGGCTTGGGTTGTCAATGGCATGCTGCCTTTTTATTTAATGTCCATTTTGAGACTAAAAATGAAAAAATAATCTAGTGTACATAGAACATAGTCTTGTAATATACTGAACATTTGCATCTAGGGGTAGATGACTATGGAAAAAATAATCACGATTATTTTGAATTCTGATTGAACTCACAATTAAAACAATCATTCATTTAAAAGATTAGTATTTATTCTACTAAAAATCAAACATTTCAAATTAACCCTATTCCCATCCACTGCTGAACACTTCATTCTTGAACACTTAATTCTACTGGTCAAGTACAAAATTCCCTTGTATAAATCATGTGAAATTCAAACCTCTTATGTTTTGTTACCTCCCCACTCACCTTTGATACCTTGCATCACCCCTGTCTATTCATTTTATCTTAGGATATTTTCACAAGTCTTTGGTTTTACTGGGCTAACCTGTCATCTCGGGGCTTGTATTATGTGCCTTGTCATAATGAAATGTGTTGGTACGGCAAAAAAACAGTCCTTGGTTGATCTTTGTATTCTTGAATTCTAGTTTGACTAGTTTTACATATATATTTACATTATTAATATTTGTTTAGCTTGAAGAAAAAGTGGCAAAATTAGACTTTTGAGTTGGGGGATTTTTGTTGTTGCTGCCGATTTTGAATGTCATTTTCATTGTCTTATGTTGTAATGTGTTAATGCAGTTCTCAAAAATATCTGATTGTACAAGAGCTAATTTTGGCCAACCAATACGCTGAGCTCTAGCAAAGTAAATTTTTTACTTTTGTTTTTAAGCACCAAAATGGAACCGTTTCTTTATTATTAGCTAAAATATGTCTGAATGTTTAAAGTCTGTATAATTACCAAACTAAATTGCTGTATCGTTTACTGATTATCCAGATTCCTAACAATTTTGTTTGGGTCTTAATTCACATCTGTGCTACCCTTCAACACGTGATGAGGTAATTATAAAAGAAATTGAGTACAAGCCTCAAATCCCCACGGTGTTTGGCATCTTTTTCAGCTCATTCCAAAAACCTCTCCCTTTATTTTGAACACAAGGGGAGGTGATCATGAGCATATTCCAAAATGTTGTCAGTATGACAGTAAGAGACATCTTGCCTAATAAGTTTCCAGTCAGCCGTGACTCCATCTTTCTGTGGCCTTGCCCTTCAGTTGATACAACAGTGACATCATCCCTTCATGATGAAATTCAACCTTTTCTCCTGTTGTCTTTGTCCATCTCATCAGCTTCTTGCTCTAATTAGATGAGGGTGAGCTCAATATAGTTTCCCTCGTACTCACTCCATTAGTTATATTAACACTTGCCATTGCCACCCTGCTATCATATATCTTTTTATCTATCCATTGCCTTTCACTGTGGAAGCCAATCCTTTTTTCCTCATGGATCCTTGTTAACCTAGTTGCTGAGGCCCAGCAGGGAAGGCCAATCAATTAATGAACAAAGAAGCCCACTCACTGAGCAGCGGCGTGAGTTGAGGTGCTCTAAAAACATGATCACTGTCAGTTCAGTGCTCATTTTTTGTGTTGTTGTTTTTGTGTGTCCACTTTGTCATTGTCCAAAGCCAATGGGATGGGGCAGGGGGCAATACGACCCCCCCAAAAACAGCCCTTCCCAAAAGAAAAATCTTTAAAAAAAAAAAATCAAATATGACAAACTGTGAATACGTAGGAGTGTACAGTACAGACAAAAATCACAGAAACACACACCAGAAGTAGATTGCAACTATGTATTTATTTTTCCCAACAACAACAACAAAAAAACAATGCAATCTGCATCTCTAATCCAGCAACAACCAACATTGATTTGCAGAACTATACATTCATTCTAGATGCATAAATAATTGAACCAAAGCTCTAAATTGTAATGGAATTTAAGGAGTGATATTACTGTAGTAATCTATTTCATGACAGTTTTATGATCACTGCCCGGCAAATGTAGCGAACATGTCTTGCATCATATCATTAGATGCCCATTTTTAGACATGATGAATATTCCATAATATATTTATATGCCGCAAAATATTAAAGAAGCCCCACATTGTTGCATACAGGTTATTCCATTGCTTAGTTTTGCAGCAGGCAAGCTTTGACAGACATCCGCCCTCTTCTCTGCATCTCACCCACCTGTGTCGGCTGTCTTTCACCACTTTTTCATCCCTCCCTTTGCTCAATAATTCTTTTCATCCCATTGAGGCTCCTTTTTTCCCCCTCTCACATCTCAGCGGTTTTTCCCATCACATCCCTCAGGTCCTCCCCTCATTCTATTATCTTTTTTTTCTCTTCAGCCGCTCTCCCTCTCATACCATTTTCTTAATCCGACGAGCGTCCCCATGCTTCCCTCCCTGGAGTCACTATTGCTGTCTCCCAGTATAGGAGATCAGGGAGCGGGCTGTTGTAACAAGCTGTTGAATAATGTAAGCACAGGGCTATAGGCCACAGTTTCAGTTAACCCTTTGATCTCTGATCACACGGTGGGCGAGGCGTACACACAAATGACGGCTCAACGGCAGGAGCAAACAGCCCAAAGGCCTTTTCTTTGCTTCCGTCGACATCATCCAACCTTGAGCTGAAGGCGCAAGCTCACGCCTCATCCGGTTTCTTTCTCATGGCCTTGTGAGTGGCATCACATTGACATCTTTAGCCTTGTTATTCGTAACATTGATGTATAATTAAATGGGTTGAAAAGGGGATGCTTAATAATTGATTGTGGAGCAAGAATGTCATGGCATACTTTACCTTATCATACTAGTCTAGTATTTTTACTCACTAGAGGGATTAAACATTTAGCAGTTTGCTTTTCTTTCTGGCCATCTACCTCCCTTAGGGCTGATTCACTGTGGCACCCAGTGCTCTCCTGGCACCGATGTACTGTGCTACAGCTGCTACTCCAGATCGGTTGTGTTAAATCTGCAGCAGCGGTTGACTCGTGCTTGTGTTGCCAGTTTGGATCAAGCGGCAAGTTTTCAGTCATCAAAAAACGCATAGCTTACTCACCAGATCTAATAAATCTGCAGCAGCGGTTGACTTGGGCTTGTGTTGCCAGTTTTGATCAAGCGACAAAGTTTTCAGTCAACAAAATTGCATAGCTTACTCACCAGATCTAATAAAGCCTTTGCAATCAATACAGACTTTCCTATCCTTAAGTGCTTCTAGTTGGCTTTAGAGCCTTACGTATATCCCAAGGCTAGGGAGTATTGATCTGCGGGACTGATTGGATGGTTCCATTCAGGAGATAGTTAGTAGGGGGAATGGGTAAGCTATCGTGGTACGGGTGAAGAGGGAGTGGGTGTTTATGGCTGGATCATCTTACCACTTCCTACCCCCACGTCCGTGACCGCACCTGTCACAGCTAAGGGGAGCACCAAATGGACACTCTGGCTGCGTGTGAAAGAGCGCATGTGTGTCTGACCCAATTGATGGTCTGTTGTGAGAGCGCCGAAAAATGTTTGTGTGCTCAGCAAATGTCTGTAGAGCCCTATCAAGTGAAAAATGTTACAAAGGGTTAATGGTGACAGCACATAGCACAGCCAGCGTCGGCAGCTGTCCGCCTGTTGTGGATGAGTGGTGGAAGACTGAGTTCGGATTTTGCACGGCTAACACTTTTTGAATCGTGTTTGGACTTGTATCCCGGCAGTGAAATGCGTGCTCACAGCCGTTCTGCGAATCAAGGGCGTGGAGCCAACATGTGTGCCCTACACATGTTTGTTTAAACATTTAAAAGTACTGTTGATCCAACTTGAATCAGATGGTGTTGACAATTATGATGGATTTACACTGCAGGACCTTTTGTCAAATTTGGATTGGTACCTTCTGTGTTTCATTTTACAGTATTTAAAACTTTACGTTTACCTCCACTTTCAGGTGAAATCAGACTGATGTAACTCTACATATATTTATTGTATCCGCATATGATGTATCAATACTAAAAGTGCCATACTTTTAAGACATGAACCTACGTCGGCGTTGAAATTGCAAAACCACGACATGTCTCTTCAAGCTTCCACAGTTTGTGCCTTCAGACCAAATACAACTTAATGTTAAAAAAGTTGTTGAGCATGAAAGCGTTAGCGTGGATTGAGGATATTGTATTCAGTAAGGCTCATCCAACTGCAAGGCATGCGACTATTTCTTTTTACTGGAACGGTCATCTGACTAGAGTGAGCAAAACCTGCTCCACTGCAAATGCTAATGCTGCAAGGTGCAGTGGCGAGATGGATACATCGCTAGAAATTGGGAATGGGACGAGACACAAATCCCATGAAATGAGATGTCTCACGAGATTGAGTCCACGAGAACAAGACGAGATTTTTGAAAAATTTCATACAACACTGCCTCATAAATTTTCCAGTTTTTAAAATGTTTTCCTTTTATTGAGCAGACTGCAAGAAAAGAAATAATTTAACTTTGAAGTGCAAATGTGAACAGGGGAGTCACATATACAAGGCACAGGAAACATACAAACATGTTAATGCACATTCTAAGACACCAAAATGAATTTACCCTAAATGGGACGTGGAAGAAAATGCACAGTCGACGTTGACAGATGCACTTACAATATTACTAAATTGTGTATTCTAATTATTACAAAATTGAATAAAGAGTTGCAGGGGGTTTTCAATCCAGTTATGTTATTTTAATTCTAAAATTGAGATAAGTATAATGGAAGAATATTTGAGTGACTGCACACCCTTTGGTAAATATATATCTGTGTGTCAGTGTTGAGGTGGGATAGTTTGCCTGCAGTTGCTGAGATGGCATCGGAGGCTGGAGGGCGACAGATGAAATAGAAAAAGCTGAGACGATAGACTACCATCAGATTGACCTGTCAGCTCTGTGACAGCCACACATGCTTCAACCGCTTCTTCGGCACTCGAACCATGCAGAACCATTGAGAGAGATGAACAGCTGAAATTCCGTCTTGATTCAAGGCAGAGATAAGGCATGGTGGCTCCTGAGCTGTGTTTATTTTGAGCAACCTGCGAGATGGCCAATAAAAGATCTGGCAGGTACATTGCCCAAAAGACACTGTAGTCAGGATATAATTAGCCTTTTCGGCGCTGATAAATAGAAAACTCAGATGATGACTCGCATGATATATTCTGAACATGAAATGAAATATTAGAGCTGTCACCAAATGTAATGGTAGACACAATCTTAATAAAGGTAACCAACCTCTACAAATGAGCCCAATGAAGTATATAATATACCATATGGACAAAAGTTATCAAACACATCTTTAGCCAATTACCAGTAATTACAGTATGCGACTAGAGCTTTGACTAGACTCCTTGAATTTCAAGTCTTTGATTCATATCTTATTATAAAGCCATTACAGCAGGGCTTCTAAAAATTTAACTTTTTTTTTTTCATTTACAGAAATTTATAAAGCGCTGTGTTGATCTTGGTAATGAGCATTTAGAGGGATGCTTGCAACTGACTGGTTTTAAGGAAGTGAATTTGCATCAGAGTTGGTGTGTTCAGGATGAAATTTGTAGTGTTTCAGCTCTTCTCAGACAGCAGATAGCAGCAGACATTTTCTGCATGCTCTGCAAAACCCTGAGGCTTTATTACAAGTCTTCATCGTTTTGGGTAATGTTCAGAGTTCGGCTTGCACCTAGCATCCTGTTTGTTGTGATAGCCCAAAAGCTTTTCAGATTCCTCTCACATGCCTTCTGTTAATTACCAACCAGTTGACCCAGTTCCGCTTCACAGGCAACAATTTATACATTTTCACCTACAGTTTGTGCAATTCAAACAATGTTCAGACTACGAATGGACGGTAAAGGCAATTAACTGATCTTTAATGTGGAATTAATTGTTCTCAAAGAAGTTGAGTAGAGTGCATTTGATTCAGCAGCACCTGGTCTGTCAACTGAAAAAGAGGGACTTATTCTTGGCACAAGTTGTCCAAGTTACATTGATGTGCTCAGTACAACACTCAGTACACAAATCACTCAGAGAAATTCTCCCATTGCATCATCATGAGTTTTAACCAGTCTATTCTTGAAATTTGGTCCAATTATCTCTAGTTGAATTTTCCGTGACAAGTGTAAATATGCGTTGTTTGCACATGTCCCTGTTCCGTTCGTACAAATACAACAAAGTGGGTACACGCCAAGTGTGCGTTGTTTACATAAACCCCACTTCCATCCATTTTTCTCGCTCCCCTTGATTGCTTAGAAAACAGGCGCACTATTATGAGCACATTTTAAAGCAGGAGGGTAAAAATCCTATCTGTTTGATCTCACACGCTTAATATGGGCAACACAACAGAGTCTCATCTCCTGTGTCAGCTCTTCCACCACAATGTGATTCTCATGAGAATGCTTTTCTGCTATGCAAATCAGTCAGATCAGTGCAGGCTGTTTCTTATCTGTTCATAACAGAGGGAGGGAGGGTGAGGGAAGCATGTTTCCACACTAAGGAATGTTGTATTATTCGGGAGTGTGCCAGTCAACAAAATACACCACGCTTTGATTCTACGTGACATTCTGTCTCACGGCATTTAGTCACTTTTGTTGTAATTACGTTTTCTTTTGAACTGTGAGCACTAACCTTAAAACATTTGAAACAAAACGTTTAGTGGACACTGCAATCGACTTCACGGATTTCAAAGTTGTACTTTAAAGGGAGGGAAAACCGAGGATGGCATTTTTCACTAACTAGCCCAGTTTGTATTATTTTTATTAGGAAAATGATAAAAGTTAGCATTTTTTCTTTTATCCGTTCATTTTGGAGAACTCATGAAACAACAAATGCCTTTAAAAATGCCTACTATTGATAAGGAAAAGGGCCACACACCCCTCCCCTCCATGTCTTGGTTAATGATGCCATGGAAGGAAGAGATCACAATTTCCCTATTGGAAATCATTTGAAAGACTATCTCTTAAAATGTGCAAAAATAGCTAATTGGTACCAAAATCAACATGGACATCGATCGCTACTGACTATTTCAACATATCAAAAGGATTAGCCTCTCCATGGCTGTTTTGAGAAACGAGCAATCTCTTTGCAGCTGAAGTGCCATGTCACGTCTATTTCCTTTCCTCAGTCACCAACATAAGCAAACACGACGCACTCCAACAGGCTTTATGCAAGCTGAATTGTTCTTGCATCGTTATATAGTCGAATTGAAATTGGTAAGGGTTCATTCAACTTAGATTTCCCCTGAAGTCCATGTGTGGGGTACCAGCTCCGCCGCTTAGCCGAAAAAGAGGTGCTTTAAACGGCTAAGTCGAGTGCTGGCAATCTTTCCAACAATACAACCTCTGGGCGTTGCGACGCGGTCCGGGTCAAGCCTCCTGGCTGAGTCAGGATCCGGCTGTCACTTTTGGATTTGTAAATTTCCATTTTTTTTTGTCACTAGGTTTCTTTTCTCGCTCGCATTCTGCAGTAGACCCGGGGTGAGATCAAAGACCACTCATACACTCGCAAAAATCATTAATGGCACCCAAAAAGCAATGACGGGGAGCGTGAGCACATTGCAGCTGTATCAGCTGTATCTGGGTGTCTTCGAGGTGACAACTTCTCTGTCCCCATGGAGATGTTCCTTCAGATTTCCTGCACGTGTAAATCACACCAGTCAACATTCATGGCCTACAGATGGGAAATCTCTCAAATGTTATGCTGATTGTTAACAGAATGTTTTCTTGATTGTATCAACATGTCATCACAGCATTTTTGTACCTTAACAGGTTCAATTCCCGAAAGTTCATGAACTTGTGCCTATTTTGGACGTTTTTGTGAATGTGCCATTCTGGGTTTTGAAAGGCAGTTCATTTTCGTTCAAGGATGCTAGGTTTTCTCTTCTTAAACTTAAAAATAAAAAACTCTCTAAACACACTGCAAACGAGGCTTAAATAGGCAGTGGAAAAACGATTTGGCAGCCCCGCCACAAACAGTCGCACGGCGCGTGGGTCATCAAAATACGACGTGACTTTGGACGAGCGAAGAAAGCGCACTGACACTTCAGTCGATGTAAACTCATACGTGACATGACGAGCAGCCTCACTTACCCTTTGTTGTCAAAAGTCTTATAGTTGCCTTTTCATCCCATGAGAATTTTTATGAGAAATTATTACAAGAAGTTGCAGTGCTCTCAATGATATTGAACCATGAATTCAATTGAAATCGCCTGGGTGGCCTCTGAAATTTATTGTAAGTTACTTACATGTATTGCTAATAACTCCTAATAACTAATGCCAATAACCCTTCACTACATTTCTGCCGCTTTGATTGAATAGATGTGTCACTTGTTTGTGAGCTGTGAATTGACTTTAGACTGCATTTGCAAGAACCTGCTAGGCGTTACCAGTTGAATTGACATTAGACTGCATTTGCAAGAACCTGCTAGGCGTTAGCAAATTAACTGGTAGAACTGCTATCTCTAATTGCTCCTTGCACACACCTATCCTACTCGCTCGCATACATACTTGTCTTGTCCACCAGCTGGATGACTTTCACCTCTGAGTGATGTCTGTTGTCTACATGGTGAGAACCATTAAAAACCCCGGGCCCCAGTGGAGACATTGTGCCAGGTCACCATGCTCACTCTTCGTCCTTCACCAGGATCACAAGTTGACAGTGGATAAACAATGGGAGCAAACAGTCACTCCCACCAGCATCGATCTCACTCCCTCACTGCCGCCTTTTCTTTTTTTTTTTGCCAGCAACCGCCATGCTGATTCCACCTACACACAATTTATATGAAAGCTCCCTTGCGTCCTGCCTCTGGGTACCACAACTGACAAAAAATGATAAATGACCCACCACTTCCTTCTTCCGCCACCACCTCCGTGTGCGTTGGTTGTCCGAAGCAGTACAAGCCTATTTCTCCCTTCAGAAAATCCAATTGCGCGTGCTCCATTTCTTGAACCGGTACATTTTATTCTTGGTTGGAAGTTGAGGAGGCGGGTGGCTGTTAAAATCATTGCTTGCAGCTCATCCTTTAATTTCCACATGTAAACATGTCATTGCCGTAAATTCAAACATCTAAGACCATCCATACGCCTGACTTTAAGCTTTTCATGCTGATGAAGACAGTAAATTGTGTTTTCCAATGTTGTGCTCTCCAGTCACAGTGGTCTGTCTGCAGTGGCACTCTAAAGATTAAGGATGTATTCAGACCTGACTGTTTGGTCCACTTTAAAAAGAGCAGGGTTCGATTGTAACGCTGGTCCTGACCTTTTGTGCAGGTGTCAATACACGCAAACAAATCCTGATGCGGATTAAAGAAATGGACTGAGACCCACTTTTTAAAATCATTGTCTTTGGTCATTGTTGTCCAATGGGAGCACAGGTCATCACAGGAGTGGGTGTGTTTATAAAATATACTTTGCCTGCAAAATGTACAGTCTGAATAGGAATCGCACCAAAAGAAAACAATTAAGTCCGCTATTGGTCCGGACCAACAAAGGACTTTTCTGGTCTGAATACACCCTAAATCACACTACAGCGCATCCAAAGTGAGGTCAATTATTTCTCCTTTGCCTTCAGTCTGTTCTCGTTTTGTATCGGATTAATTTGTACTCTGTGTAATCACATGGATGTGCAGATAATTTTGACATGGCAGTTGGCAATTGGGATCTTGTTCATTTCAGCTCTTAAGCAGCTCTTGACTCCCATTGCTTCTTCTAATGCTGTTACCTTTTACAAATGTTCTCTATTTTCCAAACTCTTGCAAATGTTTTACTGTACAGATCTAGTCTCCCCATGACTGTAAATGGGGCATATCATATCTATAAATAGACTGTGATGGTAAACTAATGGGGGGATGGTGTGGTACCTTTTATTTATTGTGGTAGAGTTATTGTAAAAATGTTATCATATAAAAACACACACTTGTAACTTCTTAAAAAAAGACGACATTCTTGCCCTTTAGTATCGCCACATGCATGCATGCAAACACATGCATGCATGCAAACACGCACGCGCGCACACACACAAACACATGCATACATAGACACACACACGCACACACATTCCCCAGTCAAGATGCACACAAACAAACATTCACACGCACGCATACATACACACACGCACACATACCAGTCAAGATACATACACACAGACACACACACACACACACACGTACTAGTCAAGGCACGCACACACAAACATTTATGAGAATTGTAACCGCCTCCTACCAGATCAACTTTAATAAAAGGCAGCACAGGGGCAGTGCAACTTTGAAATACCTCGGAGCCGTCCTTAATAGACCTGATGTTAAGTAAGTACTGTGTGCTGTGTGACTGTTCGAATGTGTGATTGGATGCAACAAGTTGCCAAAAACTGAAACAACGGAGCAGCCTGAAAGTGACAACTTAAAGCTGTCCCATTGAAGTAAAGTGTATGGTGACTAGTCGTTGATATTTTTGCAGTTCGAAGGTGGGTCTAAAACATGTGATAGGGTTGAGTTTGCTCTATTGAAAGATTTTCACAGCATCAGTTGATTGGGATTGGATTATGGTTAAAATCAAGTCAACAATCAGTGATTAATGAAGCATTAAATGAGAAATTTTAATGAGGAAATATTTGGAATACTGTCTTGGTCCCCCTTATACCCTGAATTGTAAACATCTTCCTTGTGCGTATAGGTTAACATGCTAGGGATTTAGTGAGGAGATAATTAATTGACGAGGATTAATAATCGCACAAATTCTGTTGACACGTTTTGAGAGCTAAAAACAACAATATGATGAATCTGCTGGCAGTTATTTAACATGTGATGCTGTTTTGAGATTAGAGGATTTATTAGAAATCTTGAGAAATAGAGAAAAAGTTTTTATTTTTAAGTGTAAGCATGAACGATCATTTAACTCGGTTGGTCGCATTATTGTGACAGAGCCGTCGCTGAAATTTAGAAAATATTTTTAAAGTCCTGCTGTACTTTTCCAAAATTTAAGTGGACATCAGTGAGCAGGGAACTTGATCTGATTGTATTGCATCGGCACATATTCAGTTTATGTGTGTGTGTTGCTGTGTGCTTTTGCTAACAGTGACAGACACTATGACGGTTGTGGTGCGTTTGGGGTCCAATGGAAATCAGAGCATGCAGTTCAACCGGAGAACCTGGAGTCCTCGACTGTGATAGCCACTCAGCTGCTGTCAGAACAGCAGAGCGTCTTTAAAAGTGACTTTGTTCTTATTGTTGCAATATTTATTCTAGTCTAAAACAGTAAACAAAATCACGTTGATTCTTTTATTTTAATCACAATCACTTTAAATAGTTTATTTCTTACACCGTCTAAAACCTTTTTAAAAAAACTGTCACTTTTATTTAAAAAAAAAGGAATACAATTTAAAGAATATTTAGTATTTATTTCTATTAAATTATTCGACTCTCCATACATATATAGGAATAGGACTGTACGTGTTTCGTTGTAATATAACTGATTTTAATATAGGAGCTTAACAGATTTTTGTTGGCGGTGTGCCGCGAGATTTTTTCCAATGAAAAGGTGTGCCGTGATTGAAAAAAGGTTGGGAAACACTGCCTCAGAGTAACAAGAACGTAATAACGAACGGAGTCAGTTGGCATGCGGGTCCTCTCGGCTCATCCCGCGAGGTTCGACAACCGAATTTCGGCCGACATCCGAAGCAAAAAAATCTCCAATTTTTTGTTCGAATACCGATTTGTTTGAGAACCGGGACGTTCGAAAACCGAGGCACCACTGTATTTGGATTGAGTCATAATGGCCCTCCGAAAGAAGCTCTGATTACAATGCGGCCCGTGAAAAATAGTTTGACACCCCTGATTTAACTTAATAAACCTGTTCTCGTTTTGGCTTGCCCCGGTATAGGAAGTGTAGCAGTTAGTCCACGGAGAGGCGGTAGCATTTTTGCATGGCGCCTATATACGTAAAATGCAACAGGTTCCCAAAGGCTTGCTGACGCGAGGTGTTTTTGCATGGCACCTTGACGCGTGCCACGCCCAAAACGACACAAACAAGTAATCAGAAATGAATGTGAAGCAGCATAACTCGCATGCTACCTTTCACTATTAGTAACAATTAACATAGTAATTGAGTAGATCATCCATTCCTGAAAAACTAGAACGACATCAGTAACACTGTTACTTCGAACGTCGTTAGTCCCAACACTGCATATACACAACAATCTATTAGTAGACTTTTAAATCACATTACCTTCTTTACAAAGGATTTTGAAATGATATCTGATGATAAAGGTTGGAAGTGGGAAAGAAAAGAGAAGGATGAGGAATGTAAGTTGAGAATGGAACGTGAGTGACTCAGTGGACCTGAATAGGGATAACTTTATTAATGTCAAACTTATTTTGTGATTGGGCAATGGATTCAGTCAACAAGAGACTGAATAACTTGGTTGCTTCATTTACCTTCATCAATATGACAGAAGTTAATTACACATTAACAGCAATTGATTCATAGGAGACTTGCTTAAGCTTGAAGAAGTAAGGGACATAGGAACTTTGGAACTGTGTATAATTGTGCATAAAAGTCACACAGGCTGACAAAATGGACAAGCGACAGGAGGCCAGCATGGGAGATGTGATCAGTCGGTGCCGCCTGGTGCTGGGGACGGTGCCTGGTGTGCCTGCAGGATTGTGACTCCAAATCTCTTGAAATTGATGTAACTTGTTACTGTTGCATTCAAATCAAACTGTCAACATTTGTTAAAACTCAGTTCACTTGTCATTGCCGCTTTCAAATCAGTTACTAAACTTCCAGTTAACTTGCCATTACTGTATTCAAATCAAATGTTATCTTGGTGTATTATTTTGTTTCTTCCTCTTCTTGGTTATGGTGACATCATAGGTAATACTGTGGATATGTAGACTGTGCGTTTGGCAGTGTAAATCCTTGGTTTAAATCGGGACGGGACTCGATAAGCAGAATTACTTCAACCCGCCTTCCTTTTCAACAAGTCATATAAATAAAATTGTAATGAATGTTGATTATGTACTTGCCGAAATAAACAAGTCAAATGACAAAACAATAGGGCTTCAAATAACTAATGTATTGACATTGCTAAGTTAAAACAACTGATTTGAGTGGGAAATTATGCTAAGAACATGTCTTATTGTAATTTAATGGAATATCCTTATCATATTGCATCGAGGTGATCAAGGTTATTGATGGTGTTTGGCTTCCTCTCACGGCTCTCCTCCCACTCCCAGGGGAGTAATACCGTTGAGCAATGTCTTCATTTCACCTTTCAGCTCCACCATTCCCTAATGACCCCTACTGCGCTATCTCTACCTCTCCGCAGTGTTCCCATCACCCACAAAGCTCATCCACTCAGCTTTTCCTTCTGTGAGGTAATCCATTTTACACTATCATGATATTTCCAGATCCTCCCAACCGTATAGCTTCTGCTTGAGCTCGCCGGGCTTAAGTAGCATTAAAAATGATTCTGTTTTGTTTTCATCTCGGCACTAATTATCACCACAAAGTGAAATTATGAATGTGCCACAATAGCAGGGTCTCATGAGCTTTTATTTTTGAGAACCTTTGCGTTGATCGAATCTGACAGGATTCAATCTAATATACATTTAGGCTGAGCTCCCTCTTTGCAAAAAGCATTTTCCCGTCTTGCCTAGTTTTGCCATAATCACTCAGAGAATATTGTTATGATGAGTACCAAGGATATCGCATTATTTTTAAGGGCAAAATGATCTGAAAGTGCATACACACAGTTGAATAAATTAATTCCTGCTACGGCCTCAACTAAACGGTGGAAGTATTTGCAGCTCAGCAGAATCTACTGACTTGTGTTGTGCATTCCTATTGGCATAGGAAGCAGAAGTGGGAATTTGGCGCAATGGCCACTCTATTTCGCAGCACTAAGGCGTTAATCACAGTAGTCCCAGTGAATGCATGAAATGGAATGCACATTTCAAATTCAATATTGATGAATGCAAGAACTGGCTTTATAGCAAAAAAGTGAAGCTTCTGAAAGTAACCTTAAAAAAATAAATTAAATCGGCAGCATGTTTGTTGTTGCAGATGTGCTGAAAATTGATTATGTCAAAGAAAGAGTGAACAGAATACAAATGTGCATTCATCGCTTTTACTTTTCGTACTTTTGATGAATGGTCCCGTATGGCCCACATCATATGATATAGTCACGTCATTTTACAGTTTCCTCTAATTCTTTCCATGTTAATCCTTTCAAAGCAACTTGTGTAATTACACTCCTGACATACACACATTTGGTGCAGTTCACAGTGTCAAGACTAACCGGATTACAGTTTACATGATTCTTAACTATTTAATACTTCATTTAAGGCCTTAGTACATATATTGAATACTTGTATCAGTGTTGTTTTTTAATGAATTTAGCTTTAGGGACTACTATGTTTTGTTTGCTAAATTTATTTCATTACATAAAAAAAGCAGATTGTTTTCATGCAAATTTGAATAAATCTATTTTCTGCCCCATTTAATAGGAAATTGTACAATTTCATAATTAAGTAACCCATTTCTAAATGTTTCCTTATTACCTTTTACACCCTGGCTCATATCATTAGAGTGAAAGGATTAACTTTATAATGTGATGAGTTTTAGGCCATATTACCCATGCCTATAATGGTCACAATGGTGGATAAGCGCCAATAATAAGGAAGGCAGAACGAAGTGACACAAACAGTAGCTCGTCCTATTCAACCCCACCCCCCACCCACCCCCAATTCGCTGTGCCCCTGAATGAGACATAACTCCGGTGCTGCCATGGACAATGGTTGCCAAGACATGTGGCGAGTGAACGCGGTAGTTAATTGTCTGTCAGCAGCAGGGCGGTGGATTGGATCGGGCAGAGCAGGAAGAAAACGGGCCATTTTGATTCATTTGGGCTCCGAGGTTTAGAAATCCTTTGAAATTTTGTCAAATATCATCAACCAGATGACTGTATTCATGCACTGACCCTCCTGACAAGGCCTTATTCACAGTTAAACAGAAGTTCAAAGGCAATAATGGTAAGCAGGTGGGGGAGGAGGCTACATATGGTCAAACCTTGCATTGTTTACTCTGAGTTGTTGCAGCTGAGGACCAGCCTCCATCTCCCTCTTCCTCATCACTTCTCATTAATCTAACTGTGTAGCTCTGGCCTACTTCCCATGAGTTAGAGGGAAGGGAGCAGGTTAGAGCGGCCTTCTCCTCTGACTGAAGTCATTTGTCTTGCCTCTCTCCCCATCACCTGCTTCTTTGTGCCAACATTTCCTTCTGTCACCCTCGCCCTTCAAATCCTTGAGGGCAGATTTTTTTTTTTAAATTGACGCGCTTGCTTGCACCAATGTGTTTTCTCAACCTCAGCAGCAGCAGCCCCTCCTTCCTCTTCTGTGTAGCTCTCTGTCTGTCTCTATTTATGGTGACTGTCAGGCAATGTGCACAATTAGAGGGCTCATATTGGGAATGTGCTCTCTTTGCATCTTTTGAGAACAAAAATGTTGGCTTGCTAATACGCATTTTCCTCCATCTGCGTCTTTGTGCGTGGCATAAGACTGACTCTTTGGCAGCACTCTGGTCTCTATCCACCTTTTTGGCTGCTCTTTAGTATGGATTGGATATGTCCTCTGGCACCCATAAAATATTTATACTTGGATATATTCCTCCTCTACATTTTTTTTCATCTATTGTTTTGGTAGCGCGATGCATACATTTGGGTGTTTTCCTCACCAGTGGTAATCATCTAAATTAAATTTGAGATTCATTAGCCAATCTTTCATTCTTTCAGTGTGACCATCCCTGTTAAATTTCATGCAATAAACTACAATTTAGCATGTTACTTCACAGGGCTTTCCCTTTACCCCACTTTCCTTGGTTCGCTTTGGGTCATCATAGTTTAAAGGTCAATAAGGCTAAACGGATATAATCGCTGTGACTTGGGGGAAAATGTGTGTGTTCCAACTCTGTGTATTTTTCACAATGTAGTCTGCTCGCAGTCCATGTCAACACAGTCACGATGGCACAACATTCTCTCTCTCGGCAATCGTTACTAATTACATGTTACTCATTAACTAAGTTTGACACTTGGACAAGGATCAAAGACTGGTGTGCGGGTGCCCGTTTGATCTTATTTAGGTATTTTTCAAACAGAGTGTGTTGTTGCTGGTGTCGGAGCTAAATGAAATCCCAGGCTGTGAAAAAAATAAATACAAACTCAAGATGAAACAGCTGCCTGGACTGAGCAGTAAGGCAAACCCTCAGACGTAGTGCACGGTGAAAGTACTACAGACCAAAAAAAAAAAAAAAAATTTGGACTGTAAAGGGCAGTTTTGGCAGGATGGAATTTGATTTGCATCGCCTACTTAGTTTTTAATGTTGCTTGCATCTTCTCACCCATAAATATTTGAACATTTGAAAAGGATTCTGGGAATGTCTTGCAAAATCATCAAAGACATCGTTTTGTTTGTGAAAAAAAAAAAGAAAAGAAAGCAGTCAGTCTTCTGTTCAGGTCTTCAACCTCTTCAAGGGAAAAAAATCTTTGTCTATGCAAAATCTTGCTTTTATGTCTTTGTCAAATGTTTAAAGAGTCAATCAGAAGATACTGTATTTGCTTTGTGAAGAAGAATTTATTTTGCTCTAGAGTTACGGATGGCTAATCAATAATTAAAGATTAGGAGGCAATGACGATTTAGCTTCATTTGACTGGCGGAAAATATATCCCGTTATCTGGTAAGGCTCTTTAAACTTTGATCGAGTCTCTGTGTGATTGAGACAAACTGGCTAATTAATTTCAACTAATTCAAACCGGTATTTGGTACTGCACACTGATTTTATCCGCTTTCACTTTTTCTTTAAAAAACAACAACAATAATTTTGTTTTCTGTGGAGAAACTTGAACCCAAGTGGTGGAAGTGTGATTGCCCTTGGAGAGAGAGAGATGCAGTCTTAGCTGCAAGCCTAGCGGCAGGAAAGAACATAGAGGTTGACCTTGATCACTTTTAATGGAAAGTGTGCTGGCTCCATTTCCCACACCCAATAGGCTGTGTAAAATGATAGCTATCTTTATAGAATCCTCTTATAATCTGTGGGTTGTTTTGCTTCACCAGGTCGCTGCAAAATCAATGCATCGATTGTAGCTGATGGGCCGCATTGTAAGTGTTGTGTTATGTTGGCTTGCTTTTAACCTGAACCAATTTTTAATTAAGTTCCCATCAAACAATAATGGTTTAGTCAAATCAATTCTGTGGTTTTGCTTGTAACTGGTAATATTGTTGTTTCTTTTAATGATAACTGTGTGTCGATTTTTCTTCAGTATTTTTGTTATTGCGTTTATTTGTGATCATTGTATGGAAGAAGGGTAATGATGCTCATCAGTCTCATTTGACCAGCAAACCTCTTTCATAAATATTTTGTAACATGCAGTCTGAACCGGGAATCGCTGCCCTCGAGTCTTTGTTGTCACTTAGACTCTGCATATTAATTATGTGAAGGCTGCACTTTTTGTGGGAGTTTACTTTAGTGCACACAGGTCGGGTGTCTGCGTAGGGGGAATTGGCACCGCTTTACTTTTGTGTAGGTGAGCACACGAATATTGTGGAGTGAATCTTTGGAGTCCGGGCACAGGCAGTGTAAACGTCTCCCACAAACCTTTAAACCCACACAAAAAAGGAATGCCAGGTCATTATTTTTATATGAGGTGATATTGTTTTTGATAGTTAAATGTGTTTTTTGGGTTTTTTTGTGGTCTTGTTTTGCAGATATTCTGCTGCTGGAATGACGTGACCCCATGCATCTCCCGAAATCGTTCTGCAATCAAGAATATTAATCAAAACCTAGCCAGGACATGGTTGGGAAGCTCGCATGATGAGAAGGTGATGGAGTCTTCCATCATTTTTACCCACCACTGACTCATCCTGTCAGCTTTTCATCAGAGGCAGAAGTGTGTACCAGTGATCCAAGGCCATCCACTTCTCTGCCATGGTGACATAAGCGGCATTGCAAAATGAGGGCAAGTCAACGTGAACCCATCTCATTTCTTTCTCCAGTAGCTGCTACAGCTGCCACCTCAACACCTTTTGCGGTTTGTTCCAAAAAAGACTGATTTTTTTTTTTTTTTTCGTGAACAGTCACAGCTCACCGTTATCAACCCTCCTGCGGGGGGAGCGGTGCGGCGAGAGACGATGCTGGGATGCGTGACTCGCCTCCGTCGGCTGGTCCGTCTCCTCCCTCTGCAGATGTCCCTCCTCCTCCTCTTTCTCTTCTGCACTGTCAGCGTCTTCATCTCGGCCTACTTCCTTTATGGCGTCAAGCGGGAGCTAGAGCCATCAGTAGTGGGCGTGTCTGGTTCAGAGGGAGCTTCGGCCGACTCGGACGACCTGAGGGTCACGCCGTCTCGACTTTTACCGCTGCGTAGCGTCTCTGGAGGCCCCGGGGTGGATCCTGCCGGGGCCAGGACAGATCCTGTAGTGCTGGTCTTTGTGGAAAGTCAGTATTCGCAACTGGGTCAGGATATTGTGGCCATTTTAGAGGATGGCCGCTTCCAGTACCGGACTGAGATATCGCCCGGGAAAGGGGACATGCCAACATTGACGGACAAGGAGAGAGGACGTTTCACACTGGTGATTTACGAAAACATTCTCAAGTATGTTAACCTGGACGCGTGGAACCGAGAGCTGCTGGATAAGTACTGTGTGGAATATGGAGTGGGCATCATTGGCTTCTTCAAGGTTAGCACACACAGTCTCTACCCCCCTCCCCCCAACACACACACACACATATCCCCCCCCGATCGAAGTTTCACCTCCTGCCTTGTCCATCTGTCTGTGCCATCTTAAAGCAGATGGGATTCACGGGAGTTGGGCAAAATCTGCTCGTTTACAATATCACTTAGCCCCCTTTCACGCTTTCACGTGTTTTATCACTCATCTCGTTTTTACTTTGTCCTAAAATATGGTTCTGTCTCTCCGTCTCACGCTCCCCTTTAATCTCCAGTCTATTAGCCCAAGAGTATAGTTTTCACAACTTAGTCCACACGCACGCACGCACACACACACACACACACACACACACACACACACACACACACACACACACACACTTCTGCAGCATGGCAATAATATAGAGTGAGGGAGAGACGTATAGATGGTGTATTGTGATTTTAGGTGGTGTAGGTGAAGGTAGCAACGGTTGGCGGGATTTGGTGAGAGCATCAGAAGCAAACAATGCATCCCAGTGACTAAAGTCCTGCTGGAGTATCTGTGAGCGTCAAAGTACACAATACATCACATGCCCAGCACTTCCAATATTACAAACCTTGGCAGTTAATTTTTTATATTTTATTAAAAAATGTTGAAAAAAGTTCGGTATGGGAAATAAAGTTAAACCAAAAATTGTAAGTATATCCAAGCCAAAAACTGCATTTTTGGGGGGCCCGTCAAGTATTCTGTATTGTCATATTATATCACATTACATTACATATTTTTGTTGTTGGTTTTGTTCATTGTATAGTATTTCATGACAACTACAGTGATTCCAATTGTCAGAAGGCCCAATTGGTGCCAGCTACGTGAGAGTGGGAGTTAGTGGGTTGGTTTCAATTACATAACACACCATGTTCTTGCATGCTTTGAAATGCATGGATAATGTGAATACTAGAAGGGACATGCTGGAGCGTTTCTCACAAAGTCAGGATTTTTATATTATTCAAAACGCTCAATTACATGCACGTTCCTGTCAAGACGCTGCTAATAAATATTTAATCTAATCGTAATACTTAGCACTTAGCAAATGTTGTGAACTGAGCAAACGAACCCTGTCACTAAAACCGATTCAGTCTGGATATCTATATCTGAGTAGTAGAATAGATGTTGCCTCCAAAAGACCTCAAGGAAAATGCACAAGTGGAAGCTTGCAGCCAATAGGCAATGGGGATGTGAGCGCGCCCAGAGAATGGGGATTTTAGGAGAGGAATGTTTCACAGAATAAGCGCTGAACCTTTGAATGTTAAAGGACACAGCGGGAGGCTTATTCATTTTGTCTGCAGTCTCAGATCAGAGCAGATTGAGCATAGCAGGTAGAAGCTGTCTCGTGCATTCACATTTGGGTAGGCCTGACATCTCTTATTTCACGCATGATGGGAGAAATCTGGGAATTATAGCCGATACATTTCCCTCCTCATCACTGTGCCGTGTAATGAATTGGTGTGATTTCTCTCGTCTTTCTCTCAGGCCAACGAGAACAGTCTGCTGAGTGCGCAGCTGAAAGGATTCCCGCTCTTTCTCCACTCCAACTTGGGTCTAAAGGACTGCTCGGTTAACCCCAAGTCACCCCTACTCTTTATCACCCGATCCGGACAGCCGCTGCCCGGGCCTCTCCCTGGAGATGACTGGACCGTCTTCCAATCCAACCACTCAACGTACGAGCCAGTGTTGCTCGCCAAAACTCAATCGGCGGAGAGCATTCCGTCCATGGGACAGAATGCTGCTCTGCTCCCGTCGGTGGTGCAGGACTTGGGCCTTCACGATGGCATCCAGAGGGTCCTGTTTGGGAATAACTTGGCCTTCTGGCTCCACAAGCTGGTGTTTGTGGATGCCGTGGCCTTTCTTACCGGGAAGAGGCTCTCGTTGTCCCTGGAGCGCTACATCCTGGTAGATGTGGATGACATCTTTGTGGGAAAAGAGGGCACCCGCATGAAGGTGTCTGATGTAAAGGTGAGTTTGTATCTATTGTGTGTGTGTGTGCGTGTGCGTGTGTGTGCGTCTCATTCAAAGTGGAGCAACTTTATCACAGAATAAAACTAAATTCGCTTTTAAAATGGTATCACATAGTAGTTGTCAGCCATCTGTTTGCTGTAATAAAAAAAGTTACCTCACAGAGGCATGCTGTGCCAGTGATATTGACAGCTCCTCTTCTCCATCCACTTTTCCTTTTGAATGCATTTGTCCCTGTAGGCTGCTCAAAGCTGACAGGCCCCAACGCTCGCACAGTCACAGAAGCTCCAGAGTGATGAATATTTCAGGGGCCCGGAGACATTGAAAGAATGTTGAAAAGATCCTTACTCGTGTCCCCTCGCTGTGGAACAGACCCCCTCACAAGTTGAGGTAGAGGATGTAGGAAAAGTTATGGGGAGGATGCATCAAGGCTTCCTCGTGGGTGACGCCGCAGCAAACTTTTAGGAATACATCACACCATGACAAGATGGCGAAATGTGCGCGCGGGTGTGCGCTGGGAGTCTCAACCAGCAGATCAAATGAAACAAACACCCAAAATCAGAGGAAAGCCAAATATCAAACGGAATGGAGGAGAAGAGTGAGGCAGCAGGGAGAGGGGATTGGCGGATGTTTACTGAAAGCAAGCTACAGGATGAAATATGCATGCGGGCCCGTCCGTGCGCGTCGTCGTCTTTGTGCTGCCTCATTAATGTGCCCGTACACCAGCTCACTCCTCACGCGCCTCTCCTCCCACTCTGTGTTCAGGCGCTGCTGGAGACGCAGAGGGAGATGCGCACCCATGTTCCCAACTTCACCTTCAATCTGGGCTTCTCAGGAAAATTCTTTCACGCTGGTAAGGCTCCTCGTGTGACAAGCTGAGACTGAATAAAATAACGCTTTGAGATTGTGAATTTGAGGCTCATAATATTTTTATTCCCTTCCGTCGCCTTTACGTACTGTCTTTTTTTTTTTTAACATTCTCTTATCTACGCCCTGCCTCACTAATATTTGAACTCTTATGACTCGATTCATTTCTTAAATCGCTCACCCTTTTCCATCTTCCCTCTTTCTTCTACCCCCACCAACGCATTTTAAACACTTCTTAAATTCCCCTATCGCCCTGCACGCCCACCTCCCGCCTCCTCCCTCTTTGAATATCCAGGATCAGAGGAGGAAGACCTGGGCGATGACCTGCTGCTTTCCTATGTGAAGGAGTTCTGGTGGTTCCCTCACATGTGGAGCCACATGCAGCCCCATCTCTTCCACAACCAGTCTGTGCTGGCTGAGCAGATGCTGCTCAACAAAAAGTTTGCCCTGGTGAGTGGAAGAAAAAAAAAGGGGAGGGTGCAGTACACACCTTGATGGAATCGTGATAAAATTATTTTTTGCACCCTGCCTGAACTCTTTCTCTGCTGTTGTTCCCTTGGCATCCAGGAGCATGGAATCCCTATCAACATGGGATATGCTGTGTCACCGCACCATTCAGGCGTCTACCCAGTCCACTTGCAATTGTACGACGCCTGGAAGAAGGTTTGGAGCATCAAAGTGACGAGCACTGAGGAGTACCCGCATCTCAAGCCGGCCCGCTTTCGGCGGGGTTTTATTCACAGCGGCATTAGCGTAAGAGCACTTTTCAGACATCCATGAGGCCTCATTATGTCATTACCTCTGGTGTGTCACCATCTATCAATATTCTCCTTCACTGTTGGCATGCACTATCCTTTTTTACCACCTCCTCATATTTTGCATTATATATCTATCTCGGTCCTTGTGCTGAATACAGTGCCCCCCCCACACACACACACACACCACACACACACACACACACACACAGGCACATACACACGTACACTATTCGTGCAAGATAGGGACTGCAACAGTCCAAATGACATGCAACATGTGAAGCGGCTTACAGGTAATTATGCAGATACACAATATACACCCCAAAAATGGCTTTTTGCCATAAAATTCTAGAAAACAAAAAGACTTTTGTTGTGTTTGTCATATTACAAAAAACACAAATAGTTGGGATTGAAGTATACATCTGCGAATTGTTGTATTTGTGAATGCCAAACCGCAACTCTGTGTGTGTGTGTGTGTGTGTGTGTGTGTGTGTGTGTGTGTGTGTGTGTGTGTGTGTGTGTGTGTGTGTGTGTGTGTGTGTGTGTGTGTGTGTGTGTGTGTGTGTGTGTGTGTGTGTGTGTGTGTGTGTGTGTGTGTGTGTGTGTGTGTGTGTGTGTGTGTGTGTGTGTGTGTGTGTGTGTGTGTGTGTGTGTGTGTGTGTGTGTGTGTGTGTGTGTGTGTGTGTGTGTGCGCGCGCGTGCGTGTGCGTGTTGGGTGCGTGGGGGGGGGGGGGGGGGTCTGCTGTATAAAATTTCCAAAGAAGAATTTGAGCGGAATAAATTGGCTCAAAAGGAACAAAAAAATAATCTTATCGACTTCTCTCCCCGGATGACTTTCATAGCTGATGGAAAACTGTGCAGCCTCAGTCCAGTTTCTTTGTAGTCTTGGCATTCAGCGGGTCTGTGTGGTCTCTGCACTGTCCTCCCCGTCCTTGACATAGTCTGAATGTACTCGTCTCCCCCGCTTAGCGATGATTGATATTCAGTTCCCCAGACACTTCAAAGTGTAAACGCAATCCCATCAATTTCCATATAGACGTGGACGCGAATAAGCGGTTTGCTTTGGCTAGATGAGCTGCATAATATGGACGTTACTGGGAGCAAACAATATATGGGCTAAGTGCCAGGAGTGTGCGCTGCACGGCTCCTCGTCTCAGCGGAGGGCTGACGATGTGTGTTTTTAGCATTTGGTATGTGCATGTGTGGTTATTATTTCATTTCCGCTTTTTGGTTTGTTGACTCTATGTGTGTGTTCTCACAGGTGCTGCCCAGGCAGACGTGCGGTCTTTTCACACACACCATCTTCTATAAAGACTACCCAGGCAGCCCCAATGAGCTGGACAAAATCATCAACGGAGGAGAACTCTTCCTCACGGTTCTGCTGAACCCAGTAAGTCCAAACGCAGCCTTTGTCTGATACATATAGCTCAGATAACTGCTGATGTTCATCTGAATTTAAGTCAGGGGCAGACCGATGACTCGTCGATGAGTCATGCAGCGCCATCTCTTTGTGCTTTGCTTTGAGATCTTTGTTGCTTTATTCCAAATGTTACCCGTATTCCTCCCTGTTCCACACAACCATGCATACTGGTTATCTTTCCCCAATCACGCAAATATTAACTGCTAGTACTACAAGTTCCAGTAGCAGCTGCATATTTGATGTTTTACTGTCTCCATCACGTCCCAGCTGTTTGGCGTTCTCCAGCCATACGTCATGCTGAAAATTAATTCCAGTCTGTGTCCTTGTGGTGTCTCGTCCAATATTGGGGGCTCTCTGACCACAATTGATTTCATTTTATCCCCAAGCAAAGTATTATGTGGCGATCGTGTTGAATATTGAATATTGTGTTTTAAAATCTACTTTAGTGTCAGAGCTGGTAAAAGATCATCACTTTTTCCATTGTATCATCCTTTTATTAGAGTCCAAGTGTTTTGTCACTTTGGCCGTTCCTTTCAATCCTCAACAATTGTTCTTCATCGTGCTGTTTAAGCTTCAGTTCTGACAGCAGCTTCTCTCCCAATAGATCAGCATCTTCATGACCCATTTGTCCAACTACGGAAATGACCGTCTTGGCCTGTACACCTTTAAAAGCCTAATGATGTTTGTCAAGACCTGGACAAATCTAAAAATGCAGACCCTCCCGCCAATGCAGCTGGCCCAAAAATACTTCAGCCTGTTCCCATCTGAGAGAGATCCACTCTGGCAGGTAAGGACACAATACTAATTTGAGATTGTTTTCTAATTGTGTCTTTATAAAGCCACTTTTGACTTTCACTTATGCTTTAGCAGACCAACTCAAATGATATTTGTAGGCGGTTTTGTTTTAAATTGGTTACATTCCGTCAAAAACAATTTGGTAGTTGATTGGAATGCAGCTTTTACATATTCAATTCCATTTCATTATTGTTATTTGACTTTATTTTCTTTTTTATTTATTTATGCGTCCTATTGTGTTTTATTGTTATAGGATCCATGTGAAGACAAAAGGCATAAAGACATCTGGTCCAAGGAAAAAACTTGTGACCGCTTCCCCAAGCTACTTGTCATTGGGCCTCAGAAGACAGGTGAGAAACTGTACTTCATCCCCCCCTGCAGGTTGCAGGGAAATTGATGCTGTGCCATCTAGTAGTTAGCCCTAAAAGCACCGGAATAACTCTCGGGGAATTAGATATTGTTTCTTCAATGGGCACTAGTTTGTTATTAAGGATTTTTTGCTCAGTTATGCAGTTTCCACGACACGAGTGTCAGTCTTCACTGTACGAGGTACAAAGTAATTGGATTTGTCCTTGCTTAATCCTCTTTTCTTGCTCTTTTTTTTCCCCCCTCCCTGCTGTCAACTGCATTCTGTCTCTCTCTGGCCTCTCAGGCACAACAGCGCTCTACCTGTTCCTTAGCATGCACCCCGACCTGACCAGTAACTACCCCAGCAAGGAGACTTTTGAAGAGATCCAGTTCTTCAATGGTCACAACTATCACAGAGGCATTGATTGGTAAGAAAGCACACTTAGGCCACAATTCAAAGTCATAGATTGTTCGCCTACTTATTTGCTGTTTTGTGCGCTTTCTGAAATGCCACAAGATGGCGCCAAACCCCCATGTAATAGTGAAGTAGTCGTACTTGTGGCATCTTGGTTCCAAGGAGCTTTGATTAAATGACTTATCCCGACTTCGAGGCAAGCTTGATAAGTCGGAGACGAGCTAAATTTAGCTAAGGAGGCGGAAGATGTTACAAGTGTCATTGCTGCAGTTACACGCACACTTCGGATGCATTTCAAAAGAATCTTGTCATTTGTCAGCAACTTCTTTTTAACTCTGTCATTGCCAGTTCCCCCTATCGTCAGCCATTGTTTTGGCTATCTTTAAATATGTTCTTTTGAACATAAGAACAGACATTCCACAGCCTAGTCACATCAAATGTATTATGCCACCAAGCAGGATAATTTGATTGCAACCAAAATCATTCAGTACAACGTAATTTGGAAGACAGCACGTCGGCAATTCAGAGTAAATGTTTAAATTTCACTGTGAAGATAATCTAAAGCAACAGACTAATATTCATTGGGGAATTTTTCTGCAAACGGTGCATTAGAAATGTAAATTCATACCAGCGGCGATCACAACAAACACACTCATTAATGAACGATACCGTCAAGCTAATTGATATTGATATGATCTGCCCGTAGCCACACATGCAAGCAGAATTTCAAAAGGTTGAATGAGAACAGCGTCAGAGAATTCAGGATTTGGAAAGCCTTTCCCTCTGCATCGTGATGCTTCGTGTGGGCGTCAAACCGTGTGTGCAGAGAACAACTGCAGCCATATCCACGGAAAGCAAATTGCACCTGACCAACTGTGACCGCCATTAAGTCAGAGTGTTTGTGTGCTGTCAGGTATATGGAGTACTTCCCCCTGCCCTCCAATGCTAGCTCTGACTACTACTTTGAGAAGAGTGCCAACTACTTTGATTCTGACGTGACTGCTCAGAGGGCCGCAGCGCTCCTGCCCAAAGCCAAAATCATCGCCATCCTCATCAACCCAGCCGACAGAGCGTACTCTTGGTACCAGGTGGGTAATCCCGAAGAGCCCGCGCCTCATTAGACCCAGTGCACATTTCAACACCTGAGCAGCTTTTGCTTCTATGACAAACATTGTGGCATCTTTGCCCAACTTCTAATGAAACGATACATTTCACAGCACCAAAGAGCCCACGATGATCCGGTTGCATTGAAATACTCATTTCATAATGTCATCACTGCCGGCCCCGACAGTCCGGCCAATCTCCGGGTCCTCCAGAATCGATGTTTGGTACCAGGCCGGTACGCTAATCACCTGGAGCGCTGGCTCAACTACTACCATTCCAGCCAGGTATGTATTGAGTCAGGCAGCCAGAGTGAAAAGAACCCGTCCCCTTTTTTCCCCTCCTTTTTTAAGCATCATGATGGTGCGCTTAAAGAAATGACTTTTCTCCTCTAAAATGTTTGCGTCATCTTCTCCAGCTGTTGGTCTTGGATGGGGAGATGCTGAAAACTGAGCCCGCCTCCGTTATGGATAAAATCCAAAAGTTCCTAGGCTTAACTAACGTCATCAACTACCACAAGATTCTAACGTGAGTATGCACCTGCTTGAGCTCCTCTGTGGAACCTCAAAGACAGAATCCAACCCTTTTTTGGAATGCTGATCAATTGCCGCCATTTATTGTCTTCAAGCTGGAGGCCATATTCATGCTTGAATGTAATACATGATGTGTTTTTTGTCTGATGCAGATTTGATCCCAAAAAGGGATACTGGTGCCAGCTGCTAGAGGGTGGGAAGACAAAGTGTCTGGGGAAGAGTAAAGGACGCCGGTATCCTGACATGGATCCCGAGGTATGACCATTTTAATTGAGTGGTTCATCGGATCTACATATTATGCCAGTGTATTAAGTCTCTCGCAAAACAACTTTACAGATTTTGGAATTCGGTCCACACAAAAGGCGCACCTTATTATTCGTTTTTTTTTAGAAAATTAAAGGCTTTCAAGTGCGCCTTATGGTGCGGAAAATACGGTAAACATCACCTGAGCAGTCACAACCCCCCCATGATAGCCCCCCCCCGCACCCGATTCTTCAGGCTACTTTAATGCACCCATTCATAATCCATAGTAGACTCCACAATGTATTAGCGCAGCCAAACATGACATTGGTTATAGAATGTTCAAAATGTCTTCCAGATTTAGGCAGAGTCCCATTTCATTTATTTACGTATCTACTATCCCCGTCTCTTTCAGTCGTTGACGTTCCTCACGGATTACTACAGGGATCGTAACATTGAGCTGTCAAAGTTGCTGTACAGAATGGGCCAACCGCTCCCCAGCTGGCTCAGAGAGGAGATGGTCCACACCAGGTAGCAGCCCAACCAGGGAGAGCATAGTAGTCCAGCACGTTCGACACGCCTCTGTGCCGCCACCACCACACGCTTTCAAGGAGAACGTTACTTGATAATGAAGTGATGATGGGATGTCCAGCTGGAAGTCAAAACGTAACAACATTCTGTGATGGTCCATGAAGTGTAGTACACAAATGGGCTGGTGAGCAAGAGGATTCACAAATGGAGCGCTCGTCTCTCTGAGCTCCCATGAACCTTTCAGTATGACAAATCAGGACCTCAAAATCCTGAGGAGGAAGTGGGATGATGAGGAGATACCTCTCTTGCTCGCTCACCCCCGTCTCCCACCGTGGTCGAACCGTCTGTCCCACGCATGAACTGGAAAGAAAAGAGCAACAATGTGCCGTGTGCGAAGGCTGAGTTTCAGGTTCAGTCTTCACCGTTTCAGTTCTGGAACCCAGCGCCAACGTGCTGCTGTGTAAAGCACAGAACTTTACGCTGAAGGACAAAAAACACATTTGTTGTAAATGCCTTTTGAAACATAAGGACGTTTGGACATCTGGCTGCATGTTGTAGCCTTTTTTGATAGGCCTTGCTAGAATCTTGGAATTTCATTCACAAATGCCAGGACATAATCTCCATGGACTATTACCATTTAAATGTTTATTTTTTTTATTTTTTTTGTTTTATTTTGTTTTGATTTGCTCAGACATTGTTCTGTAGTCGTGATACTTGTAGAATGTACCGAAACGAAACAACAGATTCCTTCTTCAGGCCGAATGCAGAGGCGTCAAACTGCTGCGTGCCGTCACTTGACCACTGAATGGGCGAAGCGGGGAGTGATGGACTTATGTCGAAAGCACAATATTTAACGGTACTCAACATACGTCTAACTGGATATAGCACACGAGCATTTGGTTAACAAGTCCAGTCTGTGAAGATCATAAGCTAGCTCTCTGTCAGAGACTCAGTGTAAAGAACAAGCTTTCCCACGCTTTTCTTTTAATTTCTTCTATTTCATGTTATAAATTAGTCCGCGACAGAGTGTAAAAAGATGTCTCCTTGGAAAATGTGTCAAGTTGTCAAGGCAAACCTTCTCACAATAGGCCCAGCGGCACCGCACCCGACATAAATGTTTTGTTTTGGGGTTTGAAGGTGTTATCATTGCAACTAGATGTCAAAAACAGAAAACAAAAAGCTGCTCTTACTGCAATAGTTTTGTACAAGGTTCTGACGTAAGAAAAAAAAAATGCACACAGCAGTCGTTTCTGTTTCTTGACTGTAAATGTACATAGCTGGCTCCCCTTTGGTCGACCTAAATTATTTGAATGTGTTTGGCCCTCCATTGGTGTGCAACGTCAGTGCTGTAGGGAAATTCAACGCAATTGTTTCCTCCAGTGTCCTCTCACTGCCAACTGTTGTCTCCATAAAAAGTATTAACGTGATAACACATAACAGCGATGATGGTACTAATAATATCCTGGACTGTATGATAAAGATTTGTAATTGTTGTCAATAATTTTTACAGTGTAACTAATATTGTCGGTGCTTTTTAATTTGCAAATAAAACACCACTGTATTTTTCACAATAGGGATGTTTTTCCCCCCTGCTGCACTCTTTCACTTCTGTCTTATTGTTGTGGAATTCACTTTTAGTATTAGATTGCGTGGAGCTGGAAAAAAGTGCTGAGAGAGAAAGGCCCATTCCTTCCTCTTAACACTAAAGCTTGCCCCCTTCCCCTAATTCTTTGAAGAGAGGAAGACAGTTTAAAAAAAAGAAAAAAGTGACATTCTTTGACAGCTAAACTTTAAGATTGTACTGTATACAGTATAATAAAGATATAAGTCGCAGAAAGTGCATACTATATGAAGTTTTAAATAAAGCTTTAATGTAGGATTTCAAAAATCTAGCATCCGGACCTAAAAGTGGTTATCGGAACACGTATTTTTTGTTTTTGTCGAGATTGTCATGATAAAATGCTGATAACACAGGAAGTACACACATATTTATTTGCCGAACTGCAAATAAGGAAATAAAACCAACATTTAATGAAATCACAAAAATTCAGGCCTTACATTCCCAAATAACTTGCTAGTCATGAAAACGTGCTTTTTCATCCATGTGCTGTTAGTATTCATTTTTACAACAAATTCGGCTGAGATGAATAGAGGGGCTAGTAAACTTTGGGGATTTCCAGTCTCTACCATCAAGACCAATTACAGCTTTGCTATTACTAAGGCCGCCTACTTCATTTTTTTTGCCCCATATCGACCTGTCTGCCTCCTATTACCTTATCATGGGAGGTATTTTTACAGGAAAGCTTTGTTGTAGATGCATTGTGGGTGCAGTAGTGTAACAGGAAGAAACTTGCAGCGCAACAAAGCCAAATGGAGAAGACTGGTGAAAATGCTCCGATGCAAAGGACAGGCAGTGCTGAACCGCTGGTTGGTGGGGCAAGATACAGAGGGTGAGTACTGGTACCTGTTCCATTTCTCCTCCATAAAGCCCATTTCGCTTTTAAAGATGAAATCTGTTCATTTTTCATTTCAGTCATTGATATTGTTTGCCCTTACTTAGTTTGTTTTGTCTGCATTTATAACTGAAGATAATTTACTTTTAATTACTTTTCGTTAATTTTCAGGAGCAATGTGTTCTTTGTAACTGCGTAGGTGGGTTTCATACTTTCAGTTTTTATTTCACAAGTAACTTGAAAAAAAGGCAAAATGTTATAATAATGTTAAGAAACTTTTTTAGATGATAAAAACAGCTTAATTAGTGTTTGAAATAAATTGCGTTATATTTTAAGATTTTGCTACGGTCCATGTTGGCGATTATATTGGCATTTATGATCATCATTATTGGGAAAAAAAATAATGACTGGGCATTTTAATATCCAAATAGCAAATAAAAGTAAACAATATTTATCGGGATTTCCCGAGATGGGGGGCACAGCGTAACCTTTTGTTCTTGTTTTTGTAAATATGACCTACAAATCTATTACGTACAGATTTACTATATGTTAGCATAGATTATTAAAAGCCCAATATTAGAAATGAAATACATTGTATTTCTAATTAACCAATAACATAAAATATGCTTAATTGAGTTCAATTAAACAATAGTTGATTTAAAACAACAAATTTGAAAAGTACTGTTCATGATAGTGAAGTTATTGTACAGTAGCTATACAGTTTTTTGTTTTGTTTTTATGCTGAAGTAGCTCCAGTTGAAGTCACACAGGTATTTAATCTTTTCTTCTCCTTCGCCCCCACTCAGGCGCTCCACTGGCTACGCCCTGAAGGTGGCAAGTCTGACGATACTGGCATGTCTGTTGGTGGCCAGCCAGGTGTTTGTGGCCATCATGGTGTTTGGCCAAAAGCAGCAGATCCATACGCTGCAGAAGGACTTTGCCGGGCTCAACAGGCAGCTACATGCAGCTCAAGGTCAAATATGGAAGCACATTGCAGGGCACATATATACAAACAAACATTCACATTTAGCATGTTTGTGGAATGTTGGAGGAAGCCTAAGTACCTACAAAAAAAAAACGACACAAGCAAACCGCTACTCCACCATGCCGCCTAAGTTTAGTTTATTTATATCAAGAGTTGTCCACTCTTTTTGAGCCAAAGCGCATATTCCATATTAGATAAGTTGTCACTGCATAACACCGCCCTCAAAAGAGGTCATAAAAATTGGATGCACAGTTTGATTTTAGCCTCTACAATCTTGCAGAATAGCGTTTGTTATGCCTCTATTATACCTCACTAACATGAATAGATAAATTATTTGTAGATAAATTATTTATAAATCATTTGTATTAGAGAAATAACTTCAAATGAGTTGGCCAAAAATAGCACACCAGTTGGGAATCAGATTTATGTGGTTTGCATGGTCTACCTGAACAACAAACCTGAATTGATACCACTCGTTTTTTGTACTGGTACTTTTTCGCAATTCGGCAGATGGCTGGGGCGGGTGGGAAGCCGCACGTGCTTCAAGCTGTTTATTTATCACTTTTGTAAAGGAATTTGTATATGGACATCGAGACATAAATCTAGATCCAATTTGACTTACGTTTCCCAACCCTAATTACTTAACTGGATTTGATTGCAACAACATTCTTAGGTCAAAATATCAGTTTCAAACTTGTCCCGACAGTTGCCCCATTCAAGTTGCGCTCAGTTTCAAACTTGTCCCGACAGTTGCCCCATTCAAGTTGCGCCAGCCAATGAACCACTTCCCACAGATGCAGGCATTTGCAGATCTAGACTCAATGGCGACCAAGGCACCTGTGAAAGTAAGGTCTACCCCTCCCTCTCTGAAATCCAATATAATAGAAAGGAATAAAAGCTCCAAAATTGAGGCGTACTATGTTGTAACCTACAGTACTATTGAAATTGACTAATGTTAGAACAATCCTTTCCTGTCTTTACAGCAGGAAGAGAAGAAGATTGAATCCATTGGCGTGGATGAGATGATTGGTCTCATGGAGGTAATATGCACTCAGGATTTAATCCATCCACCCCCACGTTCTAATTTGAACTAAGAAAATGAGGTAATCATTTTAGGAGAACTTTGAGATGCCCAAATTCAATTACACTGTGCTGGGTAACCTGAAGAGCCTGAAGAAACAGCTGAATCAGAGTAACTGGAAGGTGAATCAGCCGTGTTCAAAAAAGAGACTGCAAACGTGCACAAATAGTTTATCCACTGACTGATTTTTTTTGTAGAGCTTTGAATCTTGGTTGCGCAACTGGATCATTTTCCACATGTCCCAACAGAAGCCTCCAACTCCTACAGGTGAGCAACACTACTCCAACTTTCTCTGCAAAGAATCTTCACTCCAGCATGTGAGGATTTAGCAGTCGAATGTCTTCAAGAATAGTCGAGCAAAGGCCAAAAGTCCTCAAACAGTGTGCATCTGGGCACAGTCCGACGTCAAAATGCCCTGTCTGCATTCTAATCAACAGACAAACTTTATATTTTAGCATTGTTGTTTTTTTATCTTCCATTTAGGATCCTCCACAAAGACCAAATGTCAAATGCGTGCAGAGGTTAAAAGCAGCCAACTGGATTCGTTCCGTCCTGTGTGTGACTTGAAGGGTCGCTATGAAGCCGTTCAGTGCTGGCACGCCATCAGCGTTTGCTGGTGCGTGGATGTTGACAGTGGTGCCGCCATCGCGGGCACCTCCACAAAAGGCCGCCCCAAATGCGAGACAGGTACTGTAGATGATTATTTTAGGACACGTAAATCAATGTGAGAAATGTGATCAGTTGAAAGAGATCTTTTTTATCCTGCTCACTTTAGCTAATGATGATGATTATCCCATGATTAAAGACCTTGTATAGTGTAATTAACACATGTACTACATTGATACTTTTCAACATAATATAATATTTTAATATAGACTGTATAATGTTTTCTTCCCCCCTTTTACAGGTTGAAAAAGGGAAGGCAAGAGCTGCTTATTTCTTCATCTTCATCCGACACATCACTTCATATACTGTAATGAAACTAGCTGTAGTGGGAATACATATGTAATTGCTTGTTAGGCATAGAGCTATTTGGGGTTCTCCACGCCATTTTCATCTGATGTCCCCCATGGTTGGTTTCATTAGGACAACAATCTCCCCCCTCCACTTTCACCACATAAGGTGACAAAACTCTCCGGTTAAACAAAGGACTAATGTTCCTCTTTCATTGGGACGGACATGGAGCTTGCTTAGCACATGCTACAACTACTGAATTTACTCAAAAAATGTCAAGAATTTGCACTTTGTAGTCAGAATTTTAATCAACCCCTTTCCTGAAATCATATCTCCAACTCAGCAAAGCAGACAAATCCTTCAAGCCAGACAGATGCTATTTGTGGATCACGTGAACACTAAAGTCACGTGTTTTGTTGTACATTTATAAGCCTGAATAGTGCTGGGAGCAGATAACTCTGGTGTTACACTATCCCAAGCTTTGAATTCCAACTCTCAATTGAACAAATTGTCTAAGTGCTCAGCAATCTTTCCACGCTGTAAATAATGACATCTTTGCTCAACATAAAAGAAGGAGCAATTTTCCGTCCATGTTTGTAACTTTTCGTCACCAAGGGTGACATGTTTTCAATGATGGCTGAATTGAAATTCTTAAAAATACTACGTGTGGAAATAGCTACATCTTTGTTTCTTTGCTGAACTATGCTGCCTCTTGGCCAGGACTCAATGCAAAAAAAAAAAAAAAATTCTGGTTGGTTAAATATTCTAAAATACAAAAGCCTTCATCAATGTGAATGCCAACACTAAAATCAATAAAGAATTTAACATTTTGGAATTCAAGTTGTTTATTTAATTTGTTAGCCTACAAACCTTTGGAACAATAATATCTATTGTACAGCACTTCACCTTTTGTACAGTGGTCTCTTTAAATAGCCTGCACTGACACTGTTAATGTAAGACTTACCTGGGGTGTGAAATGAACCCATTTTAGTTGCCACTTTTTATTTCTTTAAGCCATGACATTGACAGCTAGCTAGAGATAAACCAACTATACATTGTAGTTTTGAAACAAGACACAAATGATGTACAAGCAGAATTGTCCTCTACTTTTACCACCACCTTTTCCACTTATTTAAAGCAAATTACTGTACACTTTACCCATGATGGCTGAATTGCCTGTAACTTACTCAGTCTTTTATTAAATTCAACTTTTATTTTATATCTTAGTAATTGTACACCTTGAGTGAAAGTAGATTCTGTGCCCTTAATAATTTAGCAGAGTGTAATATAATCCATATCTGCTAGCGAAGCTGCAAACATAAGCGGAACATGGCCTCCATGGGCATAAAACACCCTGTGAGTACTCATTCTTTTGTTGAAAAATAGCTGATTTTTTTTTCCTGTTAACTCTCCAGTGACCTATATTTCTTCTACAGGTGATAATGGGGAATGGTGAAGGAGTGAAGGTAGGAATTGTACTAAATCCAATACCAGGTAAGGCATGTTCTCACAATGTAACCCTACAATATTGGAAGCGCATTAAATTTGCTGCAGTATGGTGAAATAGTGATTCATGCACCTGCCTTACACTTCTAAGGTTCTGAGTTTAAAACTCAGCACAGCACAAATAATAATAAAAATGTATTATTAACCCCCTAAATTCTTGAACTGTGGAGAAAAATTACCACTAGCTCCACCAGTACTGGGAAACAGGAGTAATCTCGAATTAGCATCTATTTAAAAAAAAACAACAACAACATCTATAGACATTTTGGGGGGAAATGTGACTGACGACTACAGCAACAGAAACAATGAACTGACAAAGATAGAAAGAAACTACAGTATAAGCAAAGTGTCGAAACGAGTGACACCACCTGGACAAGGTGAGTGGCTGGAGTGAGTGAGTTGGTTAACACGGGGCTGATGAGCACAGGTAGAGACAACAACCAAACGAGACAAAACATGAAGAAATGATACAGGGAAAACATGATGAAACAAAACTCTACCTAATCAAAACAAAGTCAACGCAACACAGAGCATAACAAATGCTCGCTATAAGAACAAACAATAAAAAGTGGATGTATGCAGTTAGATTTTTATATGTGCATAATGTCTCTCCTCTCAAAAGGTACAGAGTGCGCGCTCATTAAAAAGGATGGAAAAAGTTTGGACTGCATGTCAAAAGATGAGGTACTCTGAAGGTCACCATCTCACAATATTTGCCTCTTATGAGCTTGCGCCACCTCAATGTTTCTCCAAACAGCAACTATGGCGCTTGTCATTCGACCAAGCTGTGGCTGTGGAAAACATGCAGGTAACAAGAAGTCTGTTCAGTGTGAGTCACAACACCGAGAGACAAACACTTATATGTGTCTGACAGGGTTTCCACGGTGAGCTCCTACAGCCACTCACTGATTGCACGTGTGGAGGTTACAGTGGGTCACTGCTCATAGGCGGCGCTTCAATGGAGAACATCGGCACTCTAATTGATGATGTCATCGTTCAACAGGTCTCATAGTTTTGAAACATTACTTTGACTTTCCTCTAAAGGGAATGTTGCCATCACACCAAATTTGACTAACAAGTTTCATATAATTGGTTTGAAAATGGTCATTTATGTACTGTAAATGGTCTTTTTTTTTTTTAACTCTCTATGCAAGCACGTGTAGTGATAGGTAGCACAACAAAATGCTTTTCCATCAGATGACAGAGATGTACGTATATCATGTTCTAACTATTTAAACAGGCCCAGATTTTACATGACAGGATTGTGAGTAAATTGACATACTATTTTTTTTTTTTTTTTTTTGAGTGTGCTTGTCGTAAGATATTTTTAATGTAAATGTATGCCTTATCTCAATAACGGGAAGGAAACTGCTATTTGGTCACAGCATCTTGTTACCCACCTTGTGATTTTCTCAGGTGTTAAAAAATGTATTGAGTCGTGTGATGTCATCTGTGAAAGAGGAGCTGATTGTCTCCGTGTCTTACCTTCAGGTTTGTTTTTATTGCGTGACACCATGATAGAGAGAACGTTGCCAACAAGTTGAGTTTTTTTGCACAGTTTCACCTGGATGGCAGTGTGGAGGACCTCCTGAACCCTGACACACAAACTCTCGAACTTGTCCTTCATCCGGTCCTCGGAGGGTAAGTGTCACTGAGTCCCAGGCAATGTGCCACAGTGATCATCAGCAGTGTCGTGGAAAATGATCAAAGATCTCTTAACATATCATTTGCTTACTGCAAAGAATGTCCACCTAGCCAAAATTTAGCCTATAAATGGCCGCTTATATTTTGTGTCGATAATGTTTCTTAATTGGCTCAATAAAAGTTGCGTAATTCCAGTACTAACACAGAAACATGTATTGAGCTTTTATTACATCGAGAAATTGACTTTTGTTCTTTGCTTAGTGTTATCAGAGGTTTGGCGGAGGCGTGCGTAGGTTCTGCAGAGGAAGCCTACTCGCTCTATAAAACATGCAGGGAAGCACAAAAGGCCAAAGAAGAGTCCATTTCATCAAGTTAAGACAAATAAACTCAGGCTGTGTCTGGCACGGCGTTACACAACTTGGAAATAACTGGAACACCTAAAAGACTCACATTTATTCATTTTGTGTTTTTTTTATTATTATTATTTTTAAAATCAACTACTTTTATGTTCTGCAGATGTAGTTGGCTTTTCACAGTTACAGTGGAGTGGAAACTCCAAAACGAGGAAGTGGCCTTTCAACTCTGTCGCAGCAGACTGCGGGTGTTTGGTCTGGTGGGAAGAGCCAACGAGACGGACCTCATGGGGTCTGTTGACAACATGTCCAATTTTACATAGTATTTATCCTTATATGTTTGCCACAAAGTAAGAAGTATAGCTGCAATTTGGCTTTGGTGTTTAATAAGATATGGAAATGAGCCAATCTTGTCTGGGTCCAGGCACTGATACACAATGTGAATACACTAAACAAGACATGCCATTTTCTAAAAATAAAATTAATAGTCACCCAAAATGCAAAACATTCCTAAGCGTGCCACTTCACTTTTTACACTTATACCCAACAATGCCCGCAATCACCGTGAACAAGTAATTTGGTGCCACATTTCGTAACTTAGTAAGTTAGGTTCTGTGTTTTGCGATTGACTGGCGACTAGCTCAGGGTGTTGCCAGCAGTGACAGCATTTGAAAATGTCCATAAAATGGTTATTAAATCCCATACCAAATTTGAAAACATTTATGGCATTTCATGCCATGTCATGTCTCCAGCATCAGCCCACTGCTGAAGGTTATGGATCAACTCCCACGTGAGGCCGCCAAAACCGATGCACTCTTGCACATCCTCCTAAGCGACGCTCTCACAGGAAATAGCAGGACGGCGCTCATCTACTTTATCCAACCTCAAGGTGCTTTGCTCTGCCTCTCCCCTCCGCCAATCTAACCTTTGCTCAGAGCGCGAGTCTTACTCTTCCTCATTACAGGCAATTTGGATGACGAGACGCCATCTGCTTTAGCTTTGGCCCAAAGAGTGAAGCGTTTAGTAACGAGGCCTTCCCAATTTTGCTGGAGTCCAAAGAAAACGGAGCAAGAGATCCGGGGTCATATTATGGGGCTGAGACATGTGATGATGTCAGATTCGGCTAATGGGACGTATAACATCGGCAGGCTTGCTGAGCTCATCCAAAGCCTGCAGGTCATTTATAACATCAACAGTGAAATATGTGTCAAACATATTGAATTCATAAGTGTGTGGTCCATTCAACAGATTGTGAAAGAGCAGTCGTGGGAGAAGAAAAGGGAAGAATCACAAAGGATTAAACTTAAGGTTTGATCCTTACACATCGGTTAGACTTAGCCTCCTAATATTTACATGGGTGACTTGAGCAAGGCTGTAGTGTCACTGTGACCTTTCCTCCTTTACACTAAGGCTGGCCAAAGTACTCCTGCAGTTAACCCGATAAAACCAGACGCATGAAATAGTTAAAGAAAAGATCTGATTGTTTGAAAACGGAGACTTTATTGGTCCTTTTGAACAAAAAGACAGAACAATTGAGGGGAAAATCAACTTCCACACATGATGGTTACGATGCTTAAAAATCTTGATTTCATCCATCCATCCATTTTCTGAACCGCTTAGTCCCCACGGGGGTCGCGGGCGTAACAAGCTTAATATTTTTGTATTTCCAAACATCACAAATAACTTTACCCACTTTGAATCAATAATACAACTGCAAACAGCAACCTTGAGAACTCCACCGAAGGATTTGGCAATAGAGAAAAGGAATATTTCAGCTTTTTTTTTTTTTTTCTTCATTATTTTGTGGGTCACAAACTTTTTATTTTGCATAGCGGAAGGCCTGAAATCTTTCAATAATCTCGCTTGTTGGGTTAGGTCTGTCTATGACTAATTACTACTAGTAAAAGCATGGGCTTGAACATAGCCAGAATTGACAACTTTCTCTATCATTTGTGCACAATGGCTTATTTTTTGCTTACATATTTTAAGAGTGTAGTTGGAAAATCAAGACTTAGTTAATAATTAATAAAATAATAATCCAGAATTATGACCTACTGTTTCAAATTACATACACCGCTTTCGAACACGGTTTTACTCAAATACTTGTGATTAATATTAAGTATTTTTACGATGCACCTTCCCAGTGTGCATTTAATAGTATCTGAATAAACATTTTTTTTTTTTTTACCTCCCTCTTAAAATTTTGACAAAGTAACGCTTCAAAATCAGTTATTTCTCTTTACCCAGTTAGAGCCGTCTTGCAAGGTCACTAGAAAGCCATCTGATGGCAGATTCCTGCCCTCTGAAGTATTATCTGAGACATACATGAGTCTGTTCAAATACGTCCGGCTTTTGAGGAGAAAAAACATCATACTCAATAAATAGAGGGTTCTAAATGACATGTAATATAGCTATGTGATACACTTGGCATATATTTTTCATTTTGTTAACAAAATAGTTTTTTTTTCTTCCCAATTTTATCTTATTTCATTAGTTTTCGTTAACTGTCATAACCTTGCAATGTAAGTGCAGTGGCTGTTTTCAAATGAAGAAATTGCACGTAATAAGTCAAGTGAATACTAAAATGTACAAATACAAAATCTAAAAGAATAAAATGTAACTTAAGTATCACTCCTGAAAATAGCCCTGACAATAAATATTCTGTTTCTTTGGCAGCTGTGTGGCCTCCAAAAGATCCAAATGGACAGTCACTTATCTGGAAGTCACAACATCCATCCCGAAAATACTTCAGACACCGTGAAAACCTTGCAGGAAGACTTAAGGCAGGAAATGGAGGCACATGTAAGAGGTAAACAGGAGACTTTCACAAATCAACACATCTGCAGATTTCCAAAAGCTCCAATATAAGAGCTGTTCACAAAGTCCACTTATATGATTATAATTTTCAGTACTATAATGTTATTTATATAATGTTATTTATAAACGCTGCCCATATGTTTTTGTCACCCCCCTCTTTGCTACATTAGTAGAAAGCGTGATTTCTATGTTTGAAGAAGGTTTTCTCCTCAACTGCCTCAAGCAAGTCTCACCATCTCATCCGAATCTGCAAATTATTAATGGATTATTATTATTTTTTATCTTGTTCTCATTTATTATATTACAAAAACCTGGCATCTGAACTGGAGCGTGTAGACCTTATCTGTTTTTGTTTACACGACTGCATTATATTGAGTATCTTGTTACCAATCTTATAATATATACGTCAACATTATAAAGGCGTCTTCAGTACAGTTGTAGTACATCATTGCAAACTCCTACTAGAAATATCTGAATGTAAAGGACAGCACTGATTTCTACAGAAAACCATTAGTGTGGTTTATGTAAGTCCCATACAACTAATAATCAAGTTCAATGCCTACAAGACAATCCACAGTTCACATTTCACTTTTTGTTTTTGCCTGTGTTTGGATTCCAAATAGTTTTATTTACACAAAAAATCTGAACAAGTTCCACAATAAATCTGTTTAGCACACAAAAGAATCCAGATACTTCCAGGAATCTAAAAAATTAAGCGTTATCATTTTCTTTAAAGCAGATCTTTTGATATGCCCTTTTCTTGAACGTTACTTGATTGCACAGGTGATTTGACCAGTGACTGTATGTTCTGCTTCTCATATATGCAGAAGGCACAGGGAGCCTGGAGAAAGTCCAGGAGAGCATAACAAGGATCCTGGAGTTGATGGAGCCTCTCAGAAAGGAACCGATTAAGAATATTCCTGCAGAAAAATGTGACCTCTGTCTACAAGTAACTCGCTTCATCTCCCTTGTGCCTTTTAATCATTTGAAGGCTTTCTGTATGCACAAGACACTCTCACTAAAGCCCTGCCCCCCCTTTCTGCTTTTTTTAAGTTAAATGATGAGTATCAGTTAGAAGACTGCCACGCACACGAGCGTAGGAGGCAACTGAAAGAGCTCAGCGGGAGATTAATTCTGCAGGAGGTGGAGAAAATACAGAGAGATTTGACGAGGGAGCAGCTTCCAGTAAGCTGTATATGTTTCATACTGTATTATTCAGCGTGTTATCTTTCTTTGGAGAGGATGCTGAGTCACTTGAGCTGATTCATTGTGTGTGTGTGTGTGTGTGTGGGGGGGGGGGGGGGGCATCAATGTGTAATTTCGTGGAAATGTGAAGAAAACTATAAACACACATTAATAATAGAGCGTAAATGTCAAATGACAAAAATAATCAATCCTTAGGGTGAGGGCGTGCAGAGAGAGCTGCTGGTGATGAGCAATGAGAGACGGGTTCTGATGCTGCAGATGGAGGCCCTGCGAGCGGAAGCGGAGCAGGCCCGCAAGGACCTGCTGTTGCAGCGTCACAAGCATCAAAGTGAAGTGCAACGTCTAAGGGAAGAGAGCCTGCAGGTGGGTCCAGCCGTTGCAGGATATAAATGTTAACTTTTTCATTCATCTTTTGTCTCTCCACTCTTTTACTATATGTGATTATCAGTATTTTTTTTTTAGGGGACTGTTGTCTCCCTGACTATTTACCCTCGCAATTTACCCTTCCATGCAAAGCCCAAATATGTATTCTGTACTTTTACTTCACATAATATTATTGGTCTATTTCAATGGAATGACATTGGTAAAAACAAACAGAGCAAAAGTCATAGACAGACATATTTTTATCCTCAGCGGAAAAGAAAAACATTCTAATTTGTTACAGTATATTAATTCAATTTACTTGGTTGTGAAACTGTTCTTGGTAGGCGTCTTTGTACTATACTTCCCCCAAAAGGCTAAGAGCCGCACATTAGCCATTCAAATGAACCATGCACCATGGGATGAGGCAACGCACAACCTGCCCTATGACCTTTGTTTGTGTTTGTGTAACTGGAGTTGTTCCTTAATTACAAACACCGGAGCTCGCATGAAATTTCTGATGCTTGCAATTCAGTGGTTTTTTTGTGTGTGTTTTTTGTTTTTTTACCCCCAGATATGTTGTTTACCCTGCCTTATTTTTTTTCTTTCATGAACATGTGTCTCTGAAGGTGTTCAAGAGGTTTTATAAATCGAGCGAAGATCTGAGGAGGACGTCTGAGGCCAGATACAGAAGCGTGCTACTCGAGGCTGTGCACGATGCTGTTTGCCTATCTGCCGAGAACCAGCAGCTGCATGCCAACAACAAACAACTGCGTAAAGGTGAGTTTAGTTCTACACTTACTCGTCCTATACTGTAGTAACTCTTTTTATTTTTCACAGCTCTGGGGGAGTTCAAAGATACTCTCACTAAGTGAAGTGAGCACAATGACCTCCAAAAGGAACCGTACACACAACATAGAAATAAAAATGCAAGAAATAAATATGCAAAACCAAAGCATGAGTATTAAAACAGTGACTGGAGCTTCTCGTGAAGAGTCCGCTATGTGTAGTAAAGAAAAGCTGCCAAGGTGACCATGGCGAGTGGTATCAAGAAGAAGAAAGTCAGTTGCAGCCCTAAAACTGCCCACGACATCACAGCGTTGACCAGCATGGAGCAGGAGATGACGAACAGCCGAGTGATGCCGCTGCCGTGTTTCAACAGTACAGACATCAGAAGGCCGTTAGCCGCCTGTCCCGCTATGATAGCCCAGACAGTCCACGAGTACCCTTCTAAAAAGCTCTTGTCACTCGCGAGGGCAGCGAAAGAAGACAGTCCGTTGATAAGGACACCAAAAACATAGAGGTAGAGATTTTGAACGCTGAGTGGCAGCTTCTGACCCTTCAGCACCTTTTCTGTATAAACGGCTGCCAGCCCAGATGCACAGCAATACACCAGCATGAGAAAAAGCCCCCACGCAGTGATATGAAGCCTGACCTCTTGCTGCGTCTCGCCTGCATCTGCTGGGTCCAGGCTAGTGTAGCTATGGCACACTCCCGCCGCCATGAGGAGCCCCAGACTAGCCCACTGACCCCAGCGCAGCCTCTTGCCCAAGCACAGAGAGTAGAGCAAAGCGGTGGTGGCAATTTTGAGGTTGCTGAGGACCTGGAAAGAGCTGGGGTCCATGTGAGCCTGCATAAGGACAACCAGGTTGTTATTGAGGGCGTAGAGTGCGGCGGGGGCAGCGTAGGGGGCCACGAGAAATGGGGAGGGAGGTGCGAGGAAGGTCGACGCGCCCCCGGTCGTAATGAGAGTGGCGAAAGACACGAGCAGCTTGACCAACTCGATCATGACGACGCATGAGGAAGGGTTGAAAGGGATGCGGCCCTCCGCTTTGCTCAGAGCGATGAGCGGCGCATGAGTGCCGTAGATGAGGACCATCACGCACAAGAGGACCCCCCACCGTACCCTCAGCAGCCACCGCTTCCTGTACCTCACCTTCTCGTTCTGGATTGCAATCATTGTTGATAACACAAAATTAAATAGATGAATTCCAGTGCAGTTAACTTAAGGAAACCAACCAAATGAATGTCATGAAACGTGACGGACCAAACACTGCAAATTGAAGTCCTACATCATAAATAAAATGCAAAAATTGCAGTCCATCACTGAGCAAACAAGAACTAGCACCAGGCTTTGGCCGGCCTGCCCAAATTACTTTTTTTTCAAGTTGTTGAGAAAGTCTTTGACGGTCCTTTCAATGTTAGGCACTTGATAGTTCTGTGCTGCGTAGATGCCAGTAACTGTCCCCAGCAGCACCCCAAAGATGGCGGAAGAGCGCAGCTTAGCCACTACATAACCAGCCAGCAAGCCCTTCAGGAACGGAGATCCCGACAGCGAGCCACCCTGCAAGGTGAAGATGACATTAAACTGAAAATCAAACTCTGAAATTTCACTAACCACAGGAGTGTTGATACTTCTGCATGTTCATACTGACAAAAATGTTCACATATTGTTAGTTTAGTAGTTACTAGTTTTCATTGATTTCGTTGTTGAAAATTTTCTTCTCAATTTAGCTTGCGTTACTTTTTGTTATCATAACCTTATAGCATAACGGGTTTCCCCGCCAATGACCTGGCAGCTTGGCTGGCTGAGCCACATTCAAGTAGCGGTTGAAGCATACATTACGTCAAAACCAGAAGGTAGGCAGAGCTGCAGTACGATAAAAGATTAGCTTTAACAGTGTTAATGTTGGTTTCTAATCACTAACACAATCTAAGTGGGCAACTTTGAGGTTGGGGGGGGGGGGGGGGGGGGTGGGGGGGGATTTGTGTTCGGCTTTAATCACGTGACAGCAACCGCTCAAGTACCTGAGGAATTCCTACAGAGATTTCGTTCTCCACTCTCTTCTGGATTTCCTCCAATTGATTTTTGAGCTGTGTCAAGTCTTTCAACTGTTTCAGGGGATCCTAAAAATAGACAAGTGGTTCATGTTTCCACCGGTCAGAAATACCATCCTAATTCTTGGTTTTCATTCATGCAAACAGCGATGCAATGTAATACATGTCATTTATGATTTCCATTATTAAAGTTAAACATCTCTGTTTATTGGCAAACTGGTGCGACCATAAATTCGATGAGAGCTTGACATACTTCAACGAAACCCATTTTCGATTTCCCATTTCTTGTCATAACTACGGACTAACTCGGTATTAAGAATTAATGCATTAAAAGTCGGAACGCTTTCCTCACCTTGTCATCCGCCATTTTTGCCCATCGAGTTGATCAGTGCTTGATTAACTAACCTACACCCTTCTTTGCGATTAGTTAGGTCTAAAAGTGACTTCTAGGTAAATAAGGATGGAATTTGATGTAATATCTCCAACGCGCTGCTATCAACATACTATATCTACACTTTTTTTTATTTAACTTGTCAGTGTGTTTCGTATTCGGCAGAGGCGTGTTATCAATACCGGAAAAGTGTTACCTTCACGTGTCAAAAACGTCAGACATGATTGGCCAATGTTTCCATATGAACGCCTGTGATTGGTTTATAACCGATACAGCAAAAACGCCATGTTTTTGTTCGGTAGAGGTTAAAGGAAGCTAATTTTGCAGACATATTCCTCTCGCAAATTCCGCACTTTACGTATAACATTTACCACGTAGCACTAATATCCTGTGCTTGTATGATGTCCGATTGTTTTTCCATCATTTTCAAAGCATCGTGAAGCGCTAGGTCCACACGAGGTAAGACTTCAACAAGAAGCCATTTCATTGGACCACGCCGTGAATAGCTGGCAGTATACAGTTTGGCTATTAACGCTGCTTTAAAACATACACGTGCCAGTGTTTTTAACTTGTCAACGCCCCATTAGTACTCTTGTAGCCATCGCTTCGGTGCGTTCTTTATGTCTCACTTGTATGCACTGATCGTTGGTGTTTCTTTTTATTCTCATCCATATTTGTCCCGATTTCAGAATTCTAGCATAACACAACTAATGAAGAGTTAACCTTTTATTATTATTATTATTATTATTATGTTGAACAGTTTTTTTCTTCTAGCCGTGGGTGATAATTTTAAAATAAAAAATAACAAACAAGTTAGAATCAAAATCAAGGGACAACAAAAGTCAACCTTAATCAAATTATATGTAGTTATAAAATACATGTTTACTTGAGTAAATTTCATCGTATTTAGTTTTTAACATACTATGTATGATCCAAATGGTACTTAGGTCCAAGGCCATCATGGAGAAGATGGACCTTTATGAGGTTGCAAAGCTAAAAGAGGAGGTGAAGCTGAAAGAGGAGATTGAGAGAGGTGGCAACCAGCTTGATGTAATTTCCCCCAAGAAGCGTAAGCGCAAAAGTCAAGAAGATGGCGATGTGAAACAAAAAAAGCCCAGGTAATGCACACTTCAAAATGTTTGCACCCTCACAAATTGGGATTCTGCTTCCATGCTTCACAAAATTTAATCTTACAGATCTGCCTACTTGCTCTACTACTTCGATGTTCATCAGATTATGCAACAGGAGAGGCCCAATCAGCCACAATCAGAAATCAACAAGCGAATCAGCGAAAGCTGGAAAAGGCTAAGCGTCGCAGAGAAACGCTACTATCTGGAGAAGGCCAACTCGGAGAAGGATGGCACAGATACAGTAAATGACTAAAAAAATGTTTTAGGGCAGCTACCCGACTCAGATACATTTGTTGACCAATTTGCTCTAGGGTGAAATTTCAGGATGATGCTAAAATGAACTATAAACCTGTAAGTGAACTTAATTTGACCTTCTCTAGCGTTTGAATGCACATATCCAGCCATTCTGCTCCTTGTGAGAAAACAGCAAGTTGTGGAAAAATACTGAAACATTTAACAGTTGGGCATGTAGATTCAAACGTTTGAGGAATTAAAATGAAAGAGAAACAGGCTGCTGTCACACTTTATACTTGCCACTGTGTTACAAATCTTCCACTGGGTTAAAGTGGCTTTTCGATTGGCATGCATATCTATTTTGGATAACCAAGTGTCAAATAATTACATACATAGAGAAGTAGAAGTAGATTTGCATATGTAAAACAAATCTAATGGTTGCCAAATATGAGCTCAACGTTTATTTGGACTTAACCTAATGTGTCTTACTTTGAAGTCAAAAGAATGGCCCATCAAGAGAGTTTACTGTAATAATGTTTCAAGTTTGTGTTGTGTACAAAGTTGTAGTTGATGACCAATGGTGGCTTTTTCACAGAGGTTTTCTGAATTTCATTGTTTTTGTTATTTCAGTTGTCTCCCAGTCCATCCAATGACTTTCCAGGCTTCCGTAAGATCCTACCGAGAGCTAGTTACCTTGTCCTGACCGATGATCCCCAGCCAGGAGCTTCTCTGGCAGAGTGTCCCAATCCAGTTGATGGAACCGTGTCCTTCCCCACTTTGTCCCAAGAGTCGAAAGAGGCCCAAACGCTTGTCTTGGCCTCTGAGATGGATGTTTCTTCAAGCTCTCTGGTCAACTTTGGAAAAGACATTGGCGAGGCAGCATCTTCAACTGCCATCCAAGGAAGCACATCCTCCTCCTCTTCTTCATCAATCACAACTGTGTCTCCAGCTTCCAAAGATGTTTCTTACCCGCACAGCCCTGTGGATGCTCTAGTAAACTGTGTTGGAATGAACAGATGTGAGATAAGAGATGCTGCTGGTGTAAACAGCGGGGTGACAATGCATCAAACCCAAGGGGAAACGACACAGATGGTTGCCATCATACCCAACCAGGTGTTGACTTCACATCCAATAACCATGTTTAATGACAATACTGTGTTTTACTGATTGAATTGAATTACAGGTAATTAATGTCATTTTGCTGTTATTTTAGAACTTGCTCGAGACCAAGTCCTTGGCAGGGGTCAGCTCTTTGGGCACCGTCATGATGGTCCCTGTGGCAGCCAGAGAAGAGCAAAATCCCGTAGCAGTGCCGCCATACAAGATGGTCATTGCTCACACTTTTTGAACATCATGACAGCGCCAGCTCTCGTTTCATCAGAGAATATAAATTAAGTTAATTGCATTTAAGATAGCATTTGTCCACCTGTTTTTTTAGGCTGTGAAAACATACACCAGAAGAGGTCGTGGGAGGTGTCCCAATCCTCAGTGTTCATTTGTGTATGTCACCCGCCACAAGCCAGCAAAATGCCCCGACTGTGGAATCCACCTTGGCGGCAAATGGATACCTGCTGTGAGTAATACCTTTTTAGGATTTTATTTCTTGGCCTGTATAATCAGCATAATCTAATCATTTTCGTTTTAAAATCATATTTATTAGATTTATATCGGCACCAAAAAGTAAAATGTTTGCTTGATCAGTCTAAAGACAAGAGGAACAAGAATAATTGTGCCGTTGCAAATATTTTACTGATTTAACCTGTAGTTTGTTACTTTTTGAGGGGATTTAGTTACAGTCCAGACAGGCTTTGGTGGGACAACAAGCGAGCCAGTTTATACCACCTGCAGGACCAGAGTAGATCTGTAATAAGAGTAACTAATAATAAGATCTGTAATACACATTTAGGTTATGCTCAGAATCATTCACACTGTCCTTTCATGATGAAGAATGAATACTATATTGATCATGATAAATAATCTAATTACTGCTTTTTCTTAGTCCTCAATTGAAGACTGCTCCAAGTTCATTGTATTTTAAAATTAGTGTCTGACTTTTTCACTCTGTGCCTGCATTTCTACATCAGGCAAAGAAAACCCAGCAAAAAAACATACCCGCTGCCATGGTGGTGTCCGAAGCCACGTCTGCTCCAAGCTGTCTAGACACTACGAAGGAGGGGAATGCTGATGCTGGTGCTGGTAAAACCAAACCCACTCAGAGCAAAAAAGAAGGGCAAAACTGCACAAGGAAGATCAACTCAGCTCTAAGTGTTGAGTCAGCAGAGGGCAGCAGCACATCACCGGAAAAACCACGCTGTGCATCCATGCAGCCGCTAATAAAGTGAGTCACTGTACAAATTGCCTTCTCTGTGCTGTATTTTAGTTCAATCAGTTTTATAGGTTTAATTAGACACAATCCTTGTCTTTGAATAGGCACATGAAAAAAAAAGCACTCAAAAGTCAAAGCATGTGCGAAGTCCAGGGGAGGCCTAAAAGACCCATCTTACCTTCCTGTTATAAAACTGGTGAATGGAAACTACAAACATTATTGATATTTAGATTTCATGTAAAGACTCCAGTCACATTGTTTTACACTGACGTTGATATTTGTTTCGCCAGCGCCTGCTTTGTTCCAAGTCATCACAGTCCCAGCTGTGAACAGAAAAATTCCGGCACAAAACAACAGACCACCAACTGGTACGTCATGTTCCCGTTTTGTTTGTATGGACTCTTTTTCATGTCATGTAGTCCTGAACCATACTTAACAAGAAGAAGTTAAATTGACAAAAAAAAAAAAAAAAAATGAAGGACTCTTTTGTGTATTATGGGATAACATTTTTGTTGTTAACCACAGAACCCAGAGAGAGATTCTCAGGTCTCAAAGCTGGTACTTTAAAACAACTCGGCCAGCAAGTCCAATCCGTGCAGGTCAGCACACAGTAACATACGCTAACAATTTTTGTTGATTGTATCAAATCTGTTTCAGTTTTTAGGTTCCAGTTTGATCGCTGCGCTGGCCTTCTTAGTTCGAGTTTGCATGTTCTTCCTCTTCCTGTGCTTGCATGGATTGTCTGCATTTACTCCAGCTTGTTCCCTCATTGCAAAAACATGTATCTTAGATTTGTCGAAGGTTCTAAATTGTCCCTAGGTGTGAATGCGAGTGTGAATAGTTATGTCTCATCTATATCTGCTCTACCATTGGCTGGCAACCATTGTTTGTTCTATTTACCCGTCCCTTACCCAAAGTCTGCTGAGATAGGCTCCGGCTCACCTGCGACCCTTATAAAGGACAAGCACCATTGAGAATAGATTGATGGATGTATTAGGACAGTGTTCTTAATCGATTTGTTCATTTTATTTGTAGACTTCTCCTGTCACCACCCACCAGCCTGTTTCTTCCTCATCTGATAAGGGCATGACCATTGTGTCAATTGTTCCCTTCAATCACGTGTCAGTCAACAGCTTTGTAAGTGCAAATCATTTTAATGTTTTGTGCAAATATTGCATGTCCTGTCTTACTCCCGTGTAAGTTCCACTTCTTTCTTTTTTAAGGACCTAGGACTGTCAACATTGAGAGGCAGAGGTCGCTGTAAGAACGCGTTGTGTGACTACATGTATAAGAACAGACATAAACCCTTAGTGTGCCCTAAATGTGGCTGTGAGCTACCCAAGGGGAAGCCCAAGGCAACCGAGGTAAAAGCTGACTCCTTCTACGTTTCAAACAAATAGTTGTGGAGATCATACCACACAAAAACAAAGATTCTTATGTAGTTTTTGGAAAATCTCTATCATGGTTAAGACATATTTTCAGTATTTGTATGTGGATAGGACGATTGGGGGGGTCACTTTGGGTTTTTGTTTTATTTTTCCCCCCTTTGACTTATCTCCTTGTGTAAGGCTTTTTTTTGTTAACTGTTTTGTTGATTTTACTCCCAAGTGTGATATTCCTGGCACCCTATCATACTCTTTAGGTGGCTAAATGGTCTTGTCATTATGGTTGGAGTTCACTGCATGTTGAGGCAGCTGTCAGTCTACAAATGCATTTATTTTTATTTTTATGTGGAGTATTTTTTTAAAGCATTGGATTTTTTAAAAATAGGATTGTTACAATACTTTAGAAAAAAAAATCAAAGGTGGAATGAGGATAACGCGAGTGCTTTTCAGATAACTAGCGACTGATTTATATCTTCAACGCTCCCTCTTCGTCGAAACAGGTTAATGTATTTGTTGTTGATTGTAACTTTTAACCCTATTTGACAAGCAGGACGTTTAGCCACGGTTGTCGTTTTTTTTTCATTTTGTGTCGTCGATCTGTGTGATTGTCTGATTTAGAGGTTAAATCGAGTGATCGATCCATGCCAGCCCTTGAGTCCTGTTCAGAAAGACATCCAACGGCAATCCACCCTGCAGCTGATTCGCCATTCCCTGCAGATTCCAGAAAGCGAGGTCGAGCTCCAAGAAACACTGTCCCTTATCCAGGATCTTAACAGTCTTCAAATTGTCTTAGTCCAAGCGGGCGAGCAAAACAAGGAAGGGACTTTTGAGACTGAGACCCTGGTGGAGTCCGGGTGGCCTCAGTTCTATGAATCATCAGCCACCCAATGTGGGCTCTGTAAAAAGCCCCTTTACAAAGGAGATCAGAGGTGAGAAGACAGGAACAAAATTGTGGACATATTTAACAGCACTTCCCAATTTCTTCTTCTGTTTTTATATTGTTGTGCGTGTCTGCTACCCCTAACAACATGCTATAATTGTTTTAACCAAGCACAATAGCAGGGCAGGAGGACTGCTGGCTGATTACTGAGATGCTGATCCAGACGGCATCTCTGCAACTCAAAGTCTGTCTCAATGCCAAGTGTCTGGCTCTGCACAGCTTCACTGATCTGCATCCAGGTAAAAAGAAAAGTTGTGCTCAGTGCATTCAGCATGTATCATGGCTTGCATGCAGGTTCACTTTAAAAATGTATTCTGATACAATTGCTAGTAGGAACTAGAGGAAACAGGAGCACCCAGGATTCAAACCCAGCAACTGGGAACTTTGGGGCAGATGTACCAATAGCAAAAACCATGCTGCCTAGCTTCATAACAGTGTTTTTAATACTGAGCCACATGACTCAATATGTGTTATAAATGAGCACACTATTTCTGAAACTGACCCATGGTCTCCATGTGGCACAAGACATAGAAATCACAATGATGGTTGGTTTACAGTGTATACATAACTCCCAAATAATTGAATTGTATTTCTTTTCCCCTTAATATTACGACTAGAACATGACATTGGAAACTTGTTTTCCCTCACTTGCTTTAAATTCTGAAAATGGGCATAGGACACTTTTTGTGTGGTTATAGTCTGTGACTTCATACATCAAAGCTAAAACTTGAACCAGTGTTCTCAGATACCACCATTTCTGCAAAGAGCCATGAAAGGCATTTAATGCGGCATAACTACAATCTTTTCTTATGAATGTGTTATTTCAGGTTTGTTCAACATTGGGAACAGACTATTGGTTAGCATTGATCTCTTATTAAAGATCAGAAGCAAAATCAGATCAGGTCAGCCTCCTGCTCAGGCTGTCGGGACCTTATTTGATCATGTCTCCAACCACCCCGGTAACATGTAATAATATCGCAACTACATATGTAGCTGTTTGTGCAAAATATTGTAACTGCACACCACCTCTTGTGTTTTCATCAGTCCATTCGCTGAGTCCAGAGGAGACGTCCCAAATTCAAGATTTTCTCCTGATAGGCTACTGGGCCTTCGAGAGTCTTACAGTGCGAGACTATAACGATATGATCTGCGGTGTTTGTGGTGTCGCTCCCATGGTAGAGATTGCCAGGCGACACACAAACAATGTGCTGGAGCTCACAAATGTGGAGGTAAGACCAAAAATACAAGCTAGTGATGAAACGATATTTCTGCAGCCACAAAGTTGGTCATCGATGCTGCTTGTTCTCTGCAGTTCACCTGGCCGGACCCTCCGGTGTCAGACGAAGTGCGCGTGGATGACTTTTGGCTGACCATGGAGACCGAGGCAATTGAGCAGGCCGCTTTCCTTGCAGACATCCCCATCACACGGATGGACGCCTCAATTATCGCACCCTTCATCCCCCCGCTGATGAGGAGCAGCACTGTCATCAACACAGAAAAGGACAAAGTCACATCACAAACACAGCAGCCCCCAGGTACACGTTACCGTAATTGTAATCTGTTACTGTATTTCTATCAATCACTCCAAACTCAATGTGGAGAATTTAGTACTTTTGATGCATTTTGCATGTACTCTCAATCATTCTTAAATGTATTTGTATGAGAAATATTTCTAGGCCATAAAACTAAAGCACCATAGCTGAGCCTACCTTGTTCTATGTGACAAGGTATTCTTAATTGATGATCACTCTGCCCAAACTTGTTCATTCTAGGATGTTTGTAACATGATTACTAAATCCTTGTGTAAAATATGGATAGTAAATGATATGAGTATTATTTTATGTTTCAGGAGGTGCGCCATCAGTTTTGGTCCGGCTCATTCACGATGGCGAGTTGAGCCTCGACAAGGTCAAAGACTACAGTGAGGACAAACTGAGAAGTATTTTGGAGCGCTGTGGGTTGAGCATCACTCCAGGCTCAAGTAAGGTGGGTGTGCCACAGATCTATATCAGCTGTGCTTACTTACAATGCTCCACTGAGACTGTACATTCGAGTAAGCATAGGTTTGGTTTTATGAAGCGCTCTGAAGTGGACCAGAAAAAGAACTTTGAATGTTTCTTGCAAATAGGGTTGCCAACAATCCCTTGAAAGATGGAATCCACCCGTATTTAGAAATATCAGTACGCTCTCCGCCTCGTATTGAGTTGTCGATGAACGTACTTTGTTGCAAACGGTTGCAAAAAACGCATAGAGGATTGAGAAGCAGAAAAACGTGGGTCGAAAAAGCGCGGTAAAATATCTATCTGCATATCAAGCGCAGTGTACTGTTAGCCACTGCACTTTTTCCATAGCCCATTGTGGACTGACTGACCTCAAGCAAAATGCTTCAAACATTCCCTTCCGCTGAGTCTGTGGAGAGGATTTTCTCTTTTTGCAAGCGTAGGTATACAGAAGTGCGAAACTTTCTGCTTTCTGGCTCCTAGAGGAGAAAAAGCAAATAAAACATTCACGCTTGTCATCAGAGTGACTATATGTAAATACCCCCTCAAGCATCTTGAATCAGGCTTCATTCATAAATATTCGACTTCTGGCGTACAGTAGGGATAATAATCCCTGAAAGTTTAAATGCATTAGTTCCAATGTAAAGGAACCCGATCTTTAAAAAAATGAATAAACTTTTATCTTAGGAAACCATGACCATGGTGTTGTTCTGTATTTCAGCAAGTCAACAAATGACAAATGTGAAGTAATTGAAATGAATGGTTACTAAGCAGACCTACTAAGATGAATTGGATTCTTCCTCACAGATGAGAAATCTGTAAGCAGAAGCCTGAACCTGAAACCTGTTGTGATTTTTGCCCTTCAACCTCTAGAGAAGAGCAAATTGTGCAAAAAGAACCAAAAAACCGAACGGTTGTACATGTGCATTCAAAAGATATTTTAAGTTCACATATAAAGGTTGTACTGCATTTTAGGCTGAAATTTTTGTTTATTGTTTTATTTTTTGTGTAGTAGTGTTGTATCCATCTATGCACAATATGCACCTTTTGCCAGCCATGATATAAAATGCTCCCATCTCTCCCTCCCCCTCCTAGATAGACCTGCTGACTTCTCTGACCTCCATGTGCACGCTTGTTCATAGCGGCCTCCCCACAGGCCCCCAGCCCCCTCAACAGCTCACTGCTGGCAAGTTGTCCAAGGTCTGCCCCCACAAGGTAAAAGCAAATCACAGTGAGTTGGCTGTGTGCCGTACACTGGACGCCTTATTATCTATTACCTTGAAAGACGCAAACAGTTCAACGAGTCACCGTCAGCCTCAATTTTGTGCGTCAGGTCGTGTGCGGTTCCAAGTACTTGGTGAGAGGAGAGACGGCCCGGGATCACGTAGATCTGCTGGTGTCTTCCCGTTACTGGCCCCCGGTTTATGTTGGAGACTGCGCTCGACAAGTGGCTCTTTGTACGGACATGCAGTACCCAGAAATGGCCGCCCAGATGTGGGGCAGAAATCAAGGTTGCTTTTCTGAGCCTTTTGATGAGCCGGAGGTGGGTGCAAATCATTAACAAGTCACCTGAATAGGCTGAACATGATAACAGTCATACAGTACTGGACACAACATTAGGTACTCCAGCAAAAATAATAATAATGCTTAGTTGTGATTGTCACTACGAGAGCAGTCATAAAGTTACAATGTTTTTGTGTGTGTGGTTGGTGTTTGCAGTGCTATAGAATGGAAAGACATCATACTGTATGACGTCATGAAGTCTGTTTTTAAAATGTGCCTCTCGTGCCGATCAATTAGGCAAACATGTACATGTAACACAAACAACTACTGTTATATAACTGGCATGTGGTAATTTAATGTTTCTTTTTTTTACACTTTTGTAGTTAAAGAACCACTTCGGGTTGCCGTCAGACTTGAGCTGTGGTTACATTTTCATGTTTGTGTCTAAGACTCTTGCTCTTTGCTCCTCCTCAGTTCGTGTCATGCGCTGAGCTGCAGGAGAAGCCGTACAATGCCGATCTTTCTATGTTCGGGGACAACCAGCACATTCACCCTCACACTAAATCTTCGTCTTGTTGGCTGGTGCATCCTCCTGCCTTGACTCTGGGCCACAAGACTGCTGTTCCAGAACACCATTCAATGGCCTTGTGCAAAGACCTAGAGCACCTCATTTGCACTGTGACTCAAATTGTGAAGGAGGAAGGTGAAAAACAAGGTCACCAAAGTTCAGTGAACTCTTTGAGGACACAACATGTGCTTTTCAACAACCCGGCACATTACTACCTCTACAATCGACTACTGGATTTTCTCTCAAGTAGAGACATTGTGAACGAGCAGATCAGCCAAGTCGTGAAGTCGTGCCAGCCCGGAGAGGTCGTCATCCGGGATGCATTGTACAGGCTCGGAGTGGCAAATGTCAACCTGGAAAGGACACTACTCGGAGAAGACCAAACAGGGGTGGCGGAGGAACTCGAACCAGGCCCTAAAGAGACAGCCTATGACGTTGTTGTGCTTCAGTGAATGCTATCAAAATGCAACGTTGATCCGTAAACATAAGACAGTACGTCATAAGTAAGATTACAAGAAGAATGAAAATAATTCTGTGGCTTTATCACTTCAACGTCTTGTTTCATTAAACAAAGATATGTAAACATGTGAACTGCACTGAACTAATCTACCCATTATATTATTAAATATCTCTAATATACTTATATCAGTGGCGGTTTCTCTGAGACTGCAAGGGAAGCTTCCCCTAAAAGGTGGACTGCTGTGTGCACATTTCTTGACAAAATATGCTCTACTATTGCTTCATCTTTTGTTCAGAATCAGCTACGTACATATCACATGTAACTGACTCTACTTCCTTCTAATTCATGCTCGCAGAGACACGTTGCTTTTACATAGGCGGATGCTGAGTGTCTACTGCCTTGATGGGGAAGCATCGAGTTGGATGTTCCACTGCACGTCATTGAATAAATGGTGTGCTTTATCCTGCCCATTGAAAGCGTAGCCTCTCTCTGGGGGTCTACAGGCAGAGTGGTGTCCCACAGGCATGGCTTCTGCATGATGACTGGAAGATCTGTCTTTGATTGACATTGAAATAAGCAAATCAGTGATCTTGAAAAAAAAAAATATATATATATATATTTTGATATATTTTTTTGGGTGGGGCGAAATAAATCTTATTGATATAAATATTCATCAGCGGTAGTCATCTCCCAACAGAGTTGAAACAATTATACACTCAATAGTTAAAATCCTCATTACAAGATAACTTTACCAGTTATTCCTTTAAAATGTTCGCACTTTCTTTTTAACCTGTCGAAATCATTAAATAAATTAAGACCAGATTTAAAAAAAAAGATTGTTTTTGTGTTTGTGTGCACGTGCGTGTGTGTTTGTTGGTTTCTGTGTTTCAAGTTTTCCGATGAAATGAGCCTACTGACAATAAAATGAAGAGTACACACAATTGGCTCTTATTTGCCATTTGTTGCCTTTAGGACTGAAGCTTTATGTGCTGTATATGCACATAAATGTTGATCATATTCATATCGTATATCATATCATGCTATCTATATATGTATTCATACCACTTTCATTTAGCTTTTTATTGCGATAATAAACATTTTAGGATGAGATATACTTCATCCTAAGTATTATTAATCAAGACATGAAGAGGGCATAAGCACATGTTACAACTTGGATTGCAAAGAGACAGAAAACATTCCTTGTGGGAAGTTTATGCTGTGAATTTTTCTGAGAAATTTTCTGAAGCTGGAAACGTTCCATGAAATGTTTACATTATCCTTTCAAAAATCCCGAACCAAAGCTGTAGTGGAATTTCTAAAAGAGGAATAATTTCTTGAGAAAATAGCTTGACCCAGTTCTTACGGCCTCTCACCAATGTGAGAATCTGTTCTAGTTTTGTGGGTGTGTGTACTATATTAATGCTATGTGAAGCATATGAAGTATATATTTACTCTTATTTTTTTGTAGGTCACTATGGGTATCTTCTGGCTAGAAAAGGTAAGAAAGACCACAATTGTTTTCACATTTTGAATGGTTTTGACGACAACAGAGGTAAATTTTAATGTAATCTTTTGCCCCATTTTAAAAAACACTGGTGGTACTGGTTACATTTCTACAGCAGTGTTAGAATATTAGATAGGTATGCATTGAGGTCAAATACAAAATAAACAATGAAAACAAGGAATCATTCAATTATTTTCTTTTCTTATTTTTTTCCCCCATGTTCTTTAGTAAAACTATTTCCCAGAAATACTTTATGAACTTTGTAGCAGCTCAATCTCCAAATTGGCTGTCGTGAAGACCACCATGGAACTATAATGTCAACTACTTTGTGTTATTGGCGACCGAGATCAACAACAGCTACAACAAGATGACTTAGACATTCTGTTGAATATTCTGATCTCAAACAGAATGATAGTGGCATACTACTAGTAGAGGCAGCAACATTACTTTAGTTAGAACCACACAAAAGGCGATGTGAATGCCTCTCATATTGAGTTCTGCACTGTTGACTAATTTTGGAGAACACATCAGACGAAGTATATTAACATTGAGGAAGTCATGAGAATACAGTTGCAGTCAAAAAGTAACATTGAGGACAAACGTCACCCTGGAGTTTCATTGTAAAGCTTTTATTATAATTGACAATCGTCTCACATCTAACTGTGCAACACTACAATATCCACAACCGCTGCTAAATGCTAAAATAAAGCTACTTCTTGATATACATCAGGAGTTATATATTTACATAAAAAGAAATCTCACTCATTTGGATGCAAGCACTTTTGAAATGCCACATGTGGCACATCTCTCACAGCTTATATGTTACTTCATAGGGTTGGCAGTGTAGGCTGACTGCTACATGTGGTCAAAAGTCAAGATTATATGGAATGAAAAGGCATGGAAAACTCTGAAAATCACTCAAAAAACATTCACAATGTCAAACATAAAACAGCATTCATCTCTTGTATCCATTGGGGGGCCATTGCAGTTCAGATGTATCGCGTCAAACCTATACGCTTCCGAACCTGTGGAGAATGGATTTGACGAGTGGGGCGATCACATGGTGCCAACAAGCCACGGTGACTGTAATGGTGTCACAAGAGCTCCGACTATGACCAAAGCGTGGAGGGCCAAAACAACGGCGTCATTCTTTGCCTCCTTCATAGTCCATTTGGCCCGCAGTAGAAAAAAAAACAGGCAGGTCAATTAAAGTGATGAGAGAAGAAAACCGAGCTTGTCTCTACAGCACTACTTACACAGTTGTCGTTTGTTAGCTTTCGGCTGTCTACGGGAGGTCGTCGCGGAATCAAACAAAAATAGATAAACGAGGGAAAATATACCGGGGTGTACAATACCATTTTTATAAACATCTCTGGAATGGAGTTGGGCGATTGCTACATGGCTAGCGCTAAAACAGTCTGTGAGGAAGCATTAAATCTTGTTTCCTGCAGTCATGCCTAGAAGTTTGATGTTTTTGTAGACAAGGGCGGAAGTCACAGATGCCGTTTTCCTCCGTTCGTCAAGCATTTTCAACAAAACTGATAGTTGTTGGTCTTCATCAAAGGCTGCTCCTCCTCCTCGGGGTCACAAGACTGCTCACAGGGGCCATCGCAGCACTTTGGCGGGTCACATTCCTCGCTCAATTCAGCCTCTGTGACCTGCTGCCGCGGCTCAGGCTGCTGTTGCTGCTGCTGCTGCTGCTGCTCTTGCTGATTCACATTCTGGTAAATTAGCTGTGGGGTACACACAATTTCAGTGGTCAATTTGAAAGAAACCATGACTTTTTTTTTTCTAATGTGCTGTAAGTCCATAAGGCATTATGTAGAAGAAAGGCATATAATTGGATCTGTTTGGCAGCGCACTTGACTAAATCTCCATCTATTTGTTTCTTTTTTTAAATACCACTTATCCAGCACTTAACTGCTACACCCTAGACTGTTCGCCAGCCATTCACAGGCCACAAGGATTCACACTCACATTTGCACATTTGGATAATTCGGAGTTGACAATAAACTGTACATTTCGGGAATATAGGAAGAAGACTCACAAAAGCATGGGAAGAACATACAAATTCCGCACAGGCCGGAACCTAGATGTGAACACCCGGCCTCAGAACTGTGTGGCAAAATAGATGTTCAGCTCACCTGTTCTTGTTCTGCTTGTTCACCAAGCTGTCTTTGTATCATCTGACTGATCTTGCTGAAAGTGGGGCGCTTGGTGGGCTCCAGATTCCAGCACATCTTCATAATATCATAGCTGCAGCAATAGTGTTGACAGAAAGATTTTTAATTTTGACTTTTTCCCATGTGCACATACTAGGTGTGTTAGAAAGGTTCCAGGACTGATGTCATAAAAGAAACAATAGATTTTAAACCCAGGCTACATCCGCATAGCACATCCTTTTAACAGTCAGACCTTCAAAATGAAAGCATGGGCAGCATGGTGGCTTCTTTTATGGCAGCCTAAATTTACGACGTCTTAATGAGCCACCATTGGGACAAAAAAAGTGTGATCAAATACCTACGATACGAATATCTTTTTGTTTTGAAGGCCTGACTTTTGACGGAATGTTGCCACAATGTTACCCCAACTTGCCAGAGTGTTGCAGAGCAGTCATGGAGGCTTGCTATTTCCTTAAGTTGTTAATAAAAGCCTGCTTTTCTGAATACAAATTGTCCCGTTGAAACCTTTACACGAAGACACAAAGTGCCAACCATTGAATAAAGAAGATCGTAAAAAACCCCAACAGAATTCAAGATAAAACTTGAAGCAACTTTTTGTAGGTGCAGATCTCGCACCTGTGTCACTTTTGTTTGCATGGCTTCTACTTCCTCAACCTGGATTTGACACGTCTGTTAGAATATATTCTTCTTCTTCTGCTGTTTCACTTTTTTGCTGCTTCAATATTCCCCCATGACCTTTCAAAAAACAGGGACTTGTTCTCACAGTAACCCTTACAAATGTGGTAGGGAAACCACCATTTTAACGCACTGAATAAATCTACGATGCATTTTTAGTAGAGACGAGTCAAATTTGACAGGTTACACAAACTTCCTAGCACTTGTTCAAAAGAATGCCTGATATTTTAAGAACTATTTTAATTTTTAAATTAAGGGTGAAAGAATGGCATTTACTGCATTTTATTGCTGCCAAAATGTCACTATGGGTCAAATTTGAATTACTAAGTGAAGCATGTAAGGGTTAAAGCTAAGTGTCTACATTCTTGGATAAGAGAGACTTGTTCCCTGCCTCAGTCTGTTTTTTGCTGCCGTGAAATAGCAGTTCCATGGCTTACCAGCATGGCGATCATGTGGCTAACAGGCAGAACTGAGGCCTGACTCACACACAAACAACAGATCATTTGGAACTGACTCACATTCACTGTGTACATTTCCACAGAACAATTATTCCAGGGTGGCGTGACAGCCGCAACAATTAAGTACACACTCAAACACACGCAAACACACACACGCACACCATCATGAAAGGAAAACCAATGTATTTTCCGATATCTGCTTTAGCTCACAGTCCGTCCACCAATCATCCTAATACTTTGTCATCTTCAATCAGTCTATCTAGCCACAAAAAAGTCTATCATCCATCATCTGTTCCTGATCATTTAATATCAAAACTTGTTTGCCATAGTCCACCTCCATCCATCATTAAAAGAATGACCCACAGAGGATGCCCCATTTATTACTCAAAGACTCACTTTATATGGTATATATTGACCAGGCAGATAGTTTGCATGTTTTATTTTATCAATTTGTTTTGGAGAAGTTAGGAAATATTTACTCTCAAATTACTTCTTTGTCATAACCCTAACCCGGGTTTAACATAAGCACCCATTGTACAGGCCAAAATCAAGGGTTCCTTTAGCAGCCAATGGTAGGTGTTCAGAAAAATGGTAAAGCTTACATCTCGGGAGGGGCAAAGTCTGGCTGACTCATCTGGTAGCCTCGCTTCACCATCTTGTAGAACCTGGAGTCCACAGCCATGCTGGGGTAAGGGCTCTTGCCTAATGAGGGCAGAAACACATGAGAAAGCAACACCACAAAATATCCATCTCCGAAAAACAAACAAATGCTCATCCCTGGTTTCCTAACAACTGGGTGTTGACTAGCAAACAGAAGCAGAGCAAAGGGGCCTCAATGAGCTGCAAGGATTCATAATGATGCGGCATTGGCTAAACTTCTGCGCAATGGGTATGTTTATCACCACTTCTGATTTTGAATTGGTTGTATGTTTAAAAAGTAAGTTAGTGGTAGTGGTAGTTGCAAACAAGTCATGCAGCTGTGGCTAACGTTGGCTTGTGCACAGTCCTAATGTAAGTACTATCTTGAAGCTGGACAGTGTTCTCTGTGACGATTTATCAAGACAATGACTTTCATAATTACATACCATAATGAATGGCGATGTTTGGGAATCACACTTCTGCACATGAGTGAGGGGCCTGAGTATGGTCCTGATCTGTATATCACCTGAAGTTGGGTGTGTGAAGACTACCTCCTGTATGTGTGTGTGTCTTTCCATGTGTATGTCTTCTCACCCAGAGAAAAGATCTCCCACAGGAGGATTCCATAGGACCAGACGTCACTTTGGACAGTGTATACGCAGTCAAAAATGCTCTCTGGAGCCATCCACTTCACTGGCAAACGTGCCTTCAAATAGACATGACCGACAGTCCATGAAACAAGTGCCACTAGCCGCTAGGAATACGGTTGACAAATGTATGCTTACGTTGCCCTTCACCACGTAGTTGGAGTCGTTCATGATGTCTCGCGCCAGGCCAAAGTCACAAATCTTGGCTACTCTACGGTCTGTCAGGAGAACGTTTCGAGCAGCCACGTCTCTGTGAATGCACTGAAAGAAAGCAGAATTCGCATTGAATGATAAGACAACAGTCCCTGTTATATTGCAGATTCCCTGTTAAACCTGTTTCCTAATGATTCTGCTTAAGAAAAAACAAAACAAAAAAACAGCACAGCCTCATGAAGCAATTCAATCTTGGGTTTGATTCGGGCCGATGCAGCGAATGGGAAACCTGGCAGGAAAAAAGAACCAATAGCTCAGCTACTGGCGAGGCCGCTTTAAGTGCCTCGTTCTAATTGGATAGTGTCATGTCACGCATGATAGAAGAACCATGAGGGGAAAAAAGTGCTGGGAAGTGCTCATCACGAGATGGTTGGGTGCTGGTTGCACTGCAAGCAAGGCTCACCTCTCACCTCTTAGATATGGACCTCTCGACTGTCTTTTGTGGTGGTAGTTAGTGGGCGTCTATCATCGTTTGGAAGCTTTTTTGAAAAACCAGGTCAAATATGTTACCACAAGTCTTTGCTGAATTTGCTTTAGGTTGTGGTTGAAGGCAAAAGAAGCTCACAGTGAGAAAGAATTTTGAGTCAGACTCAATGTTTAAAAACTGGCCAGAGAACCCCGAATAGTTCATGTTTAAAAATTGGCCAAGGAACCCCGAATATTTCATTGTCTGGACCTTCGGGACAGTCTCCTAAAGGACTCTGATGTCTTAAGTAGGAATTGACATACTTTGAGAAGTAAGTACCCTACTATTAATGTATTTCTTCCGAAAGATTCAGCACAAATTATCCATCTGGCCATTGGTCCATCCGTCCATCCATTATCTGAACCACTTATCCCCACGAGGGTTGCGAGCCAGTACAAATTATGAGTGCATAATGGCTTACAGAGCTGTATCAAACAAATCCTTTTACACCCGTAAATTCTGTCCCTCACTGAATGAGAATTGTCGCATGAGAATGGATAAGGAATCTTGGCAATAAACACAATTGCTAATGGAACCAGAATTGCTAATCAATTCTAGTTCCATATCAAGCCTATGAAGGACTGGCAGCCAGTCCTAAGTATAACATGCTTACACAAATTCATATCAAATTCAGATAAATTGCTTAGTACCCATCACAAAGACATGAGAATTGACTGATTTTCCACCGTTGTCACAGGTGAGCTGGACTCAATCTCCTCGGTGGCCAAAATGCAGGGTACAACTTTGACTGGTCGCTCATCAATTGCCAATGTACACTCACACTTGTCATTAATTCACGTAATGTATGTTTTTTGTAGTATAGAAGGAAAACAGTGCTCAGAGAAAACTCACAGAAGCGTGGGAGAACATGCAAACTCCACACAGGAAAGCATCAATCACCGAAACTTTGACAATGGGGCGGACCTTTGCCCCCTTTAAAATATCAAATGAATCAGATAACACTTTGCACAACTAGATCATGAACAAAAAATACTCACATTTTTAGCAGCCAAAAAGTCCAAGCCTTGAGCCACTTGATAGGAAAACCTCAACATGTCATCCAAGTCCAATGGCCATTCTCCATTTTCCTTGCACGCTGCATCTCGGCACAAGTCCCATCATGTTAGCAAGACAATGAAGCATTGTGCGTTTAAGAAAAATTTCTCCTAAAATAAATGACAATGTTACTTTGTAATGGCTCGCTGTTTGGCAGCTGACACGGTCTCATCTCCAAGTAGCTGCTCGACGACTCACTAGAGATCCCACTGTCACTGGAGGGTGAAAGTCACAAGCATACTTTTGTGGAACGTGAGGTAAAACAACTTGGGAGTCATCTTCAAATTTAAAAGTTTAACCAAAGGGGACAAAACAAGACAACCAAGAATGGGCATGATTTATTGACTTTTCTGAGTTTCCCTCTGAACTTTCCATCCATTAATTTTCAATTCTGCTTAACCATTAGCTTTGCGGAAGAGCTGGAGTGAGTGACAGGGAATGCGTTGGTCAGGTCATCAGTCAATCTCACGTCACATCAGGCCTCATAGACAAGCATCGACTCTGCTCACTTATGTGCAATTTAGACTTAGCATCATTTTGACGAGTTCAGAAGAATTACTGTCGCCCAAGCCTGGCAAGCCAGACCAAGGCTGTACCAGCAATTCGGTCTGGTGGGGAGTCGCATTGTTATGCATGAAGGATACGTAACACAAGTAAACAAATCGATTCATTAGCTGTGCCGCGATGAACGGGCTCTCTCACCAGACCAATTGCTGGTGCAGCAGCGGGTTTGGCTTGCCAGGCTAGTGTCACCCAGAGCTTGGGAGCAAAACGCCAGCACGCTCTGACCGCGACAGCTCGAAGGGCTTGAGGAGATGAACCGAGAACGCCGCATACTTTAACAAGGCAAGAGGCCATGTGATGAAACCAACCCCTTTTGCCCTAGTCCTAAAACGATGTGATGGTAGCGTTTGTCGTCATCAGTCATCCCAAGAGATAGGCAGATTGAGCCTTCGTCTCTGCGATCCAGGCAACCTTAGAAAATTCTGGCCTCTTGAGAATAATGTTAGCTGCCATGTTTGATACATTCAATTACAGCTACAAACAGACATAGAGGTCACCAGTGTGTGTTGCAAAAGATGACTGAAGATCACTTTGCGAAAACAGCAAATTAAACAGACTCGTACGAACCATCCCATCATGAACAACACACTGCACTTAGTGCCATTGGGGAATTATGTCAACAAGCACAACACATGCATATTTGGAATGTAGAAGAAAATCAAGAAATTCCAGGGGGAAAAAACACGCAAGCACAAAAAAGTCGTCGTCAATGTTCTTGGTGGCTTACCTTCTTAGGAATTTTTTCTGATTGCAGATGTTTTTATAGTCGTTAGCGTTCTCCGTTAAGTTGATAACAAAGCTCATAAAAGTTTCAGCCTTCTGGCGGAGGAAGTTCAATAGGTCCCCGAGGCTGCAGTACTCTGTGATTACAAGCACGGGTCCTGAAGAGGAACCACGCCACAGTAAGACCATTGCAGCTAAAACACATACTGGATCTGCTCACAGTAGGCTTGCAAATCATGTTACCTCCATAGGTGCAGGCCCCCAGTAGATTGACAATGTTCTTGTGATGTCCCAAGTGACTCAGGATCTTCAGCTCTGACATCAGAGCTTCTCTCTCGTCAGAATGAGCGCTGGCTTTAAAGAGTAACACAACATATTGACATCAGTCTGCCCTCACTGACTCCGTTGCGTGCAAATAACATTTCTGTGACAACAATTCACGCCCAAACCTTTTAACATTTTCACAGCCACACGCATCACATTGTCTTGCTCTCCCAGACCGATGGCTGTGGCCTCCACAACTTTTCCAAAAGCTCCGGCACCCAAGATCTTTCCTGCAAAGTTGTACCTGACTTCATGACTTTGAAACAACTTTCATCATTTTATTCATGGCTGAAAGTTTGAATGGGAGTGAAAATTAAACTTGGCCATTACTATCTTGGTCAAGGCAGATTCTTTTTTTTAACACAGTTCTGGTTTTGTATCTCATTATAGTCTGCAGGTGTAACTATTTCATATAAAACATGCTACTAACCTAACTTCAGTTTGTCCCGTGGGAACTCCCATTTATCATTGTAGGGCAGTTGTGTGGGGTCAATAAATGTGTAGTTGTTTCCATCTCTTGCCTCAATGATCTTCCAATGGATCTCATACCTGGGTTTCTAATCAAGGGAAGAAGGGATAGAGTAAATTCAAAGCAAGTCAAGTTTGTCTTTTAACGGCCACCACACTGTCATTTGAGCTTTACCTGCTTATATTTGTAAAACAGAAAAACCAGAAGCAGAAGGAGGATGGACAGAATGCCTGCTGATCCGGTCAAGGTGGAGGTGAAAAGTTTGTCTACATAACCAGAGAAAGATCAATTAATCGTGGCGTGTTCAATGTGTTACAAAAGCCACTTCTTTGAATATGTAACTGTAGAAAATGTGCTTAAATTTGCATTAGCTATGAGAATGGGTCATTAGTGTTGTAGATAACTTTAAGCACCAAAGTAAGCAGCTGACTGTGAGAAAAACAGAAATTTTCATGCAGAACATCAAATGTGGTTTAAGTCACGACCCTGTGACTCAGCAAAAAAAAAAAAAAAAAAATCACAAGCTCAAAACGACACTTCTGATTGGATATGCACCAGAAACCTCCATGGCAAATGTGTCGCTGCTGACTCCAACGAGGTTAAAGGCCACACACTCGACTGTCATCCTTCGGCTGGATGGTCCCACGGTCAGAACACTCTCCACCGCCACCGCACCGTACTCCCCTCTCTGAAGCTCCACTGTTTGAGCTTGTAGGAGGGTGGCCATCTGCAGCCCGGTATTGTTTTCGTTGCACCTGGCTCAATGCAAACAGGTCTACATTTAGAATATAGCAGTAGTTTACAGAATTTTGAACAAAAGGCTCTGTAACAGAGAGAAGTGTAGTTGAGAACTGGCATCATTTTTTTTCCTGATACCAGAAAAATTACAACGGAGACACTTGAGTGGTTCCTGTAAATGGTCACATAATCGGTTTTCTTCTGGCATGGAATCAATTCCTGCTCAATTCCTAACTGAGCCTACTGGGATAAACTCCATCCCTCATGTGACCCTGAACAGAAGAAACACTTCAGATGTGAGTTTTCATCTGCCACTTCAACAGTAGCCAGCGACCAGCATTCTTCAAATCTTTTTTCTTTTCTTTTCTTTTCTTTTCTTTTCTTTTCTTTTCTTTTCTTTTCTTTTTGTCCACAGTAAAACTCAATTGTTACTGTAATGTCCAAAGTCCATCCTTTCAGATTATCTTGTGCTGTTCATTACAACCACATATTTGCCCATAGTATGTGGTATCTGTATCATTAACCCATATCAAACCTTTCCATTATAGAAAACTAATCGAAATATATAATAATTATAGTTACTAAAATAGATGTAATTGAATATGCAACATCGTTAAAATGTGTTAAGACGTTACTAAAATAGATATTATTCAATATGCAATATAGTCAAAATGTGCTGCGACATTATTACGTCTTGGCATTTTAAATGATAAAAGTTCATTTGTGCAAATCAAGTTTTCTATAACTGTACAAGAATTACATTGGTTTTCTTCTCTCTCTTTTGTTGTGTCATTGGATATTACATCTGTGGTGTTGTCCGATTAGGTAGTGGTGGCGTAGTCATACCGGGAATGTGTGCGATTGTGCGCAAATGTTAGAGATTTATGGAAAAATAGTCTCTAAAAACAGTGGATGCAGACTGGACTGGTTCGCACAACGCCTCACAGTTCAGAGGTGCGGGGTTTGATTCTGGCTCTGGCCTTCCAATGTGGGGTATGCATGTTCTCCCTGTGCCTGCAGGGGTTTCATCTAGGTACTCCAGTTTCCTCCCACATTCCAAAGACATGTATGGTAGGACCACTTCAAATTGCCCGTAGGTGTGAGTGCGATTTTGGTTGTCTTTGTGTGCCCTGCATTTGGTTGGCAACCAGTCCAGGGTGTGCCCCGCCTACTGCCCGATGACTGCTGAGACCTATCACGACCCCCCGTGGGGACAAGCAGTACAGTGAAAGGATGGATGGATCGCCTGTTTACCAAGTTCACGTATTTCGGAGTAAAAGTACCCAGGACTCTGTTCATAGTACTACAACCTATAAAGCTAAATAAGACAGATGTTGCATAGTAAAGTAAAGAATACTTTTTGTGTCACTCATTTGAATAAGAATGCTTAATTTTTCATTCGGCAAAAACACTCACGTCGGGCGTATTCCAAAACATTGGTACCAGATGATTCTAGGGGCAGGATAACCAAAGGACGTACACGTCAGAGTGGTCACATTTTCCCATCTCACCATGGCGACCGGTCTCTCTGCCATTGAGAAGAAAACATGGCGATCAACATAAAGCACAAAATCGGGGCCGGGGAGATGAAGAAAAGATGCACATCACTTACGATACATCTGGACTTGGAATGTGATGGAGGCGTTGGCCAAGTCGCTCCTAGCATTGAAGGTGTACTGGCCTTGCTCCTGTGCATTCATTCTCTTTAGTTGCAATGTAGCATGGTATCTGATAGGGAAAAAGGAAGAGGAATTTAATTTCACCTACTTCGGAACTTGTGCCCTTCAACATCAGTATACCGCAGAGAACTTCCTTGTTGCAGCAGTCTCATTACCTGGGGGGTTTCAAAAGTATCCACTCTCTGAACTCAAAGTAAAGTGCAGATACTTGTAAATGTGTACAAGAAAGAAAGACTGGATATGTACTACTTCACCTGTTATAAAGGAACATGAATAAATAAATAAATAAATAAATAAATAAATGAATGAATGAATGAATGAATGAATGAATGAATGAATAAATAAATAAATAAATAAATAAATAAATAAATAAATAAATAAATAAATAAATAAATAAATAAATAAATAATCCACCAGCAAAAAGCTAGCTCCTCTTGTCATGGAAATCCCCAACAACAAGGTCCGATATACCGTATTGTATTCCTGCCACTGGAAGTTTGAAGCGCCTATATTTCATGGCTTTGTAGACATAAGACAAGTTGGTAGACAAAGTAGCATTGATTTTTCAGCATGCCGTTGCCGCACAAAACAAGTGTTTGAAAGCAAAGACCTTGAAGTGATTTTTCACTCAGCTACATTTTTATACAGTACACTCTCTCTGAGGTGTGTTAAATTCAGAGAACAAGGGACTTTAAGTACAATAATAAATGACTGTAACGGTACTCAGATCCTATTGCTCATAGTGCTTCTCCTCTACCCAATGTATTTGTAAAATATTAGATTAAATTTTTACCTGTTGTTATACCGAATGAGCTTGTTCTCCTGTGTGGACGTACTGGAAGATGTTGGCGTTTGCCAGCTGTGTTCCACAATATGAGGGTACGCCTCAATGAGCACCGTGAGCTCCAAATCTTCTCCCTCATTCACCTCAATTGCAAGACCCTTGTGGGCCAGCTTTGGGGAGAGCTGGGGCAACAGTCGGATGTATGGCTTTTCTGCGTAGGTGACTCCAGAGAATTAGGTCCTGAACGCATCCTTTTGCCCGAATCATGCCAGGAGTGACTTTTCTTACCTACAACCAGCAAGTATGTCGTCGAACTGTTCACCCCTGCTTCATTAGTGCCAATGCAGGATATGTTGCTCGTGTCTGCAAGGTCCACGGCAGGGATGGTTAGAATGCTTTGTATGTCCAGACGGTTTTCTCCACTGGAGCGAACCTTCTCTTCTATGGTGGGTTTCTGAAGACAACAACAAGATAAAGCAGAGTTCATGATTTTTCTAAATATGAGAGAAATCCCTCCCATGGGTCATACTAACTGATTTGGTGGTGTACATCCAGGTGACATTGTAGTTGAAGTTAGGATTGTGTGTAGTACAACAGATCTTGAGTTCCTCCCCAACAATTCGTATGTATTCATCCTTCTCCAAAAACACATACGGAGGGAAGCGGAGCTCTGGAGATGCAGTTTTACAATTAGATCAGACAATGTTGCACTTATCACCACAGTGTTGCAGTCTACAGTGGTCTCACTCTGAATGACGTTAATGGAGAAGGCTTTGGAGGTGCGCTCTACCCCGTTGACCTTGGCTGTGCATACGTAGTCAGCGTTGAAGCTGGGGTGGAGGCTGTGGATGAGAATACCACGGTGGCGGTATACTGTGAAGTTCATCCCAGGGGGAACGCTGGTGCCGTTGTCCATGCGGAGACTCATGTCTGTGGCACTTGGATCAGTCAGAAGGCAGGGTAGCAAGTAAACCTCACCCTCTTTTTTAACAACCCTCAGCAAGGTGCTGCTGGTCCAGAAGACACGGCTGGGATCTGGTTTAGGGAGAGCAAAGGATTGGAAACAATAACCAACACTGACCCAGGTAGAGTGGTGAGGCAAATGGCCGGAGCTCACCTTTTACAAACACATGCACTGATGAGGTCACATTACGATGCTGGGTCCCGCCTGTGTAAGAACACCTGTAGGTCCCAGTAAATTCAGCTGAGAGACGCTCCACCTTTAAAATGGAGACATTTCCTCTCCCCTTGGACATGTGACGTTTGTGTTTGGCCAGCCTGGGTTGCAAGTTCACAGGTGCATCACCTTCGCATCTTAGATCCAGTGGGGTGCCTGATTTGACCACCACCTCAGGACCTGACACCACTTTTGAGTTGAGCCTGATCACTGGACGCCTCCACTCTGCTAGGGAAGAAGATCCATGATGATATAACTTTCCTATGAGATTTTGACTTAACTGCTTGCCATACTATTTTGTTTGTCAACTCAAGACAAAAAAAAGAGTTGTCTGAACGACGCCTCATGTCTAAGAAAAAAAAATACAAATCGCATTTCTTGTGAGTATTTGGCTTTAAACACATTCTTGCGTAATCTCAGAATGAAGCATTTGTCTTTGATGGGCAAAATACATTTTGAGCTAGTACATAATAAGCTGCGTACTTCAGTCGTCACATGGTCACACTGTGAACAACTGTCAAATATTGTTTGTTCAACAGTCACTGCCTCATGTTGCCTCATGTACGAAAATTTCATTCATTCCAGTCCTGGCCTTAACAAGTGCATTCACATGAAGTCAGCAGCTAGTATTTAAGCAGAAGAGCAGATGAATCTATTTGGGATAATACCGTCATTTGTTCACTGGAATGTACTCTAAGAGTGACGTTCTGATTTTGGGCTGAGGGCCCTTAAAGTTGAGATCATGTCTTCTCTTCCAAATGAAAATCTAGTGACCTTTCAACTCCCTCACATGATGTAGAGAGTACACTTTCAGTTAGGGTTATACAAGTTTCAATTATGTTGTGTTCTAAGTCTTTAAACAAAATTGAGATTCTACATTTTCCCTTTGGCTCATTCCCAGCAATGGATGTTAGAGACACGCCAATAAGTATTTATGCCTTAACTCTTCCTGTGGGCCTTTCCCACCCATGCACGCTGTTCATTGAAACTTCCGTTACCACCCCCAACCCTGGCCCCCCATCAATGTTATACAGTAATCCACCGCAAAGTGAAACCAATTCAGTCAGTCAGAATTAACACAACACAAAAGAGCCATTTGTGTGGAGATGGTAAAACATGAAATTGCAATTAGAGGTCAAGCAGCCGAATCCTAGATACGTTCTTTTACGAGCCCCCAAAATGGTAGTAGTTAATCACAAGAGAAACCCCTTGAGAAATTCATTATGCTACTAAAAGACAGTCATCTTAATTGGTTGGACAGCATCAGAAACAGAAACAACCATGAGTAAGTATCAGAAAAAAATGAAATAAATAGATTAAAAAAATTGTGTATATTTTTTAAAAGTGCTTCAAAGTAAAACACCTCTTGAGTTGTTTGATTTCCTGCCTTACCTGCAGCAACGAAGATCACAAATCCCAGCAGCAGACTGAGGAGAGACTGCATCCTGAATCGACGCCAAAGCAGCGATTGAGAGTTGATGTGTGTGGGTACAACACAACACCCTTTTGAAATCTGCAGCGAGCACGACAGACGAAACCACATCACAAGCAGCTCTTTGAGTCATTCTCATTAACTTCTCTTTTCTGACCACATTACACAGCTTGTGTTTGATTTTCAAAAGGGATCAACAACTGCACACAACAGTCTTCCTAACGATTAGGGAGAGTGAATCAATACATTTACCGGTTTGGTTTAGATCAGATGTTGTATAAGGTGATCCCAAGTTAATGCAACATGCAACCTAACTATTGAGGATGTCTGGTACCCTAACCTTCCTGTTACGTTTCTTTCTTCGGTATTCCAAAAATGTTCATAGGGCAACGTGACCCATTGCAAGATTGAATGATGGTTCATTTTAGGATGTATACCTACCTGTATGGTACAGAGATATAGTATGGTATTGGCATACCTAAAAATGATCAGAACATAACTTAATTCATATATATTACCGTCATTTCTGGACAATAAACTGCATCCAAATATAAGCCACATCAGATGAAATTAGGGGAAAATCGTGTTTTGTTCATATATAAGACGCACTGAACTATAAGACACAGGCGTTTTAATGTTTAATTTCCATACATAAGAGAATGTGTAGAAATATTCAATATTATAAAAATCATAAAAAAATCCATAGATAGCCCACACTGGACTATAAGCCACAGGGTTTCACAGCTTGTGCAAAAAGTAGCGTCTTACAGTCCGAAAAAATGCGCTACTTATTTTCAACACCGCTTGTCCTGTTCAGAGTCACGGTGGGTGCTGGAACCAGATCCGCCAGCCATATATTTGCATACTATTAATATTATTATTAATATTAATTCACTCATCATCCGAACTGCTTATCCTCACAAGGGTCACAGCATGCTGGAGCCTATCCTAGCAGGCGGTACGCAGATTACACCCTGAACTGAACCTCAAATATAACCCTTCAAAACAAGTCTGTGATTTTGAAAAATATTTGATTAAAATTGTTTGAATAGTAGTCTTCACAATCGCGAGATGTGACTGCATGATCAAAATTTGGTAGTCGGTATTGGCGAATACTCAAATTTAAGTACCGTGATGTTTTTGCATCGCAGTCAGTCAGTTCAAATAAACACATAGAATGAAAAGACGTAAACAGTATAAATAGAGCCATTATGGTGTGTTTTCATAATTCTTCCAGTTTGAACCTAACAGGAGGGGGGTTCAGTGTGGTGTTCCAAATGGGCTATACGTGCATCACATTGAGGCTGTAGAACTGTTTCGTTTCAGCATATCAAGCTTGGCGATGCACATAAAACACAGGAAAAAAGTGTCATGCAATGTGGTTTATGTATGGCATTGAGCAAATGATAGCAATAGACATTAACAAACTTCTGCAGTTTTTCCCTTTGTGATTTGTTAAAGATGATCAAACTAAAGGTTGAAATGGTCAAGGTTGAAAACCTATTGTAACATCAAACAGGAAAAGTACTCACCAGATGTTGTGTTCAGCCTGGCAGAGGAGATGCCGAAAATGCTAGTGTCCCCGTTTGAACATCAGGAGCAGACCCGAGAGTCTCCTCCTGCCTTCTTCACACTGTCTCCACCACTCATGTCACTCAGCAAACATGAAATGTTTGAGGCAGTCAAGTGGATGGTGGAGGGGACTGTGTGTGTTTGTGTGTAAGGGAGGGAGGCCGTGCAGCACATTATGCTTAACTAATTAATGAGCCAGCTCCAATGTGCCAAATCAAGGCCAAATTCTCCCAAGACGAGGAGGTGCGACAAAGCGCTTCCTTTTCTGCAGAACCGCGGCCGCCTGCGGGCTTATCCAGCTGCGGGAAGTGAGACGTTAAACAGGAAAAGCACAGAAAATGAATTGGATGCATGAACTGAGAGAGTGTATGCTGACACATTTATTGTCATGTTACATAGAGCTTTGGTAGCATAGCTTGTGGTTGTCGGACACGGTGGACAAGGTGGTGGGAACATGACGTTAGCGCACAGTAGCCCTTTATAATGAGCAATAATATGTACAGTGAATAGACTGTACAAAACAAAGGCACTGATTTGTTTCTTTTTGTGCAAAGGCAGTGATACGCTGTTTTTATTCTTTTCCTCAGTGTAACAACCGCACATCCTCACTGGCAGGCAGACGCCTAAATCTCTTTCGGCTGTCTATTTTTTGTTTTTTTCCCCCCTTTTTTATATCAGTATAAAATATCCTGTTTATGTACAATACAGGAAGTTAAAATCTTCCACACCAGTTTGATCCAAGCAGGCTTTATGAGCTATGTTTTTTCTCAATTTTGGTTTACTGAAAATTCAAGATGTCGGTGTAAAACCAAGACGCATGTCTCAATACATTTGTCCATGAATTTTTTCTATGTGGTTTGCCATTTTGTTAGTTTTCCATTGTGGTGTTCATTGTCATAAATGCGATGGGTACATGCAGGCTAGTTTCTTAAACATTACCACATGCCAGCGAGGATATACAGGTTAAACTTCTTTTAACAGAATGAACATTTCAAATGTACCTTGATCATGAATATACATACATTTCCGACATAAAGTGCAAATCTGGCACATAGCTATGAATGAAGGCATATACACACACAAAAGAAAATCATTCAAAAGGACAACAATATTTCATAGTGTTCTCATTAGCTTCTTTAACTCGAACCACCGATTATTATAAAATATCAAAACAGTGTATAGAAAATCATTCTGCATTTCACCGTGCATTTTCAACATTTTCTAACATGTTTGTTTCTTTAGATAAGATATGGTTATCAAATAGTATTTGTATGCAACATGAATATTCACTTTTCTAACAAATATAGTGAAAACATTGACATAGCTAATAGGTCACAAATATTTCAGTAATTACAGGCAGTACCATGGAATATTGCAAGGAGTGTATCGTATCTGTGCCGTGGTGGCGTTCAAAGAATGACAAAAGCATGCTGATTACTGACTGTATGGACTCAGAGGTATTAAGAGTGATAATGAAAAAATAGATACAGACTAATATCAAAACGTCTCGAGTGCTTAGTGGAAATACAAATCTCCTTTTAGTCTCTATGATGCTACATTCTACTTTAGTCACGTTCCTTTTTTACAGCCTGTTTAATAATAGGAGGAAAAAGTCCCGTAGTAAATGTTTTTTTTCCCCCAGCCCTTTTTCCAGGATTCCTGAATGTGACTACAGAAAGCTGTCCTCTACCTCAGGCGTCCCCGAGAAGCCCAGCAGAGCATCTCTCTCGCTGGTCCCTTCCAGCCGGTCCTCCGGAAGCGTATCGGCTGTGTCCTGAGACACAGAGTCCGTCTCCCCATCCAGAGCTACAGAGCTGAGAAGGAGACACAATGACACAGTGACAAAGTGCCACCTATCAATTTGTCACATCACACCACTTTTGTGCTTTTTGCACTTAAAGCAAAACGTCCCATGCATCTGTCTTTAGAGATACGGAACAACTCAGACTGTCTCTTTTAACCAAATTTTAAACCGGTATTTGCTCACCTTTATTGAGCCAAGGCATATATTTCACGAAAAGTCACACCATCATGTCAGAAAAATGGGATGCACAAGTTATTTACAATCTTGTGAAAAGCTCTGCCATGATATGTTGTTGGCACAGACAGTAGATTTGGTGGAGATAGTGATTAAAAATAGCAATTTTTGTAAAGATTTTCTGCCCAAATCCAACAAATCAATTTTGCAAGAAACATAAAAAGGACACACTTTATTCAGGGGCCTTGAATTTGACACCCGTGCTCCTATTCTGGTTTTGAGCCAAACACATAAGAGCCTTTATTTATTTTTTATTCCTGGAGGACCTCCACCAACAGAAGTGGGTGCAGACTGAAAACCTAAAGCCCAGTCAGCTTAGTGGTTCCAAATATTCCAGCTCTTTCCTCCACACACCTGATCTATTTCATGAGCATGATAAAGAGTAGACATGACGAAAGCTAAGTAAGTGTAAAAGTTGAAAATTAGATTTTGGAAACAGCTGTATGATTTGTGGATTATGTCATGGTGTTCCTTCCTCCCACACCCTCCTCTTTTGACTGCCTTTTCTCCCAGGGTTAATCTAGTAATAAAAAAAATTAACAGCCCCCTGAAAACTTCAATAATTTATTTGGTCACCGAAGCCAATTGTACTTGGCTTCATGTTCAGCTCTGTGATACGAGTGACGTTCACCATGCACAATTCCGCTATTGTCTCAACCTAACATCTGGATGTGTGGGTGTGTCATGAGGAGAAACGTAAACGCAACATTTGGTCCACATGTGTAAACAGGATCCTAACACCACTAGTTTGCTACCTCGCTAGGCTTTCCGACCTCATGTCAGCGAAAGCGTCTTCAGGCTTGGGGTCCGGGATGGGTATGATGTAGTCGTTGTACGAAGGCAGGGCCTCCTGCGAGTTTGAGTGCCAACCGCGAGGATCCGGAGGATAGGAGAGGGTGACGGGAGAGGAGGGGCTTAACGTGGAGTTGGCTTCTGCGAAAGGGGAGGTGAGGCATGGCTTTATGCGAGCCACAGCTGGGTGGTCACTCTTCAGGAAGTTGTCACTGACTTGGCTGTATCTCTGTTGAAAAGACGCAACTTATTGAGCAACTCCTCCTGCATCCACTGACCTTTACCATACATTTTTTTACTGCACATATCGTTGTGTTTATGGAAAGCTCTTTGAAGACAAATCCTTTACATTAGGGTGGAACAGTACATCAAATTCAGATTGATGTCTCAGTGTAGAAGAATGCATTCTGAGGAAAAATATGTTCATATAATGTTGAAATGAATGCAGTGTAAGAAATGATGCTCACGTTGACATATCATTGTTTCATAGTGCACTTTAAATATAACAATCGCTGCACAAAGAGGCAAACTGAATAATGAGTGTAATAAAATACCTTTTTGTAGCTTTCAGTCAGCATGTTGCCCATGCAATGAACGAGGAAGGAGAACTCGGGTCTCTTCTCAAACTTCTCGTCCCAGCACTTTTTCATGATCTCATAGCTGAAATGTAAACAAAGCTTTGTGTTCATATTGACCCCGGGGTGATGGTTACACTTAGCTTACTTACACTTCATCAGAGGCGTGAGCAGGTTTGGCCATTCTGTAGCCTCTCTTCAGGGCGCTGTAGAACATCTCATTCATAGGCAGGTCGGGGTATGGGGTTCCTCCTGTGAAAAGTGTGCAGATTGCTTCAGTAACTATGACCTGGACAGTTTGAAATAAACAGTAACAAAGGGACTGAAAACCTTGACATTTTGAATTACATAGATATGTAAGTTAAATGTCAAAAATAGTTTTAATTCCCTTCGAGAAAAAATGAAGCCATAAATAATAATTAAAAAAAAAAGAACAGAATGTTGGGTTACCAAGTCACAGAGCCTCAGTTTATTTTTGTAATGTCTTAGGGGCTTAGTCCTTCACATGCTATATACAGATCTCTAAAATGTCCCCTTTATTTCACGCTTATTTAAAAAAAAAAAACATTCAAAAAGCTTCTTTTAATGAAGTACATATAAATAAACTGACCATATCCAATGCAAGTGGGTGCTAATTTTAAAGCCTAACTAATGAGATTTCATCTGACTTTGTCTTGGAAAATAAGGAAAAATAATTACAGCCGGACTTGGCCTCCTTTTAAAAAAAACACATACCTACAACGTTTAGAGTTTGCTTGAGAGTTCAAATTGACATCACCTACCTTTTTCAGCAACAATTCATGTAATGTGTTGCTATTTCCTAACCAAGTGTCAGATTAATGCATTACAGAGTTCAGCATTTACAATACAAGTTGCTTCCTTTTTTAGATCTCAATAAATAAATTCCTCTTATGATCGATTTAGTGTGAAGAATGCGTGTGTGGACTTACCCAGTGTGAAAATCTCCCAGAGAAGAATGCCGTAAGACCACACATCGCTCAATGTTGTGTAGAGATTGTGGAAAATACTTTCTGGTGCCATCCACTTGAGGGGCAGGAAGGTCTAAATGGATTTAAATGAATGAACGAACAAATTGTTTAAATAATACAATGTCCCAATCTACAATGTTTGAATTGTGGAAAACGTGAACTTGATGAACAAGCGTCCCTACATGTTACTTTCTGTAAAATATTGCACCCTGTCAAAAATTACAAAAGAAATTGACCAAGAAGATGACATTATCGGTTCATCTATTTCCTACTCACGCTGCCTTTGGAGATGTAGTTGGAGTCATGCATGATGTCTCTGGCCAGTCCAAAGTCACAGATCTTTACCAGTTTGCCCTCACAGATCAATACATTCCTGGCGGCGAGGTCACGATGAACACACTGCATGGGTACAAAGCCAATACAACAAACAATAAAACTAAATGAAGCAATTCGAGTAGCATTTATCTGCTTCAATTCTTCAACGCATGCCCTAACTCTCATGTTTATCATTGATGTCTCGTTCAGAAAGTCATTTTTGTCAATGTCTTACATTCTTGGAAGCCAGGAACTCCATGCCCTTAGCCACTTGGAAGCTAAAACCCAGCAGGTCATCATAGGTGAGTGTGGACGAGTCACTGATGACCAGGTCTAGTCTGCTGCCAACTATAGATGAGTTGGATCACAGGAGAAGGTGAGCAGATAAACATGATGAAGAGTGAAAATCACTGCTGGAGGAACCGAGTGGAGCTGATGTGTCAAGATTGAGTGTGTGCATTTTAGGAGTGGCTGAGTGCAATGTGTGTTTCAGCAGTGTCATTTTTAAGTGCATTCCTCCATTTGTCTGGAGATATGTGGACGGCTGCATCGCAAAAGCAGTGAAAAGGAATTCTTGTAAACTGAAGACAGAAGACACATGTGTCTCCATCCAGACCTTGTTCCTGGTAGAGGTCTTGCTGGTAGGTCGATTCATACGGAGATGGCTGGATGTCGGCATACTTGACAGAGTCCATCTGCTCCTGCATGGGAACGTAGATGGAAGGCTCGTCTTTGCTCATGTCCATGTAGCCTCCATCGCTCTCGCTTCCAAATGACACGTAGCTGCGGGGAGAGGACGACATGATCAGGGTTCTAATGCCCCCGCACATATAGTTTTACCAAAAAAATCCTTCCTCACCCTTTCCCTTGACTAAGTGGACTGTTCCCCCTCGAGATCAGGTAGTCTTCTTCTTGGTTCTTCTCTGCAAAATACTGCAAGAAGGTGTGCTTGTTTCTGTGCAAGTAGTCCACCAAGTCGCCATAGCGACAGTACTCAGTCACCAGGTACAGAGGACCTGAATTGTCAATAAAAGAGGGAAGGATAAGATCAGATCAGTTGTCTTTGGACGATGGCTACGTCATAAATTAGACAGATGTAAAAAAGATAAATTATTTCAGAAATATACCCCATATTAAACTAAACCAGGTTGTGTAAAGCATCAATTATTTGAATAATTTGTAAGTTTGAGCGTAGTGTAGAAACTGCATTTCCTGGGAAATCCAGTTAGACGGCCAAGCTAAATACTTCTTGATATGCAAGCAATTTGTACTGATTGTTTAGATGAATATGCAAAATAATACTAATGCCAAATAAATTAAATCATCCTTGACTAAAGGCTATTGAAATTAAATTTAGGAAAAAACACATGCCACCATGACATCAAGTCTCATTTGTCATTCTTTTGCGTGAAATTTGAACTCATATTGTCACACGAGAGAAAAGAGAGCGAATTGGGGAACGAATTTGACAAGCGAGAAGTCTGGTTCAATGCGGTCTCAATGCTTCAGAAATTAAAATTGTTGGTCACTTTGCTTGCTGTTCTTTAATCGGGAAACCACAAAAACAAATGTATTTTGTGGTTTGATTTGCTGAAATTTCTGGAACTTCTGCAAAGAGGGTGCAGAAATGAGCCCAGCCAATGAAAATCATTTAGTCCTAGGTGTAGTCTAGACAGTCAACATGCTGCTCACCATGCTTGGTGCAGGCTCCCAGTAAGTTGACAACGTTGAGATGGGGACCAAGGTGACTCATAATTTTCAGCTCCGACATCAAGGCTTGAGTCTCACTCCTTCTGGCTGTTGCTGGAAGAAGGCAGAAAGTGAAAGACATTCAGCTTTCGATTTTGGAACAAGACAGTGAAAGCGCACACTAGTACTCAGTGGCTTGGTAGTTGAATGTAAACGCAAAGCAAGCGAAAGCTCAGGCGAGAGCGAGGGACAAGCCCGATTCCAGCCTGATATTTTCTATATGCGTCTTACATTTCAGCATTTTCACGGCCACTTTTGTGCTTGACTGGGAATGAGCAAGACCATACGCAGTGGCTTCGACCACCCTGCCAAAAGCTCCCGATCCAAGTGTGCGACCTGAAACACAAAGAAAGGCTCATTAGAGACTCAGAACATTTTGGCAGAAAAATCTACATATTATTGTAGTCTTGTGTCTGTAGATTTGTATTACTTTTAAAATGGCTCCCATTTCAACTCCTGTATTGATTGTACACATGTAATACAGATAACATTTCTTCCATATGTAATATTCTGTAGTATATTATCAGTCCCTAGAAAGGCACTATAAGAATTAAACTTATTATTCTTATTACAATTTTCATGCCCTGTGTATAATGTTGAAATATGAATACAAAATGCTTTGCTAAAATAATGACTATGCTCACAGATTTTTCCACGAATTTCCAATTATCATTGTGACAATTTTATGAAAAGATTTCTCAAACGTAGTTTTGTTTTTGTTGTCTATTTGGATGTACATACTGTTAATATAAATATTTTAAATCCAATATCATATTGATGCAAAATCACAAGAAACTGGTCATAAACTTATATCCAATATCCTCTCATATTTATAAGACAGAATAGTTATGTATTTTGCAAGCATATAGAACTATTTATATAATTGTCATATAATATACAATTATAGGTATTATTTCTATTTCCATATTTTGGAAGTAGTGTATAATTAGGTAACCACTTTCTGACAATCCGGACATTTTAATATCCTTAGCTTAACATGGGATGTTACCTGAGCCTGAAAGAAATACCGCCCAGGAGGGTGAGGAAATTCTGATTTGTTTTATTGATTCATAAATTTCTATTGCTATTTGATCATTAGTTTTGCACACAGGTTCAAAATAAAAGACAATCAATCAATTTGTGATGGCTCTAATAAATTCATATATTTCATCCATCCATCCATTTTCAATACCGCTTGTCCCCACGGGGGTCACGTGGCGAGATTAGCACCGGTGTTCCGCGCGCGTTGGGTAAGTACAAAAAAGTACAGATGGCCTCATACTGCCAGGTCGAAATAGCCAATTGGTTAGCGACATGTGTTTCCACACTGCAAAAATCCGGTTCAAGCCCAGGGGTGAACACATATCTGAATGTCCTTTTGCAACTGGAGGCTCGCTTCGTATACACATATAAGTGTACGCATATGCAAACATGGTTGGGCACCACTGATCTATATTTATTTATTTATTTATTTATTTATTTATTTATTTATTTATTTATTTATTTATTTATTTATTTATTTAAAAAGGACTAAATGATGAATAAATCAAATATTGAGGTGACATAATATCACAATCAAATCTAGTTTATGAGTAAAAATCAACGTCACACAATCAGCCTCTGCCTGTGGAGGACTCACCCAGCACCAGGTTGTCTCTGGGCATCTCCCAGGTGAGGTCATAGGGCAAGTGGATGGGGTCCACATAGATGTACTCATGACCATCCTGGCTCACAGACTCAATCACCTTCCAGCGAATCTCGTAGCGAGGTTTCTGACCACACACACACGCACAAACAATTGTGAGATTGACTCTGCCGTGACGTGTAACAGCAGCACAGGAAGTCTCTTGAGTTTGCGTCTCACCTTCCTCCACACGGCGATGAGAATGATGATGGACAGGATGATGATGACCACCAAGGCGAGGACTGCTGCCAATACTGCCACCTGGGAGAAGAGAGCTGCAACAGAAAAGGAGCACACGACATGTACACAAGCCCTTTCAACATTTATTCCATGCCATGCTAGTGATGTTTTGTCCACTACTGCCTTCCACTGCTGGATAACTGGATTTCTGCACACTAGAGAAATTACAAGGTGACACTTGACTAGTTGAACAACAAGATGTTTCTAGTAAGCAGTAGTTGACATCTGCGTCCAATTGAAGTGCTAGATCTCAAACGGTAGAATTTTACAATGTTGCTAGTAGTACTAAAAGCACATAGGAGTAAACAATAGAAATTCATTCCTATTTTTGCCTTCCATTACTTTATGACATTTTTGCACAATTGTAAAATCACCGCGGAAAAATGACACATATGAACCTTGGTCACTCATCAACTTTGTAATTTTTTACGCAAGTATATTTCAGAGTCTGTACTGTTTTTTAACTTTTACTTGTTGAATCAGTACTTCTATCTTTTGTCTTTTTTTTTCTCCCACGCAAAATATGTTGTCGTCTCTGAACACAGCGAGTCACTATGTAAAGCTAAGGAATGTTAGCGTAAGAAAGAAGTATGATAACATACAGTATTTATGCACCAGATATTTACAACTTTAAGTATACAATATAACTAAAACATAAACTCGACCTCAATGATTCTTGAGAACTGAAGCTTTTAGCAACAAGCTGCCAAATATTTGTTTAGCTCCCCCTCATTTAACAGCACGTTTTGTTTTCCTAAATTTACTATGGAAAAGTAAAGTTAAGGCTCAATTGATGTAATAAGTCTGCAGCAGAGTACATTACTGGCTAAAAGTTGTCAATTTAACATTACAAAACAATAAATTGTAGCTTGCCTTCAGCACATGCATTAGAAATTACATTATTTAGGGATATTTAGGTTTAAGTGCAGCAGGTTTCCAAAAGTTGATGTGACTTTGAAATATTTTTTGCTCAATGTTTTTTTGCATTAATAATGTGTATTCATAAGTCCCGGAGATTTCATTGCACACTATATAATTAGGAATATTTATTGATTTTCTATACAGCTTAACCTCTGGAGGTTTGTGGGTTTGGTGGGTGAAGTGCGGCCTATCCCAGCTGATTTCGGGTGAGAAACCGAGCTGGTCACTCGGCAACTCCTGAATCTGAGGCAGACATGCTAACCACTACATCCGCCGTGCTTACTGGACAAGTCAAAATGAGACACCTACTGCTGGATACCAGTTTGACGTCTCTTCTGTCCACCTTCCCCGCCTGGTTGCTGGTTTCACAGCGAACTGTGACCTGCTGCGGCTTGTGGAAGGTCAGACGGCTCCACACCTGACTGGTTTTACGGCTCTCGCTGTGGGTGACGTTGGTCTGAATGCTCAGCACTTCTGCTTCTGGTGCCAGCGGTTGCCATATTGTAGTCTTGTTGTCGCACCTGTGGAACAAAATAACTTTCCATTGGGGGCAAACACGAGTGTTTTGCTCCCTCGTAGTCATTGGCCTACTTGAGCATGCTGTCACAGCTGTACCACTGTATGGTCGGGGTCGGGACCCCCTCAGCTATGCAGGTCACAAGGTGTCTCTTCCCAGGAAGGTGGAGGTCAGTCAGATCTTTTATCTGAGAGGGAACTACATAAACACACACACATACACAAACACAGGCTTAGTAATATTGGTTGCACTCAGTGATGGTCTAAAAAGTACCAGAAGCACAGACCTACATTTACAACCTAACATTAATATTTGTTTTATAAAATTTAAAATGTACTAACTCAGTTACTGACATTCTAGTATCTTTTTGGTAGCACGGCTGCACTGCTTCCATTATAAACAGATATTATTTTTTCCAGTCAAATTTCAGCCTCTGTTGACCATTGTAATCAATATTTCTATTGACTTTGATATTTGATTACATTTTTGTATTTTTATGTTTCTGTCATGCTGTTATTTAAATAATGATTTTGAATTGCTTAAGTTGTATTGCCTGGGGTTCCAACTTTTTCAGTGGCCTCCAAACGTGTCATAAAAATTATTAATACATTTCTCTTGGATGCAAAGCAATTAATATTGTTTTTGTTTTTGCTTACCAACCTCCCTTCTTATGCAATCGACTCACAATTCCAATGGCCTTTTTCAAAGAATTTCACCTTGGACTTCCAGGTCAAAAGTGACTTCCTTGGAGTCATCTGCATTGGTGACCCGGGCAGTGTAGAGCCCCCTCTGCTCTGGCCTCACCCGCACCAATGTGAGGATGCTGACATATCTGAGAGGAATACGGAATAATTTCAAGAGTAAAATGTCATTCAAAGTTATCAAACTGAATCTCTTGTATAAAGTACACATAGACATTCATGAAGATAGGCAGAGTAGATCACAGTAATGTAGTGCCCTCTACTGGTTGAGTATCAGTTGTCAGTTGGTATGAGTGACTCATAGTTTAATTTTGTGCTAATCCCCCTTAAATTATATTTGGGTGTTAATACATATGGATATTTTTACTTAAACTTTTTTGGTCATTTTTTTTCTTGCCCAATTCTTTAAATCATAGAATTGCTTTAGTGCAGTGGTTCTTAACCTTGTTGGAGGTACCGAACCCCACCAGCTTCATATGTGCATTCACCGAACCCCTCTTTAGTGAAAAATAAAATTCATTTTTTTGAAATTCAAGACATCGATGTTTTTTACTGGTGCACAAAATAAGCCGTGCATGAACATCCCCTTGTTCAAATAACAAAATCAACACAATGCATGAACTCACAACAAATTACAAATCAGAATTTACACAATAAATCAGGTTTGTTCAGACCTCAGTGGAGGCTCTGCCGAACCCCTGAGACAGACTCACCGAACCCCTAGGGTTCGATCGAACCCAGGTTAAGAACCACTGCTTTAGTGCCAAGACTTGTTTATGTTTCCTGTGTTTATGGTTGTGGTATAAGCCCCACCCATCATCAAAGGATATTGTGTTACATTCAGCCTTATCTTCTGATGACTGACAAGAACTAGTTGTTTCTGGAGGCTCCTCTTCTGAGGAAGCTTCAGTGCTAATTACTTAAATGTCTAAGCTTTGCTTAATGCTTGTGGTTCTACCTGATCTCATGCTCTTGTCTGTACATGATGATTTTGTCTCCTTTGATGGCAGTACCGTCTTTGCTCCAGCTGACCTGAGGGGGAGGGTAAGCCTCCACCTCCACCTTCAGCTCAACGTTCTCCTGCAGCAGGGCTGAAATGTGACGATTCTCAGCAGGTCGTAAGGCCACAAAGCCTCGTTCTGAGGGAAGATGTTTCCACAATCATTAGCCACACAATCTTTAAAATGAATATATTGCTGAAACAGTTATTCATACCGAGTGGATCAGTGGATCTAGTCTATTTAGCTGACTTTCCTGGGTGTAAAGATTGAGCAAGGCATTCAGTACCTCCCCTTTCCATGGAAGAAAAACTCTCCATGACTGGCAGTACCATGGAGCATGGAGGTTCAAGTTATTTGAAGATCTCATAAACATGACACACCTCACTGCAGATAGAATAAGCAACCACTAACGCCCAGAAGACAGCGAGACGAGTTTAGTAGTTCTCGAGAAGCTCCTCACGCGGGATTTAGGCGCCCCACACACCACGTGAAAAAACAAAAAGATACAGTCTGCGACTCCTCCTGCTGAACACTCAACGTTTGACTGTGGCAAACATAACCAACTTGATGCAATGGAAAAACTGTGACCCCAAGTGTTCTTTTCACGAAACAATGCACCATAGATACTGGCATTGGACAGGCCATGTTTTTTGTTTTTGCTCTTGTTGTTGGAACTCCATGTGCAAGTTCTCATTGTTGTTTATTGTTTTCATGAGTGGCCAACAGTCAGCCATGAAAACTTTCTGCACTAAGCTAAAGTACTAATACTGGTGGTAATAATATCAATGGATTATGCTCAAATGCAAATAAAGAAAATTATATTATACTGCTACATATTGTTGTTATAAATGGCAGTATTTATTTTCCAAATAGCACATTATAAAAATGTGTCACATTTACTTGAAGACAGTTTTTTTTTTTTCTGGGTTAGTATACAGTATATGTTCCCATGTGCGACCCCATGTGCATGAATGCAGTGTCCAAGGTTTGTTTCACACTTTCACTTTTTCAGTAACTTAAATAAATACAGTAGATATTAATTTCTTCTAAAATAAACTTCCTTCTAGGATGGACTTGCATAAAGTTCACATAATAGGCACTCTCCTTGGTTGGTGAGCCACAATAACAATCTGTACTGCGTGAGTTTATTATCTAGGTGGGTGTGTGCGCGTGTGTGTGCATGCATGCGTGCGTGTGTGTGTGTGCGTGCGTGCGTGCGTGCGTGCGTGCGTGCGTGCGTGCGTGCGTGTGTGTGTGTGTGTGTGTGTGTGTGTGTGTGTGTGTGTGTGTGTGTGTGTGTGTGTGTGTGTGTGTGTGTGTGTGTGTGTGTGTGTGTGTGTGTGTGTGTGTGTGTGTGTGTGTGTGCGCGCGCGCGTGCGTGCGTGTGTGTCTGACCAAGGACTGTGATGTTGACACTGGCGGAGGCCGTCTGGTCCTGGACCCCCTCATGAACATGGCACACATAGTTTCCACTGTGGGCCAGCCGAGTTTGAGGGAAGATGAGGCAGGATCTCATGTTCATGGCTGACAGGACGTCAGTTAGTGGTTCCACATCATTAGCCTGGAGGAGACATTTTATTAGGACTGTGGTTAAACAGCAGCACTCCTGGGGTCACTGAGAAAAGGCAATATTGGCATCAAGGATGATAGAACAAAAGGATACAGGTGGCAAAAGTACTCATATTCTGCCCTTGGATAGAAATACAGATATTTTTGTAAAAAGAGCAGAAAGTACAAATATTTTTCAAACGTAGGGAGTAAAAGTACAACTATCCAAAAGTATTTGTACTTTGGCTACTTCCCACCACTGCAGCAGAATAGCAGGTACATGTGTTTTCACATCTTGATGCAATTTGGTTATAAAGTCTTGAGAGTGTTAATCGCAAGGGGGAACGATGAACAAAAGCTCGTTCTGCCTGCCTCCTACTCACCTCCTTGTTGGGGACGTCCCACTTAAAAAAGACCAGCTCGGCTCCGTGCACGGTGCAGTTGACCGTCAGCGGCTCGCCTTGCTTCAGCACCGTCTTTGATGCGTTGACGTAGGTGTCGATGGCTTCCGGGACTGAGGGGGAGAAGTGGCGATACCGGCATTTAATGAGTGAATTGAACAACCACAACAGTTACACCTGCACTAACTGGTTGGCAAAGATAATACCCACCGAAGATACTGAAAACGTAGAAAGCCTGGGACTCTTTGACCTCTCCGTTCATCTTTCCGCGACACACATACGTTCTGTCCTCTAGGGCTGCAGTGTACCCCTCACTGGGGGCATAGCGGCCCTTGACTGGGAGGTCAGTTTCCTTCTCGTAGAGGGAGACGTTGATCTTGGGATCGGTGACCACACATGGGATGGTGGTCAGCTCACTGGTCTTGGTCAGCATGCCGTGAGCGCTTTCAACAAACCATACCTGGGGGTCTGCGGGCGGAAAAAGTCACGGTGTTGGATTCTTGTAAACATGCAAATTCAGCTGGGGAACAAGAATGCTTTCCAAACCTGGGACAAACACATCCACCTCCTTCTTTTCTCCAGTGTGCCGATCAATGCACTGATACACCCCAGTGTGCTTCCAGCTTACGTTCCACAGGTTCAAAACGCTGGATCGGATGCCGTTTGGCACAATTTGGTAGCTTTGCACTCCACTTTGGCCCTGTTCCACCTGGAAATAAGGAACGTCATCCCTCTTGAACTCCCAGGTGGTCTCCCCTGAGCCCCTGCAGGTGAGCGTGAGAGAAGAGCCCGCAGTCAGGACGAGCTGGCCGTCATGTGGCGTGACTTCCAGGCAGCTCACGTTGCCGCAGAAACACAGAAGAACTGCGGTTGACACAACAAGGGGAAGGGTCAGGTTGGAGGTCAAGGAGACCAGGAGGCAGCGGCACGGGGCCAAAGGTTAAATCAACACAACATGCCAGATCCTGTCCTGTCTTACGATGTTGATGGATAAGAATTGTGCGGAGCGGCTAAGTGAGGAGATGACGACGCCTCATCAATGACAGATGTATTGAAACGGGAAGAGGTCAGCTGGGATGCATCTGTCGTGTTTGACATTAATCACGTGCACACACACAAAGAAGCCGCATTTGAGCACACGGGGCGGTAGGTCGCGTCAAATTTGGAGCAAGTGAAAAGCATGCAGGGCAACTTATGATGAATGTTGATATCTGGTATCATTGCTGCGTGACGTATGACATTGAGTAAAACCCTTTAGAAGTTTTCCATGTTTCTAAAGTTAGTAACTGTAAAAAATATCAACCTGTCTTTTGTATTTTGTTTTTGGCATCACGTTGTGATGCTCTGCGTCTGTCTGGCTGTCCCCACTGTCGTTTGACAAAGTTTTCATTTTTCTGTGTTCTCACCTGTGACTGCCAAATGGAGAGTGAAGACGGTCACACTCCTCATAGTGGAGCTGCTCACGTTCTGTGGACAAGCAGATAAGATCTTTTAATGCAATACTCTTCATTGTTTGTACACAGTCATAAATCACCTCCTGCATACACACCCTCAACTGAGACAGATGTAAAAATGTAAACAAGTTACTTTGCCCATAAATCATTCATTTAAAATAAGACAAAAAAACAGCAGGAAAATCTGGTTTGTGTTCACCCCAATTAGCATACAACAGTTAACCTCTTTCCATTTGACCTTTCTATCATGATGGATGGATCTTTGCCCTCATGAAATCCATTTGGTTAAATTCAGTTTGAGATGCGTGTCAAGGCCATCTGCTTTCAGTCCGAGGAGAGACAAAATATTCATTGCCTTATCTGTGTCGATTTGAGGAGTTTTATAAGAGTCTGTCTGTCGCTGACGGTATTTGATGCCTCGCTGCACCAGAACAGTGTGCCAATGTCTACCTCCTTTTTCGTGGCAGAGCACCAAGATTTTGACCACCAACAAACTGTGTACGTCTTTGTAACATGCCCGGTGACACAATGTTGCGTCCAAGCTATTCTCGCGCCACGCTGGGCCATTAATTGGTGCGGCATTCAACAAAGGGGAAATGGGGGGCATTCACATAAGTGGTTGACGCAGGAGCAACCTGACAGACTTTTGCAGTGTCCTTGGACATGAACAGCTTCTGGACTCAAAAGCTCAATTCATGAATTGGACATTGGCTTTTGTCTGAATTGGACACTGACTTTTGTCCGTTGAGGTGATTCCAGTTATGATGACCACCATTGTGATGACCCCACTTTGGAGCACACAAAGTCCCAAAGTGTGAAGTCACAGGAAGAGGGGAGGGGAGGGGGGGTTGTTGACTTGTTTGGGCTCAAGGCCTGCAGACGTCTGGAAACAGTTAAGGATGCATCACTGCTAGCATGTAGGCAGCAGGGTGGGAAAGAGAGAGGGCGGAAGAGAGCGCCTTGGGAAGAGCGAGGGTGGAGGAGGAAGCGAAGGAGGGACCCATTGGAAAAAAAATGGGAACTTTATCAAAACATCTAATACACTTGGATGATTCATTAAATGGGATAGTTTTCCATGGAAAATTTTGTTTCCACCTTTAAGATTGAAACCAACAGCTGCAATATTTCCAATTTAATAACATGCTTCTAATCCTAATTGATTTATTTTAACAACTTGGACAACAACCTCTGCAAATGGAAAATTTACTCACACTCATGGTGCAATTTGCTCCCATTGAAAGTGTGACGACGCATGCACACCCAATTCCTAATCAAATCAATATCAATCAATGTTTAGAGACAATGAGAACAGTGCAGATCATAAATTGAATCTGAACTCTGATCGGATCAAATAAATGTTTAACCATGTAAAAGTAGCCAATGAAGGCCTACTGATGAGACAGAATGAGGCATAACTTAGATTATGTTAGGTAATCAAGGATATTGAGGCAGGTGAGCACATGACAGGGAGGTGTGACAGGACACACACACACACACACACGATGTGACATTCCAGTATCTTGACAAATCTGCTAGTTGACAATCTGATTCAAAATGATTTATTTTAGAAATCTCTGGGGGAAAGAAAATCTAAAACCAAAAATAAGAAAAAATATAGTCCGTTTTTTTATATCAGGTGAGATTGCTAGAGGTCAATATCCAGGTTAAAAATTCAAATATATATGGCTGTCTCTTCAAATGAGTTGCCATTGGCACTTCCGCTCGGAAAATGAAAAACGCTTGAGTTGATCCAAAGACATGACTGGTCCATTTCCTGTCCCGCCTTCTGCTTCTAATAAAAATAGGTGAAAGAGTAAAAGAGGGATACTTTTTGCTGTTGTTTTTAACACACGGCTTGTATGCCAGGGAATGCACATGCTGTATTACACGTTTACAGAAACACACACACACACACGCACACACACACACACACAATACTCCTCCCCCTCTCCCCCTTTTTGTCACTGGTGTGTGTGGCTCACATTCCCACAGTATCCCTCTAAAACTTTCCCAGGATTGCTGATACACTTGGGACCCTGCTGGTGATGATGACGAAAACGGAGGGGTCACACGCACCCTCTTTGGGACGGGAGGGGGCCCAAAGAGGGGTGGCAGCCACTGAGGGAGTCATGCACTAGTGCTTATGGCTTCTGAGTGGTGACAGCTACACGTGACAACAAGCTTGAGCCGAGTGTCAGCAACAAGTCTCTAGGTGATGCCACGTCTCATTAAAACAAGCCCAGCCGTGAGTTTACGGCTTTGGGACAAAGTTTGACATATTAAATATCTACTTGGAAGTTGTGCCATGTTTTGAAACATGATCCAGTTCTGCTGATCTATGGAAATGACCCTCGACGTGGAACATGATCGGCAGAACAAAATAGATTGTGTGAAAACAAGTTTGGAAAGGCCTCAATGGAGCATTTTAATGAAGAAGCCCTTGGCTTTAAAATTTGTAACAGAATGTTAGGGGTGAAAAGTGTAACTAGTGTCCCAGGGCAATATACAATGGTGGTTTTAATCAGAACTACCTACTATATAACCTTCTTTCATGCTTGAACCCATTAACGTCTTTTTCTCAGAGTGTGGTACAAACAGACTCTGAATTTGGCAGTATATTGTCAACAATATATTGTCGAGGGTTTTAAAAGAATTTGGTGGTGAAATGAAAAAAATGTTCATGTGCACAAAAGTCTGCAACTGTACTTGGATGTCAGATTGCAATCGATTTTCTGATATTGATGTGCACATACTATAGCCAAAGGCTGAAAGGTAATGATTTCTTGCTAGATTTTTTTTTCAGTATTGATTTCAGCAACTGAAATTAACAAAAGTTCTGTCAGATTTTTTTTAACTATTCACCTTTTTACCTTTTGTAAATATAGATAATCAGTCCCACAATTTTCTTTATTTCTCAGTGCATCTAAATGATAAAATCAAAGCAAATACAGGAGATTTTTTCAGTCAAGGTCGACAATTTGCTCAAAAATTATTTGGACATATTTACAGAATGGAAAACCTTGTACGCATTACAACGCTGGAGGTCTGACAAAGTTGGTGTTTATTTAAGCAACGGTACAATAATCACCATGACGAATGAACTGTTATCCTGCAGTGCATGATTTTTCAGAGATGCTGGGAATTCAGTGACAGGGTGACCCTTCCCACTCTCCATAAACAAGAGCAGCTCCACTCAAAGTGTCGCCGGTCAAGGAGGGAGGATGCTAAAATCGACCGCAGCGAGAAGCACTCGGCCCACGCGGGCTCATGAGCATTTATTTGCGTCCCCCAGCGACTTGTAATCCCACCTCTGGGCTCATCTCCACGCATTGTTGCTGTGTCTTTGATTTGAACATCTGGCAATGATAAAGAAGTGTGTGATGAGGTGGGAACTGCTTGCCGAATCATATTTTCTGCCAAATGTTTGCTCGTGTGTGTCCCTAGGGTGGTTTAATATTGCACTTTAAAAATAGAAGGATTAGTTTCACTTCATATACACTTGCCAGATTATTAAGTACACCTCCATTAATGGAGTCTAACACAAACATTTGGCAATAAGACGTCCATTCGTGAGAGCTACACTACAATGTTAAGAAGCCTTAATTCAATCTGTTTGGAAGAGCAGTTGATTTATTCTCAGAAAAAAAAATTCCAAAATGGCTTGTGAGCCACAGCTGGAGGGATTGCACTTCCTGTCCGGGAATCTTTCCTGACCTTGAGTGGGTGTGAGTCTGTGATGCATCAATGAGACAGCAGACCCACAAGACCACTAACCAGAAACTTAGGCAGACAACTGGTGGACTAAACGCATGTAATGTAAAAAAAACATCTTTCATGAACATGCTCCGAGAACAAGATGACAACACAAGTACACAACATACAAACATCCGTGTATGGGAAATACCACATCGCACAATCACATACAGATGTCTATTCTCACAGGAAGTGTCAATCTTGAAAAGAAACATCCATCAGCCCAAAGCTAGCAATCCTGCTCAAATATAAATGGAATCAATTTTGAAGAATACATTCACAAGTCATTCCCTTCGCTAAAGTCTTATTTGGCGATTAGATGATTAAACAAAGTAAACTGGCCTGTGCTGTGGGAAAATAATGACCCGCTGCGTCTTTGTTCAAACAAACCTCCATGTTTATCACCCAGCCAAAATCCCCCTGAGGCCAACCTCCTGTTCCCTTGGCAGAACACTACAAAATCAGGGATTAAATTTTATGTGAAGAGGCTCACCTCCAAGGCCCATGCATTATTTTCTCTCTCTAAGTTTGTCATTCAACACCATAGTGAGTGTGAGTACACAATTTAGGCAGTGGTTTTAGTTTATATGGGTTTTATGTAGTTTGATTAAACGGCTTATTAAAACATTTGTATGGCAGAATATTGTAAATAAATCTTATTGTTGACATGGCTTAGGTTTTACTCAAATATAACACTTTTTGAGCAAACAATTCCTTATCATTGCTCATATTTGAATATCCAACAATGTGTTTCTTGTTATTATTTCACTGCAATGTAGCCTGTAACAAGGCGTTTCAGTTGTGTGGTTTCTTAGTCTTAACACTAGAGGAACTATGTAGGAGTATGGAAGAAAAACAAAAGAGAAGAAAAAATAACTTGGAGTTTGGTGGATATATTGAACAAGTCCAAACCTTTGTGTGTCAATTACAAAATAGGGTGAGGAAAAACCAATAGAGGACCTCTGGAGAGTACCAAAGTTATGAAATAAAACTGCAAAAGGACAAGCGAAGCGGTAATTTAAGTGAACTTCTCTCTATTTGAACTTCCATTCAACGGCTTCATGTCAGGAGTGTGGCTTGAAACTCGTTGCTTGCCGGATGGCCCGCAGGGCCATTGTTGGCCAAGAAGAGCATAATTTGCAGTAATCTTAAAGTGTGGTCACTCATGTTTACCTTTAAGTATTTACATATGGCTGACATGACTCATACCCAGACTGTAACTGTCAGGCCGGTACAGTACAATTAGAATGTATAAAATAGTACATAATGTATGAATATAAGCACTGTACATTCCTAATAGATATTAAATATGTGCTTGCTATTGCACTACCTTTGAAAAATATTTCTTACTAAAGCCTTTCAATGTTTGACGATGAAATGTGGAGTAACATCAACCCATTAGCCATGGTGCAAAACAAAACATGAAGTTTAATGAATCTTGTCACAATAGTTTTTTGCAGTCTTTTCCAACTTTATCAGTAAGTTGGTGTAGTAACTCAATGGTATATCTGATACTTGATGGGGGGACTGCAGGGTTGAAGATCAAACAAAATAAGATGGAACTTACCGAATTGTCAGGCAAACTGTGCAGACATAACTAAAGATCATTCATGAGCAGAGACGCCTTCTATTGTTACACACAGTCAGTAAATGCTCCACAATGTGCTGAATTAGTGATTGGCTTGTGCGGATGTATTGATTTTAACTGATCTGAAACCAAGCTCCAAACACAGTAGAAAGGAATAACATGCTCAAGTGACCACAGTATGATCCAAGTCAAGGAATCTCTGGTAACAGGATATTTGACAACGCAATCAGCAAGAAGCTGCTTGTATCATGTAATTTAGGAGCAGCACAGACGCTTTCACAGTTTGCTTAATCAGATTCTGCTTGAAAAGCAGACGACATCTAGCAACAACGTCGACCAAAAAAAAAAAATTAAAGCTGAGATCAGCTGCTGGACAGAGTGACTGCCTGTGCAACAAAAGCCACCATGCTCACATGCTCAGGCAACACATGTTCTGGAAACTGTTTTTGTGGTTTCCTCCATTAAATTGAGCAGTAAACTGTGTTTGTAGTGGCAGTGGTGGGACATTATAAAGAGCTCTTGCCTAAAGACCAACAGTGGAAGAGAATGACAGGTTTGGATGTGGCTGGCGTTTGATATGCTTATAATGGATTTACTTTTTTTCATTTTATCTGCACAAGAAAAAAAATCATTACAATATCAAAGACTGAAACATGTTCAGGTTTCAGTTCTACTTAAGCGGTAAATCTTAATGGTGTCGCCAACTGAGCCTGTTTCCGAACAGCCCTTTTTTTTTTTTTTTTTTTTCAGAAAGTGAAACACGTCCCACCCACGATTTAAACTATTTCTACTCGTATGGGGATAGATGTATATCAAATATTGTTGTAGTAATCACCCCACCTTCCTCTTTGACACTGAAGGATCCGATCCCCTCAGCCTACACACATTTGCAGATCCCTATAGGCTCTTACACACCCCCACACACCCCTCAAAAAGAAACAAAACCAGCTGAACACAATTAAAGCCAACTGTCTAAATTCCAGTCTTTTCCCTCTTAAACAGCACCAGCTTGATAAGAATGGGGGTGACAAGTAAGTGAGTAATCGGTTCCACTATTTGTGCAGTTCTGGCCAAAATGGAATCACTCAGATCAACAGTCTTGTTGCACTGTAATACAGATGGCTTGTTTTAACTTAAGTGCTGTGCTGTACAGAATATTTTTACCACGTAAAAGCAAAAGGATGTTTTTCTTGATCGTCCTGTTCCGCCGACCTGGATCACAGTGCACTGCATGAATAGGCCCCTGCCGTTAGTAACGTAGACTAATGCATAAAGAGATCTTTATTTATTTTCACGGTCAAAAATCCTTCCATCAAACTAAAAGAGCCATATTTTGTGGTTAATATCAGAATAACATAAAAAATATTGTCGTGAAAATACATAGATATGTGTTTGTATGTCAATATGTGTATATAGCTGTCTTTACTGTTAATGCCACCAGACAGAGACACGTTTTGTTGCAATACACCAGAGGGAACTGTGATCAGAAGTGCCAGGATGAGGCCGCCATTTTTCATTCACAAAATAGCAGACAGCAAAATCATGAAAACGCGTCAGAACTAATGCATAGTTTTACTGTTATGATTTTTTAAATGAAGACAAGCCTGTAATGAGTTTAATGAGTAGTTAGCAAAATTCATGCTCTTGTAGCTGCAGAGTTGGAAGGGCAACCCTTAAATTGTGCAAATCGCACGATTTTATTGCAATAGTTTTGCCTTTACCATGGTGTGTGTGTGTTTTTTTTAATGGCCCTCCACCACCACTCTATTATCGTAAGCAAATTGAAAAAAGTCAAATAACTTCAGCTGTACATGTACCCACCTCATAGAATGTAAGGCTTGTTGTGGACGGCTTATTAACTTGTACATGCGAACATGCTGCTGTCTTTGTACTTTCATGAAGTATTTCCTTCCGAACTTCCAGTTTTGTAACTCATAATGAAAGCATTTCCTCCTCGCAGCGTCCTGCAGGAGAGGCCGTGCTCAATGAGGTGCAGCTGCCTTGTCAGCGCTGTGCCAATAAGGTGGGAGGGAAACAAGGAGGACGCCAGATGGCAATAACACTTAGTGCTCTTCATTGAAGATACCTATCGAATATGTCTCTAAGTGCAGCATTAAAGAAGTGGTGACTAATTGAGGGCTGATGAGCCAAGCTCATTTCAAAAGTAGTGATTAATAATGAATCAGCCTATAACTGCCCACCTCAGAATGAGTCACGGGGGGTTTTATTTGCTTATAAATAAAATGAAAAATAAACCTTATTTTTACACACTATCTTAAGTAGTGACCGGCTAACAAGGGAAGAGGGATCAGCCATATTTTCTAACACGTGAGCGTGACAGAGCACTTTGTGAGCTGAATCAGGCTGCTGGTATGTTTTGTACATGGTCGTAATGTGAAGCATATTTTCTCAGAGTGGCTGGCATGTGGCGAGCGGCGAGGGCCAGGAAACAGCTGATGACGAAGGATTAGGACCGACTTGGTGGAATGGGGCCGACCGCATCAGAGGAGCGCATACATACCGGAAGTTTGATGCACACTGAGAAACATCCTAGAAGGTGAGGACTCAATTCAACCTCACTCGTTTCAACTAAACGTATCATTACTTTTGTAAGACTCACAAAGAGAAAAATCTGAATATTATGGCCTACGTAGAACACAAACTGCTGACTTGCATTCTCAAATTATGAAAACTATATCCTGTACATGATATTCATATTTATGAATATGGAAACATGAATGGGAGTAAGTTCAAATAGTTGGTGGCATAACATTATTACTGAATGTACTGGCAATGTTTGTTTTACTATTCTTAACTGCTATACACTTGTGAGAAGTGAATAAATAAAAACAACGGTTAAATGTAAACAACAAAATAGCAGGGTACCACTTGAGTCTTATGTCAACACTGTACCGTACCTGCCACAAAAAAATGACACCAAAGGACAATTATTAAAAGAGCTTCAAAATGAAGCTCCTCAACTCACTTCAACAGTTCCTTGGCACAAAAACACCAACAAACGTTGCCGAGCTACTCCTGTTATCGCTTTGGCCTGATCACAAATGCAGTGAACACATTAAAGCCAATAACAAAAAACAGGTACATAAAATGGTGGAATTCTCTCGCTCTCTTGTCATGTTGTTCAAAACATACTCCCCAAATCATTCTTTGTATGGTGAGCTGATGTTATGTGCTGTCATGCATAACAGTGTTTTAACCTTGCAAGTGTTGTGCAACTTAATGGCCTATTAATCCTGAATATTTTTGCAGAATTCAAAATGAGACTTAAAAGGTACTTGGTGTCGGAGATTGGCACGTATGGCTGTCGATGGTAAAAGTATGACATGCATGCCATTGTCTGTCGGCTGTCTTCAATCCACAGCCAGAGCTCTGTTCTCCAAAGGAAATTCCAAACAGTCAAGGGGGAAAGGAGCAGATGCATGCCAGCATAATAAATCCTCCGCTTCGTATCAAAAAGGTCATCTGGATACACAAGATTGATGTGCGCAGCGTTCAGGTGCTGAACATCTGTCTGATCGCAGTGAATAAAAAACATGCATGCCGCGTGTGTCCCCAGCTCACAAATCCATAGTTTTACTCCCTTTTGGTAGTAAAACTCCTTTTAAGATAAACACATAGCAGTGATGTCATTAAAGAGGCCAGGTTGGATTTCATCACCATGTCTCCTCCTTTCCGTAAGCTGTTTCTTTTTGGGTCATTCCTGAGAAAAGGCAATGACGAATAAAAGTGCCAGGACTGTCAGTTCATTCAGGGTGACCGAGGAGTGTTTGCCCAAACACACTCTTTAGAGAAGAGGCACAAAAGTGGAGAACATACAAACAGCTTGTGCAATGTTGCCGGGGTTGTACGACCACAGGATGCCTTGTGAAACGAGTTGTCTCAGTGAGAAGATCAACATCGTAAAACCGTTCAATGCAAAGAATGAGCGTCTAAGCAAAGAGATGCAACATGATGTTTGAAGAGGTTGCATTGTAAGCTCCTGCTGTGTGCATATTCACAATTATAGGCTACAAATTCCTCTTGCTTCAATTGCGATAGCGGCCAGCACAGAAAGGTTTGACTTGGGCCCGAGTTTGCCTGAACTTTGTACAACGGTACAAACATGTTAAGGTGTCACTAAGAACAGCAGACAGCAAGCAGACATGACAAAGGCTTACCTTCCGAAAGATCCCGAAAACCCGGATGAGCCTCCCCTCTGCTCTTCTTCTCTATGTATCCGGACGTGATCTCCTCCTCCTCCTCTTGAAATGAGAGTAGAGACTTCCAGCTGCTCCGCTCTACAGGGGCTGCTGCTTCAGATGGAGAGACGTCTTAGATGTTCAGAGTCCGAGGGGTCTGAGAGGTTAATCTGCGCTGTCCCAGGAGCCTGCCGGAGGATGGATGTCTCAGAAGTGGACTGTTTGGATAGTCAAATCACAGCACCGCAGGGGGGGACTGCTCTCCTCTCTCACAAAGAGTTTTGTTTAAAAAAAAGAAAAAAGTTCTCAATGGAGACACATACATACACCCTTTTTCCCAGACACATTCACACGAGTGGGGAGAGTGTTAGTGGTCCGGACCTGCTGGAGCAAGAGGAGGCAGGAGAGGAGGGGGAGTGAGGGAGAGGGGAGGCGAACTAAGAGCAAGAGAGGGAAGTTTCAAAAGTAAAAGAAGTAAAGTGAGGGAGAGCTGAAAAAAAGTACAGACTGGATTCTGTGTAACTGTCAGCAGCCGTTTGTTTTGAATGACGAGAAGCTTGGAGGTGAAGTGAGACAGTCTCAGTTGGCAGCAACAATCTGGACCGCATCAAGCCCTCCATAAAACAACAAACACAATGAAAAGGAGAGAAAGAGGAGGAGAGAAAGAGGTCCAGGCAGAGAGAGAGGGGGGGAGTAAAAAGGAGTTTGGCAAAGTTTGTGGTGGCCTGCTTAGGAAACAAACATGAGTGTCTCGGTTTCACGGGAAAATAACCTCGACTGTTTTCAAAACAACATTGTTCAAATCAGGTGTCTTTTCCCACACATGGTGAATGTAACAAGTCAAGATAATAAATGAATTTAATAATAAAGGTTTTAGAAATGGGAATAAAAAAGGACCAAGATTGCATCATAGCTGAACTTTGTCCATAATTAAACAGACTTATTTTTTTAGGATTTCTAACAAATGCCTGATTTAATGACATACACTCATACGGCAATCATCTTATCACAAAATTCTGTTGGCAGGCTCTCTTGGTGATGTCACATCAGATCAGCCTCTGTGGTTCGCAAGGAAAAACAACTTCTCTCCAAGACTTTCAAAGCACAATCTTTCAGCAGAAAGCAGAGAAACATAAGTCTTGAATCTCACAACAAAGTCCTCGACAAACCAAAGCTACAGAAAGAAAAAAAAGAGCTGAAGTCCTGAATCTTAGATTAGCTCCCTTGGCAGGTGAAACGGGGTTGTTGTTTACTTTGTGCTTTTAAGAAGACAGTTGTATGCCCCTCTGTATTTCACCCTGATCTTGGAAGTTGTGTTCTGCTGTGTTCATTTGGACTTAGTTCAAAGTCAAAGTCCCAATGATCATCGTCACACACACATCTGGGTGTGGTGAAATTTGTCCTCTGCATTTAACCCATCCCCATGTGATTTTGATCCATCCCCTGGGGGAGAGGGGAGCAGTGAGCAGCAGCAGTGCCGCGCTCGGGAACCATTTGGTGATCTAACCCCCCAATTCCAACCCTTAATGCTGATTGCCAAGCAGGGAGGCAATGGGTCACATTTTTATAGTCTTTGGTATGACCCGGCCGGGGTTTGAACCCACAACCTTCCAGTCTCAGGGCGGACACTCCACTACTAGGCCACTGAGCTGGTTTTAATAGTACTTAATTGTGTATATATATATATATATATACTGTTCAGAGAAACATTCAGTCCACTTTCACACATGCAAAATATCTTTCCTCTTGTATTTTTCTCTTCCAAAAACAGAGTTTGTACCACTTATAGATGAGCCGTTTTGCACACGTCTCCAAAGCTGTGGTTAACTGATTGGGGTTTTTTTTGTAGTATTTTTTTTTTGTAAGGGGAGTGGTTAGAATAGAAAGAGTCTAAATTGGACAGAAAGCATGTCCTTTAACTGTGAGAGTAATTCTTCAGTCCCTGCAGGGATTAATCAGAGAGTGTGCACAGCTCCCTTTCATTACATCGGAGGGTAACAACACAGTAGGCCCACCATAACCCTTTCTGGATCTATACGCAATGGGCAAACAACTCCCCCTCCACCCTCGGCCTCTAAATCCACCAATTAACCTACATGCATCTACTAGTTGGAGAGTATGTGAGAGAGCCATTAAACATAGCCCACAAGTAATACTGCAGCATTGGTGCAGATCATATACACTCTAAAACACTCAACACTCAATCAACTGGAGATAAAAGATACAACCGCTCAGTGGTCAGACATAAATTGATGTTGCAGGCAGACTATAATGATGAAATTCCATTGCATTGGCAAAGTAGTCTAGATTTTAAATCAGGGGTGTCTAAAGTAATTTTGACAGATTGTTAGCCCTCTCACAATTGATTTTCAACCAAGAAAAACATCCCATGTGAAAAGATCTCCCTGTTTTCAACAATCCCAGAGGTCCTTACGGGCCTCCTGGACTCTCAGGAGGTGGCCAAGAATCGGTCTACACCAAAAGCAAGGTAAGAATCTTAAAGTGAACTCCACCTTGTACCTCAGGTGCAGAGAGATGGAAGCATCCAAACAATGTTGGAGTTAATAATAAAAGATGTGAAGCTCCTCTCGAATCTTAACCACACAAATACATCCACCATCCATCCATTTTCTACTCCGCATCCAGATAAAACAAAGTCTATCCCTGCTTTCTCACTTAATCGTGGACAAATATTAATCATTCACAACTCTGGACAATTTCAATCAACCTTTTTTGGAATGGCGGAAGAAGCTAACAAAGGTGGAGGATACACAATCTCCACACAGGATTACCGAAGCTGAGATCCAATACACAGACTGAATAAATTATTGTGATTATATTATAAATATGCTAAACTTGCTCATCTGGCTTGCAGTTTCACTTGGAGTTGAGCGGAGCCTTTTCAAATTTTAGTTCTCTGGTTTTTACACTCACGTTTATTTTTAATTCAATAATGTAAAACATTTCATCCATTGAAATAGTTGAATGTCCTGTTCAAATACATGTGTGAAAGCGAGAAGGCCAGAGTTATAGCGCTCTTTGTGCTTCAAGCAACTATGCACACATTCATTGCAGATGCAGGCAGTTGGCAAACAAGAGACATGACTGTTTGTCTTTATATCACCAATATACATGTTTTATCACACATGTACTGCACATGCTGGGTGTCTAATACAGGGGTGTCTGAAATAATGGCCCGGGGGCCATCTGTGGCACGCCATTCATTTTTCCGCGTCTCGCAGCAGATACGAAGAAATGACGGTCAGTTAATAAAAGGCCAGCCAGTTTAAAAAAAAAAAAAATTAAGTCTGGAGATGGTCAGAGTCAGAAGGGAGGATGTCAAAAACATAGGCCCCACTACTACTAATAAATTGGTTCAACCTATACACTGTGGAGTTTTTCTAGATATGCCAAGATATGGATTATTATATACATATTAATCCTATACAAATAACACAAGTTCTCTGTATAACACAGTGGAGAAAAAAGATGTTTGAACTTGAGAATAGTTTTCTCTACCTAATACTCATACAAATACATCTAAAATAAACTCTGAAAGCTCATAATTGACTCATTAATTGACATTGACATTTTTCGTATTATAGTTAATTTTAGTTGTTTTTTAAAATAAATGTACTCTTCAATAATTTAGGCATTTTAATTTTTATTATTCTTTCTTTCTTTGTTTCTTTCTTAACCAAAAAAGAAAAAAAAGACACTGGAGACGTTAAAGATGTTTGCTTTGTCATGGGCCCCTTTGCCACTCACCCAAACCACAAGGAAACGCTTTGTCACATTTTGCCAAAAGCAGAAGTTACTTGATCATATACTAGATTATGTAGACTGCATTGGTAATGAAGAATTAAAATTCTAGCACGGGGTCACCAATTCCAGTCCTCGCAGTCCAATATTTAATCATTCGAGTCGGATGTGTTGCAGCAAGGAAACGGATCAAACATTCAGGACCGGAATTGATGATCCCTCTTCTAGAGGAACTCCAACACCTTATCTGATTTGGCATTCATGAAAATGATGTCACATAATCCCAATGTGTGGTGTTAATTGTCAATGGGGAAATGTTGTGAGGACAAATAACAAACGTGCAATTCCATTGAAAGCTGAAAATGAGATGGGATAGGCTCCAGCTGATGCATCAAGACAAGCTCCTGAAATGGGTGGATGAAAAAGTGTGTTCTGATATTTTGTCAACTCCACTTTGAGGCCCCTTACTGCTTCTTCTCTCTCCACGTTGCCTTATTTGACACTACAAATAGCAGAAAGAAATCAATAAACATGTTGCACACACTGATATATGTACATTAGAATCTGAGGCAGTGCTCTGTAATGGACATTAAGTGTTTAATGTCTGTCGGGCAAAGGAAAAGGTGAGGGTGGAGGATGGCGGCGGATGTTTCTCGTCAACTCCAGCTGTCCTGCAACATATGTAAGTCCTTAAATTTGGTGAAAAGAACACACAAACCTCTTATTAGTTCCCCTTCCATGCACTCGAACCGACGAGAAACAAAAGGGTGTAAACGTTGTTTAAGCTACGCGGTTTAAATTGAATTCATACACGTACAATTCCTTCACACGAAGCCCATTTTAAGATAAATATTGAATATTTATAGACACTAAAAAAGGTCTGGGGCTCATTCAAGCAGCAAAGCAGGACTTGAATAATACCGTAAAAATATTTTTAGTGTTGAAGGGGTATGCTTGGGCAGCTGTCACGACCTGTTATAATAATGCGTGTTCCTTTATTTTTAGCAAGGTTGTGTTTATTTAACAGATGTGTGATGTAATGTTTGAGTTCCCCTCTTTAGGGGATACACTTTGTTTATGTCGCTTTAACATGCAGGTTTTTAGCACTTGGGTTGCCTTTAAACACAAACTGCCTTCCGCTTGCTGTTACAGATGGCCCTAAGTGTTCTGACCACATTATGAATATTGAATGAATGTTTAGGAGCTGTAGATCCATATGGTTTTATAGATTAATTTCAAAAGTGACATAACAATGGTTGTGGTAAAGTACCAAAAGGGCATTTGTGTTCAAATAAATGAATGTATGAATTAATGATTGATTGATTGAATGAATGAATGAATGAATGAATGAATGAATGAATGAATGAATGAATGAATGAATGAATGAATGAATGAATGAATGAACTCTAAAGGCCTGTGCGCCTTCATCTGACCTCACATTGTACTTTGCTGCCCTCTTCTGGCAAGAACCTTGAAGAATAACAATTACGTTCCTTTATTTCTGTACACACGACTACAATTTATACTGTATTTTCGATTAGTATGTTAATATCAACGCAGCCTTCTTCTTCAATTTACATAAACATTTTATGGCAAATTATATGAGATTTTAAGATTGAAGGTTGGCTTATTTAGTATTTTGCTCTGACTTGGCTGAACAGACGCCCTGCTTAATTGCTCAATGTCTGTATTTGATGTATGTATACAAACTTCGGTTTATGATCTCGGCACTTCGGCCACAATAAAACACTGCTTGGTCTAACTATCAGCAATAAGAACTATATAGCGGAGCAGTTACAGGGGGCTGTAATTTTACTTTCACTCTGTGCAGACCTTTAGCCCCCTTCAACTTTAATCAAACTTACTTCCTCCACCTCTGGAAAAAGTAAATCACACCTCTTGACTGAGTCATATGATGCAGGTTCAAAAGCTCTGGTAAAAAAGTGGAAAGATAACAATTGACACCTGCGACTTCTGAATTTTTTACGACATTATAAGATGTGATATTATTTTGTACCAGCATCAGTAAATTCTTTATAATCACTCACCAGCGAAATTGAATTCTCTTTTTATTGTATTTACTTTCTACACGCGGTGGATATAAAAAGTCTACACACCACTGTTCAAATGCTGGGTTTACATACAGTAAAAAAGAGACCAAGATAAAAGTCATTGCAAAACGTTTTTCAGTTTTAAAGTATCTTTAAAGGTGAAGTAAAAATCCACAACTGAAATCATGTGATTACGCAAGTGTGCGCAACCACTTATAATTGGGATGTGGCTATGCTCACCATTAATCTGTCACATTCAAAATGAAGAAATGACATTCTGCCATCCAATAATGCATGCTGCAAATTTAACTACTAACTTTTATTGTTTGTTGCTTGTAGTCAACGGACTTTCATTGGTGTAGCGCTTTTCTACCTTTGGTACTCAAAAGCGCTGTCAGACTGTCTGTGTCTCAGTTACCTACTGATGACACAGTATCAGGAGCAACTGGGGGGTTCAGTATTTTGCTCAAGGACACTCTGACATGGTCACAACGGCCAGGTAACGAACACCCAATCTCTGGGTTGGGAGACAACAACTCTACCACTGAACCATGTCACCGCCGCCCCCAGTAGTGTACTGCAAGGCATCAAACTGAAACTTGTTTGGAAAATGTTTATCCATAACACAATTGTCAGTATGATGCAAACTAGACTACCCCAAAAAGACTGTTTTTTGATACCGTTCCCATTTGGATCTCAGTATAAGGTCAGGTCAATGCACTCTCGTCGCTAAGAAAAGCAGGCCAGGTGCGTCTCAGGTAAGGCATGACGTCATCATGGTACTTTTGAACTCCTCGGCTGTAAATCTATAAAGGTGTGTACTCGCTGCTCAGGTAGCCGATCATTGTGAGTGTTTGTGTGTGTGTGCATGTGTGTGTGAAGTCTGAGTGGAGGGAAAAGAAAAAGCAAAGACGTTGTTGGAAATACACACCTAAAATGCTCCAGGAGGTTTGAGTGGTTTACCTGCGAGAGGCTGCTGGTTGCCAGCATGTACCCGAACTCCCAGCCGGCCAAACTAACGGCCCAGATGCTGCCTATCAACAGTCAGTACATGACGCCTACGTATGACTTCACCAGCTACCATCACATGTCAGGAGTCACTGACACATCCGCAAGTGCCTGGAATCCCATTTACCGTGAGGAGTACCCCTTCAGCTTCCCGGGATCGAGCCCCAGCGCCGGGCAGGTGAACTTCAACTCAGCAGAACTGAGCAGCGTGTCCACCGCCCCTGGAGGAGGAGGTCTCAACCCCTACAACCTTTTCTCCAGTCACGACCCCTTTTGCCGGAGGAGACCCAATGAGCCGGTCAAGGTCTCGGCACCTGCTGGTAGGACTACTTTCTTTATATTAATATAATAATATATTATATTTTATACATACATATACATATATATATATATATATATATATATATATATATATATATATATATATATATAGTATAATTATTTATTTTTTTACATATATCAAATATGATATATTATTATATTTAATATACGTGGGTGTGTGCGTGGGTGTGTGCATGGGTGTGCGTGCATGCGTGCGTGTATGTGTGTTTGTGTGTGTGTGTGATCTGTCTCAACTTATTTTACCGACTAAATTGAGTTTTCAACAAATTAGGTGAAATTGAATGATTTTCCACGCCACCCAGGGTGTAAATCACTGAACGAGATGTACTTTAAATTACAAATACAAACAAACAGAGCTGAGTATTATACCCGTAAAGGTGGAATTTTAGCTTACAACCAGTGCGTCATGGAACATTAATTTGCCATGCGAGATCATCAGGAGTGCCGCCAAATAATGTAACTTTGTTCTTGTATTTGTGGCAGCGACATATAGCAGACTGGCCAAAGAACAACAATCTCTTCCACTAGATAACAACTGACCTGTGTGCACAGTATAATCTTTTTGTGACGGTGGTGTGGCATGAAATTTGTGCTTTAGATGTATCAAAAAAACACTCAAGTGTATGCAGCATATTTATTCCTTATGAGGTTCCAAAATTGAACTCGAAATTTGGGAGGAGCTGCAACATACGTACGTACATCAAGAGTGCTCACATTTCCCACACTCAAGTGTTACACAAACCCCCTTGTTGCAGAAGACTCACTTGCCCCACAAGTAGAAAAAGGAAATCAGTCAAATATACTGATGGCGCTGTGATAAATTGTGTATTTATATTCAGATTACAAATCTGCATTGTCACTAAACTGAAGTAACTTGAAAGCAAATGTACTTTTAATAAGTCACTATCGACACTGTTTTTGTTTTCTCCATTTTGAAAATGATTTCTGGTTTGTGCAATATGTGTGGTGTCACAGAGCAACAATTCTGAAGAGAAGGGTGAAAAAGGAAAACATTTTTATTTTATTTTTTTAAATGCTATGTGAAATGGCTTTCTATTAACACCTTAACAAGTAAAAATAACTGGCATTTGTATGCGGATTTTTTGTGCCTGTTTGAAGTTGCCCTCGTAAAGAGTGCCTTTCAAACTAGTTCCTGCTAACTTCTAGTTTAAATTACAGCACTGGAATATAGATATATATAAATATAGCACCTTGGATATGCATACATTGAAAAAAGGGAACAATGTGGACATGTAAAAATAATGAAAATGTGTGAAGATAGGACGTATTTCGCCACTTTTCTGTGTCATTTTATGCACGACAACAACATTCAATAAAAATGCGTACTTTTTTTAGTCTGTGTGGCACAAATAAATGATACAATTGTGTACAAAAAAGCATCAGTAAAAAAATTTTGATAGTGTACCTTTCTGACACAAATAGATAACTACTACATGCCGCTTTATCCACCTGGCCAATATTAAGCATGCAGTCTGTGCAAAGTTCTATGATAGTAGAAATTACTCACTTTTCAAGACTCAAGGCTTGAGGCTGGGACTAACCAATGCTTGTTTTCATGCACAATTTCGACATACACGCGTAGAGTTAAGTCAGAGTGACTGCACACACGCACGCACACACGCATCCATCAAGCTTTTGGCCTCTCCCTTCCGCAAGCCTTTACGGGATGTCAATGCAAAGCTAACAAAGCCGGCGCTGCAGGCTGCTAAGGGTCGTTCCCCACCCTTTCTGTCCACCGGGCAGGTGAGATAATGCGGCTTAGGGCTGTGTGCAGACCCTCGGGCCTCACTCATGTCTGCGTGTCCCACGTACCCGTTTGCTCTACTTTGATCGATGTCGTCACACAGTCAACAAGATTTCCCGATCAATAACTGACTCACCCATTTCTGTGAATGTGTGTGTCAATGAATAGCTGCCTGTGTAAACAAGTGGGTAAAAGGCTCACAGAGATAAGGAAAAGCCCTGCCGCAACGCACTGGAGAGTCTTTCCATTAGATATCGTTAAGTTTGATTAATTGAACTGATGGGCCTTTAAGTGGCGCCTGAACTTGAACATGGCACCAGACAAAACTCTCAATGTCGAAATAGTCATCTATTTGGCTACACCATGTGTGACTCACTCCAGGCATAAGGAGACTGTGTATGTTTGTCTTTTGTGTATTCTGTAAATGAAATGAAATAAGAGGCACTTAAGAGAAATATAAGAGGTTAAACTAGAAAATTAACATCCTAGAGTGCTGTTTGTATGTCTTTTATTGACCCACATTTCATTTTAGAATCTGACTTTTATATTTAATACTGAGTACACTGTAAATAAACACACTTGATTTAATAATAAACCAAAATAAACATATCTCGCAACACATTTGATGGTTGTTTTTTGGAATACAGTAGTGAATAGTGAATAGTGAATCCACGCTGTTATCAAAATCCATAAAAATATACCACAAGATGGTGTCAAACAATATTTAGACGTAGCTTTGTCCCAAACAAACATTTCACAAATAGTGAGTTTTTTTAGGCTCACCAAAAAAGAAAAAAAAAAAAAAAAAAAAATGGTGAGTAGGCAACTTTGAAAATGTCCAAGTTCACTGTCATTTCCTTCCTAATTTTTTTTAAATGACTGTGACATGTCTGCCTCACATTTTGGAGGTTCAAAGCTCAAATTTTGGCTTTCCCTGTTCTTATGTGGATTTTCTCGACATCAATGCTAGACACACTGGATTGGATTGTCTTTATGTGTAATTGTGAATAAAGAGTTGTTTGCCCAATGAATACTATGTGCCCTGTGATTAGCTGCTGACCTGCTCAGAGTGAAAATTCCCTGGAATAGGCTCCGGCTCAACTATAACTCTAACGACAGAACACACTATAGAAAGTGGATGGATGGACCTATGGGGCACAAATGATTGTTCACAAATCCTGCTTAGCAACAGATGACAGCAAAGGAAGTGTTTGTCACTATTATTATATATTTGTTACAGAGTAGAGCTTTGAAATCAGAATTACATGAAAACAATACAGTCCTGTTCGAGAGTAATTCCTTGCACTGATTCATTTGCCATACGTGACAAAAATGATTGGCCTGGCAACTACAACGTGATGGGGAAAAATAATCTATTTTTCATTATGGTGAATGATTGGACTTTTGTATTTTGCAGGAGGGAAGACTCGCACAAAGGAAAAATACAGGGTGGTGTACACGGACCACCAGCGCCAGGAACTGGAGAACGAGTTTCAGTTCAACCGCTACATCACAATGAGGCGCAAGTCTGAGCTCTCCATGGCACTGAACCTCTCTGAAAGACAGGTGAGAGCCTGGGGCTCAGTAGGAATTTGTCATATTCTTACTCGGCTTTCTTTTTTTTTTTGGTTTCTGAATTATTTCAATTTCAAGCACTTATTCTACAATTGTGTAAACGTTGGAAGTACAACATTATAATATAAAAACAAGAGCTAAAAAGGCTATACTAAATCAGAGGTTTTTGTGTTGCTTTTTTTCCAGCACTTAAATTTTGAAATAAATCTTTAAAATCATTTGACACAATTAGATGAATGCGGTAAGGCGGATGCAATTGCATTAATCATCTACTTCGATTAGATTTGTTCACTTAATAAACACTTGGAGTCTTTCAAGCGGTCACCTTCACGAAGACAAGTTCACAAAATTCTACTCAACAAGTGTGGTGTAAAAATACAAAATCAGTAAATCATAAAACATATTACAATGATAACAAAAAAAAATCTGTGGCCTTATCACTGCACTTTTCATGTTTCATGTAACAACATGTAAACATGTCGACTGCACTTCACAAGCACTGAATTTATCAAGGCTTTATCAAGGGCAACCGACGGCTCTGTTTTGTCTGTTCACAACAATTCTTGCTTTTTTTCTACATTTACCAGGTGAAGATCTGGTTTCAGAACAGACGTGCCAAAGAACGGAAGATACACCGGAAGAAGCTGCAAGATTCACAGCAGCCCTCCACGTCTACTTGCACCCCACCCGTGCCCACAGGGTCCAGTGATGGTCACAATGTCCCAAGCCCAGGCAGCAATATTCTGTCTAACGCCATGTCGGAGGAATACAAGATGGAGTTCATATAACTGGGAAGATTTTTTTTTTTTTACAGGATGCGAGAAGAGATCAGTTAAATGGTGACATGATGAACTGTGAGCCATTTACAAGAAGGGCATTAGTCTCAAATGAACTATTTTTGACAACTTTAATCTGTGAATGTGAATCACTCCACAGATACTGTTAGAACCGAGAATTAATAGATCCAAATGGTCACAATGAAGAAAAATGTTCAAATTGACACTGTTGGGATTTGTTCAGATATTTTGAAGAGTCTGTGCAGTAAAGACTTTCTTTTGTTTACTATGCTTGAAATACTATATGTAACAATGTGAATTGCACTTGAGCACAGGAGGGAGTAATTCCATGTAAAAACAGACTTGGTAATTATTTTGAGACAAGTAAAATGATATTTTTTATATCCTGGAAACAGAAAGAAAGAAGTGAGAAAGAATGTTCTGTTTGTCACAAGTAGGAAAAGAGTGAGAAAAGCAACCACATGTTTCGTTTTTCATAGCTCTGATTATATCGCAAGTTTAGAAAGTTTGGGCTTGTAGTGAATGTAGACAAAATGCGTTGTTTTGAAGGTGGAAAAAAAACATTCTAATCAGTGACTCTGTAGGAAAGGTGAAAGGTTTCATGCTAATACAAGTATTTGATAGACAACAGCCACATCCTGACGAGCAGTCGCAAATTGCTCAACAGCATGTGACACATGAGTGAGTGGCCTTTACACTTCCACAAACATACACACACACACACACACACACACACACACGCACACACACACGCATACACGCACACATGATTTAAAGTTAAAAAAAGAGAAATCACAGACTTTTTTGCTTCTTTGTTTGTTTTTGTTTTTTTATTTTTGTTTGTTTGTTGTATTATTAAGTACTGTACAAGTAAGTCTGCTGCAGTCTCCTTTCGGACGTCTTCTCGTCTTTTGGTTCAAAAAACAGAAGGAAAGGTTTCAAAAGACCAATGAGGCATTTTGCTGTTGGACTGTCTAGTGAAAAGAGTCAAAGTGTTTCTGTCATTTTTAATAAAAAAAAATACATACTATATATATATATATGTTTGGCTGAGTAGTATACAAGATTATTGCAATTATTTGTTTTGGATTCTTTAGCGCGATTGATGCATGTTCCATAATGTAATTCCTAGCGAATCACAAAGTGCGATACTTGTGATCTTCGAGTTTCCTCAAGTGCTACATAAAATAATCACCGAGTAAAATGTTCCAATTTTGCATGTCATGTTACAGAGGCTTTCTTTTTTATTTCAATTCAGAATAGCACGTGCTAAGAATAGTTCAGTTGTATTTAACTTTTAAGTTCAATACGTTTGCATTTAATCCATTTTATGATCAATACATAGGATTACAATTATTAGTAATTTAAAACTGGGTTACTTTGGTGCTTCGGAGCCAAAATGCCAAGGACTTTTTGTTATTTTACTTTTTTACTCTAGAAATTATTGAAGTATTTAAGGCATGCTACTAAGCATGGGAGTTCCTGTTTTTACTAACAAAGAAGTCTATTGTCAGAGAAAAATAATATATAAAAACTCCATTTAATTGAAACTTTGTGGAAAGAAATCTGTGTCATTCAGGAAGATTGAACTACTTTAAATGAGGCTAGAACAATTCTCAGTCTTAAAAATATTTTATTTACTTCCTATCACATAAAACATTTTAGAGATTTTCAGAATAAAATGGTTTGGGTTGCAACATGAAGTCAAAAGCCTCCAAAGTATTTATATAAAGATTTAGGCTACATCGAAATATAATATCTTGAGCCACGAGTTTGGGTTTATAGTTTTATATCTTCGGCATGGTAGGGTCTGATCACATGAATGTGTCATAATAAACGGTTGAATTATCTAAATGCCTTTCATTCTAAGTTTTTACTTTTTTGCAAAATAAAAGTTGTCCATATTGCGAGGGTAAGAGAATACTGAATAATTTGGTGGATTCAACCCAACGCCTAAAATGAAGATAAATGGCACAGAACTGTTGGAGGTGCTTTATGACACTTGCGTGGCGTTATCAATTATTTGCTCGGTAGATTATGTCCGTCAAAAGTTCAACTACGTTTTAAGGGGAGCGTTCAGTTAAAAATAATCTCAGGTGGGTGTTTGAGGACATAAACATGTTTGATGGGCCTGTGAATCAGCTAAACGGTTGACCAAGATTGTCGAACTTTGACCCCAAACAACCAAACCACATTAATCATAGTCAAAAAGTTGAAGTCAATGAACGGTGTTTTTGTCAGAGTCATTTAAAAAAAGAAAGAAGGTTTGTATTATTTGTTACATGTTGTTATACACGTTGTATAAGACCTTATCTGTACATAGAAAATGGGTCATGTTGCAAAGGGTGAAACACGGTTAAAGAAGTCATGCCTATCATGCCATAGAGAGCAAAGGTTTGACCACACCCATGACCAAAAGCAGAAAGGACTTGTTCACATACTTGAAAATTTCCCTCATCATTCTCCACAATGTTCACTGCAAGTTGCTTTTTTGTAGAAATTTAATCATTGTGCCGAGACTTATAATAAGGAAATACTGTTGATTAGAGCAGTTTAGCGCTAACAAAAGATGTCGTGGAAAAAAAGCCTGGGAGATCTGGGAGTTTGATGACAGGAAAGTAACCCTTTCTGGTTAGGACACATCCTGGAACAAATCCCAGCTAGAATATATCCACTGTAGAAACTAATATTCACTTTGAACAAGAATGTCATATCTTACAATCCATATTCCAAACTTTATAAAAATTCTTCCATAAAGAATGAAAAGTTCAATAACTCTCATTAAATATGTTATAGACCTTTTGGTGTTGTAACAAACACCTCAGCCATGTACTCTTGAGTTATTGTAAAACAACAACACGAAAAGAAAAATCACCTGTCCCTTCGGACTTGGGCATAAGTACTATCGTTATTCACCACTACAGTTCGACGAGGTCGCTCTGAGAACCTCACTTGGCCATACTCCACCATCACGTCTTCTATCTCTTCGTTTGCCCTCTTTGGCTGATGATTGATCCTGACATTAGCGTACGTCAGTTCCTCTTCATCTTTGATCAAAGGCAGAAAATTGAGACTAAATGAAAACTTGAGTAAAAGAATTGCATTCAAACTACAAATTGGCAAAATGCGTACCTTCAATACTGCTTTGCTTTTTCTTCTGCTTGTAGACAACCGCCAAGCTGATCATTAGGAGGATGAACAGAGCTGAGAGAACGCCCCCCATTATGAGCAAATAATTGTTGCTTTGGTTGCTCTTGGATCCATCGATGAAGGTGTCACAGAGAGTTTCATTGATTTCAGGCAACCACTCAGATATGAGAGTCCCATTGGAAGTGCAGTTAATGAACACTATAAGTAAACAAAAACAAAAACATCAACAACCACCAAACTGTATTTAGCATCACTATATGAATGTGTTCATTCTCACCACAAGACACAAAGACTTCTTTTTGGATTTCACTGACGTTGTTTTTGACAGAGCAGACTAACTGTCCTGATATGGATTGTTTCAGGGTGATGTTGTTTGCCTGAACATCTCCTGAGAGAAGATCAGAGTCTTGCAGTGGTTTTTTGTTGAGGCTCCAGCTGTATTGAAGATTATCCCCTCCCTTGGGCAAGCAAGTCACCGGTTGCTTTCCTTGGAACTGACACTTTGAGACCAGATGGACCGAGATTACAGGATCTGAGACAAACATACAAATGTAAATGTCAATACTGGCATAAAGCGGCTCACTGGTTCCCATTGTCATATAAATTGGAAGTGATCTTAATGGGAGACAAGCCCGGGATTAAAGTGTACATAATTTTCGACCATCAGTTCTTTGGACCGCTTACTCTGTTGAGTCATTGGAAGCTGGAGTGTCTCCCAGCTGACTTTAGGCATAGACAAAAATGGTTAAACATATCTATTTATTTTTATATCGCAACAGTTGGCATGAGAGACTACCAAACAGTCCAAACAAAAGACTAAAATTTGTTTGGAAAGAAATGTCTTCCAGAAAAGTTGCATCAAGCAAACATTGTCGTTAAGAAAAGAAAGAAAGTTCCTGTTTTAGAAGGGTGCAGGCAGAGTCCACACAAACATTTGCATAATGATCTACACACGTGTTGTTACTACAATCTGACATATTTAGAGCATTTTTGCCAAGAATAGAAATCCAATATTGTCTGATAAACCTCTATCCTAAAAGACTGAATTCACTTAAGGGTGTAATTTTTATAGTGGTATTTACACTATACCAGTGTTTGCACGTGTACAAATTAAATTAAAAAATACAAAAATTGTTATTCACCTTCAATGACTAATTGCAGTGTCCGATTCTGAATTTCCGCTCCCGATGCGTTAAAGATATTAAGAGTATAGTTTCCACTATCATTTCTCATTAGGTTTTTTATCTTCAGCCTCCCATTGTTTTGGGTGAAGCTAATTTTTTCAGGTAATATAATCTGAATCTCGTTCTGTCTGACTCTAAGTAAGGTGGCTATTCCGTGCACCCAGTTATAAGCAGTTGTGGCTTTGTCCACCAAACTGAGGACTATTTCACCACCCAGTGGTCCGTAACACAGAGCTCTTTCTCTTCTGCCATCACAGGGCGTATCCATACCTACAAAAGAATAATTAAACAAGTTATCACATAAAAAGGTTTTTAAAAAGGCAAACTTCAAAGTGATTGACAATTCATTTTGCTACTCTGTTTTTTTAATGAGTTGGTAAAACAAATGTTTGAAGAGGACAACATTAATGTTTGTAGAATTCGAAGGTCTAGTTAACTATTTTTGTTTTCTTAATTGTTGTGAAAATAATATAAATTGATTTATAGTGTTTTGGGAAGAGATCTTACAAACAATAATTCCAGCCAGAACAAATAAGTTGGCTGTAACTGGAACATTTTACGTGTGCATCTGAGCTTTAAGTGTATCATAATATATGAATCATTTTATTGATATCGATTTTACTTTCAGTTAAAATTAATTGCTGATTTATTTATAAAGACATTTTCTTCAACTGAATTTCTACTGTTCCAAAAAGATTGCAGATTTTTGCAGAGAAATGGAAATGAGGCGAACAAGCTTAAAGGTAAAAACATCATTTCATTATTGCTGCAGATATTGTCGTTAAGAGTGAAATGCCTCACCTTGAGAAAGTGCAAATAGCCACACCACGAGTCCAGCTGTAGCTTTCATATCTTTGACAACGCACTCAGATGCCTCTGAAGGGATGTGAGAAAGAGTATCGAGCAGTTTTTGCATTTGTTCTTTTCATGGCAGAGAGGAAAGGGAAGTTGTACTTCTTGTTTTATCAACATTACGACTTAAGGCCTTCTGATGGAAATCCCTCCAGCTCAAAAGGAGAAAACGACGTCAAGTAACGTTTAAGGAGCCGCTTTACGCCGAAATGTTACATAGAGCAGCCATATACAGACCAGGTTTTCGCTTTTTTTCTCTTTCCTTTCTATTTTACCCATTTTGTTCATGACCTCTAATTAAGTATTTTTTTAATGTGAACTTGGTTGGTTGATCTGTTTTGATATGAAATGATATACACATAAATTAACAATACAAAAATGATGACTAATGTATTTATCCCAATCAATTCAATCCACTGTTCACTTTAGACTACTGCTGGAAACGCACTTTCCTTCCCATTCACATTTAGACTGTGGCTCCCTCAGCTGGCAAGACAGTGCAGAAACAAATACAGTACTGTAAATGGACGCATTTATCAAGGCAGGGCAATTGAGAACTGATTCTCATTTTCAATGCTGACCTGGCTGAATGTGAAAAGCTAAGCAAATGAACAAACACTGACACAGGCATCGTGACAACTAAGCAATGCTCTGGAGTTTTCTTTGGATTTCTCTTAATAATAACAAGCCTGCTGTATTTATATTGCGGGTAGGGATGGGAATTGAGAACCGGTTCTCCCGCAGCAAGATCGTAAAGGTACATTAGCGCAATCCAACAAACCCACCAGTAGTAAAGAGGCAGGGTAACAACACAACAAAAACAACATGGTGAACATATCGTATTAATCTTCACCCAGAACAATGATTTTATTCCCCAAATGAAAACACGTGTATCTTAGTAAGTATTTCCCCACTGCAATTTCCCGATACACTTGTATGCATGGCTCCGAGATCTTTTCCTCTTCCAACTCTTTCTAAATAACGCCCTTTCAGGGTTAACGTGATTCCCAAAATCCACATAAAGTCAAGGCTTAGCTGCATTTTGTAAACTACAAAAAAATTAGAAAAAAAATCATAGAGCATTGTCATAATCTGTCTTTAAAAATACATTATTTATAGTGGAATATATCGTATTTCAGTTTTAGTTCATTGCTCTTGAAGGAATGAGGTAGAAATACAAAAAGTCCTGCCTCGCTACAAAAACAGATATGCTCAAACCTCATTGAATAAAGTACATAAGCAGACAAGTATATTCACATATTAAATAAATAAAAGAAACATTTGAAGCATATAATTATACCTACACACCAAATCAATAAAGAAGACATAACTAGACATTTTTGATAAGTGGTGATGAGAAAGGTTTTTATAACTTTATGATCTGATATATATATTTCTGAGGACTTTGAAATAACAAATGACTTTTTATATATTGCCTAAATACCTTAATGACCCTTAAGGAACTGTGGAATGCATGCCTGATGTTTTTTCTCTGAATCATGGACACGGCCAGAGTCGTCTTGACCGTTCAGTACTTGATTGTATCTTATGTTTTGACTAATGCTAGACGCCAGTTTTTGATTACTACTGAACGCTCTGCACAGAGGGAAATAGTTTGCCTAACAAAGCAAAGATACGGTTGAATGCGGTACGACAGTGTATGTCCAAGATTGGAGAAGAATGTTCACAGGAAGGTCACGTGGAGATAAAACCAGTGGGTGCCAGAAGGAGCCACCCGAGAACTCGGCCAAAGATGGTCGCCAAGGCCGAGAGACGGGATGGAAGACAACAGCCCCCTCCACACACACACACCAACAGCCCCCCACCAACACACCGAATCGCCCATAACCAGCACCACTCCCATGGAAGCAGACTCTCCTTCGAACTTGCCCCACCCCGAAGACTCATCGCCCATCAATCCCAGCCCACAATGTGCTACTGAATATAAAACTGATCTAACAACCTTGGACTTTGCCTTTTCTGAATGGAGACTTTCCGCTCTTGAAGGGCCCAGCGCTGTATTGCACTTTCCTGAAAACAGAGCTTTTTGAACAAGAATTGTGATTGAACTCAACCAAGCTGTCTAAGTCTAATTTCTGCTTCAGTGTCTTTGCATTTTCCTAAATCTGAAGAAATCAAACGAGCACGCAGTGAGTAAATTGAATAACAGGTGATTGGCAAAGGCTTTTGCCGTGAGGCGCAGATAACGCGCTCCCTAAATTGTGGACAGAATCCAACACTCTCCTTAAAAAAGTCACAGGTTACACAATTTAAGGGTTGCAATTGGTCAGCAGTTAAGTCTTTTATTTCATGGATCAAAAAGACCAACTATTTTGTATTTAGCATAAAAATACTGCACATAACTTAATTCTGAAGAGTTACTATACACAACCTAAAATATGTAGCTGAACCTCAATTTTACACGCTTCGGTTCTATGTGACGTTCTGTCTAATGTGGTTTGGTCATGGAACCCAAAGACCCATACGAAGCTAAATGACTAGCACGTAAACCTTACCAATCGTAATTTAATTTCCGTGATTAATTTACAGGCGCTTGCCAAGAAAAAGTCGAAACAGCACTCCATTGTGCAACCACAGAGACGGTGATCTTTATGTTTGATCTTTATGACTGCTTTTGCGAACAGGATAGAACATCCCTACATGATCGTCTCTCCAATTGGTAATATAATACTTTTGAACAATTATATTGTGTTAATTTTCCTCCAGAACAATGATGTTGTTCCCCAAATGCAAACATGTGTATCTTTCCCCATACACTCGTATGTGTGGCTCTGGTTTTATCGCACTTCCATGACCTTCGAAATGACACGCTTTCAAGGTTAACGCAATTCCCAAATTCTGGGCCCCAAAGTCCGCTTAACATCGAGGTTCAGCTGTAGCTGTTGATAAACAGTACTGTACTCTAAAATATAAGCAAACTACTCAATTCAAGTACCGTAATTTCCGGTGTATAAACCGCACCGGTGTATAAGCCGCACCAGCTAAAATTCGGGGATATTTTAGTTTTTTTCTTACATAAGTCGCACCGGACTATAAGCCGCACGTGCACACGAGTTTTTTTTTACAAAAAAAGACGGTACACAGAAAGCCTTTTTGAAGTTTGAATAACATGCTTTAACATGTCTTTCTAAACATTGCCTGTGACGCAGCAGTAGTACCGCAGCAACACGGAAGTGTGCACGCGAGGTATTAACATCGAAATACTGGACACAGAAAGCTTTTTTAAAGTTTTAATCACATACCTTAACATTTCTTTCAAAACACTGCCTGTGACGCGGCAGTAATACCGCAGCAACACGGTAGCACAGCACTAACAGGGCTGGTCAAAGTAAAAGTAAAAAAATGAGCTTCATCGTCTTCATCTTCCTCCTGTGCACTGAAACCGTCGAAGTCTTCCTCCTCAATTTCCGATTGGAATAGCGTTAGATATCCTTCGCCACACACTTTCTCAGTAAATAAAACATACCGGTAAAAGTCACTGAGACGCGGCGGTAACACAGCAGCAACACGGTAGCACAGCACTAACAGGGCTGGTTAAAGTAAAAGTAAAAAAAAGAGCCTCATCGTCTTCATCTTCCTCCTGTGCACTGAAACCGTCGAAGTCTTCCTCCTCAATTTGCTGCAGCTCAACCTCCTTGAAGACACTGCCAGGACAATCGAGGGCACCTCCGACATCCATTTTTTCATTGATTTTCATATTATATATTACTTGTGCCCTCTCTGCATCCATTACAACCTGGTGATCCTGAAAGGGGGATCCTTCCATCTGTGGTCCCTTCTCAAGGTTTCTCATTTTCCCCGGGCAGGGGTTTTTGAGTTTTTCCTTGCCCTTTTGGGAGCTTAAGATCAGGGGATGCTTTGAGATTAATTGTCCATTTTTGTCTATGTGAAGCCCTTTGAGACTGTTTGTGATTTAGGGCTATACAAATAAACTTGACTTGACTTGACTCAATTTCCGATTGGAATAGCGTTAGATATCCTTCGCCACACACTTTCTCAGTATCTCTTTCGTCGTCGTTTTTATCCATTTCTTCTAGCATTTTCCATGATGAGGGTCCACGAAATAAAGAAAAGGGTGCCGCAACACAATGTCATCAACATCGACTGCCTTTAGCTTAAAAGCGGCATCATGCGCGAAATGTAAACACAAACTAGCACGTCTTCTTCGGCGCATTATCTCTTCTTCGCCTGTCTCGCTCTTGCTTCCTGCTAGAGCGCTCCTTGGAGGCCGGAGGCCATAAAAATCCATAAGTACGCCGCATTCATTTAAGCCTCAGGGTTCAAAGTAAAAAAGCCTGGGACATCTGGGAGTTTGTTGACAGGAAAGAAACCCTTTCTGGGTAGGACACATCCTGGAACAAATCCCAGCTAGAATATATCCACTGTAGAAACTAATATTCACTTTGAACAAGAATGTCATATCTTACAATCCATATTCCAAACTTTATAATAATTCTTCCATAAAGAATGAAAAGTTCAATAACTCTCATTAAATATGTTATAGACCTTTTGGTGTTGTAACAAACACCTCAGCCGTGTACTCTTGAGTTATTGTAAAACAACAACACAAAAAGAAAAATCACCTGTCCCTTCGGACTTGGGCATAAGTACTTGGATCGTTATTCACCACTACAGTTCGACGAGGTCGCTCTGAGAACCTCACTTGGCCATACTCCACCATCACGTCTTCTATCTCTTTGGCTGATGATTGATCCTGACATTAGCGTACGTCAGTTCCTCTTCATCTTTGATCAAAGGCAGAAAATTGAGACTAAATGAAAACTTGAGTAAAAGAATTGTGTTCAAACTACAAATTGGCAAAATGCGTACCTTCAATACTGCTTTGCTTTTTCTTCTGCTTGTAGACAACCGCCAAGCCGAACATTAGGAGGATGAACAGAGCTGAGAGAACGCCCCTCATTATGAGCAAATAATTGTTGCTTTGGTTGCTCTTGGATCCATTGATGAAGGTGTCACAGAGAGTTTCATTGATTTCAGGCAACCACTCAGATATGAGAGTCCCATTGGAAGTGCAGTTAATGAACACTATAAGTAAACAAAAACAAAAAACATCAACAACCACCAAACTGTATTTAGCATCACTATATGAATGTGTTCATTCTCACCACAAGACACAAAGACTTCTTTTTGGATTTCACTGACGTTGTTTTTGACAGAGCAGACTAACTGTCCTGATATGGATTGTTTCAGGGTGATGTTGTTTGCCTGAACATCTCCTGAGAGAAGATCAGAGTCTTGCAGTGGTTTTTTGTTGAGGCTCCAGCTGTATTGAAGATTATCCCCTCCCTTGGGCAAGCAAGTCACCGGTTGCTTTCCTTGGAACTGACACTTTGAGACCAGATGGACCGAGATTACAGGATCTGAGACAACATACAAATGTAAATGTCAATACTGGCATAAAGCGGCTCACTGGTTCCCATTGTCATATAAATTGGAGATGATCTTAATGGGAGACAAGCCCGGGATTAAAGTGTACATAATTTTCGACCATCAGTTCTTTGGACCGCTTACTCTGTTGAGTCATTGGAAGCTGGAGTGTCTCCCAGCTGACTTTAGGCATAGACAAAAATGGTTAAACGTATCTATTTATTTTTATATCGCAACAGTTGGCATGAGAGACTACCAAACAGTCCAAACAAAAGACTAAAATTTGTTTGGAAAGAAATGTCTTCCAGAAAAGTTGCATCAAGCAAACATTGTCGTTAAGAAAAGAAAGAAAGTTCCTGTTTTAAAAGGGTGCAGGCAGAGTCCACACAAACATTTGCATAATGATCTACACACGTGTTGTTACTACAATCTGACATATTTAGAGCATTTTTGCCAAGAATAGAAATCCAATATTGTCTGATAAACCTCTATCCTAAAAGACTGAATTCACTTAAGGGTGTAATTTTTATAGTGGTATTTACACTATACCAGTGTTTGCACGTGTACAAATTAAATTAAAAAATACAAAAATTGTTATTCACCTTCAATGACTAATTGCAGTGTCCGATTCTGAATTTCCGCTCCCGATGCGTTAAAGGTAAGAAGAGTATAGTTTCCACTATCTTTTCTCATTAGGTTTTTTATCTTCAGCCTCCCATTGTTTAGGGTGAAGCTAATTTTTTCAGATAATATAATCCGAATCTGGTTCTGTCTGACTTTAAGTAAGGTGGTTATTCCGTTCACCCAGTTATAATCAGTTGGGGCTTTGTCCACCAAACTGAGGACTATTTCACCACCCAGTGGTCCGTAACACAGAGCTCTTTCTCTTCTGCCATCACAGGGCGTATCCATACCTACAAAAGAATAATTAAACAAGTTATCACATAAAAAGGTTTTTAAAAAGGCAAACTTCAAAGTGATTGACAATTCATTTTGCTACTCTGTTTTTTTAATGAGTTGGTAAAACAAATGTTTGGAGAGGACAACATTAATATTTGTAGAATTCGAAGGTCTAGTTAACTATTTTTGTTTTCTTAATTGTTGTGAAAATAATGTAAATTGATTTATAGTGTTTTGGGAAGAGATCTTCCAAATAATCATTCCAGCCAGAACAAATAAGTTGGCTGTAACTGGAACATTTTACGTGAGCTTTATATGAATCATTTTATTGATATCAATTTTACTTTCAGTTAAAATGAATTGCTGATTTATTTATAAAGACATTTTCTTCAACTGAATTTCCACTGTTCCAAAAAGATTGCAGATTTTTGCAGAGAAATGGAAATGAGGCGAACAAGCTTAAAGGTAAAAACATCATTTCATTATTGCTGCAGATATTTTCGTTAAGAGTGAAATGCCTCACCTTGAGAAAGTGCAAATAGCCACACCACGAGTCCAGCTGTAGCTTTCATATCTTTGACAACGCACTCAGATGCCTCTGAAGGGATGTGAGAAAGAGTATCGAGCAGTTTTTGCATTTGTTCTTTTCATGGCAGAGAGGAAAGGGAAGTTGTACTTCTTGTTTTATCAACATTACGACTTAAGGCCTTCTGATGGAAATCCCTCCAGCTCAAAAGGAGAAAACGACGTCAAGTAACGTTTAAGGAGCCGCTTTACGCCGAAATGTTACATAGAGCAGCCATATACAGACCAGGTTTTCGCTTTTTTTCTCTTTCCTTTCTATTTTACCCATTTTGGTCATGACCTCTAATTAAGTATTTTTTTAATGTGAACTTGGTTGGTTGATCTGTTTTGATATGAAATGATATACACATAAATTAACAATACAAAAATGATGACTAATGTATTTATCCCAATCAATTCAATCCACTGTTCACTTTAGACTACTGCTGGAAACGCACTTTCCTTCCCATTCACATTTAGACTGTGGCTCCCTCAGCTGGCAAGACAGTGCAGAAACAAATACAGTACTGTAAATGGACGCATTTATCAAGGCAGGGCAATTGAGAACTGATTCTCATTTTCAATGCTGACCTGGCTGAATGTGAAAAGCTAAACAAATGAACAAACACTGACACAGGCATCGTGGCAAGTAAGCAATGCTCTGGAGTTTTCTTTGGATTTCTCTTAATAATAACAAGCCTGCTGTATTTATATTGCGGGTAGGGATGGGAATTGAGAACCGGTTCTCCCGCAGCAAGAACGTAAAGGTACATTAGCACAATCCAACAAACCCACCAGCAGTAAACAGAGGCAGGGTAACAACACAACAAAAACAACATGGTGAATATATCGTATTAATCTTCACCCAGAACAATGATTATATTCCCCAAATGCAAACACGTCTATCTTAGGACGTATTTCCCCACTGCAATTTCCCGATACACTTGTATGCATGGCTCCGAGTTCTTTCCTCTTCCAACTCTTTCTAAATAATGCTCTTTCAGGGTTAACGTGATTCCCAAATTCTAAACCCCAAAATCCACATAAAGTCAAGGCTTAGCTGCATTTTGTAAACTACATAAAATTTGAAAAAAAATCAGAGAGCATTGTCATAATCTGTCTTTAAAAATACATTATTTATAGTAGAATATATCGTATTTCAGTTTGAGTTCATTGCTCTCCTTAAAAAAGTCACAGGTTACACAATTTAAGGGTTGCAATTGGTCAGCAGTTAAGTCTTTTATTTCATGGATCAAAAAGACCAACTATTTTGTATTTAGCATACAAATACTGCACATAACTTAATTCTGAAGAATTATACACAACCTAAAATATGTAGCTGAACCTCAATTTTACACGCTTCGGTTCTATGTGACGTTCTGTCTAATGCGGTTTGGTCATGGAACCCAAAGACCCATACGAAGCTAAATGACTAGCACGTAAACCTTACCGATAGTAATTTAATTTCCGTGACTAATTTACAGGCGTTTGCCAAGAAAAAGTTGAAACAGCACTCCATTGTGCAACCACAGAGACGGTGATCTTTATGTTTGATCTTTATGACTGCTTTTGCGAACAGGATAGAACATCCCTAAATGATCGTCTCTCCAATTGGTAATATAATACTTTTGAACAATTATATTGTGTTAATTTTCCTCCAGAACAATGATGTTATTCCCCAAATGCAAACATGTGTATCTTTCCCGATACACTCGTATGCATGGCTCTGGTTTTATCACACTTCCATGACCTTCGAAATGACACGCTTTCAAGGTTAACGCAATTCCCAAATTCTGGGCCCCAAAGTCCGCATAACATCGAGGTTCAGCTGTAGCTGTTGATAAACAGTAATGTACTCTAAAATATAAGCAAACTACTCAATTCAAGTACCGTAATTTCCGGTGTATAAACCGCACCGGTGTATAAGCCGCACCAGCTAAAATTCGGAGATATTTTAGTTTTTTTCTTACATAAGCCGCACTGGACTATAAGCCGCATGTGCACACGAGTTTTTTACAAAGAAAGACAGTACACAGAAAGCCTTTTTGAAGTTTGAATAACATGCTTTAACATGTCTTTCTAAACATTGCCTGTGACGCAGTAGTAGTACCGCAGCAACACGGAAGTGTGCACGCGAGTTATGAACAAAGAAATACTGGACACAGAAAGCTTTTTTTAAAGTTTTAATAACATACCTTAACATTTCTTTCCAAACACTGCCTGTGACGCGGCAGTAATATTGCAGCAACACGGTAGCACACCACTAACAGGGCTGGTTAAAGTAAAAGTTAAAAAAAGAGCTTCATCGTCTTCATCTTCCTCCTGTGCACTGAAACCGTCGAAGTCTTCCTCCTCAATTTCCGATTGGAATAGCAGATATCATTCGCCACACACTTTCTCAGTAAATAAAACATACCGGTAAAAGTCACTGAGACGCGGCGGTAACACAGCAGCAACACGGTAGCACAGCACTAACAGGGCTGGTAAAAGTAAAAAAAAGAGCTTCATCGTCTTCATCTTCCTCCTGTGCACTGAAACCGTCGAAGTCTTCCTCCTCAATTTACGATTGGAATAGCGTCAGATATCCTTCGCCACACACTTTCTCAGTATCTCTTTCGTCGTCGTTTTTATCCATTTCTTCTAGCATTTTCCATGATGAGGGTCCACGAAATAAAGAAAAGGGTGCCGCAACACAATGTCATCAACATCGACTGCCTTTAGCTTAAAAGCGGCATCATATGCATTTCTTTTGTCCCCTATAATGACGGTTTGTGTATAAAAGCTTCCTTTCAGTGATGTCCGTCTTGATCGCGTTCTGCGTGATGCGCGCAATGTTGTAATCAAACTAGCACGTCTTCTTCGGCGCATTGTCTCTTCTTCGCCTGTCTCGCTCTTGCTTCCTGCTAGAGCGCCCCCTGGAGGCCGGAGGCTGTAAAATTCCATAAGTACGCCGCATTTATTTAAGCCTCAGGGTTCAAAGTAACCTTTTGAATAAAATGCATTGAAAGTTCACATTCATTACAACTTGTTTTTGGTGAGCAAAATGTCAGAAGAATTTAATTTAAATGCTGATTGATTGGGTTTTAATACAATGCAGATGGTCCAAACAGCGCCACTGCTTTGTGTAATCTCTGAGCCACATGGCAGAGTAAGAGAAAGGGTTTAGAGCACAGGTGTCAAAATCAAGGCCCGGGGGCCAGATACGGCCCGCCACATCATTCTATGTGGCCCACGAAGAAAAATTGTGCATCAAATTCGTGTGTCATTACTAGAATTGCAAATTGTCTTCACTTTTAATATTTTTTTTTTTTAAATATTTGACCAGTTTTTAGTCGTCTGATTTGAAAACGAGTTATTTGTCAGTTTGTTTTGTAGCTTTTACTGTATATAATAGTGTTAAGAGTAAAAGTGATCAAGTCATCACAAAAATCACGAAAAAAAATCGTATGTAAGCCGCACCTGACTATAAGCCGCAGGGTTCAAAATTTTGGAAAAAAGTCGCAGCTTATACACCGGAAATTACGGTAAGCTTGATTTTTTTATAAGCACTTGAATTTACTACAGCTCAGAAAACATTATTGCACTCAGAGTCATATTTGCTGTTTTAATTTAATCCGTGTTGAAAATTGTCTTGCGCATGATCACTCATTTTCCAGAATTCCACTGCAGCCTTTTTTTTCTTGGATTTACCATGACCTTGAAATAAACCAGAAAATCATTAATATATTGTCACAATAACTAATTTCTACAAATTGTCTGTGAGCGAGTCATACCTGACTTCCTGTTTCTCCTTCTTTTCTTGTACAAGCAACAAGACAAAACTACAATTACAAGCACAGCAGCCAGTGCAGAACAAACTGGAATCACGATTGATAAAAGGTTTTCTGAAACAAAGACATAAGAAATGTAACTGTAAAATACAATTTTACAAATCATATAAAACTCCAAATTGATATAATGGACAAACAATTAAGTGGAATCTGCCAAATGAAGTGCTTCAAAAAGTGATACCAACAAAACAGCAAAAACTATGTCACATATGATTATCATTTAAATTCTTGGAGGTTATACAATACATTTGACATCATTACAGCAAATATGACACTTATATTCAGTGAGAATTTCCCTTCTCCAACAATTTGTTTGGATGGAAGTTGAGCCACGACATAACAAAAAGTTGGGCCCCTACAGATTCGGAATTTGCCATTTAGGAATTTGCCTATTCACATTTTTTTATCCTATCCTTTACATTTGGAGTAAAATTCCCCTGTTTTTTGTTTTTGTGCTTTGAACAGTATTGGTTCGAGACGATCTTATGGCATCTTGGTGCCAAGAAAATGCGTTGAAGTGGATGTGAAATTTCATTTGATGCATCCATCCATCCATTTTCTGAACCGCTTCGTCCCTACGGGCGTCGCGGGCGTGCTGGAGCCTATCCCAGCCGTCAACGGGCAGTAGGCGGGGGACACCCTGAACCGGTTGTCAGCCAATCGCAGGGCACACAGAGACAAACAACCATCCGCACTCGCATTCACACCTAGGGACAATCTGGAGTGCTCAATCGGCCTACCAAGAATGTTTTGGGGATGTGGGAGGAAACCGGGAAACCGGAGTGCCCGGAGAAAACCCACGCGGGAGAACATGCAAACATTTTGCCGGACCCTGTATATATATATATATATATTTATTTATTTTTATTTTTTTGTATACGTAATTGGTTTGCGCCACGGTTAACATCATACAACGAAGTTGCTATAGAGGAGCGATGAAAGGCACTTTAAAAATCACATAGTAAGCACGTTCTTAAAGTTTGCTTTATTGTACACTGGATTCATAAGACTTACAGTGGGGGAAATAAGTATTTGACCCCTTGCTGATTTTGCAGGTTTCCCCACTTGCAAAGAATGCAACGATCTATAATTTTAATCATATGTACATTCTAACAGTGAAAGACGGAATTCCAAAGAAAATTCCAGAAATTCACATCATATGAATTTATAAAAATTGATAACCGTCTGATGAGGAAAAACAAGTATTTGAACCCCTGGACAAACAGCATGTTAATATTTTGTAGAAAAGCCATTATTGGCCAGCACAGATGTCAAACGGTTTTTATAGTTGGTGACAAGCTTTGTGGACATTTCGGCAGGGATGTTGGCCCACTCCTCCCTGCAGACAGCCTCCAAATCATTCAGGTTCCGAGGTTGTCGCCTGGCAACTCGAATTTTAAGCTCCCTCCAAAGATTTTCAATTGGATTCAGGTCTGGGGACTGGATTGTTGATCTGCACAAGGCTGGGATGGGCTACAAGAGAATCGGAAAGCAGCTTGGAGAGAAAAGATCAACTGTCGGTGCAGTTATCGGGAAATGGAAGAAGCACCACACCACCGCCAACCTCCCTCGGTCTGGGCCTCCACACAAGATCTCACCTCGTGGGGTCTCCCTGATCATGCGAATGGTGAGGAATTATCCCAAAACCACAAGGGGGGAACTGATGAATCAACTGAAGGCAGCTGGGACCACAGTTACAAAACAAACGGTTGGTAACACACTACGCCGTCATGGATTGAAATCCTGCCGCGCACGCAAGGTCCCCCTGCTCAAGAAGAAACATGTACAGGCCCGCATGAAGTTCGCCATTCAACACCTGGACGACTCAGAAGAGGCCTGGAATAAGGTGATGTGGTCAGATGAGACCGAAATAGAACTTTTTGGCCTCAACTCAACTCGTCGTGTTTGGAGGGCAAAGAACACCAAGTACAACCCAAAGAACACCATCCCCACCGTCAAGCATGGTGGTGGCAACATCATGCTTTGGGGGTGCTTTTCAGCCAAGGGGACGGGACAACTCCATCGTATTGAGGGGAGGATGGACGGGGCCTTGTATCGTAGAATTCTGGACCAACATCTCCTTCCCCCAGTGAGAGAGCTGAAGATGGGTCGAGGATGGGTGTTTCAGCACGACAACGATCCTAAGCACACCGCCAAACCAACAAAAGAGTGGCTGAAGAAGAAGCACATCAAGGTTCTGGAGTGGCCTCGCCAGTCTCCAGACCTGAATCCAATTGAAAATCTTTGGAGGGAGCTTAAAATTCGAGTTGCCAGGCGACAACCTTGGAACCTGAATGATTTGGAGGCTGTCTGCAGGGAGGAGTGGGCCAACATCCCTGCCGAAATGTGCACAAAGCTTGTCACCAACTATAAAAACCGTTTGACATCTGTGCTGGCCAATAATGGCTTTTCTACAAAATATTAACATGCTGTTTGTCCAGGGGTTCAAATACTTGTTTTTCCTCATCAGACGGTTATCAATTTTTATAAATTCATATGATGTGAATTTCTGGAATTTTCTTTGGGATTCTGTCTCTCACTGTTAGAATGTACATATGATTAAAATAGTAGATCGTTGCATTCTTTGTAAGTGGGCAAACCTGCAAAATCAGCAAGGGGTCAAATACTTATTTCCCCCACTGTATGTATGTAAAATTACATTTGCTGCTAGCCTTTTTGTTCACAACACTGACTAAATACATAGATTGTTCATCATTATTTTGATATAAATGCCTTATGTCATCAAATGTTTCATATTGGTTTAACTTTCTAGATCTAACATATTGCATGGTTTCACTTTTTAATTTTTTTTTTTCCATAGATTCAGATTCGTCACACTATAGAAAATTTGACCTATACAGTACATTGATATATTGAGGAACAAACATAGTAACCTTGTTTGGCAAAAGAAACATGGAAATATAAGTGTAATTAGCTCATTGTAAAGTCATTTATTGCAGACATTTCTAATGTCTGTGACTTTGTCCTTAGATTGATCAATCTACCTGAAGGTAAAGCATACAGCATTTCTGAGGTAGCAGAGTCTTCGCATACTGTGAAAGAGATGCAGTACAGAACAAAGTCTACAGCCCAAACACACATAACACGTTATATAAGTCTACAATGCAAACATTAACATTAAATACATTATGAGCGATTGAATGCTGCCAACGCAATAAGGCAATGGGCCTTTTGGCTAAAAGTAGCATCATCTTAATGATGTTTGAATAGACAATTCCATACAATACTGTTTCCATTCTTCAAAAGGCCCAGTACGTATGCCGGGCTTGACATTGCAAGAACAGAAATAGACTTACTGGGGTCCTGCGTGATATTGGTAACTGCAAGATTTCGCCTTACAGATAATGTAGTTGGCCGTGTATGTGATGTGGGCAGTGTAATCCTTCTCTACGGTACACCACTTGCGCCAGGAGTTTGACCAGCTTTTGGAAAGTCTAAAGCCTAGTTTCCTTTTCTAACCAAATTTTCTGGGGGGTGGCAGGAACACCCAGTGAGGTGTACCATGTCTACTCAAATGAACTAGGCCATTGATTCGGCAAGAAAATAACGATGCAGCCGTTTTTAGGCCAAGCGCAAGCTACTTTGTTACCAAATTGTCGGATGAGTCTGGGGCGAGGGAAACTGTTAGCATGAAAATGAAGTTAGGCCCATTTTGCGCCAACTGCATTCATGCCAATCTACTAAAATAGAGCCCAGACTCTGTGATATTCATGTGTCTTGCTTTTATATAGTCATATCCTGTTGGACATGATCCTAGTGTTGAGTCTCTTGAAAAATGATCTGCTATGAGACAGTTTAATCTTTTTCTTCCAGTCCATATTCTTCTTTGGATAAAATGTGTCCCGGCTGTCTTCTTCCTCATCAGCCATCCATGGAACCCAGGCACCACCATTCAGGCTGGGGTCAGCCCGTTGGTCCTCTGATAGGTACCGTACTGGGACGGCAGTACGGTTGTAGTACACCAGTCTCGCCATCAACTCTTTGACCACATCTGGTCTCTGCTCTGAGAGGTCACAACGTTCATAGGGATCTCCAGAGATATTGAAAAGCCATACTGATTTCTTGAGTTCAGTGTGCCGCTCAAGGTTCCACCAGCTGACAGGGAAGCTCGGAAGCACCTGCAGTGGTGTCCAGTCTCCGTAACTAGGATCTCCGGTCAGCAATTTCCAGTCTCCAGCTCGGATTGAGGCCTGCACGGCTGTATTCCAAATCCCATATCCTTTCTGTAAGGAGCCACTGCGCGCACGGTTATAGAGAGGGTCGATGTTGTGAAGGATCTCTAATCTGGGAGACTCCTTCCCCTCACTGATGGCATCCCAGACATCAAATCCATCTACCCCTTTTGTAAGGGACTCGTTGCCCCCTGCCAGGCGTACAAGTGTAGGGTACCAGTCAGTGATGTGCATCAGGGCTTTGCTCACCCTCCTCTTTCTCCTCAACAGAGGACTGTGGACAAATCCCAAGCCTGGGACTCCACCTTCCCAGTATTACATGAAAACAATACAGTCCTGTTTTGAGAGTAAGTCCTTGCACTGATTCATTTGCCATACGTGACAAAAATGATTGGCCTGGCAACTACAACGTGATGGGGAAAAAATAATCTATTTTTCATTATGGTGAATGATTGGACTTTTGTATTTTGCAGGAGGGAAGACTCGCACAAAGGAAAAATACAGGGTGGTGTACACGGACCACCAGCGCCAGGAACTGGAGAACGAGTTTCAGTTCAACCGCTACATCACAATGAGGCGCAAGTCTGAGCTCTCCATGGCACTGAACCTCTCTGAAAGACAGGTGAGAGCCTGGGGCTCAGTAGGAATTTGTCATATTCCTACTCAGCTTCTTTTTTGGGGGGGGGGTTCTGAATTATTTCAATTTCAATCACTTATTCTACAATTGTGTAAACGTTGGAAGTACAACATTATAATACAAAAACAAGGGCTAAAAAGGTTATACTAAATCAGAGGTTTTTGTGTTGCTTTTTTTCTAGCACTTAAATTAGATTTAAATAAATCTTTAAAATCATTTGACACAATAAGATGAATGCAGTAAGGTGGATGCAATTGCATTAGTCATCTACTTCGATTAGATTTGTTCACTTAATAAACACTTGGAGTCTTTCAAGCGGTCACCTTCACGAAGACAAGTTCACAAAATTCTACTCAACAAGTGTGGTGTAAAAATACAAAATCAGTAAATCATAAAACATATTACAATGATAATGATGATGTTTCATGTAACAATATGTAAACATGTGGACTGCACTTCACAAGCACTGAATTTATCAAGGCTTTATCAAGGGCAACCGACGGCTCTGTTTTGTCTGTTCACAACAATTCTTGCTTTTTACTACATTTACCAGGTGGAGATCTGGTTTCAGAACAGACGTGCCAAAGAACGGAAGATACACCGGAAGAAGCTGCAAGATTCACAGCAGCCCTCCACGTCTACTTCCACCCCACCTGTGCCTACAGGGGCCAGTGATGGTCACAATGTCCCAAGCCCAGGCAGCAATATTCTGTCTAATGCCATGTCGGAGGAATACAAGATGGAGTTCATATAATTGGGAAGATTTTTTTTTTTTTTTTTACAGGATGCGAGAAGAGATCAGTGAAATGGTGACATGATGAACTGTGAGCCATTTACAAGAAGGGCATTAGTCTCAAATGAACTATTTTTGACAACTTTAATCTGTGAATGTGAATCACTCCACAGATACTGTTACAACCGAGAATTAATAGATCCAAATGGTCACAATGAAGAAAAATGTTCAAATTGACACTGTTGGGATTTGTTCAGATATTTTGAAGAGTCTGTGCAGTAAAGACTTTCTTTTGTTTACTATGCTTGAAATACTATATGTAACAATGTGAATTGCACTTGAGCACAGGAGGGAGTAATTCCATGTAAAAACAGACTTGGTAATTATTTTGAGACAAGTAAAATGATATTTTTTATATACAGGAAACAGAAAGAAAGAAGTGAGAAAGAATGTTCTGTTTGTCACAAGTAGGAAAAGAGTGAGAAAAGCAACCACGTTCCGTTTTTCATAGCTCTGATTATATCGCAAGTTTAGAAAGTTTGGGCTTGTAGTGAATGTAGGCAAAATGCGTTGTTTTGAAGGTGGAAAAAAAACATTCATGACAGGAATAGTCTAATCAGTGACTCTGTAGGAAAGGTGAAAGGTTTCATGCTAATACAAGTATTTGATAGACAACAGCCACATCCTGACGAGCAGTCGCAAATTGCTCAACAGCATGTCAAACAACCGACTAACAAGCCTGCCAGGAAAATGATGAACTGCTGGGGATGTTTTAGTCGTAGGAAGCCTGTGGAGCATTAAAGGAACATTACAGGCTATTTGAATTCACATTTAACATTTTTATCTCTTTGACATGAGTGAGTGGCCTTTACACTTCCACAAACATACACACACACACACACGCACGCACACACACGCGCATATACGCACACATGATTTAAAGTTAAAAAAAGAGAAATCACAGACTTTTTTGCTTCTTTGTTTGTTTTTGTTTTTTTATTTTTGTTTGCTTGTTGTATTAAGTACTGTAAAAGTAAGTCTGCTGCAGGCTCCTTTCGGACGTCTTCTCAACTTTTGGTTCAAAAAACAGAAGGAAAGGTTTCAAAAGACCAATGAGGCATTTTGCTGTTGGACTGTCTAGTGAAAAGAGTCAACGTGTTTCAGTCATTTTTAATAAAAAAAATAAAAAAAAAATATATATATATATATGTTTGGCTGAGCAGTATACAAGATTATTGCAATTATTTGTTTTGAATTCTTTAGAGCTATTGATGCATGTTGCATAATGTAATTCCCAGTGAATCACAAAGTGCGATACTTGTGATCTTCGAGTTTCCTCAAGTGCTACATAAAATAATCACAGAGTAAAATGTTCAAATTTTGCATGTCATGTTACAGAGGCTTTCTTTTTTATTTCAATTCAGAATAGCACGCGTTAAGAAAAGTTCAGTTGTATTTAACTTTTAAGTTCAATACGTTTGCATTTAATCCATTTTATGATCAATACATAGGATTACAATTATTAGTAATTTAAAACTGGGTTACTTTGGTGCTTCGGAGCCAAAATGCCAAGGACTTTTTGTTATTTTACTTTTTTACTCTAGAAATTATTGAAGTATTTAAGGCATGCTACTAAGCATGGGAGTTCCTGTTTTTACTAACAAAGATGTCTATTGTCAGAGAAAAATAATATATAAAAACTCCATTTAATTAAAACTTTGTGGAAAGAAATCTGTGTCATTCAGGAAGATTGAACTACTTTAAATGAGGCTAGAACGATTGTCAGTCTTAGTAGATTATGTCCGTCAAAAGTTCAACTGCGTTTTAAGGAGAGCGTTCAGTTAAAAATAATCTCAGGTGGGTGTTTGAGGACATAAACATGTTTGATGGGCCTGTGAATCAGCTAAACGGTTGACCAAGATTGTCGAACTTTGACCCCAAACAACCAAACCACATCAATCATAGTCAAAAAGTTGAAGTCAATGAAGGGTGTTTTTGTCAGAGTTATTTAAAAAAAGAAAGAAGATTTGTATTATTTGTTACATGTTGTTATACACGTTGTATAAGACCTTATCTCTACATAGAAAATGGGTCATGTTGCAAAGGGTGTAACACGGTTAAAGAAGTCATGCCTATCATGCCATAGAGAGCAAAGGTTTGACCACACCCATGACCAAAAGCAGATAGGACTTGGTCACATACTTGAAAATTTCCCTCATCATTTTCCACAATGTTCACTGCAAGTTGCTTTTTCGTAGAAATTTAATCATTGTGCCGAGACTTATAATAAGGAAATACTGTTGATTAGAGCAGTTTAGCGCTAACAAAAGATGTCGTGGAAAAAAAGCCTGGGAGATCTGGGAGTTTGATGACAGGAAAGAAACCCTTTCTGGTTAGGACACATCCTGGAACAAATCCCAGCTAGAATATATCCACTGTAGAAATTAATATTCACTTTGAACAAGAATGTCATATCTTACAATCCATATTCCAAACTTTATAAAAATTCTCATTAAATATTTTATAGGCCTTTTGGTGTTGTAACGAACACCTCAGCCATGTACTCTTGAGTTATTGTAAAACAACAACACAAAAAGAAAAATCACCTGTCCCTTCAGACTTGGGCATAAGTACTTGGATCATTATTCACCACTACAGTTCGACGAGGTCGCTCCGAGAACCTCACTTGGCCATACTCCACCATCACGTCTTCCATCTCTTTGTTTGCCCTCCTTGGCTAACGATTGATCCTGACATTAGCGTACGTCAGTTCCTCTTCATCTTTGATCAAAGGCAGAAAATTGAGACTAAATGAAAACTTGAGTAAAAGAATTGCGTTCAAACTACAAATTGGCAAAATGCGTACCTTCAATACTGCTTTGCTTTTTCTTCTGCTTGTAGACAACCGCCAAGCCGAACATTAGGAGGATGAACAGAGCTGAGAGAACGCCCCTTATTATGAGCAAATAATTGTTGCTTTGGTTGCTCTTGGATCCATCGATGAAGGTGTCACAGAGAGTTTCATTGATTTCAGGCAACCACTCAGATATGAGAGTCCCATTGGAAGTGCACTTAATGAACACTATAAGTAAACAAAAACAAAAACATCAACAACCACCAAACTGTATTTAGCGTCACTATATGAATGTGTTCATTCTCACCACAAGACACAAAGACTTCTTTTTGGATTTCACTGACGTTGTTTTTGACAGAGCAGACTAACTGTCCTGATATGGATTGTTTCAGGGTGATGTTGTTTGCTTGAACATCTCCTGAGAGAAGATCCGAGTCTCGCAGTGGTTTTTTGTTTAGGCTCCAGCTGTATTGAAGATTATCCCCTCCCTGGGGCAAGCAAGTCACCGGTTGCTTTCCTTGGAATTGACACTTTGAGACCAGATGGACAGAGATTACAGGATCTGAGACAACATACAAATGTAAATGTCAATACTGGCATAAAGCGGCTCACTGGTTCCCATTGTCATATAAATTGGAGGTGATCTTAATGGGAGACAAGCCCGGGATTAAAGTGTACATAATTTTCGACCATCAGTTCTTTGGACCGCTTACTCTGTTGAGTCATTGGAAGCTGGAGTGTCTCCCAGCTGACTTTAGGCATAGACAAAAATGGTTAAACATATCTATTTATTTTTATATCGCAACAGTTGGCATGAGAGACTACCAAACAGTCCAAACAAAAGACTAAAATTTGTTTGGAAAGAAATGTCTTCCAGAAAAGTTGCATCAAGCAAACATTGTCGTTAAGAAAAGAAAGAAAGTTCCTGTTTTAGAAGGGTGCAGGCAGAGTCCACACAAACATTTGCATAATGATCTACACACGTGTTGTTACTACAATCTGACATATTCAGAGCATTTTTGCCAAGAATAGAAATCCAATATTGTCTGATAAACCTCTATCCTAAAAGACTGAATTCACTTAAGGGTGTAATTTTTATAGTGGTATTTACACTATACCAGTGTTTGCACGTGTACAAATTAAATTAAAAAATACAAAAATTGTTATTCACCTTCAATGACCAATTGCATTGTCCGAGACTGAACTTCTGTTCCCACTGCGTTAAAGATATTAAGAGTATAGTTTCCACTATCATTTCTCATTAGGTTTTTTATCTTCAGCCTCCCATTGTTTTGGGTGAAGCTAATTTTTTCAGGTAATCTAATCTGAATCTGGTTCGGTCTGACTCTAAGTAAGGTGGCTATTCCGTTCCCCCAGTTATAAGCAGTTGTGGCTTTGTCCACCAAACTGAGGACTATTTCACCACCCAGTGGTCCGTAACACAGAGCTCTTTCTCTTCTGCCATCACAGGGCGTATCCATACCTACAAAAGAATAATTAAACAAGTTATCACATAAAAAGGTTTTTAAAAAGGCAAACTTCAAAGTGATTGACAATTCATTTTGCTACTCTGTTTTTTTAATGAGTTGATAAAACAAATGTTTGAAGAGGACAACATTAATGTTTGTAGAATTCGAAGGTCGAGTTAACTATTTTTGTTTTCTTAATTGTTGTGAAAATAATGTAAATTGATTTATAGTGTTTTGGGAAGAGATCTTCCAAATAATCATTCCAGCCAGAACAAATAAGTTGGCTGTAACTGGAACATTTTACGTGTGCATCTGAGCTTTATATGAATCATTTTATTGATATCAATTTTACTTTCAGTTAAAATGAATTGCTGATTTATTTATAAAGACATTTTCTTCAACTGAATTTCCACTGTTCCAAAAAGATTGCAGATTTTTGCAGAGAAATGGAAATGAGGCGAACAAGCTTAAAGGTAAAAACATCATTTCATTATTGCTGCAGATATTTTCGTTAAGAGTGAAATGCCTCACCTTGAGAAAGTGCAAATAGCCACACCACGAGTCCAGCTGTAGCTTTCATATCTTTGACAACGCACTCAGATGCCTCTGAAGGGATGTGAGAAAGAGTATCGAGCAGTTTTTGCATTTGTTCTTTTCATGGCAGAGAGGAAAGGGAAGTTGTACTTCTTGTTTTATCAACATTACGACTTAAGGCCTTCTGATGGAAATCCCTCCAGCTCAAAAGGAGAAAACGACATCAAGTAACGTTTAAGGAGCCGCTTTACGCCGAAATGTTACATAGAGCAGCCATATACAGACCAGGTTTTCGCTTTTTTTCTCTTTCCTTTCTATTTTACCCATTTTGGTCATGACCTCTAATTAAGTATTTTTTTAATGTGAACTTGGTTGGTTGATCTGTTTTGATATGAAATGATATACACATAAATTAACAATACAAAAATGATGACTAATGTATTTATCCCAATCAATTCAATCCACTGTTCACTTTAGACTACTGCTGGAAATGCACTTTCCTTCCCATTCACATTGAGACTGTGGCTCCCTCAGCTGGCAAGACAGTGCAGAAACAAATACAATACTGTAAATGGACGTATTTATCAAGGCAGGGCAATTGAGAACTGATTCTCATTTTCAATGCTGACCTGGCTGAATGTGAAAAGCTAAGCAAATGAACAAACACTGACACAGGCATCGTGGCAAGTAAGCAATGCTCTGGAGTTTTCTTTGGATTTCTCTTAATAATAACAAGCCTGCTGTATTTATATTGCGGGTTGGGATGGGAATTGAGAACCGGGTCTCCCGCAGCAAGATCGTAAAGGTACATTAGCACAATCCAACAAACCCACCAGTAGTAAAGAGGCAGGGTAACAACACAACAAAAACAACATGGTGAACATATCGTATTAATCTTCACCCAGAACAATGATTTTATTCCCCAAATGAAAACACGTGTATCTTAGTAAGTATTTCCCCACTGCAATTTCCCGATACACTTGTATGCATGGCTCCGAGATCTTTTCCTCTTCCAACTCTTTCTAAATAACGCCCTTTCAGGGTTAACGTGATTCCCAAATTCTAAACCCCAAAATCCACATAAAGTCAAGGCTTAGCTGCATTTTGTAAACTACAAAAAAATTAGAAAAAAAATCATAGAGCATTGTCATAATCTGTCTTTAAAAATAAATTATTTATAGTGGAATATATCGTATTTCAGTTTTAGTTCATTGCTCTCCTTAAAAAAGTCACAGGTTACACAATTTAAGGGTTGCAATTGGTCAGCAGTTAAGTCTTTTATTTCATGGATCAAAAAGACCAACTATTTTGTATTTAGGATAAAAATACTGCACATAACTTAATTCTGAAGAGTTACTATACACAACCTAAAATATGTAGCTGAACCTCAATTTTACACGCTTCGGTTCTATGTGACGTTCTGTCTAATGCGGTTTGGTCATGGAACCCAAAGACCCATACGAAGCTAAATGACTAGCACGTAAACCTTACCAATCGTAATTTAATTTCTGTGACTAATTTACAGGCGTTTGCCAAGGAAAAGTCGAAACAGCACTCCATTGTGCAACCACAGAGACGGTGATCTTTATGTTTGATCTTTATGACTGCTTTTGCGAACAGGATAGAAGATCCCTACATGATCGTCTCTCCAATTGGTAATATAATACTTTTGAACAATTATATTGTGTTAATTTTCCTCCAGAACAATGATGTTATTCCCCAAATGCAAACATGTGTATCTTTCCCCATACACTCGTATGTGTGGCTCTGGTTTTATCACACTTCCATGACCTTTGAAATGACACGCTTTCAAGGTTAACGCAATTCCCAAATTCTGGGCCCCAAAGTCCGCTTAACATCGAGGTTCAGCTGTAGCTGTTGATAAACAGTACTGTACTCTAAAATATAAGCAAACTACTCAATTCAAGTACCGTAATTTCCGGTGTATAAGCCGCACCAGCTAAAATTCGGGGATATTTGAGTTTTTTTCTTACATAAGTCGCACCGGACTATAAGCCGCACGTGCACACGAGTTTTTTTTACAAAAAAAGACGGTACACAGAAAGCCTTTTTGAAGTTTGAATAACATGCTTTAACATGTCTTTCTAAACATTGCCTGTGACGCAGCAGTAGTACCGCAGCAACACGGAAGTGTGCGCGCGAGGTATTAACAACGAAATACTGGACACAGAAAGCTTTTTTAAAGTTTTAATCACATACCTTAACATTTCTTTCCAAACACTGCCTGTGGCGCGGCAGTAATACCGCAGCAACACGGTAGCACAGCACTAACAGGGCTGGTTAAAGTAAATGTCAGGTTCAGAATCAGCAAAAGGATCAGCAGACAAAACCAGTGAGGCAGAATGTTGAGTCTTTTCTCGCGAGGAGTGCAATCAGACTTACAGCAGTCCCGAAATACACTAAAAATCTGTTTTACACTCCTCGCTCTTTTTATTTGGAAATGCCCTACCCACAGTGTGAGACGATTAGCCCTTAAGGGGGGGGGGAAAGAGATTGTGGCTTCGTCTCGTAAGAAAAGAAACAAAGAGTAACGCACAAAGTGTTGCGTGCAGATATGGCTATATCAGCAAAACAGTTTAAGCGATATTCTGAGAGATAAAAAGAGAAAGTGACGTTCTTTAAGGAAGATCAGAAGGTTCATGACGCATCGTTTGACGTGTTGTTTTCACGATCTGTTCTGGTGGACGCTGAGCTGTCAGCAGCATCTTGTTTGACACAACCGTCATCTCGCCCCTGACCCAGCCGTAATCCTCCTGTTCTGTTGTACAAGATAAGAATAAGCAAGGCAAAGCAGCAAGCATACTGAACAGTAACATTGTGAATAAGTACTCATTAGAGAACGCATGATAACATATATATACAATTTTTCTAACAGTAAAAGTAAAAAAATAAGCTTCATCGTCTTCATCTTCCTCCTGTGCACTGAAACCGTCGAAGTCTTCCTCCTCAATTTCCGATTGGAATAGCGTTAGATATCCTTCGCCACACACTTTCTCAGTAAATAAAACATACCGGTAAAAGTCACTGAGACGCGGCGGTAACACAGCAGCAACACGGTAGTACAGCACTAACAGGGCTGGTTAAAGTAAAAGTAAAAAAAAGAGCTTCATCGTCTTCATCTTCCTCCTGTGCACTGAAACCGTCGAAGTCTTCCTCCTCAATTTGCTGCAGCTCAACCTCCTTGAAGACACTGCCAGGACAATCGAGGGCACCTCCGACATCCATTTTTTCATTGATTTTCATATTATGTATTACTTGTGCCCTCTCTGCATCCATTACAACCTGGTGATCCTGAAAGGGGGATCCTTCCATCTGTGGTCCCTTCTCAAGATTTCTCATTTTCCCCTGGCAGGGGTTTTTGAGTTTTTCCTTGCCCTTTTAGGAGCTTAAGATCAGGGGATGCTTTGAGAATAATTGTCCATTTTTGTCTATGTGAAGCCCTTTGAGACTGTTTGTGATTTAGGGCTATACAAATAAACTTGACTTGACTTGACTCAATTTCCGATTGGAATAGCGTTAGATATCCTTCGCCACACACTTTCTCAGTATCTCTTTCGTCGTCGTTTTTATCCATTTCTTCTAGCATTTTCCATGATGAGGGTCCACGAAATAAAGAAAAGGGTGCCGCAACACAATGTCATCAACAACGACTGCCTTTAGCTTAAAAGCGGCATCATATGCATTTCTTTTGTCCCCCATAATGATGGTTTGTGTATAAAAGCTTCCTTTCAGTATTGTCCGTCTTGATCGCGTTCTGCGTGATGCGCGAAATGTTGTAAACAAACTAGCACGTCTTCTTCGGCGCATTATCTCTTCTTCGCCTGTCTCGCTCTTGCTTCCTGCTAGAGCGCCCCCTGTAGGCCGGGGGCCGTAAAAATCCATAAGTATGCCGCATTCATTTAAGCCTCAGGGTTCAAAGTAACCTTCTGAATAAAATGCATTAAAAGTTCACATTCATTACAACTTGTTTTTGGTGAGCAAAATGTCAGAAGAATTGAATTAAAATGCTGATTGATTGGGTTTTAATACAATGCAGATGGTCCAAACAGCGCCACTGCCTTGTGTAATCTCTGAGTCACATGGCAGAGTAAGAGAAAGTGTTTAGAGCACAGGTGTCAAACCCAAGGCCCGGGGTCCAGATGTGGCCCACGAAGACAAATTGTGCATCAAATCCGTGTGTCATTACTAGAATTGCAAATTGTCTTCACTTTTAATAATATCTTTTTTTTTAAATATTTGACCAGTTTTTACTCGTCTGATTTGAAAACGAGTTATTTGTCAGTTTGTTTTGTAGCTTTTACTGTATATAATAGTGTTAAGAGTAAAAGTGATCAAGTCATCACAAAAATCACGAAAAAAAATCGTATGTAAGCCGCACCTGACTATAAGCCGCAGGGTTCAAAATTTTGGAAAAAAGTCGCAGCTTATACACCGGAAATTACGGTAAGCTTGATTTTTTTATAAGCACTTGAATTTACTACAGCTCAGAAAACATTATTGCACTCAGAGTCATTGTTAGATAAATTGTATATATATGTTATCATGCGTTCCCTAATGCGTACTTATTAATAAAGTTATTGCGCAGAATGCTTGCTGTTTTTTCTTGCAGACATCACCCAGTCCACAACAAGTCAAACGATGCTGTCTGGCGTTTCCTGACCTTCTACACATCTGGGAATCCAAGATGTTGATGTCTGCACATGTCATTTTGTCTATGCACTCTTTTCACATGACTACTTTGTTTCCCATAACATTCACTTTTCGTTTCTCGTGGGATCCTGTCCGCGACTTCTAGTTTCACATAGAATCTCGTTTCTTCACTCCTGAGACAAAGCCCACGCTTTCCCCCCCACCTATCAGGGGCTAGTCTCACATTGTAGGTAGGGCATTCCTAAATAAAAAGAGAGGAGTGTAAACAAGACCTTTAGTGTATTTCGGATTGATGTAAGTCTGTTTGCACTCCTCGCGAGAAAAGACTCAACATTCTGTCTCACTGGTTTTGTCTGCTGATCCTTTTGCTGAATCTGAACCTAACAGATTTTTGGGGGCTCGTTCCGGAATCTCAATAGGACTATTTCTGGCTCCGGCCGACTTTTCGACGCAGGACAAGTCCTTGGCCAAGGCATATTGAGGAAACCCTTTTCACGGGGCTGACTCGATCAGTTGGCTGGACGCTGGAGTGGTTGACGAGAACATCCGGGGAAAGGCCCAGCAGACTGTGAGTATGAATATTGATTCTGTTGAAGTAATGAAAGTGCAGTGACAAGAGGTCACTTAAAACCTTGACAATTCTAGACCCTATCAAGTGCAATTAGAAACAGTAAATTCTGCTGGGATGTTGGAGTCCCCTGACTGATAAGTCAGTTAAATTCCATGGGAAAGCGGACCCATCTGTTTTCTAGAGAAGTACAGGTAATTTGGAGCAGTTAAATTCCGCTGAGGTGTCGTGGGCCTCCTAATTATCCTTCCTAATGTGTTAGTGTTAGCTTTCTGCTGCCATCTGTGGTGTTTTCTTAACTCTGGTTTAGCTGGTTTGGCTTCTTTATTCGTGAAAAGATCGGTTTTATATTGGCTTTGGGGAAAAAGCAAAAATAGGGTTTTTCTTACACAATAGGAAGGTTGAAGAGTTTAGATTTTGTTAAGTTCCACGGGAGGGCGGACTCCCCTGCTTGCCTGTGAGACGATAATGCGCATCGTGTGTGTGTGTGTGTGTATGGTTTGATTTAGAGTGATCTCATTTGAGCTCTCCTTTATATAAACAGTGGTTTTGTGAGAGCAGAGGAAAGGAGACTTATCACTCATTGAATATTTTACCACTGTCCTGTGAATTAAATTGACTTTAGGACACTGTAGGTGCCATTCAAATTGCCAACTCCGAAAATTAAACAAGCGGACCATGGGAAAATCAATATAGCAAACAAAAGTCGCTACCCCGACATGAATTAAAATGCAAGGGGTCGACATCGAAAATATACAATATATCTTGACAAATGCATATTTTGGACAGAGGTGGTTGCATTATGCGACGTGGCGGTGGCGAGGCTCTCCGCACTTCAGTTGCTCCCCCCACCCTTGTTGTCAGCTGGGAAGATTGTCATGTCTATGTTGTGGGCCCGTGTGTTTGTTTCTGTGTATGTTTGTCTTTGTGTATCAGTTCGTTATTAAAGGTTGGAATTGCGTTAAATTGGTGCACGAAAACGGTGTGCTAGACAATGGTTTATCAGATTTGCATTTTTAAATGTAAAAATTAGAAATTATAGAATAATATGAGAGTTGTGGGCAGAAACTCATCCGACGAGGAGAGTGCCCAACCCTCATAAAAATGTGAGAGTAAGAGAAAACATACATTGTAGGACTGGATAAAATTAGGTTAATGATTAGAAAACAATGGTGTTATTATTATTCTCTAATCCCCTGCATTGCAAATGTCTTCTTGATGCAGATAGGTTAACAGGCTAGGACTTTAGTGAGGAGATAATTTATCAATTGATGGGGGTTAGTAATTGTCCGAATTCTAGTCACATGTTTTGTGGGACCACAGCAACAACATTATATTTAATTTGCAGGCCATTATTTAGTATGATATGACAGTGTCTAGCTAAGTAGACTGTTCTATCAAAAAATGTGAGAGTGAAGGAGGAGGTTTGATTTGTAATCTGACATTTGGGTCCCATTTTGAAGAGTCTCTGCAGGAGCATAGATTGTTTTTGTTTGTTTTTAAAGATATGTTTAACAGTTTATCTCGGTGCAGTAAGGATATAGCAATTTTGCAAGACGCAAAAAAGCAAATTACATTCTCATTTTCCCAGATGAGAGGAAAATTGAAAGATAAGGAAGTCGAAGAAAAGATAAAAAAGAACTTGCTGTTGCACTGACAGGAAGATGATGACACAGTGTCAGCGCGAGCTCGCTTAAGAATCGCAGCTAAGAATGTGATGAATGAAGATGGGACAAATGATGAAATTACAAAGACGGATGTGGTGGTATGGCAAAGCGAACCGTCCTCTCCGTCTTTGTACCCCAAATTAAACAACTCATTGCTTCCTATAATTTTAGAGGTGATGAAGTACAACAGGTTTTCATGGCATCCTTAACCAAACATTGGGCAAGCGTTAAAGGCACCTGGAGTCCTTTTGATCTCCAGGGCCGTCCATTGGGATATAACGGGGTACCATTACAAATACAAATTGACCAACTATTGGGCAGGATAAAAATAAAATTCGAACGTAGAGCAAATTACACAGACATTGGCCGGACCAAACAAAAAACAAGATGAGTTGTTTGAAGACTTTAGACACTGACCTAAAAGAGTGTTCAACTGATGTCTATGATCAACACCTTAAAAATGCTCTACATGCAAATTTGCGACCAGTATTATGTCGATGACAAATATATTCGACTAATTTGTTCGCGGGCCGCGGTGTAGTCATGGCTTCTTTTGGAGGGCTGGTATGACTGGTATGCCCGAGTAGATGTGTGAGCGCCTCATATTGTGGGAGTTGCAGAACGAGCTGACGAGTAACTCGCTTTCAAATCAGACAAATACGAACTGGTCTAATATTTAAACTTACAACATTATTAAGAGGGAAGATAATTTGCAATTCGAGTAATGACATGAATATGAAGCACATTTTGGCACCTGTGCCTTATACAAAGGTGAATTAGGATTAGGAATTGCTTGCAATATAATTACAAATTAGTTAACACCTGTGTGATTGATTGATTGGATGATTGATTAATCGATTGTCAGTGTGAGTGAGTGAGTGAGTGAGTGAGTGAGTGAGTGAGTGAGTGAGTGAGTGAGTGAGTGAGTGAGTGAGTGAGTGACTTTTCTGTCGCCTGCACGTCATCTTTCTTGCATGGCTACGTTGCTGTCTCAGCTGCATCTGACCGTTGAAAGATGCACAACACTCACTCCTGCCACTCTCATTCCCCTTCCTGACGACGGCGAATTCCATGATTGTGTCGATGCTGCCCAACAAGTTGCTAAGGCTCGGCCTGATTTGGCAGATACGCCTCTGCCAGATGGTCATGTGGTTTTTGTTGATGGGTCTTCTAAGAAAAATGAATCTGGTGTGACCCTTACTGGGTATGCCATTGTTACTGCCGACATAGTTTTGGAGGCTGCTACACTGCCGTCCAATATGTCTGCACAGGCCGCTGAGCTCATTGCTTTGACTGGGGCCTGCAAATTGTTTGCAAACAAATCCGTCACTATCTGGACTGATAGTCAGTATGCTTTTGCTACAGTACACGTGTTTGCTCAGCAGTGGAGCAACCGTGGCATGTTAACTTCTGCAGGGAAGCCCGTCACCCATTCCGCATTACTGACTCAACTTTTGGACGCTGTCCAGCTGCCTTTGAAGATAGCAGTTTGCAAATGTGCTGCTCACACTGCGTGCTCTGATCCTGTTTCTCTCTGTAATGCTTTTGCTGACGAATCCGCTAAGGCCGCTGCGGAGGGCCTGCTCCATGTCTTGCCTCGTAGCTTGTTCAAATGGGCTGCTATTTCGAGTCATGGGGTCACCCATGTCTCGACGGGGGGTATGGTGAAACAAGTTGAGGCTATTTATACAACGTACGGCTTTGCAGCTTTTTCAAAACAATTTTGCAGGGCGTGTTTGATCTGTGCTAAACATAACCCGCAAGGCAATTTAAGACCTCAGAAAGGGAAATTCCCAACTCCATTGTATCCGTTTCAGATAATACATATGGATTATATCCAATTACATAAATGTGAAGGGAAAGAATATTGTTTAGTCATAATAGACGCATTTTCTAAATGGGTAGAAACATTTCCTACCAAACATGCTGATGCACTCACAGTGGCAAAGGCCTTATGCAAAGACATCATTCCAAGATACGGCATTCCGGAAACAATTTACAGCGACAATGGTCCACATTTTGTAAATCAAATAGTGCATAATATTGGGAGAATGTTCCACATAAATTTAAAGAACCATTGTTCCTATCATCCGCAATCAGCTGGCCTAGTTGAGAGATTTAACGCAACGATAAAAAACAGATTAAAGAAATGTATGGAGGAAACCAAACGACCATGGACTCAGTGCTTAGACCTGGTCAAAATGTACATAAATATTACAAGTACAACAGGGCTAACTCCCTATGAAACAATGTTTGGAAGGCCTTACAGGCTTCCTCAGTTCAAGAACACATGGGAGATCCCCGAGGAAGCCACGTTAGCTGATTACATGAGAAAAATGTTGGAACGTCAAAAGAATCTAACCAATAACACTGATGATGAACCCATTTCTCCGCAGGAAGACCCCAAAGTGGTACCCGGAGACTGGGTCTTGATCAGGAGTATCAAGAGGAAGAATTGGCATTCACCCAAGTGGGAAGGTCCTTTTTTGGTACTACTCACGACACCTAATGCTTTGAAAATAGCCGAACGCAACACGTGGATTCATTTATCTCATTGTAAAAAGGTGATCTCTGCAGACCCAACCTAAAGTACGGAAGGTGAGCAAAGTCTGGTAATAGTGCCTGATCCTGGTGCCAAGATCCAGGGTTGACACGAAAGCTAGCAGAAGCCAATTTCCAAGACACCAACCCGAAGCTCAGGGTGTTGACTCTGAGGAGATCCAAAAAACATGAACATTAGAGAGTCATTTGATGAGAGCTTTAATCAGGCTGTGGCCTGCGCTAAGTCTGTCATGTGTTTTTGGTTGCTTTTGCTGGGTTGTGTTACCATTGTGTTTTTTTCGGGGGTTACTTTATTTGGAGGGATAGAGTACCATGAGCCTCGAACATCATTCTCTCCGGCGACTGCTAACGCTAATTCTAGTCGATGTGGCTCATGGGGAGAACTTGCTAGACATAAGCGCGACGCTAAATCCCCTTTTGATCATGTTGTTTGTGTTCCAGGAGCAGTCCGTGTTCCAACCTGTGTACCATGGCTTTTGTCTTGGGCTTATAATAACTCATTAATGTTTACTGTGGCTCCTAACACATCTTCTTCTATTATTTTACCTTTGAAAAGTTTGAAAGGGTTTCGTAATGGTCGCCCCACTACTGGAGATAGATGGCTCGGGTATTGGTGGTATTTAACTGGCCACCCGGTTAACACCGGCTGGGGCACCCTTGTCACCACACAAATGCGAGGGTATTGGCCCTCTGGTTCCAGTGACGAGGCTGTGTTCTTTGCTAAACGGGTGACTTTGATAAATCGGGGCACAAGCCTCCTTTTGACTCTTACACTCCCTGATGGTCATATTCGTCCTCCCAATGCCACCTTGTTTAACACTTCTTGTTGGGGTTTTCAACTGTGGGCTTGGTCCTCTGGAATCGATCCTCGCTTTCCTGTTGCTATTTGCCTTAATAGAACAATGTCGGTCGCAGACCGTCCCGTTACAAATAAATACACCCTGTCGGCAGGAGCGAAAATCACGAGTACGCTCCTCACTGATGTAGACAGCTATTTTGTGGCCTCCACAGGGATAAGCGGTCATACTAACAACTGGCTTCTTATGGCTGAGCAGGCCGCAAAGATGGCTGGCGCCAGTTGCGTTGCATGCATGGGTCCAAGACCTCTTTTGAAAATCATACCTGCGAATATAGGTCCTAAGTGTGCTGTTACTTTAATGTTAAGCCTGTCCATTTCACCCACTCATGATTGTTTTAAATGGGATAGGGTTTACCCTGTTGCCTCTATGACAAAATATAAACCCCTTTTTTCGTCCGATGTAGCTAAGGGTAATTTTACATGTATTAGATTGCCTGGTACCGGTGAGAAGCTCGGCGCCCTGCCTCCTCTATGGTGTGCGTCCATGACCAATGTCGCTGCCCCTTTTTTGCCCATTGCTCGTAGTGATGTTTGGTTTTGGTGTAATAGTAACAAACTTTATGATAGGTTGCCTTTCGACAGCTCCGGAATTTGCGCTTTGGTGACCCTATTGCTACCTGTTCATTTGTTACCGATGTCCTCTTATGATCTAACATCTTTTGCTAAGTCCGTGGTTCCCGTTTTCTGGCAGAGAACGAAACGAAGCGCCGAGTGGCGGGGCGCGGCTAATCCAACTTACATTGACGCCATTGGTGTTCCTAGAGGAGTACCGGATGAGTATAAGCTGGTGAATCAGATAGCAGCTGGTTTTGAATCCGCCCTGTGTTGGTGGTGTACTATTAACAAAAATGTTGACAGGATTAACTACGTCCATTACAACGTGCAGAGGCTTGGAAACTGGTCCGAGGCGGGTTTCAGGGCGGTCCACTCCCAACTGGCCGCTACCTCCCTCATGGCTTTCCAGAATCGAATGGCCCTTGACATGCTACTCTCAAAGGAGGGCGGTGTCTGCGCCATGTTCGGTGAGCAATGTTGCACGTTTATTCCGAATAATACTGCAGCCGGCGGAAGCCTGTCCCAGGCCCTTGAGGGCCTGCGGACCTTGAACGGGGAGATGAAGGAGCACAGTGGGGTGAACACAGACGTTTGGACCGACTGGTTGGACGTGTTCGGAAAGTACCGCACCCTGGTTTCCTCTGCTCTGGTCTCCATAGCCGTTTTCTCTGCCATTTTGACCTTGTGTGGATGTTGTTGCATCCCTTGTCTCCGATCCCTAATTAACAGACTAATTACAACTGCTATCTCTCCACCAGCTGAGACTTTCCCGTTGCTCCAAAGGGATGACCTTTCGATCGACGCGGGTTCCTTCTCTAGTGACGACCCGGTCGGCGACTCTTTTGTGGTAAACCTGTCCGGTTTGTTTCTTGACCCTAGCTTTGCCGATTATGACTCAGTTTCCTCCTGTGTGTAAGTTAGTTCTTGCGAAATGTGATCCCTCGGCTGAAAATCTTTTTGAAGTGGCCATGTGGGTGATGTGTTGTTCTCCGGGAACTTATGATAAAACAGGGGGGAATTGTTAGATAAATTGTATATATATGTTATCATGCGTTCCCTAATGCGTACTTATTAATAAAGTTATTGCGCAGAATGCTTGCTGTTTTTTCTTGCAGACATCACCCAGTCCACAACAAGTCAAACGATGCTGTCTGGCGTTTCCTGACCTTCTACACATCTGGGAATCCAAGATGTTGATGTCTGCACATGTCATTTTGTCTATGCACTCTTTTCACATGACTACTTTGTTTCCCATAACATTCACTTTTCGTTTCTCGTGGGATCCTGTCCGCGACTTCTAGTTTCACATAGAATCTCGTTTCTTCACTCCTGAGACAAAGCCCACGCTTTCCCCCCCACCTATCAGGGGCTAGTCTCACATTGTAGGTAGGGCATTCCTAAATAAAAAGAGAGGAGTGTAAACAAGACCTTTAGTGTATTTCGGATTGATGTAAGTCTGTTTGCACTCCTCGCGAGAAAAGACTCAACATTCTGTCTCACTGGTTTTGTCTGCTGATCCTTTTGCTGAATCTGAACCTAACAGTCATATTTGCTGTTTTAATTTAATCCGTGTTGAAAATTGTCTTGCGCATGATCACTCATTTTCCAGAATTCCACTGCAGCCTTTTTTTTCTTGGATTTACCATGACCTTGAAATAAACCAGAAAATCATTAATATATTGTCACAATAACTAATTTCTACAAATTGTCTGTGAGCGAGTCATACCTGACTTCCTGTTTCTCCTTCTTTTCTTGTACAAGCAACAAGACAAAACTACAATTACAAGCACAGCAGCCAGTGCAGAACAAACTGGAATCACGATTGATAAAAGGTTTTCTGAAACAAAGACATAAGAAATGTAACTGTAAAATACAATTTTACAAATCATATAAAACTCCAAATTGATATAATGGACAAACAATTAAGTGGAATCTGCCAAACGAAGTGCTTCAAAAAGCGATACCAACAAAACAGCAAAAACTATGTCACATATGATTATCATTTAAATTCTTGGAGGTTATACAATACATTTGACATCATTACAGCAAATATGACACTTATATTCAGTGAGAATTTCCCTTCTCCAACAATTTGTTTGGATGGAAGTTGAGCCACGACATAACAAAAAGTTGGGCCCCTACAGATTCGGAATTTGCCATTTAGGAATTTGCCTATTCACATTTTTTTTATCCTATCCTTTACATTTGGAGTAAAATTCCCCTGTTTTCTGTTTTTGTGCTTTGACCAACTGAACAGTATTGGTTCGAGACAATCTTGTGGCATCTTGGTACCAAGAAAATGCGTTGAAGTGGATGTGAAATTTCATTTGATGCATCTTTAGGCAATTTTAAAACTATTTTGGGGGGTGCCCAAATTGTCATCAATCATGGGAGGACTCTGTCCCTATCCATGTGATTACTAAGCACTAGTCAAGTTTACTTATATAGCCCTAAATCACAGACAAGTCTCAAAGGGCTTCACTTGTGCAAAATTGACAATTATTCTCAACATTCTCTGATTTTGAAATTAATTGACTGTCGATCATTTCGTATGAAAAATTGGTACAACTTAGAAATCAAGAGGTGTTACAGAACATATTGTGTTCTTCCACTGGCCGCATTTGTATTGTTTTTTTCCGTGCAAGGAGTTAATTGCATTGTTATACCTATAATTTCGGTTGAATTTTATATAGAACATTCTAAATAAGAATTATTCTGTGTAAAATGAAACCATTATTTAAAAAACAAAATTTTTTTTCGCTTAGTTGACAAAAATTGATTGTTTTTCGTATTTGACTTCATTCTTACCCTGAACATCCAGTTCCAACGTGATGGTTTTGACAATGCGCCCATTCAGATCAAAAACTTCCACCATGTATTGACCCGAGTCATTCCTCTCAACGTTGGAAATCTTTAAAGTTCCATTGTCCATGAAAAACTCTGTTCTGTTCCTGAAAGCTTCCTGTATCCACGGCTTTTCCTTTTTAATGGTAAACACAGGAATGGATCCGCTGGTAAGCAGTTTCTTACATCGCAGCTGATGGCCCCTCACGTTGAGCATCAATTGGATGTACACCGACCCTCCAAGAGTGACGGAGCAATGAGAGCTTTCCAAGGTGCCGTTACATTTAGATTCACCTGGAGAAAGAATAGCTGCAAGTCGGCGCAAAACATTAAAATTTACACTTCATTGTTATTGATGCATTACTCCTGATGCAAACATTACCGTCAGCCGTTCCACCAAAGAGAAGAAGAAGAATGAAAACCTGTCCCATATTACTGTTTTCTATAGAAAGATTGGTGCAGAAAGACTTCGAATCATGAGTGATTTTACAGGAAGTGGGTAAGTCAAGAAGGAAGGAAGTTGAGTAAGTTGGCTTACTTCTCCTTTGAAGACCTCTAGCTGTCTGCCACTTGATTTTAATGCACCTTCAATAAACAGTGAAAACAACAGAAAGCTTGACAACCATAAAATAGTACACTGGGAAAAATCTCCTAAATGTAAAGGTAAATGTGGTTTAATTTCAAAAGGAAGCAAACTATATGTACATATACAGGGTCCGGCAAAATGATCTGACACGTTTGTAGGTTTAATAAAATACAAATAAATTAAAGAAACAAAAAAGTTTTTTTTATTTTCGAAAAGTACAAATAATGCCATGAAACGAAACGAAACAAAACGGCATTATATGTACTTTTCGAAAATAAAAAAAACCAAAACCTTTTTTGTTTCTTTAATTTATTTGCATTTTATTAAACATACAAATGTGTCAGATCATTTTGCCGCACCCTGTATGTATATATATATATATATATATATATATATTTATTTTTTGTATGCGAAATTGATTTGCACCACTGTTATCATACAACGGAGCTGCTATAGAGGAGCGATAAAAGGCATTTTAAAAATCACATGGTAAGCACGTTCTTAAAGTTTGCTTTATTGTACACTGGATTCATAAGACTTACATATGTATGTAAAATTACATTTGCTGCTAGCCTTTTTGTTCACAACACTGACTAAATACATAGATTGTTCATCATTATTTTGATATAAATGCCTTATGTCATCAAATGTTTCATATTGGTTTAACTTTCTAGATCTAACATATTGCGTGGTTTCACTTTTAATTTTTTTTTTTCCATACATTCGTGACACTATAGAAAATGTGACCTATACAGTACATTGATATATTGAGGAACAAACATAGTAACCTTGTTTGGCAAAAGAAACATGGAAATATAAGTGTAATTAGCTCATTGTAAAGTAATTTATTGCAGACATTTCTAATGTCTGTGACTTTGTCCTTAGACTGATCAATCTACCTGAAAGTAAAACATACAGCATTTCTGAGGTAGCAGCGTCTTCCCATACTGTGAAAGAGATGCAGTACAGAACAAAGTCTACAGCCCAAACACACATAACACGTTATATAAGTCTACAATGCAAACATCAACATTAAATACATTATGAGCGATTGAATGCTGCCAACGCAATAAGGCAATGGGCCTTTTGGCTAAAAGTAGCATCATCTTAATGATGTTTGAATAGACAATTCTATACAATACTGTTTCCATTCTTCAAAAGGCCCAGTGCGTATGCTGTGCTTGACATTGCAGGAACAGAAATAGACTTACTGGGGTCCATGCATGACATTGGTAACTGCAAGATTTCACCTTGCCGATTATGTAGTTGGCCGTGTATGTGACGTGGGCAGTGTAATCCTTCCCTACGGTACACCACTTGCGCCAGGAGTTTGACCAGCTTTTGGAAAGTCTAAAGCCTAGTTTCCTTTTGTAAAACAATTTTCTGGGGGGTGGCAGGAACACCCAGTGAGGTGGACCATGTCTGCTCGAATGAACTAGGCCATTGATTCGGCAAGAAAATAACGATGCAGCCGTTTTTAGGCCAAGCGCAAGCTACTTTGTTACCAAATTGTCGGATGAGTGTGGGGCGAGGGAAACCGTCAGCATGAAAATGAAGTTAGTCCCATTTTGCGCCAACTGCATTCATGCCAATCTACTAAAATAGAGCCCAGACTCTGTGATATTCATTTGTCTTGCTTTTATATAGTCATATCCTGTTGGACATGATCCTAGTGTTGAGTCTCTTGAAAAATGATCTGCTATGAGACAGTTTAATCTTTTTCTTCCAGTCCATATTCTTCTTTGGATAAAATGTGTCCCGGCTGTCTTCTTCCTCATCAGCCATCCATGGAACCCAGGCACCACCATTCAGGCTGGGGTCAGCCCGTTGGTCCTCTGATGGGTACCGTACTGGGGCGGCAGTACGGTTGTAGTACACCAGTCTCGCCATCAACTCTTTGACCACATCTGGTCTCTGCTCTGAGAGGTCACAACGTTCATAGGGATCTCCAGAGCTATTGAAAAGCCATACTGATTTCTTGAGTTCAGTGTGCCGCTCAAGGTTCCACCAGCTGACAGGGAAGCTCGGAAGCACCTGCAGTGGTGTCCAGTCTCCGTAACCAGGATCTCCGGTCAGCAATTTCCAGTCTCCAGCTCGGATTGAGGCCTGCACGGCTGTATTCCAAATCCCATATCCTTTCTGTAAGGAGCCGCTGCGCGCACGGTTATAGAGAGGGTCGATGTTGTGAAGGATCTCTAATCTGGGAGACTCCTTCCCCTCACTGATGGCATCCCAGACATCAAATCCATCTACCCCTTTTGTAAGGGACTCGTTGCTCCCTGCCAGGCGTACAAGTGTAGGGTACCAGTCAGTGATGTGCATCAGGGCTTTGCTCACCCTCCTCTTTCTCCTCAACAGAGGACTGTGGACAAATCCCAAGCCTGGGACTCCACCTTCCCAGTATTACATGAAAACAATACAGTCCTGTTTTGAGAGTAAGTCCTTGCACTGATTCATTTGCCATACGTGACAAAAATGATTGGCCTGGCAACTACAACGTGATGGGGAAAAAATAATCTATTTTTCATTATGGTGAATGATTGGACTTTTGTATTTTGCAGGAGGGAAGACTCGCACAAAGGAAAAATACAGGGTGGTGTACACGGACCACCAGCGCCAGGAACTGGAGAACGAGTTTCAGTTCAACCGCTACATCACAATGAGGCGCAAGTCTGAGCTCTCCATGGCACTGAACCTCTCTGAAAGACAGGTGAGAGCCTGGGGCTCAGTAGGAATTTGTCATATTCCTACTCAGCTTCTTTTTTGGGGGGGGGGGTTCTGAATTATTTCAATTTCAATCACTTATTCTACAATTGTGTAAACGTTGGAAGTACAACATTATAATACAAAAACAAGGGCTAAAAAGGTTATACTAAATCAGAGGTTTTTGTGTTGCTTTTTTTCTAGCACTTAAATTAGATTTAAATAAATCTTTAAAATCATTTGACACAATAAGATGAATGCAGTAAGGTGGATGCAATTGCATTAGTCATCTACTTCGATTAGATTTGTTCACTTAATAAACACTTGGAGTCTTTCAAGCGGTCACCTTCACGAAGACAAGTTCACAAAATTCTACTCAACAAGTGTGGTGTAAAAATACAAAATCAGTAAATCATAAAACATATTACAATGATAACTAAAAAAAATCTGTGGCCTTATCACTGCACTTTTCATGTTTCATGTAACAATATGTAAACGTGTGGACTGCACTTCACAAGCACTGAATTTATCAAGGCTTTATCAAGGGCAACCGACGGCTCTGTTTTGTCTGTTCACAACAATTCTTGCTTTTTACTACATTTACCAGGTGGAGATCTGGTTTCAGAACAGACGTGCCAAAGAACGGAAGATACACCGGAAGAAGCTGCAAGATTCACAGCAGCCCTCCACGTCTACTTCCACCCCACCTGTGCCTACAGGGGCCAGTGATGGTCACAATGTCCCAAGCCCAGGCAGCAATATTCTGTCTAATGCCATGTCGGAGGAATACAAGATGGAGTTCATATAATTGGGAAGATTTTTTTTTTTTTTTTTACAGGATGCGAGAAGAGATCAGTGAAATGGTGACATGATGAACTGTGAGCCATTTACAAGAAGGGCATTAGTCTCAAATGAACTATTTTTGACAACTTTAATCTGTGAATGTGAATCACTCCACAGATACTGTTAGAACCGAGAATTAATAGATCCAAATGGTCACAATGCAGAAAAATGTTCAAATTGACACTGTTGGGATTTGTTCAGATATTTTGAAGAGTCTGTGCAGTAAAGACTTTCTTTTGTTTACTATGCTTGAAATACTATATGTAACAATGTGAATTGCACTTGAGCACAGGAGGGAGTAATTCCATGTAAAAACAGACTTGGTAATTATTTTGAGACAAGTAAAATGATATTTTTTATATCCTGGAAACAGAAAGAAAGAAGTGAGAAAGAATGTTCTGTTTGTCACAAGTAGGAAAAGAGTGAGAAAAGCAACCACGTTCCGTTTTTCATAGCTCTGATTATATCGCAAGTTTAGAAAGTTTGGGCTTGTAGTGAATGTAGGCAAAATGCGTTGTTTTGAAGGTGGAAAAAAAACATTCATGACAGGAATAGTCTAATCAGTGACTCTGTAGGAAAGGTGAAAGGTTTCATGCTAATACAAGTATTTGATAGACAACAGCCACATCCTGACGAGCAGTCGCAAATTGCTCAACAGCATGTCAAACAACCGACTAACAAGCCTGCCAGGAAAATGATGAACTGCTGGGGATGTTTTAGTCGTAGGAAGCCTGTGGAGCATTAAAGGAACATTACAGGCTATTTGAATTCACATTTAACATTTTTATCTCTTTGACATGAGTGAGTGGCCTTTACACTTCCACAAACATACACACACACACACGCACGCACACACACACGCATATACGCACACATGATTTAAAGTTAAAAAAAGAGAAATCACAGACTTTTTTGCTTCTTTGTTTGTTTTTGTTTTTTTATTTTTGTTTGCTTGTTGTATTAAGTACTGTAAAAGTAAGTCTGCTGCAGGCTCCTTTCGGACGTCTTCTCAACTTTTGGTTCAAAAAACAGAAGGAAAGGTTTCAAAAGACCAATGAGGCATTTTGCTGTTGGACTGTCTAGTGAAAAGAGTCAACGTGTTTCAGTCATTTTTAATAAAAAAAAATTTAAAAAAAATATATATATATATATGTTTGGCTGAGCAGTATACAAGATTATTGCAATTATTTGTTTTGAATTCTTTAGAGCTATTGATGCATGTTGCATAATGTAATTCCCAGTGAATCACAAAGTGCGATACTTGTGATCTTCGAGTTTCCTCAAGTGCTACATAAAATAATCACCGAGTAAAATGTTCAAATTTTGCATGTCATGTTACAGAGGCTTTCTTTTTTATTTCAATTCAGAATAGCACGCGTTAAGAATAGTTCAGTTGTATTTAACTTTTAAGTTCAATACGTTTGCATTTAATCCATTTTATGATCAATACATAGGATTACAATTATTAGTAATTTAAAACTGGGTTACTTTGGTGCTTCGGAGCCAAAATGCCAAGGACTTTTTGTTATTTTACTTTTTTACTCTAGAAATTATTGAAGTATTTAAGGCATGCTACTAAGCATGGGAGTTCCTGTTTTTACTAACAAAGATGTCTATTGTCAGAGAAAAATAATATATAAAAACTCCATTTAATTAAAACTTTGTGGAAAGAAATCTGTGTCATTCAGGAAGATTGAACTACTTTAAATGAGGCTAGAACGATTGTCAGTCTTAGTAGATTATGTCCGTCAAAAGTTCAACTGCGTTTTAAGGAGAGCGTTCAGTTAAAAATAATCTCAGGTGGGTGTTTGAGGACATAAACATGTTTGATGGGCCTGTGAATCAGCTAAACGGTTGACCAAGATTGTCGAACTTTGACCCCAAACAACCAAACCACATCAATCATAGTCAAAAAGTTGAAGTCAATGAAGGGTGTTTTTGTCAGAGTTATTTAAAAAAAGAAAGAAGATTTGTATTATTTGTTACATGTTGTTATACACGTTGTATAAGACCTTATCTCTACATAGAAAATGGGTCATGTTGCAAAGGGTGTAACACGGTTAAAGAAGTCATGCCTATCATGCCATAGAGAGCAAAGGTTTGACCACACCCATGACCAAAAGCAGATAGGACTTGGTCACATACTTGAAAATTTCCCTCATCATTTTCCACAATGTTCACTGCAAGTTGCTTTTTCGTAGAAATTTAATCATTGTGCCGAGACTTATAATAAGGAAATACTGTTGATTAGAGCAGTTTAGCGCTAACAAAAGATGTCGTGGAAAAAAAGCCTGGGAGATCTGGGAGTTTGATGACAGGAAAGAAACCCTTTCTGGTTAGGACACATCCTGGAACAAATCCCAGCTAGAATATATCCACTGTAGAAATTAATATTCACTTTGAACAAGAATGTCATATCTTACAATCCATATTCCAAACTTTATAAAAATTCTCATTAAATATTTTGTAGGCCTTTTGGTGTTGTAACGAACACCTCAGCCATGTACTCTTGAGTTATTGTAAAACAACAACACAAAAAGAAAAATCACCTGTCCCTTCAGACTTGGGCATAAGTACTTGGATCATTATTCACCACTACAGTTCGACGAGGTCGCTCCGAGAACCTCACTTGGCCATACTCCACCATCACGTCTTCTATCTCTTTGTTTGCCCTCCTTGGCTAACGATTGATGCTGACATTAGCGTACGTCAGTTCCTCTTCATCTTTGATCAAAGGCAGAAAATTGAGACTAAATGAAAACTTGAGTAAAAGAATTGTGTTCAAACTACAAATTGGCAAAATGCGTACCTTCAATACTGCTTTGCTTTTTCTTCTGCTTGTAGACAACCGCCAAGCCGAACATTAGGAGGATGAACAAAGCTGAGAGAACGCCCCTTATTATGAGCAAATAATTGTTGCTTTGGTTGCTCTTGGATCCATCGATGAAGGTGTCACAGAGAGTTTCATTGATTTCAGGCAACCACTCAGATATGAGAGTCCCATTGGAAGTGCAGTTAATGAACACTATAAGTAAACAAAAACAAAAACATCAACAACCACCAAACTGTATTTAGCGTCACTATATGAATGTGTTCATTCTCACCACAAGACACAAAGACTTCTTTTTGGATTTCACTGACATTGTTTTTGACAGAGCAGACTAACTGTCCTGATATGGATTGTTTCAGGGTGATGTTGTTTGCTTGAACATCTCCTGAGAGAAGATCCGAGTCTTGCAGTGGTTTTTTGTTTAGGCTCCAGCTGTATTGAAGATTATCCCCTCCCTGAGGCAAGCAAGTCACCGGTTGCTTTCCTTGGAATTGACACTTTGAGACCAGATGGACAGAGATTACAGGATCTGAGACAACATACAAATGTAAATGTCAATACTGGCATAAAGCGGCTCACTGGTTCCCATTGTCATATAAATTGGAGGTGATCTTAATGGGAGACAAGCCCGGGATTAAAGTGTACATAATTTTCGACCATCAGTTCTTTGGACCGCTTACTCTGTTGAGTCATTGGAAGCTGGAGTGTCTCCCAGCTGACTTTAGGCATAGACAAAAATGGTTAAACATATCTATTTATTTTTATATCGCAACAGTTGGCATGAGAGACTACCAAACAGTCCAAACAAAAGACTAAAATTTGTTTGGAAAGAAATGTCTTCCAGAAAAGTTGCATCAAGCAAACATTGTCGTTAAGAAAAGAAAGAAAGTTCCTGTTTTAGAAGGGTGCAGGCAGAGTCCACACAAACATTTGCATAATGATCTACACACGTGTTGTTACTACAATCTGACATATTTAGAGCATTTTTGCCAAGACTAGAAATCCAATATTGTCTGATAAACCTCTATCCTAAAAGACTGAATTCACTTAAGGGTGTAATTTTTATAGTGGTATTTACACTATACCAGTGTTTGCACGTGTACAAATTAAATTAAAAAATACAAAAATTGTTATTCACCTTCAATGACTAATTGCAGTGTCCGAATCTGAATTTCCGCTCCCGATGCGTTAAGGATAGAAAGAGTATAGTTTCCACTATCATTTCTCATTAGGTTTTTTATCTTCAGCCTCCCATTGTTTTGGGTGAAGCTAATTTTTTCAGGTAATATAATCTGAATCTGGTTCGGTCTGACTTTAAGTAAGGTGGCTATTCCGTTCACCCAGTTATAAGTAGTTGTGGCTTTGTCCACCAAACTGAGGACTATTTCACCACCCAGTGGTCCGTAACACAGAGCTCTTTCTCTTCTGCCATCACAGGGCGTATCCATACCTACAAAAGAATAATTAAACAAGTTATCACATAAAAAGGTTTTTAAAAAGGCAAACTTCAAAGTGATTGACAATTCATTTTGCTACTCTGTTTTTTTAATGAGTTGGTAAAACAAATGTTTGAAGAGGACAACATTAATGTTTGTAGAATTCGAAGGTCTAGTTAACTATTTTTGTTTTCTTAATTGTTGTGAAAATAATATAAATTGATTTATAGTGTTTTGGGAAGAGATCTTACAAACAATAATTCCAGCCAGAACAAATAAGTTGGCTGTAACTGGAACATTTTACGTGTGCATCTGAGCTTTAAGTGTATCATAATATATGAATCATTTTATTGATATCGATTTTACTTTCAGTTAAAATTAATTGCTGATTTATTTATAAAGACATTTTCTTCAACTGAATTTCTACTGTTCCAAAAAGATTGCAGATTTTTGCAGAGAAATGGAAATGAGGCGAACAAGCTTAAAGGTAAAAACATCATTTCATTATTGCTGCAGATATTTTCGTTAAGAGTGAAATGCCTCACCTTGAGAAAGTGCAAATAGCCACACCAGGAGTCCAGCTGTAGCTTTCATATCTTTGACAACGCACTCAGATGCCTCTGAAGGGATGTGAGAAAGAGTATCGAGCAGTTTTTGCATTTGTTCTTTTCATGGCAGAGAGGAAAGGGAAGTTGTACTTCTTGTTTTATCAACATTACGACTTAAGGCCTTCTGATGGAAATCCCTCCAGCTCAAAAGGAGAAAACGACATCAAGTAACGTTTAAAGAGCCGCTTTACACCGAAATGTTACATAGAGCAGCCATATACAGACCAGGTTTTCGCTTTTTTTCTCTTTCCTTTCTATTTTACCCATTTTGGTCATGACCTCTAATTAAGTATTTTTTTAATGTGAACTTGGTTGGTTGATCTGTTTTGATATGAAATGATATACACATAAATTAACAATACAAAAATGATGACTAATGTATTTATCCCAATCAATTCAATCCACTGTTCACTTTAGACTACTGCTGGAAACGCACTTTCCTTCCCATTCACATTTAGACTGTGGCTCCCTCAGCTGGCAAGACAGTGCAGAAACAAATACAGTACTGTAAATGGACGCATTTATCAAGGCAGGGCAATTGAGAACTGATTCTCATTTTCAATGCTGACCTGTCTGAATGTGAAAAGCTAAGCAAATGAACAAACACTGACACAGGCATCGTGGCAAGTAAGCAATGCTCTGGAGTTTTCTTTGGATTTCTCTTAATAATAACAAGCCTGCTGTATTTATATTGCGGGTTGGGATGGGAATTGAGAACCGGGTCTCCCGCAGCAAGATCGTAAAGGTACATTAGCACAATCCAACAAACCCACCAGTAGTAAAGAGGCAGGGTAACAACACAACAAAAACAACATGGTGAACATATCGTATTAATCTTCACCCAGAACAATGATTTTATTCCCCAAATGAAAACACGTGTATCTTAGTAAGTATTTCCCCACTGCAATTTCCCGATACACTTGTATGCATGGCTCCGAGATCTTTTCCTCTTCCAACTCTTTCTAAATAACGCCCTTTCAGGGTTAACGTGATTCCCAAAATCCACATAAAGTCAAGGCTTAGCTGCATTTTGTAAACTACAAAAAAATTAGAAAAAAAATCATAGAGCATTGTCATAATCTGTCTTTAAAAATACATTATTTATAGTGGAATATATCGTATTTCAGTTTTAGTTCATTGCTCTCCTTAAAAAAGTCACAGGTTACACAATTTAAGCGTTGCAATTGGTCAGCAGTTAAGTCTTTTATTTCATGGATCAAAAAGACCAACTATTTTGTATTTAGCATAAAAATACTGCACATAACTTAATTCTGAAGAGTTACTATACACAACCTAAAATATGTAGCTGAACCTCAATTTTACACGCTTCGGTTCTATGTGACGTTCTGTCTAATGCGGTTTGGTCATGGAACCCAAAGACCCATACGAAGCTAAATGACTAGCACGTAAACCTTACCAATCGTAATTTAATTTCCGTGATTAATTTACAGGCGTTTGCCAAGAAAAAGTCGAAACAGCACTCCATTGTGCAACCACAGAGACAGTGATCTTTATGTTTGATCTTTATGACTGCTTTTGCGAACAGGATAGAACATCCCTACATGATCGTCTCTCCAATTGGTAATATAATACTTTTGAACAATTATATTGTGTTAATTTTCCTCCAGAACAATGATGTTGTTCCCCAAATGCAAACATGTGTATCTTTCCCGATACACTTGTATGCATGGCTCTGGTTTTATCACACTTCCATGACCTTCGAAATGACAAGCTTTCAAGGTTAACGCAATTCCCAAATTCTGGGCCCGGAAGTCCGCATAACATCGAGGTTCAGCTGTAGCTGTTGATAAACAGTACTGTACTCTAAAATATAAGCAAACTACTCAATTCAAGTACCGTAATTTCCGGTGTATAAACCGCACCGGTTTATAAGCCGTACCAGCTAAAATTCGGGGATATTTTAGTTTTTTTTCTTACATAAGCCGCACCGGACTATAAGCCGCACGTGCACACGAGTTTTTTACAAAGAAAGACAGTACACAGAAAGCCTTTTAGAAGTTTGAATAACATGCTTTACCATGTCTTTCTAAACATTGCCTGTGACGCAGCAGTAGTATCGCAGCAACACGGAAGTGTGCGCGCGAGTTATTAACGAAGAAATACTGGACACAGAAAGCTTTTTTAAAGTTTCAATAACATACCTTAACATTTCTTTCCAAACACTGCCTGTGGCGTGGCAGTAATACCGCAGCAACACGGTAGCACAGCACTAACAGGGCTGGTTAAAGTAAAACTAAAAAAAAGAGCTTCATCGTCTTCATCTTCCTCCTGTGCACTGAAACCGTCAAAGTCTTCCTCCTCAATTTCCGATTGGAATAGCGTTAGATATCCTTCGCCACACACTTTTTCAGTATCTCTTTCGTCGTCGTTTTTATCCATTTCTTCTAGCATTTTCCATGATGAGGGTCCACGAAATAAAGAAAAGGCTGCCGCAACGCAATGTCATCAACATCGACTGCCTTTAGCTTAAAAGCGGCATCATATGCATTTCATTTGTCCCCCATGATGACGGTTTGTGTATAAAGGCTTCCTTTCAGTAATGTCCGTCTTGATCGCGTCCTGCGTGATGCGCGAAATGTTGTAAACAAACTAGCACGTCTTCTTCGGCGCATTATCTCTTCTTCCCCTGTCTCGCTCTTGCTTCCTGCTAGAGCGCCCCCTGTAGGCCGGGGGCCGTAAAAATCCATAAGTATGCCGCATTCATTTAAGCCTCAGGGTTCAAAGTAACCTTCTGAATAAAATGCATTAAAAGTTCACATTCATTACAACTTGTTTTTGGTGAGCAAAATGTCAGAAGAATTGAATTAAAATGCTGATTGATTGGGTTTTAATACAATGCAGATGGTCCAAACAGCGCCACTGCCTTGTGTAATCTCTGAGTCACATGGCAGAGTAAGAGAAAGTGTTTAGAGCACAGGTGTCAAACCCAAGGCCCGGGGTCCAGATACGGCCCGCCACATCATTCTATGTGGCCCACGAAGACAAATTGTGCATCAAATCCGTGTGTCATTACTAGAATTGCAAATTGTCTTCACTTTTAATAATATCTTTTTTTTTAAATATTTGACCAGTTTTTACTCGTCTGATTTGAAAACGAGTTATTTGTCAGTTTGTTTTGTAGCTTTTACTGTATATAATAGTGTTAAGAGTAAAAGTGATCAAGTCATCACAAAAATCACGAAAAAAAATCGTATGTAAGCCGCACCTGACTATAAGCCGCAGGGTTCAAAATTTTGGAAAAAAGTCGCAGCTTATACACCGGAAATTACGGTAAGCTTGATTTTTTTATAAGCACTTGAATTTACTACAGCTCAGAAAACATTATTGCACTCAGAGTCATATTTGCTGTTTTAATTTAATCCGTGTTGAAAATTGTCTTGCGCATGATCACTCATTTTCCAGAATTCCACTGCAGCCTTTTTTTTCTTGGATTTACCATGACCTTGAAATAAACCAGAAAATCATTAATATATTGTCACAATAACTAATTTCTACAAATTGTCTGTGAGCGAGTCATACCTGACTTCCTGTTTCTCCTTCTTTTCTTGTACAAGCAACAAGACAAAACTACAATTACAAGCACAGCAGCCAGTGCAGAACAAACTGGAATCACGATTGATAAAAGGTTTTCTGAAACAAAGACATAAGAAATGTAACTGTAAAATACAATTTTACAAATCATATAAAACTCCAAATTGATATAATGGACAAACAATTAAGTGGAATCTGCCAAATGAAGTGCTTCAAAAAGTGATACCAACAAAACAGCAAAAACTATGTCACACATGATTATCATTTAAATTCTTGGAGGTTATACAATACATTTGACATCATTACAGCAAATATGACACTTATATTCAGTGAGAATTTCCCTTCTCCAACAATTTGTTTGGATGGAAGTTGAGCCACGACATAACAAAAAGTTGGGCCCCTACAGATTCGGAATTTGCCATTTAGGAATTTGCCTATTCACATTTTTTTATCCTATCCTTTACATTTGGAGTAAAATTCCCCTGTTTTCTGTTTTTGTGCTTTGAACAGTATTGGTTCGAGACGATCTTATGGCATCTTGGTGCCAAGAAAATGCGTTGAAGTGGATGTGAAATTTTATTTGATGCATCCATCCATCCATTTTCTGAACCGCTTAGTCCCTACGGGCGTCGCGGGCGTGCTGGAGCCTATCCCAGCCATCAACGGGCAGTAGGCGGGGGACACCCTGAACCGGTTGTCAGCCAATCGCAGGGCACACAGAGACAAACAACCATCCGCACTCGCACTCACACCTAGGGACAATCTGGAGTGCTCAATCGGCCTACCAAGAATGTTTTGGGGATGTGGGAGGAAACCGGAGTACCAGGAGAAAACCCACGCGGGAGAACATGCAAACTCCACACAGGGAGGGCCGGAGGTGGAATCGAACCCGCACCCTCCTAACTGTGAGGCGGACGCGTTACCCAGTGCTCCACCGAGCCGCTTTCATTTGATGCATCTTTAGGCAATTTTAAAACTATTTTGGGGGGTGCTCAAATTGTCATCAATCATGGGAGGACTCTGTCCCTATCCATGTGATTACTAGGCACTAGTCAAGTTTACTTATATAGCCCTAAATCATAGATAAGTCTCAAAGGGCTTCACTTGTGCAAAATTGACAATTATTCTCAACATTCTCTGATTTGGAAATTAATTGACTGTCGATCATTTCATTTGAAAAATTGGTAAACTTAGAAATCAAGAGGTGTTACAGAACATATTGTGTTCTTCTACTGGCCGCATTTGTATTGTTTTTTCCGTGCAAGGAGTTTATTGCATTGTTATACCTATAATTTCAGTTGAATTTTATATAGAACATTCTAAATAAGAAGTATTCTGTGTAAAATGAAACCATTTTTTTAAAAAATCTTTTTGCTTAGTTGACAAAAATTGATTGTTTTTCGTATTTGACTTCATTCTTACCCTGAACATCCAGTTCCAATGTGATGGTTTTGACAATGCGCCCATTCAAATCAAAAACTTCCACAATGTATTGACCCGAGTCATTCCTCTCAACGTTGGAAATCTTTAAAGTTCCATTGTCCATGAAAAACTCTGTTCTATTCCTGAAAGCTTCCTGTATCCACGGCTTTTCCTTTTTAATGGTAAACACAGGAATGGATCCGCTGGTAAGCAGTTTCTTACATCGCAGCTGATGGCCCCTCACGTTGAGCATCAATTGGATGTACACCGACCCTCCAAGAGTGACGGAGCAATGAGAGCTTTCCAAGGTGCCGTTACATTTAGATTCACCTGGAGGAAGAAAAGCTGCAAGTCGGCGCAAAACATTAAAATTTACACTTCATTGTTATTGATGCATTACTCCTGATGCAAACATTACCGTCAGCCGTTCCACCAAAGAGAACAAGAAGAATGAAAACCTGTCCCATATTACTGTTTTCTATAGAAAGATTGGTGCAGAAAGACTTCGAATCATGAGTGATTTTACAGGAAATGGGTAAGTCAAGAAGGAAGGAAGTTGAGTAAGTTGGCTTACTTCTCCTTTGAAGACCTCTAGCTGTCTGCCACTTGATTTTAATGCACCTTCAATAAACAGTGAAAACAACAGAAAGCTTGACAACCATAAAATAGTAAACTGGGAAAAATCTCCTAAATGTAAAGCTAAATGCGGTTTAATTTCAAAAGGAAGCAAACTATATGTACATATACAGGGTCCGGCAAAATGATCTGACACGTTTGTAGGTTTAATAAAATACATATAAATTAAAGAAACAAAAAAGTTTTTTTTATTTTCGAAAAGTACAAATAATGCCATGAAACGAAACAAAACGGCATTATACGTACTTTTCGAAAATAAAAAAACCAAAACCTTTTTTGTTTCTTTAATTTATTTGCATTTTATTAAACATACAAATGTGTCAGATCATTTTGCCAGACCCTGTGTATATGTATAGATAGATAGATAGATAGATAGATAGATAGATAGATAGATAGATAGATAGATAGATAGATAGATAGATAGATAGATAGATAGATATATTGATATTTATTTATTTATTTATTTATTTATTTATTTATTTATTTATTGTATGCGTAATTGGTTTGCACCACTGTTAACATCATACAATGGAGCTGCTATAGAGGAGTGATAAAAGGCATTTTAAAAATCTCATGGTAAGCACGTTTTTAAAGTTTGCTTTATTGTCCACTGGATTCATAAGACTTACATATGTATGTAAAATTACATTTGCTGCTAGCCTTTTTGTTCACAACACTGACTAAAATTCATACATAGATTGTTCATCATTATTTTGATATAAATGCCTTATGTCATCAAATGTTTCATATTGGTTTAATTTTCTAGATCTAACATATTGCGTGGTTTCACTTTTCATTTTTTTTTTTCCATAGATTCGTCACACTATAGAAAATGTGACCTATACAGTACATTGATATATTGAGGAACAAACATAGTAACCTTGTTTGGCAAAAGAAACATGGAAATATAAGTGTAATTAGCTCATTGTAAAGTCATTTATTGCAGACATTTCTAATGTGTGTGACTTTGTCCTTAGACTGATCAATCTACCTGAAAGTAAAACATACAGCATTTCTGAGGTAGCAGCATCTTCCCATACTGTGAAAGAGATGCAGTACAGAACAAAGTCTACAGCCCAAACACACATAACACGTTATATAAGTCTACAATGCAAACATTAACATTAAATACATTATGAGCGATTGAATGCTGCCAACGCAATAAGGCAATGGGCCTTTTGGCTAAAAGTAGCATCATCTTAATGATGTTTGAATAGACAATTCTATACAATACTGTTTCCATTCTTCAAAAGGCCCAGTGCGTATGCTGTGCTTGACATTGCAGGAACAGAAATAGACTCACTGGGGTCCATGCATGACATTGGTAACTGCAAGATTTCACCTTGCCGATGATGTAGTTGGCCGTGTATGTGACGTGGGCAGTGTAATCCTTCCCTACGGTACACCACTTGCGCCAGGAGTTTGACCAGCTTTTGGAAAGTCTAAAGCCTAGTTTCCTTTTGTAAAACAATTTTCTGGGGGGTGGCAGGAACACCCAGTGAGGTGGACCATGTCTGCTCGAATGAACTAGGCCATTGATTCAGCAAGAAAATAACAATGCAGCGGTTTTTAGGCCAAGCGCAAGCTACTTTGTTACCAAATTGTCGGATGAGTTTGGGGCGAGGGAAACCGTCAGCATGAAAATGAAGTTAGGCCCATTTTGCGCCAACTGCATTCATGCCAATCTACTAAAATAGAGCCCAGACTCTGTGATATTCATTGTGTGAAGGCGATGGCCTTCACACATATGTTATTCTACACCATTCTCTATTATTATTATTATTATTATTATTATTATTATTATATTTTATTCTCCACACTTTTTTGTCCCGCTTCTTCTTCCACATAATTCATCCGATTCACTCCGTTCCACTTTTGACGTATTCCAAATATTCACGAGATGAGCGCTTCCATTTTTCTCGTTCCGAAAATTTTCCGATTTCGCAAAATTCGCGAATTTACGACAAATTTTTCCCCATTCATTCTCAATGGCAGATTCGACATTTCACATTTACGTCATTCCCCTTTTAAATTCACCTCATTCAGCACATTCAAACCACATTCGGAATGATTCTCGACATTCCCAAAATTCCCAAATTCAAAAATTTCACGTTTTCACGTTAAAAATTTCGACAAAATTTCACAAAATTTGGTTTTTCACCTCTAATTTCTACATTCTTTGACCGATTCAACCCATTCCAACTTTCAACTGTTCATCTTTTGCCTACCTATTCCACACCTTCCCACTTACCAAAATTTCCCAAAATTTTATTTTGAAATTCACACCAAATTCTACAAAATTTCGTTTTTTCACTCTAAATTCTACATTTTTCAACCGATTCAACCCATTCCAACTTTATTCACTTTGGTCACTTCATCCTTACCATATTCACCCCTTCACCCCCACTTCCACTATGCTTACACAATTCAACCCTTGACCCCCACTTCCAGTGTGGCGGCCATCTTGGATTGACCCTGAAGTGCTCCCAATGAACCTAGAATGAACCGGAAGTGCCCCAATTCGAACCGGAAGTGACCTTAGGTAAACAGGAAGTGACCTCAGGTAAACCGGAAGTGACCCCAAATCAAACCGGAAGTGACCCAAATCAAACCGGAAGTGACCCCAAATGAACCGGAAGTGACCCCAGGTAAACCGGAAGTGACCCTAAATCAAACCGGAAGTGACCTTTTTAAACCGGAAGTGACCTTTTTAAACCGGAAGTGACCCCAAATAAACCGGAAGTGACCTCAGCTAGACCGGAAGTGCCTCTAATCAAACCGGAAGTGACCCAAATAGACCAGAAGTGACCCAAATCAAACCGGAAGTGACCCCAAATGAACCGGAAGTGACCTCAAGTAAACCGGAAGTGACCCCAAATCAAACCGGAAGTGACCTTTTTAAACCAGAAGTGACCTTTTTAAACCGGAAGTGACCCCAAATAAACCGGAAGTGACCTCAGCTAGACCGGAAGTGCCTCTTATCAAACCGGAAGTGACCCAAATAGACCGGAAGTGACCCAAATCAAACCGGAAGTGACCTTATTTCAACATTAACTGCCCTAAATAGCTACATTAGGCGCTAACTTTTGCATTTATTGTCCGATTGAACCCGTTTCAACATTTTAACCCCAAAAGTGAACCTCCTGAAGCCGTTTTTTTTAGTTTTGTTCCAAATTTCAAAAAATTTTGGCGCAATTGCTTTTTCTTTTAATTCCCACTTATTCTCTATGGAGATTCAAGATTTTTTCTAACTTCTACATTATTTAACCGTTTCAACCCGTTCCAACTTTCAACTGTTCATCTTTTGGCTACCTATTCCACAACCTCCCACTTACCAAAAATTCCAAACTTTCAAATTTGAAATTCAACCAAATTCTCCAAAATTTAGTATTACACTTCTATTTTCCACATTTCTCAAGAAATTCAACTCATTTCAACATCATTCGGCATCATTCCCCAAGAAGTGATTCAAAGTATTCGCCTTCACACGCAATTTCTCCAGAAATTGCATTTTCTAGTTTGTCTTGCTTTTATATAGTCATATCCTGTTGGACATGATCCTAGTGTTGAGTCTCTTGAAAAATGATCTGCTATGAGACAGTTTGATCTTTTTCTTCCAGTCCATATTCTTCTTTGGATAAAATGTGTCCCGGCTGTCTTCTTCCTCATCAGCCATCCATGGAACCCAGGCACCACCATTCAGGCTGGGGTCAGCCCGTTGGTCCTCTGATGGGTACCGTACTGGGACGGCAGTACGGTTGTAGTACACCAGTCTCGCCATCAACTCTTTGACCACATCTGGTCTCTGCTCTGAGAGGTCACAACGTTCATAGGGATCTCCAGAGATATTGAAAAGCCATACTGATTTCTTGAGTTCAGTGTGCCGCTCAAGGTTCCACCAGCTGACAGGGAAGCTCGGAAGCACCTGCAGTGGTGTCCAGTCTCCGTAACCAGGATCTCCGGTCAGCAATTTCCAGTCTCCAGCTCGGATTGAGGCCTGCACGGCTGTATTCCAAATCCCATATCCTTTCTGTAAGGAGCCGCTGCGCGCACGGTTATAGAGAGGGTCGATGTTGTGAAGGATCTCTAATCTGGGAGACTCCTTCCCCTCACTGATGGCATCCCAGACATCAAATCCATCTACCCCTTTTGTAAGGGACTCGTTGCCCCCTGCCAGGCGTACAAGTGTAGGGTACCAGTCAGTGATGTGCATCAGGGCTTTGCTCACCCTCCTCTTTCTCCTCAACAGAGGACTGTGGACAAATCCCAAGCCTCGGACTCCACCTTCCCAGTAGGTGCCTTTACGCCCCCGAAGTGGCCAATTGTTGCCGCCGGACAGTGGTTGTCCGCCATTGTCCGTAGAAAAAATGATGACGCTGTTTTGATAGTAGCCATACTTACGGAGGGCGTATGTTATATTTCGTACTGCCTCATCCACCACAGAGACCATGGCAGCATACTTTCTGCGGGCCACGTTGCCCAACCCTCGGTACGGATAAATGTACTCCCGCGGGGACTGCAAGGGCGTATGAACGGCTTGAAAGGAAAGGTAGATAAAGAGCGGCTGCACGCTGGGATCATGTCTTGCCAGAATTTTGCGGACCCTCTGTGTGTACAAATGGGTGGAGTACTTTCCCCTCTCACCCCACGCTACAGTCTCACCTTCGTGGAGGTCAAAACCACAGAGGCCCGGACCATCACAGGAGTTGTAGGTGTAGTAGTTGACACTACCAGTCAGGGAGCCAAAGTATGTGTCAAAGCCACGACGTGTTGGCAGGCACTCCTTCTTGTAAAAGCCCAAGTGCCACTTGCCTACCATGTGAGTGGAATACCCAAGCTCCTGTAGTCTCTGGGGGAGGGTGACATGTTGGAAGGGAAGACAGTTTGGCTGGCGGGGTCGGATGATGGAATGTTGGAGGCCTGTGTGAATCTGATACCTGCAGAACAATCACGGAACAATATCAGGCGAACAAGTGTGTTCCAATTTTTCAAAAGGTCTTCAATTTCTTCTACATATGTACCCTATCCGCAAATTGCCATCTCACTCACTCTTCGTACGCTTTTGTTAAAATGGTTAGTCTATATATCACTGACTACAGCCTGATTACAGAAGCGTCTCGCCAGTATTGTTTCATTGTTTTGGAGCCAAATTGCCAATTAAAAGGAATAATTTCCTGAAGGCATCTGCTAAATCTAGGTTACGGGAAAACAGACAAATGTTTTTCTTAATATTTCATTTATTATTCTTTTACATGCATTTTCTTAATTTTCCCGTAGAGGTAAAAAAAATACATAATGAACCAAAGTATTCTCATGTATATGCACTTGAAAATACCGTTGGGAAAGTACTCAAATTGCAAGTTTACTACTTTAATGGTTATTTAGCAATTGTAGATTATGTTGTTTTTAAGATTGGGTCCTCTAACAACAAATGGTACACTCACTGTTAAACTCAACTACTTCCATAACATTTTTTTGCTAGCGACAGCTTACTCAAACTGTAAGAGTTTTGCGAAGGAGACCATATGAGAGACCTACTGTACCTTCCAGTGATGAATTGGCTTCGGGATGGCGTGCATATTGGCTGGATGTAATAATTCTCCAGCTTCACCCCATCAGCTGCCAACTTATCCAGCACCGGTGTCTTTATATCAGAGCTGTGATAGCCTATATCGTTGAATCCCTGATCATCTGTCATGATGAAGATTATGTGAGGAGGCTTTGGACCCAGAGACCCTGCACCAAAAGTCTGACCTGGCTCTTGTTCCACCTGATTGGGACCATTTGAATCCCAGGTCAGGTATCCTAGACTGAGAAGACTCATCATGGAGAAACCAGTCAGGGCCATTGTAGCCATTGCTATTCTCTCAAAGGCCAAACAATCCAGTTGCCAGCGTGATGTCACCAAAGCATCTTGGAGTTGATTAAAAAAAAAAAAAAAAACAGTACCGTACTCTCATGTCTCAAATTTCCAAATCTGATTGGAAAGTTTGTGAGCCTCAGCCACACTTTTACCCGAGTTCATCGCCACTCCAGAAATGTTCAAAAGCTCCTTGGAAAACATTTTCCTTCCCCTAGTGATCCAGTTAACACCGCCCATCTACCTTGCAGCTTGGCTGAAAAAACATCAGCTTCCTACCACCTTTAAACACACACAGTAATGTTTCTACTAAAGCCAAGTGGCACTCATGAATGTAGATCATTCCAGCTTTGAGAGTTCAACATTCTTGTCAACAGGTAAGTGGTTGAATGTATTTTGAAGTTCAAGTATTTGGGCCACATTTCTTTAATTAGGGAATTAATCAGGTAATAGGCGAGGCGTTACTCAGAGAAATAAAATGGTGTATTGAATTCCTTTAATGTCATTTTCAAGTACACTATTCATCTGCTTACGAAATATCTCTGTAATAAAAAACATCTCTGTAGTATATCTGTAACCGCTTGATGAAATAAAATTCTGTATATTAGTCATCAAAACAGTTTTGAAATTGATCCTTTCAAATATATGGGAGCTTTTTGGGGAAGGTCATTCTCTATTGCAACATGACAAGGTCCGTAAAGGTTAGTGTGGAATAACAATGAGCAAAAGATTCTAGCACAGTATTTTCTTTACAACTTACTATATACGTCATTTCATTTGATATGAAAGTACTTAGAATCACAAACACCATCCCGACATTTAACGTGATCCCAGTGACCCACATTTCTATCTTGACAAGTTGACATAACTAGAAAGCAAAGAAAAACACGACTTGGGACTTGGGATCAGAGACAGACAGATCCTCAGTCAGAAAACGAGCTGTGAGGGGGAGACTTGAGTGCTGGGGCGGCTGCAAAGTTGGACAGACACAATCATAGACCCTGTTCCACACTCACACATGTTCCCTTAATATTGCTGCTGTTTCATGACTCCTGCAGAGCTACGAGGAAAGAGACAGACCATACTGCCTGGGCTCAGATAACATATCCAAGCAGGCATAAAAGACCTGCTTTACAAATCATCCACCAAGTCAACACAGTATGATTCTGACGGGAATGCAGTGCCACACAGCTTCTGTGTGAATGAAGCCCCTTGCTGCCTTGTGTCAAGGCATGACTGAAATGTTTCCATCAAGATATGGAAGATAGAATGAGGTTGTGCGTGTTATTAGTTGTCAGGAAATACTGACAAATGCAAGCTACTGTTACAAATTGCATGAGAAAAAGCATTTCAAGTGGGGCAAAATTTATGAAAGATAGGAAGGAAAGTGTAAAAAGGCCAGGATTTGTTCATTACAGTGGAGGGCCATGCATTTGGACATAGGCCTTCTTAACCGTGATTTCTCTAAGGTCTTGAAGCCTGTAGTGTAAATGCCAACACTGAAAATCCTTGTGAAGCTGAGGTTAAATAAAGATCCGCAAAGGGCTATGCAAAACATCTGAGGGCAACACATACCAAATGTTAATGTTGATGTTGGCAGCAGAAAGACTTGTGGGTATGAAGACTGCTGGGCCGCTAATGAGCCTCCCGTAAAGGGCAAGAAAATCCAACTGTGGGTGTTTGCTGAGGAGTGGAGGCATCCCTGGTCCAGTCACAGTGCCAACAAGAGTGAGAGTTTAAAGCATATTGAAGTACACCTGAAGTTTTTACGACCTCGTGGATGTTTAGGTGCAGAAGCTTTGATAGGTAGAGACTTACAAAGTGCCATATTTGGCAAAACCCCACAGACAACCAAGAACAAATAGCAGTGATTAGGATTCCTGTGTGGCAAAAAAATGAGTACACATCAATGGGCACCAATGATTCAGTGTAACAGAACCACCACACACACACAAACAAACAGAAAAAGAAACCCCTATTTACTCATTCACACAATCTGAATTTCCAAATATTGATACTACTTACAGTAAGTCACCTTTGACTGGTGATTTCCTATTTTTTAAATGCATGTATTAAAGATCCATGTTTCTTAACCCAAAAAGAACCTGTCTGAACCAGAGAACAAAATTTCAAGATAGCCTACTGTAATTTCTTCCAAGCGCAAAGAACACTCTTGCATAAAAATTATGATCACTACACAATCACAGTTCAGCACCTGCGGATTCGCAAATTCTCTGGGAATGTTTTTTCATATTTGAGCGGGAAATGGGGTGCACCCTGGAATGGTCGCCAGGAAATCACATTGACTAACAACCATTCGCAGTTTTCTTAAAATAGTCCTTCATAAGTATTTTTTTTTTCACTTTTCCTCTTCCTACTATCAGATGGACATTCCCTAGCCTGTACCATTTTCAAGCCCACTCCAACCAGGTTTCTGTGACACATCGATGAGCTGAGGGGCAAGCAAACGCAGGGGGTTGCAGGCTTGCAGCTGATGTTTGCTTTTGGCTGAAGGAAGAGGCACTGTTACTGAATATGGCTGCTCCCTTTCACCACCAACACAGGCTCCATTCTAATCAGAACTGCCCTGCCAGTAAACCTGCACTTATTACTCAACCTCTTACCCCAATTTTCTAATCTGAGGACTGAATGGGCGTTTTCGCTTTTCCTGTGCTCCAGTCCAAAATGTTGAACCCAAATAAAAATAAAAAAAAATCAATTTGTCAGCCTTCAATTCCATATAAAGATGCATCTGTTTAAAGAGTGTACTCAAGATTTAATTTTTGTTAGTTTATTCTTTCTCAACATTATTGTTAGGTCACAGCAGAAAAACACTAATAAAGCCATCACAGCAACATTTTTCCTTTGGATGGACGTACAGTGGTATCAGAGCCGTACTGGTGAGATGGCAGACATGCTGCAATGCAGTGACAGAGGTGAAATATTCATAAAGTGCAATGTTCAAACCAATCATCAATCTCATCGCTTAGTGTATGTTTTCCTTTGACCTTCCTAAAATAGATAGATATGCAGTGTGCCCTTTGCAAAAGTTCAGTTTTTAAAACACAATTTGTACATGTACTTTGCCAGGTCTCAACCAGAAAGACCTAATTGTAGACATCAACCATATTGTATGTTTGACTTGGATCAGTAGAGCTGCAGCTGGACTGGAACACCAAAACCTCCTCCACAACTGTTTATCAGTGTCACCTTGGGAAACATCTCAACCATTGCTATGGATTTTTTTTTCAGTATACTCATTGACTTGATCGATGAACTTTCATTCCAGAAATTCAGCTATTTATACACAAGATTTTCTTTTAAATATTATATCCCTTTAAATTACCTATAGCAGATTAGATATTATATCCCTTTCAAATTACCTTTAAATACTATTTTGGTTTGTAGAGGTGTGGAACTGTGCTGCTAATATTTGGCGCAAGCGTGGCAAAATATATATGAAAAAAAAATACCCCTCAGTAATGTGTTACATTAAATATGTCTGGAAATCACACATCAGGACATAGGCTTTGCTTGTGAATGTGCCATGTTTGGAACGGAAAGTAGATATGTTGCCTGAAAAGAGAACAGAGTCCTATTTACAAGGGTGACCACTCACATTTCCTGTATGTCGTTCAAGGGTAATGGTTGATTTTTTTTTTTTTTTTATGTGCACAAGGGAATTTTTCACAGACCACTAAGGTTGTCCAAAAACGTTCCTCCTCTTAATGTTTGTAGTAGCAAAAACACAGAGTCATATGCTCTCCTTTTGTTTGTTTTGCCCAACCAACTCTTTCTGAAAACTGGGAGTTTTACAATTGGGGGCTTCTCATCGCTATGTGCTCAGGCCAAAACACCTCCAGAAAGATTTGGTTTTATTTCAAATGTCCGCTTAAAACAAGTGTGTTGGAACCTAGTTTCACATTTTTTTCACCAATACCTCCCAGTATGAATTTTAATTGTTATTTTTGTTGTTAATGGTTTTGGCCTTCCAGAATGGAAAGAACCTTTATGAACCCATACTAACCACACCTTCTCCAGCCTTTTTTCACACAGCAAAATAGATGGAATCCAACTGCGGACTGGGTGCAAATAGAACAGTGATTCCAATTCTGACTAGTGTCAACTGATTTTTTTAAAAAAAGGCTAAATGCGACTTCAATTTTCTCAATATTGCAGTTGGAATTTAATAAGTGTTTAATTTGAATGATTTTACTTCCCATGTATGTTTTTTTTTTTAATCAAATACAAGCAATAGGTTATTTTGTACGACGATAAACAACACAGCACAATTTGTGACCGGGCAGTGCAAAATAAGTCACAGTGAACTAACTATCCATCCTGCCATTTACTGACCCCGCTCTATCCTTACAGGGGTCACGGGCGTGTTGGAGCCTATCCCAGCAGTCTTTGAGGCAGGGTACACACTGAACAGTTTGTCAGCCTACCATGCATGGTTTTGGGATGTGGGAGGAAACTGTACTACCCTGAAAAAAACACACAGGCACAGGGAGAACATGCAAAATCCGCATAGGAAGGTCGGAGCCAGAATCAAACCCTGTGAAGCAGAAGTGCTAACCAGTGTGACTCCGTACTACCCGTCACCGTATTCCATATTTCAGGAATGAGGTTCTGATCAACTAAAAAGAGAATGAGCATCCCTTTCCACTGATATATCAACTCATTACATCATTATTACTCATTATAATATTACCACAGCTATAGAGATGACACTTATATGGGCTGAAATATGTGCCACCAGAAACTGAATCGGAATATTTTATATTTATATTTTGACTTGAAGCTGTAATTCCTCCCCTAAATTCATCAACAAACCATTGGTTTGGTTTCTTCTGTGTGTTACTTATCTGACCAGTGGAGGGCAACAGTGCGCTTGATATGAAGAGTCAGGCGGAAAGAACAAACTGCAACTGCTTCCTGGGTTCAAAGTTGATTCTGAATACACGTGATGGTCGGAGTTAACCGCGACTTCTAACTTGTTGTTACTGTCCAAGTTGAATGACTATGCCATAAAAAGCACTTTTGCATACGTGTTTACGGTTGTCCGTTGCGAGTTGAACATGTCTGCGAACGCGTTTCAGCACGAGTTGATCGTGCTCATTTTTCGGCATTTGAAAGACAATGGCTTCCGCTCTGCTGCGGAGGACCTCCTGAGACACAGCCCACAGGTACATACCAACACTCAAATAAAATGCATGGCAAAAGAAAGTTGTTTGTCTGTGTCTCTGTGTGGAAAATGTGCAGTGGTCACGTGAGTTGGGCTAGCGACCGCTTTTAATGTTTGCAATACATCGATACTAAATTTTTAAGGTGTCTTCACGTGGCTTGACTATTCTTCAGACGACTTTATTGTTACATACAGTAAGTATGCATTATAGCTAATGCCATACTATTATTCCCTACAGTTTGAAAAGAGACAACTGTACTTACTCCTGCTTATGTTGTCAAAATAGGTTACTTTTGGTTAGCTTTTCACTCGACCTCGGTGGAGGTCTTCGATGTGATCTTGGGGTCTTAAAATAATGGAGGGCACGGAAGGACGACACAAAGTGTTGGAAGTATAATCAGTCCAGTCCGCTCATCCTCACGAGGATATTCAAACAAAATAAATATTCAAAGTACAGATACAAGAGTAGGTGTGAGTGCGGATGGTTGTCCCTGTGTGCCTTCCGATTGGCTGGCAGCCAGTTCAGGTGTCCCCCGCCTACTGCATGATGACTGCTGGCATAGGCTCCAGCACGCTGGCGACCCCTGTGGGACAAGCGGTACGAAAACGGATGTATAATCTCCCGAAAAGTGACATCCTGGTTTATATATTGATGTGCACAGTTTTGTGGATATTCATGGAGGTCACTACTTTATCTTTAAGAGCAAAAAGAAGCTCCTTTGTACTTGAACATTTCCAAAAATAGGAATCAAAAAGCATTTGTGACTTTATTACAGGAATTGGTGGTAGGTCCTGCAAGTATATCTTCATCATTAGGGGAAATCTACGATTTCTGGTTAAAGTGAGTATATGGTGAAAAACAAGCACAATGTTCATTTTCTTTGCAAATGCGTTTGTGAATGTTAAGTGTTTCAATTACTTTCAGGCACTCAAAGAACAAGTACTCCAATTCTAAAAAGGGAGGATCAACCCAAATCAAAGGTATGATTAAGTGACATTTACACTAAACAGGGATGTAAGTCAAAGTATTTTTTGCAATGATGCTCGTACCCTCAAGGACGGGACTTGGTGACCACTGCTATATATTATTAGTGTTGCATGGTATACCGGTACCAGTACCATACTTCAATATTTCTGCGTCAAAAACTGCTCAGTACCATTTATTTTTAGCACCGGTATTCTTTAAAAAAAAAAAAAAAAAAAGCATAATGATTTAGATGCGAATTGATTTATGTGTTGTATTATTAAATTCTTTATCCTTGTTTCCTGAAAACCCAGCTGCCCCCAAGAAGGACATACCTGCAAAGAAAGTACAAAAACGGAAGGTGAGTTTTGAAAAAGGCCAGCATCTTGACAAACTGACATACTTGAGTGATGCGGATTTGTATTTACAGTTGGCTATACCAAAAAAGGAGGAAAAAGATGCGAAATTGTCTGAAACTGTCACACCAGCAAAGATGTTGAAGAAAGACCAAAATGCTGTGGCTTCTGCTGCTGGTGATTCTGACTCTGACAGCAGTTTGGATGTTGACAAATGGAAAAATATGCTGTTACAAATGACAGGTACGTGCGCTATGTATGAGTGTGCTTACTGGTACTGTGTGGCGTATAAGAGACAACATTTTTGGATGTGTAATGAGACCCGTTCATTCTTTTAGGTTTCTGCCAATCAAATACAGTCAAAAATGCTCAAGGTTACCCTGTGATGCACATTTAACCATGAAAGAATTATGCTTACTGACCATATACACAGTGGTTACACTTGCACATCAAAAAAGAATTGAATGAGAAATTGCACCACTACAAGATGCCTCTAAAATCAAATTGAGATGGGTCCCTAATTTATATCATTACTGACTTTCAGTAGTCACCGTTACTATTTACAGCTTAAGTATGTCAAAATGACTGCTGGGTAATTATGGAGAAGGGGTGGTGGGGGTGAATGAAAGTCTGTTGACTTTGTCTTTGTGAAGATATACTTTCTATGTCCACAGAGCTCGACGTAGCCAAGATGAATACCCTCAATGCTTTGGACTCAACGATACCCAAACCTGTAAAAAGAGGAGCCAGACAAACACGGGCCAAACCTAAAACTGACCTGCTTTTGAAACAGACAGCAGAAATAAAGAGTGACATCTTGGGGAAAGCGGTGACAGTGGAACACGCCAAGTCAAGTCCCTCTAAAAAGACTTCTTTGGGAACTGAGATTGCATTGCCCGACGTAGCCAAGATGGATCCCCTCAATGTTTTGGACTCAACGACACCCAAACCTGTAAAAAGAGGAGCCAGACAAACACGGGCCAAGCCTAAAACTGACCTGCTTTTGAAACAGACAGCAGAAATAAAGAATGGCATCTTGGGGAAAGCGGTGACAGTGGAACACGCTAAGTCAAGTCCCTCTAAAAAGACTTCTTTGGGAACTGAGACTGCATTGCCTGACGTAGCCAAGATGGATACCCTCAATGCTTTGGACTCAACGACACCCAAACCTGTAAAAAGGAGAGCCAGACAAACTCAGGCCAAGCCTAAAACTGACCTGCTTTTGAAACAAACTGCAGAAATAAAGAGTGACATCTTGGGGAAAGCGGTGACAGTGGAACACGCCAAGTCAAGTCCCTCTAAAAAGACCTCTTCAGGAACTGAGACTGCGTCGAAGCCACCCTTAGTCACCTTGAATGGCACACATCTGCTACCTTCAGATGATGGTCGAACGGCAACATCATCTTCCAAACGGAGAGAAAAGAAGGAAAAGGCTGAGACGCCAACACTCCAACATAAAAAGGAAAAAAAGCAAAGATCTGAAAGTGATGTCGGAGCAAACACAAAAGAAAATGTCAGCGAGGACCAAGAAACTGAAACAGCCGAATATGTCGAAAAACCTGTGGAGAATATAACAAACTGCAGTACCAAATCCCAAGATGAGCAGGCTGCAATGGACACAAGCGGGAATGCTGAACAAGTGAATAAAAAAGAAAAGAAAGCCAAGAAAAAGAAGGAAGCTGCTGACAATCAAACCATTTCTGAGACCCATGGAAAAGACAAGAAATCCAAGAAGAAAAAGGAAATGAAAGATTGCGATCAAGAGAGACTCTCCGAGCCTGTTAATACTGTTGACAGTGTGAAAGGTGGCGAGGAAATGTCTCAACAGGAAAATGCAGACAAGATAGACGACAACAAAGAAGCAAGGAGGATCCCGGAGACTCCAAGTTGCATGTTCACTCCCAGTACAGATGTGGGAGGGAAGAAAGCAAAGGACAAAAAGAGAGCTAGTCATCCTGCAGAGGGAACTCCTCAGCAGGTCAGTAGCGAAACAAAAGGGAAGAGGAAGAAAGACAAAGCTAATACTGATGAGGAGCAAATTGTTGAAGATAAAAACACCAGCGTTATAGTTGAAGAGGGAGCCGAGCCAAATACAGACGTTAAAAAGAAAAGGAAAATCAAACTTGGCTCAGTTGACACAGTACCTCTATTCCCTCTGGAGACACCAAGTCCTTCATCAACAAAAAAGAAAAGTAAGTCAAACGTAATAAACTTACAATTGCTAAGTGCCGTGTGAAGAAGCCTTTACAAGAAAGCAAGCTCGGTATTTCATGTTTTGTCGCTTTCTTTCTGCAGGGAAAAGCAAAGTGGATTCGGTTGAATTGCCACCAACGCCCACCAGTGCATGAACACAGTTTTGACTATCACTAGGGGGCATCATAATGCCATCGATGCTCCATTCAGCCATCTTGTCATGAGTCAAGTCATTGGATTGGGAAAATATTTTATTGTTTTTCTTTGTACCATTTTCAGCAAAAGAAAATTCTTTGCTTCATTTTCTGACAAACTGGAGGATGAGTCTTTTATTATTGTAAAAAGAACAATATTCAGTTTTTGTTTTTTTAATATCATTTGAGCCATTTTTATAAGGTCATCTCATCTGTGTGCTATAGCTCTCATTTTTGTTTGTTACAAATTCCTGAAAGAGATGTCCTGTTGCTCTTCAAACTCAAGTCAAGGGTCAGATGGAAAGATTTTAAGGCATGGAACGTTCTTAAAAAAGTCAAAACATGTTTGACCATCCTATACAGCAATCATGAAGACAGATGAGAACATTTTATTTTTACATTGTTAAACTTTATTTTAATAAGCATATTAACACTGCATAACCTACTTGGGTGTTGTTTTGTTTCACAACATGTTATACAATGTGCTTTTATATCAAATTAAACAGATTTTTATAATTTCTGACTAAACATTGGGTGGTGCGTTTGGCTGTGTTCGAAATCCCTGAGAACTTAAATGTACGTATGATCAGCAGCTCTGACAAGCAGTATGCACAACAAATTAACTGGTTTGGAAATCAAAGGTAAAGAGAAACCGTTCTAAATATTTACTTTGTATGCGGAATTGGTAACAGAGTGCTTGCAATTTTTCATAATTTAGCAAGAAACATGAAGTATCATAATTTGCTTTCCCTGGCATATGTTTGACACCAGCGCTCTTGACTCGAGTTGCTAAACACTGCCCTATCCCAATTAATGTAGCAACAAATAGTCAACAACTAATTGATTGGCCAATTAATTGATAGGTAATTTTGATAAGCAATTAATCGTTAATTTAAAATTCTCCAAATCCTAGAAATTTCACCTTTTCAATAGTAAATATCCGATTTCTATTGTCTTCCGTGAAAGCAAACAGATTATCTCTGTGTTGAATCAAAATAAAATATTTGCTTTTACTTTGGAAAACCATGATAATTTTTTTACCAGTTTTGCAACCTGTTATGAACCAAATCAACTGATCATGTATATCCACTTACTGTATTTTAGGTAATCTGCTGCTTTAATAAAAGGGTGGAATTTTAAACATTCTTTAAAATCTGATTAATCTGTTCATTGACTAAATAATTAATTATTTAAAGAATTGTCTGCCTTAATCTCAATGCATGCACAATACATCTTGAATAGTCATAAAAATATGATGGTCTTTTAAAAATCAATCCATCCAACAATGCATTGTGCTGTTTCATGAGTTGTGGCACGAACATATCACAACACGGGTTGACATTAAGTGTTTTCACTGCATTATATTCATTTTGTCAAATGCATTTAACGCAATAACACCGGCAACGAGGATAATCATCATCCTTTCACCAGTAGGTGGGGATGTTGTACCAAACAGCTGTCAGACGCCAATAAATCTCAGCAGAAGAAGAACTCGCGTCGCAAATTGTTTTGCTGTTCAATCTGAACTCAATGGCAACCTGGGCTGTTAGTTGAAGTTTACGCTTTTTCAAAATCAGGATAATGTGGAGGTTAAGTAGAGTCGGCCATAAAGCTGGCCGAGCAGGCTACAGCCTAGAGGAGTTCCGAGTAAAGAGGCAAGAGCACGAAAAAAGTAAGAACCGTGATTCTTTGCCACCATTGAACGAATCAAAGTAATGGAAAATCGTGTATACTTATTATTAAACTCCATTTTCCCGTCAAGGTAAGTAGACTCTGTTGCCGATTTTGTTCTCGTTTAATTGTTTGTTTTTGCAACTGCGTCTAGACATGGTCAGCATAAGCCGTGTATCATGTAATCAATATTATTTTTATAATAATTCCCAGGAAACACCATTAAGTAAATAAATGAATGCCCTATTTTGAACAAGACCATCAAATATTATATAATATGTCATTGTGGACGTATTCTGCTGTGATCAAGAAGCGCACTGTACTTGGAGGCAGTGGCGGGTTTTACCTCGTTTATTAGACACAAGTCAAAATACTCGTATGTAAATAATAATATTTGTTTACCATTTATTCATTCATATATGTATTTATTTGGTTCTTTAGCCCTCCGTCAGGCCCGCCGAGACAGACAATTGGTAAGCAAGAGACTCCTGGTAAATGAAGATGAGGACCAGCAAGTAGACATCTTGCACACTTGTTCAGATAAAAATGTAAGTGACAGCTATATGTTCAGATCAATGAAAGTGAAATGAAAATTTAAGTTGTGTCCTCTATGCAGGATGTTATCAGTCTGTTCCACAAACTTCAACACAGTGGTCCTGAGAGGGAGGCTCACCTTAAAACCTTGAGTAAATCTCTCCGTGACCTCTCAGTTCAGCTTCTCTTCATCAAGTAAACCCCCCTTTCCTTTTTCTTTATGTAGCCTTTACTGAATAATGTTGGCTATCAACCATGTGCTTTCTGCCTAGGCAAGAGAACAGTATCCACATGCTGGTGGGCCTCCTCACTGGCCCCAACACTCAGTGTCGTCTGCAGTCTGTCCGCTGTCTCCACGAGCTGTCTCACTCACCTCACCCCAGTGTGGGCCCAGCCTGTCTGCCTGCCACGCCCTACCTCCTCACCTATCTGTCTGGACAAAGCACCAAGTTTACTGTGAGTAACCTTTCTCCCCACACCCAATTTTACAAGCATTCATTTTCCTGTTTTTGTGTATTCACGCAGGAGTTATGTCTCTACACGCTTGGGAACTTGTGTCCGGACAGTGATGTTGTCAGAGAGAAACTTCTGGCTCAGGGAATTATACCAGCACTTGCCAGCTGTATAGAGGTACAAGAGTCACTCTGTCGGAAGTACAGTAAATGAAACACATTGAAAGGGTGCCTGCCCTCAATAGTACATTATAATACATGTGTCCAGAACCAGAAGCATAACACAGCAGTGGTGGAAGCTATCGGCTTCACCCTTTCACAGCTTCTCCAAACGAAAGATGCATCTGAGAAAATAATCCCGTAAGCACCTCAACTACCACGTACATGCATGGTGTTACAAGTGGGAAAACCAATTAATGGAAAACAGGAAAGGTCTCCAAAATAAATACATTAGGAACAGAATGTGTATGTATATATGATACAAAAAGAAGAAAATAATATTCATATTATTAATATTCACAATAATGATAACAAACTAAATAGAATTCAAAAACACTAGCAGAGAGGAAAATAAATAGATGGTTAAAGAAAATAATAATTTGTATCAGTATATGACAAACATGTTTGTGATGACGATGATGATGGTAGTAACGACAGTAATGATAATATCAATGGAAGCAAGCTCCCTACTGTTGATAATAAAATACTGTGTACCTTTGCTTTATTTAATATTGTGTATGTTTACTTATATTGTAATTGACAGCTTTTTTTACAGCCAGTTGTTTTCCTTTTTTGTTGACTTTTTTGCATGAACCTCTGGATGTTGAACCCTGGAGGTTTCACTGTCGTTGTTTTCTTACATTTTACAGGTTGGTTCTGGCCTCTAGTTTACCTTCACACCTTTTAGCATGCCTGACACCTGACCAGAGTTTTTCTCTGGGCCCTGCTATTGAGTGTGCATGGTGTCTGCACTACCTCACGTCCAGGTGAGTGCTGTCGATTTATTATCTATGTCAATCAACACTTATATAATCACATTTAACTTTGTAAGTGTTAGTAAAGATCTGTTCTGTTGCGATCTTCTCCAAAGCGGGGAGGATAACCATGCTCTGTTGGCTTGCGGGGCTCTGCTGCGGTGCAGTACGTTGTTAGCGTCATTGGGTAGTGCTGTTGCTCAAGGAAACAAAGAAGAGGGCGTTGAACTGGTGCGTTAATTTTGAATAATTCCAACCATTTGGAGCACATTTTCATTAGAAAAATCTCTCAGCACAACAACAAATAGCTCATTTTTGTTTTGCCTTTTACAGTACATAATTTTTTTATTTCCAGGCATAGTGTACTAAAGTTAATAGTACATGTTTAATTTGAACTTTTCACCTTTTGTCCACCTCATCAGCTCGTCCGTCCTCTACTGAGGTGTGTAGGGAACCTCCTGTCCTACTGCACGCCAGATGTGGCAGAGGCTTGTTTGAGTGACGTTGAGCTTGCGGGTTCTCTCTGTGCTCTGCTTCAGGCTTACGTCCAGACTCGGCCCTCTTTGGCCAGAGAGAGTGCCTGGGTCCTCAATAATCTCACAGGTGCTTTGTCATTCTATATATACGTATTTTTCACCACATTTTGTTTAAACACAAAGTAAAACAACTCTCGAGACCCACAGTGCATCACTGAGGTTTTAGGAAAAGTAGTCAATCCTGTGACCGGTGCTGTAGTTATTACATTAGTTGCTAAATGCTATCTTTGTTGAGATCAACAACTATAAACAGGTCAATATATACAGTCACCTGATAGGCCAACTCTCTTCAGTTTCTCCAAGCCTGCTATTAGAAGCTGGTTGTGTAATCCAGAGTCATCACGGCCATATTGAGTTACTGCTATGCTTGGCTACTCAAGAGCAGTGTCAAAGTATAATTCCTTTGTTTTTTTTTGTTTGTTTGTTTCCTCTAATTTGATTCAGCTCAATCCAGTCTGTTTTGTTCGGACTTGATGACGCTCAACTTGGGGCCAATTCTGATTCAACTTCTATTCTCTCAAGGCATTACCACAATGGTCTGTACAAAAACAGTTAAAGTTAAATAAAGAAATAACATCGCAATATATATATTAATATAGCATATATCTATATCTATATAGCATATAGATATAGATATATGCTATATTAATGATGTTGGGCTCCATATCTGTCATCTCACATTCAGATCCTGAGAGTTTTGGCAAACGTGGCCCACAAGAAGAAGGAGTTCTGCCTCCAGTTAGCTGATCACGGATTGCTGTCTTCCCTGTCTGCCACACTTAAAATGGCAGAACGAGAGGCTGTGACCCTGAGTCTCGACATCCTTTTCATGCTATTAAGTCATGGTTCTCAAGTAAGTCAAACACTTGATTGTGACCCACTTGCATCACACTGTCTTCATCTCCTATCAGGGCTGACTTATATTCTTCCTCAGGTGGTTGAGGACTTTGAGAGGCAAGGTGGCATTTCACTTCTAGAAACTTTTCAATATTGCAGTGAAGGTGATGTGAGGCGGAAGGCAGCATATCTCCTGGAGCACCATCTACTGTCTTCCTCCGCACAGTGCATGGTAAATACTCACTCGCCGACATTGCTTATCAAATGAAATCCGTCAAACCAGGAATTTATAGATACAGCTGCGTTGCATTGCAGGGCAGCTGCATCCCTTCGTCTTGACGGCAAATCGGATTGGGAATGCAACATTAAGTACATAAACAGCAAAGATCCATTTAAGAAAGGAAAAGGATGCATTACATTTTATAAAACGCACTCGCATAAGTTTTAAATGTATAACACCAACGGCCCTTGTGAGGATACAGCGGTTCGGATAATGAATGAATGAATGGATGAATGGATTTATGATTGCTTCTTTGTGCTATGATCATAAATATAATGCAACACATTTTTGGACTAAAAGTCACAAATAAAAAAATCATCATGAAGAAAAACATTTCTGCAGAAAACAGATTTTTTTGCAACATGTATCTGACGCAGGGTGAATGAATGAGGAGGTAACCTATGGAAAGCCACGCAGGCACAGGGAGAACATTCAAACTCCACACAGGAAGGCTGGATCCGGAATCAAACCCCGCATCTCTGAACTGTGAGGCGGGCGTGCCAACCAGTGCACCACTCTGCCACCCTGGCTAACCTATGTTGTTGTTTTTTAAAGGTGTAATTTATAGTCCACAAAATGCTTAATTAAAAAAAAAAAAAAAAAAGAGATAGTAAACAGTCAATATGCATTTATTATATCATCTGTACCTGTAACATTTTTTGTTAGGGTTTACAGATTATCTTGATCGTATGATTATGTTGGAATGTAACCTAGCTAGATTAGTTTTATGCTTATGTTAGAATGTAACCTGTAATAAATAAAAAACTGTACCTGTAACATTTTTTGTTAGGGTTTACAGATTATCTTGATCGTATGATTATGTTGGAATGTAACCTAGCTAGATTAGTTTTATGCTTATGTTAGAATGTAACCTGTAATAAATAACCTAGCTTGTCCCGTCCTACACAACGTCGCAAAACACCCCCTGCTACGCTTTGACTAGAGGTCAAGGGCTTCAACTCCATCCAGTCCACTCTCACCCCCACCCTGGTTCTCTCAATAAAAATGCTCTTGCAAGAGGCCTGAGTCAGACCTCATTCGATCATCGCTGTACGCACAGCGACGAATGACTCTCCATTTGCAAGTGCTTAAAAAGGGCATACTGTGTGGTTCTTGCAAAAAATAAGTCAGAGTAAGCACCACTCTAACATTTTTTATTAAAGCAAATTCATCAATGGTGATGAACAAGCTTTGTTTTTAAAATGTATTTTGCTGCTTTAAAATAAATCTGTTGCTGAGTACAACCTCTACTAAAATAATTTCAGTTATTGACCTCATCCCTTCTGAAAATCAATCCGTAAGAAATATTTTCTATACTGAACATTGAAAACAAGTTAGATATCGACACTGATGCACTTACTAACTTGCAGCAAAAACAAACTAACATCCACACAGCATTTGACACTCTTTCCATGTGAATACACATACTGCGACATCCCCAGTGCTTAGCTCCTCCTCTTGGTAGTGTCACATTTCTTTCACTTCCCTCCCCACCCACAGCATAACTTCTCCCTGTGAAAAACTAAAGCGAGGTGGGTTTCTGCATGTGTCTTTCATATTGTTCAACTGTTGTTGATGTTTTTACATCAGAGGTCTGATTTGCTTTGCCAGTGTCAGTCCCTTCAAAAGAGTGGTGAATTACAAGCGTTGCTGCTAATTCTTTGTGGACAGAATGCAAATGGGGATTGGCTAACATTGTTTTCCTCTTGTCAAGCCATGGATTGCAGCATGCCAACAAACAACGCCACAGAGATCACAAGTGGTCAAGGGCAGAATCGGCGGCATGAAGCCAAGGTGCTGATGTCCAGCAAACCTCTGCATCGCTTTGTCCAAAGAGAGCCTCAAAGTCTTGGGGTAAAGATTCATCCTTTCTGTTTTCCATTCTTGTATGCAGTGAGACAGGATGCTTTTCTTTTCACCAGATTGTCATCGTGATCTGTGGATGTGCTGAAGTCATCATGGGATTCATCTTGATCAGTGAAACTGTGGAAAATTCCACCAGCATTTTAATTCCTTTCTGGCAGGGAGCTCTGGTAAACAATATTTCAACCCATCTCATTATCCTCCACTGGTAAAATTGTGTTTGGGTGCCTCCCCAAAAGACCCACAAAACAAATTAAATGTCACCCAGCAATCTGATGAAGAGCAGCTTTCTACCACTCCAAACTACAATTACAAAACATTTTGCTCCAACTGAGGCTTTGAGTCAGATGATAAGGTTATCCACATGGTAATATTTTGTTTTTGTATTTCCTGCAGTTCCTTGTCTGTGGAAGCTTGTCTATCTACACTGGAGCATGTCCGTCAAAGAGGATGGTAGGTTAATTGGGTCATTCCGGAATTGGAAGACAATCGCAACCAACATTTTTTATTTAGAATGGCTATCTATTTGTTGTTAATGTTCTCATGGAAAACATGCACTTAATTGTCATAATTAATTATTTCATCATCTTCACTATTCTCTTTATCATTTAGGAGTGTCAAAGTGTGATTGAGGTTTTATTGTGGTGACAGTTTGAGCCTGGAGTCAATAAACAATTTCATGTCTTTCAGGTGACAGTTTGTTTGGCCATGTATATAGTTGCGATCTTGGGAATTATTCTCTCTGTGGGATTCAGAGTTGTCTATATTTCCCAATTTCACTTTAGCAGATACTATGAACTGCCAACAGAGGAGCAAGAGTGGCAATACAGCAGAATGGTAACTGACATTTTACTCAAGCAGACAAGCACATGATTTTCCTCATTGCTCAGATAAAACCAAATAATTATTTTCTTTCTTTAGATACAACTGTATGGTATTGAAGGCATTTTGTGCACATGCTCTCTCTGCGTATCAGTGCTGCTCATCTTCTTGTCGGTCGTTGCACGCTTGGCTTTGAAATCCACACACACTCAGGTAACCATAAGATGCCAACATTACAGTTCATTGCATTTGAAGCAAAAAGCCCATCTTATCCCCCGTATTTCCTCAAAAAGGGAAAAATATCCAGAAGTTGCTTACAGAAAAATACGATAGTGATTGAAAAGAAGGTAAGGTGAGAAACATTCATGATGCAAATTAGTAGCCTATATGATAAGCATGTCACTGGAAACTCTGAAAGACATGTTTCTTTGGTCACAATGATGGCTAAGGGATTAGATTTGTTATTCATGTATTACTCATCACTTTACATAACTTAAACCATCCTTTCTATTCTCAACAGGTCCTTTTCCAGCAAATTCCAACACCACGGATTGATATAACAGCCCAAGAATAACGAGAATGGATTTGGTCATTTTTGTGTCAATTATCCACACATGCACACAAAGTTCCATAACTATATCAGTGCAAGCTAATGTAACTTAAAACCACTAGTTATTAGAAATCACATTATTGCGTTCTTGTGTTTCTTTAAGCGATCCAATTTTAATGTCACCTAGCTGGCCTACCAACACGACAGTATGACCATGTTTGTCCATCAAAAAAAAAAAAAAAAAAACTCTGTAGCTATCTGCATACATAAAACATTTAATAATTAGCATCTCTGGTGAGTGTGTGCGTGTGTGTGTATATTTTTTTTATTAATTTCTTGGTCACCTTAGATAAATATTGAGCCTAAACTGCTCAGTAAGCGTGATGAATGTATGCTTGCACAGTTGCCAACTATTATATTATACTGTATTTTTGTATTGCACTGATAAGGACTGTTTGATTATGGAAAACATACAATAATCACAATTATGTATTTTGACAATTTTGTAATTGAGGCGTGTAATAATTGTAAATGAATTTATATTAAATGCACAGCTCTAGCACTAGCAGTGTGTTTAATTGCAACGTGATAGTGGTGCTGTTAAGTGGTTTAAGTCAGGCCAGACCCGATTGAAGGCCCAGGCACAAAATAGTGTAAAAATGTCCTAACCAACAGAGCTTTTGATTTTCAAATTTATCAAGTCACTTATCTGTATGGTGAATGTGATCCTGCTTTATTGACCACCATTTTGATTTTGACTATATTGATAAAGTTGAATGGCACTCATTTTGCACTTTAGCTTTCACCACTATATACGCCAAGCAAATTAGTTTTAATTTAGTTTGTATAGAACAAACACATTTTTGCAAACGTATTGTAAATCAAAATTTAAAACTACAATATTTAACAATGTTAAATACAAATCTGAACCACATCTTTGTTCAGGCAGAATTTTTTGAGTAAGCACAAATCAGTAGATTTTGATGTTATTTAACTAGAACCGTATTATAAAATCCATTGTCCTCATGAGTGCAAAAAAACAACAACTAAACTGATGATTCGTCAATTATAAAAAATGAACAGACACATTTTGGTCCCTTAATTTATTCCTTTCGGAAGGCAAACAGTAGCTCAACGTTATAAGGCAATCCCCTTTGTGATAACCATCCATCCATCCATCCAACCAACCATCCATCCGAGGCGTTTCAGATCATCCATATTTGGTCCAAGTGTGTCGACACTTGAGGTCAGAGCATTTAATAGACATAGTTGGTGGTGTGCAGAGACTGCATGGAGGCCTGATCGGACGACCCTGTGGCCTTGTACTCTCCTTTAGCAGCTAGGCCATTGATCTGAGGAAAGAGTTAATCATCAGCCATGTTACCTGCTCCACATTACGGAACAAACAGCTTCTGACAAATCATTTACCAGTCACAATAATGTTGGGTAATACGAGATCAGAGCAGATGAATACTCCCGCGTGTTTATTCGCTGAGGCTTACCATGGCCCTTTTGCAGAAAACTTCCTGCGCAGCGGCTTTGTTGGCAGCTTTGCCCTGCCAGGCTGCAAGAGTGGAGGCCTGCAGCGCACGGCCATATGAGAAGGTGAGCTTCCAGGGGCGATTGAGCTGCACCTGGTTGATGGCGTTCAGGTTGAGCGAGGCCTCTTCCTCACTCTGGCCACCAGACAGGAAACAGATGCCTGTAAAGTCACAGAAGGTGACATTGCCAAATGATGCAGTGATTGTGTGCTGTTGTAAATGATCAAATTTTACACAATTGCTCAACCTTCTATACCAGTGACAGGAAGAACAATTAAATGCTTGAAGAAAAACACTCACCCGGCACAGCAGCTGGCACGGTGCGCCGAAGAGCTGTCACGGTAGCCATGGCGACCTCCTGAGGGGTGAACTTCTGGGTACAGGAGTGTCCGGCTGTAACCATGTTGGGCTTCAGCAGTGTTCCCTCCAGGTATACGTGATGATCAGACAGAGCCTTGTACACAGCAGCCAGAACCTGAAGAGAAGAGACACGTGCATTTGTATTCAATCATCGATTCTGGGGAGAAATATTTATTCATTTGAAAAGTATCCAACAGATGGCCTACCCACCTTTTCAGTGACATACTGGCATCTTAGCAGGTCATGGTCTCCATCTGGAAGGATCTCTGGCTCCACAATAGGCACCAGTCCATTCTAAGAAGATATTATTTTTTTTAATTACCTACTCAAAGGAAGACAAACATCACATACACTGCTGGTCCAAGACATTCTGGATATCCTCCTTACTTTCCCTGAGAATAACATACTAGGCAGACAAGAATATCTGAGACTGCTGATCCACATTAACATTGTTCCAATTCTACTGTGTGCCATTCTATAAGTTACAAATTGAGATTCATTTCTATGGTGTGTGTGTGTGTGGTGCCAACCTGTTGGCAAATGCTGGCATATCTGGCCAGTACGTTGGCATTCTCTGCAATGCCAAGAGCTGTGGGGCAGCTGTCTGAGATCTTGAGCACACACCTCCACTTGGCAAAGTCGCAGCCATCTTTCTTGTACTGGGCACAGCGCTCCGAGAGGCCATCAAGACCTGTGGACCAACGGCAAAATGAGCAACGTCAACTGCGGAAGACATTTTGTGATGAAGAAGCAACTGGGATCCATTTTTACCTTGTGTGGTTGTCTCTCCATCTGTTCCATTCAGAAAAGCTGTACCTTTGTCCACCTGAAGGAGGAAGATGCCATTAACTTTCAAAATGAGCCAATCTGATGGAGGGTAAACTGTGTCCCGCAGCCACAAAGAGTTTATATCTGTCCTTCAAGGAATAAATCTCTATAAGGGATTCAAACTATAAGTAAATTACTATGATAGGCCTATTAAAAATTTGTTGTAGTATCTACACTCAGGTATCTAATATTGCACCCCACAGACTACAGGGCCAAATCAGTACAGGCAATTGAAAGTGTCAGACATGACTGACGTAACTATGTTAAATTAGTTTCATTGTCTCATGGAGCAATTGTGCTTAAGCTCTTGTTGTGCCTGATAGTGACTAAAGACAGAAAGAGTAGGCAGTATCAAATCAAATGATTTGTCAATCAAGTATTCTGCCAATTAAAATGAATTTTTAATGCGGTTAGTATTATGTTTGTCCAGTTGGTGGCGTGATCCTCATATGAGAGTTGGTTTGTTGTCTAAAAGCGGGGCCTGGCCTGGTGAGTGACATGTGCATCAGCGAATGAGACTGCCTGATGAGTGGCTCGTGAGCTGTGGCCACTGGCAGCTCAGATTGCGCTTATCATGTGTTGTTTGGTAAAAAAAAGGGTAAAGCTAAAAGGTCAAGTCACCACCCAGGTGACAAATCATTTGCACCCCTACATGTACAGAGATTTGTGAGGTCTTTGCCCGCTCGCTCACCTTGATGCCAACAACAATGCCCCTTTCTTTGATGACTTGGGGGAAGGGCTTTCCTTTGTCTGACTTCTGGTAGAGCGTCTCGTGGAACAGGATCACCCCTCCGATGGCTTGAGGGACGGGGTCAGGAGATGTAAAGAGGAGGTCACGGAAGCAGCGACGGTTTTCCTCATTGTTCTCCACGTTGATCTTCTGGAGACGCTTTCCCATGGTGCCTTAAAGGCGAGAAGTAAATCAAAGACTCGTTTGCAGCTGTCTTTTAAAAAAATGACTCTTGCCCTCAAGCGAACTTACCAGTTGACTCATCTGCCGCCAGGATTCCCTTTCCCGGGGCCACTATCCTCTGAGCGATTTCCGAGAGCTCCTTCTTCTGCTCCGGAGAGAGGGTTGGAAATTGCTGAGCCATCCTGGAGGACGACAAACAGGTTATTTAAGATGTGAGCAAGCCAAGGCTCTGCAGAAAGTATGAGGAAGATGTTCTCCTCTGGATTATTGACTGCCTCTCTGACGTCACCTCTGTAAATGTTTGGCCTGGTTCAACCTCCAGTTTTCTCCTACCTAATGTGCAACCAGTGGGTAGGAAGTAACTAAGTATAAAATGCCTCGATACCATCCTAAAGTTTTAAGGTACTTTGCTTGAGTATTTCTTTTTCTGAAGCTTTGTTACTTTTACTCCCCATAGTTGAAAACAGTTATCCATACTTTCTATTCCTTCGTCAAAATAACCTTGTTATGACCGACGTAAATTTGACAAAAAAATAAAGGTAAGGTCAATCTAGGTTGAAATCTTGATTGACTGAGATCTGGGAATCTTATAAAGTGAAAAAACAGGGCCAGTAGTGACATGTTGAGAAGCAATTTATTTCCCAACCATGGCCTTATTCAAGCAAACAAGTCTGATGTTATAGTCTCAAAAAATGATTTGTGGAGAAGTCCTTAGTCTTGTGTCAGCCTAAAAGTTATCATATAGATATTGCACGACAAATAGTTAAAAAATAATAATAACTTTTGTGCTCAAGTACATTGCAGAGCCTGCATACATACATACATATCTTACTTTAAATGAGTTAAATCAGTACTACTGCACTACTTTTGCAATCCAAGTTCAAAGTACACTTGGACGTGCATTTAAAAACGTAGAAAGAGTTGGATTTGGAAAGACGTGCACCCATTTCAAATCAAAGTTGTATTAGCTGCAGTGACTAGGCTAGAACTTGCAGGAGTTTTCTTTGTACGCAATCACAAGATTGATATGCCTGCATTAATGCTGACGCGTCAGTACTCGCTCAAATGTTCAGAAATCTCAACAGGACTCAGCCTGCAAAAGCACACAACCCGTCGAACAAGTTTTGGAAACGAAACCGTTCTTTGACGGTTCGTTCGACTGGCTTTCATAAAACGACGACCGCTCCTCTCTTTCCATCCCACTTGAGAAGAGTCCACAAATAATGAGTAGTAAAAAGTGGAAAACTTACTTGACTGATATAGCGTTGAGTCACACTGAATGCGGAGACCACGAGAAGCGCACGTAAAAGTGTATTTAAATGAGAGGAGGAGGCGCTTCTGATGTGATGTGGCAGGGCGTGAGGCACCCCGGAAACGCAATTGGCCCGAAGCGGATAAACATGGGCGGAGTTAGAAGGCATCAATAGTGCTCCTTTGTGGACTTGGGGGCAGTCCAAGGGAGTTAAAACAATCAAATGGAACAAGACCATTCGGCATCCAAGCAATAAGTTGACACTTGATTATTATCTAATGCAATGTCGCAATACAGGTTTCTGACATTGTGTTTTGGATTCATTGTGATTGTGGATGAGGTTAGCAAATGTCAGCTATGCTTACAAAAAAATCTTTAAAACTGAACTGACTGACAGCAGAAAAAAGTTGACATGAATATGTCTACATTATGCATACAAACACAGGCACAACACATTTACGGGCAATATGTGATTATGCACCATATCATCATAATTCAGGTCACTACACATTTTTAACTACTATGATAACTACTAGTGGTGAGCCATCATGGCCTGAGGCTGAACGCTATCTGAAGCACTTACCTACATTCCACATCTAATTCTAGTGCAGTATCTAAATAGGAGGATCGATAACACAGTATTAATCATATAAGACGTCCTAACAAAAACTGACCAGGAATGTTTCTATATTTGGAAAATGTTGCTTCAAGTTTCACCCTAAAAGTCTATGGATGCAATAAAGGCACGCTCGGATTAGTTTTGTGGAGAAGAACTTCACATCCAATCATCAACAACGATCTAACATTGAAAAGGTTACTATGAATAGACAGAAATTCCCACAGACACACTGAAGCAAATTTTTAATCATTTTCTTCTATTTTTTGTTTGTCATTGTGAAATAAGGTGTTTGCAATATTATCTTTGTGTGAGAAAGTGCATATAATATATCATTATATAATTTCTTGTTCAGTTTTGAAGTGAAAGTAAGAGTTTGTATTCTAGTTGTGAAAGTTGTTTTGAGATGAAAGTTTTGCAGCGGCCATGCGTTGCTGCCCACTAAACACGTTCTGCACAAGCTGTTAACATCCAGTTTTTACACAACATGGACTCTGCACTGGGTGCACTATACTCTTCAGTATTGCTCAATGTTCAAAGGTTTATGATGAGTCTCTTTTATATAAGGACTGGGGGAGAGAAAGGCAAAAGGGCAGTTCATTGTTGTACTCAACAGACAAAGAAATGACCCCTCCCCCGCAAAAAAATATCTTTAACCTGATGGAATTTTGCCTCCATAAATATCTAGTTAAAGAAAAAGTAATACGATTAAATTTGAGGTGATTTTAAAATAATGTGAAAATAGGAATTTATAATATCATATACGAATATTGCATGTAATATTCATTATATGTCTTTAATTAATAATTAATAATTCAAGTTATATATAAAGTTTCAGTGTGTGAGTTAATTTCTGTTTGGGGCCCCAACGGACCCCAGAATCGCTTCTGACTGCCGTCATACCAAACATAATTATTACAGTATGTACACTTTATGCAACATCTTTAAATGGTCATGTGCCGTGAGTTTTTTGTAAATACACGGCAATCCGGTGTTATTTTTATTCCGGTGACTTGAGTAAGAAACAATGAGAAGTGGCCAGTCTGAACGTGTCAAGGCACGTTAAATTGACCCCCCCGTGGCACTAGATGGCGCACTACACGTCCAGTTAATAATGTATAATGATAGTTCGTTACAGCTTCCGTTTCCGGGAGTAAAGAAGCCGCGGCATCAACATTTGCTCGTGAGATTTCACATTTTTATCAAGATCTTGCGTCAAAAAGTGGTAAGACTTTTCCTCCGACTCAGGTCGGGTTGAACACAAGCACATGAAGCTGTAAATTTTGTGTTTGAAATAGATCGTTACTCTTCAGTCGGCACCTTCGCGCTCCCATTAGCATGTGGCTAACATTAGCGCTAGAACAGCTTGATGCTAATGCGACTTTTAGATGCAGAGATAACTTTTTAGGGATGTTCTGTCTACTGTGTTTTGTTATGTTTTGTTCAGTTTTACACGACGACGCCCACAGCCACCTTTGTTGCTAACTAGCAGTTGAAATGCCATACACAGAGCAGAAGAAACTATCTCCCTATTACCACTGCGTGTCTTGTAACAGGTGTCTCAGGATGTCAGGACAGAAGCGTCCTGCAGATCCCAGCGGCCCCTCCTCAACCTCCGGTGTGCATCCGGAAAAGCGGAGAGAGCGGGATGGAGAGGATGGAGGTCCCGGTCTAAGTGCTGCAGCTGCTAGTGGCAGCACAGCGGTGGAGACGGTCATCAAACTGGGAGGGGTTTCTAACTCGGTCAGCTTGATTATTCTCTTCCATCGTTCTACTTAATTTAAAGGACATTATATTTGGGTGTCCGTCCGTGTGTGTTCGTTTGCTCCTTCATTGGTAATGTTCCACAACTTGTTTTTTTCAGGAAGAACAAGATATCAAAGCTCTTCAGGCTAAGAACCGAAAACTGGGAGAATCTTTGGATCAAAGACAGGTGCATTTTGATTTTTTAACAAACCAGAATCTGTTGTTGAACCAGAATCTTGTTGAGTTCTGAAACACTCCCGTTCCACTACTAAGTAGTGTACTATATAGCAAGCTCACCATTTTGTGGTGCTGTTTGGATGTGTTACTAATGACTATAGGTTATCCTCATTGCCCTCAATGAATCCTACGATGCATTTTGAAATGTGAATGATGCTCTTTGGAAAATCATTTTATCCCTTGGTGCATCAATGTTTATTGCACCACCCATGTGAAGCAGCTGACTTACTATATTTGCTCTCGGTAAAAATCATTTTGTAGTGATTAGAAAATAGCAAATGTTTAGAATTCTGTAGTTGATTCCAAACATGGCATGTGTTTTTTAACTGTAAACTTCTGATTTTTGGCTTGCTGGTTTGCAGGGCATTGAAGATGAATTGCGAGAGCGAATCGAGAGACTAGAGACACGCCAGGCCACTGATGATGCAAGCCTGCTTATCCTCAATAGATACTGGAATCAGGTGAACACCTGGGGGTTCATGCTCAGCAACAGGAAACAAGATCCAGCAGAGCACCTTAAAAGATGTCAACAGAAATTACATGTCTTATCATTCTTTACTTTCAGTTTGATGAAAATATTAAGCTGTTCATCAGACTATATGACCAATCGCCAAGCGAACCAGAGAAGTCTCCAACGGGAGAAGGAAGGAACCTGAAGCCGGAAACCCCTGAACCAGATGGAGATTCCAATCAGGAGAGGTCCAAGGACAGAGGTAATGAGAAAGAAAATGTAGAATAAATCTAGTGAAGGTGATTTTACACAACACGGTGTGTTCAACTAGAAGTCTCTGGAGACAAATGCCCTAGGCAAGTTAAGCTGCAGACATTTGGAAACATAAATAATTTTATTTGTGTACATCCATGCAAATTAATGCAATTTAAAAGTATGCCACTTCAGCTTGATTGTTTTTAAGTAAAATGTTGTCATATGTAATATAGTTTGACATTTTGGTGAATGTGCTCCACTGTTGTCACACAGGCCACCAGGGCGAGACGTCCAACTCCTTCCTGGCCACCCTGGCTAGCAGCACCAGTGAGGAAATGGAAGCCGAGCTTCAGGAGAGGGTGCAGTCCAGCCATATGCAGGCTACTCGTGTTGTGGAGGTCTACAAGTGTCTGAAGAGCACAGTAGACCAACTGAAAGCAGACATGGATTCTGGAATTGGTCAGTAAAAGAAATCAACAGTCACTAATGAATAATGAAGCCGAATAGAATAGGGGCCACATGATTTAGTGACTTGCTCAAATGTGCTTTACACACAATCATTGTCGATGGCTCTTATTTCTCAGCGGGGAGTTTATGCCACGTAGCTTCCAAATTGAACACGCTGCTGACCGGTCAAAATGAACGTCTTCAACAACTGTCTGAGGACCTCAAGCAGAAATACAATCAAATGACCAGTGAGGTACGCATTATATGACGCATGCTGTGTCGTAATGATATTGCACAGCCCTTATGCCCTCTCTTCCTCTTCTGTCAAGTTCCGATCTCTTGGTCGTGCAGCAAACAAGGCAGACCAACGTGTCAGCGAGCTGCAGGTTTTGAGTGAAGAGCTTCAGTGGGATATGGAGAAGATCCGTCGACGTGAAAATCGGCTAAATGCACACATGAGTGAGATACTAGAGAGGGTATGATGTATTTTATTTTAGGCCAATACATACTGTATGTATGCATGTCTGTTTGTTTTTTTTAAAAAAAAAAAACTCACCCTAGGTGAACAGCAAAGGTTATAAAGTGTGTGGGGAGGCCAGTAGTGTATGTGGAACCATCACCATCAACAAGAGAAAGGTAGGAATTTTGTAAGTGAAGAACATATATTTTAGTACAGTAATGCTTCAACTTTTTTCCTGTTTGGTGATGTTGCTCTCCTGCAGTTTGAGGAAATAAACAGTGAACTGGAAGAAAACCAGGAGCTGGCAGATAATCGTCTCATTGAGCTCCAGAAGCTCCAGCAGGATCTGCAGAATGTGCTCCAGGAGAATAACAACATGAAGGTGTGTTTCATGTGCCGTTACATTATTTGGTGGATATTTTTACTAATAGAAAGCTTTTTCACATCGATTTTGAGAATTTGCTCTCTGAACGTGTACTCTTCCCACTCAGGCTGAGCTGCTGAGTCGAGCAGAGGGCATGGTGAAGGATACCTCTGAGTATCGCTGTCTGCAGTCACAATTTTCTGTGCTTTACAACGAGTCACTGATCCTCAAGGCTCAGTTAGACGAGACGCGTGGCCGACTCAACACAACTAGGACGGCACGCCTTCGACAGCTGGAGCACATGGAGGTAAGCTCGTTGTGTGGGTAGCCGTCCAAAGTGAGCGCTGCCTCACTGACGCCTTTATTGTTTGCAGAATGACGAGGTAACTTTGCAAAGAAAGGTTCGCACCGAAGTCTTTCAGCTGGAAGATACCCTCGCTCAAGTCAGGAAGGAGTACGAGATGCTACGTATTGAATTTGAACAAACTCTCGCTGCCAACGAGCAAGCCGGTGAGGAGTCGAAGCTTACAGAACATGACACGGAACCCCGAACTGCTTTTGCTTGTCGGTGTTCACCGAGGCAGGCAAGGATGTCAAGTGCCCTTTGCTTGTTTCTCACCGCTCGCTACAGGCCCGATCAACAGAGAGATGCGGCATCTGATCAGCACCCTGCAAACTCATAACCAGCAAATGAAGGGCGAGGTTGTGAAATTCAAGCTGAGACTGAGAGAGACACAAGCTGAACTCAACCAGGTTTGATGCCAAAAAAGAACTATTTCCTAAAAATTGAATGACTTGTGAAACAGATTAGTGCAGGATGATGCCGAAATTATGTATTTGATGTTGTCTTTGAAGATTCGCATTTCAAAGGGGAGCAGCATCTTGCAAACTCAGTCGAGCACGGAGATTGACTTGAAGGAGGAGACGACGTCCCCTATGACAGCGAGTGTCTCTGGGGAGGCTGTGGTCAAGTCAGAACCTCCTGACAATGACTCTTCTACGCCAAACAGCGCTGGTAAGTGTCAATGAGCCAATGGTGAGCAAAGTAGAATCTCTCAGGTCAAACACAGCTGAGTCGAGACCTTCAACTTATTCACACTCCCACAAAATGTCTCACATGACATAACTCATGAAGGTAGTTTGCATGACTCACTTTTCACGACCATTTTGCTCAATTTACCAATGGTACAACTTTGTTCTGTTCACAATGTCAATTGTGTGATTTTTCTGCTTCACTAGGCATCTCGGTGAAAACAGAGCCAGGAGTTGAATCTGAGGTAACAGTCAAGGAGGAGGAGAAGGAGGAGAAGAAAGAGAAAGAGGAAAAGAAAGACATCATAAAGAAAGAGGAGAAAGACCGCGAGAGGGAAAAGGAAAGAGAGAGGCCAACTCGCAGTGGGATAAAGGAAGAGAGGGAGAAACTGGGAAGTGGCAACCAAGCCGAGGAATCTTCTGGAGAACGTCTTTCTTCAGCTGGAGGGCCCAAGAGGAAAGAGATGGAGCAGTTTAAGATTGTCAGAGTAGAGCTAAAGTGAGACCTTGTCTGGGATTTTATTTCCCACCCTCCCAAACAAAATGAAGTCATGTGTTTTATATTTCATAGTTGTGGTAATGTTATTTTTTACGTCGACTGTACAGGAAAGCTCAGGAGTCCCAGAGGGAGATGAAGCTACTCTTAGACATGTATCGATCTGCACCAAAGGAGCAGAGAGACAAAGTCCAACTGATGGCAGCGGAGAAGAAGGCCAAGTCAGAGGTGGTCAACCCTTGCACAACACGGTCACACCGTTGTCATGATGGAGAACGCAACTTATGGCTGATTGTTCAGGCAATGGTGTGGAGGGCTTATGTGGAACTTTGTCACTGATTCCAGTCAGAGGAACTCCGTCAGAGGCTGAGGGAGCTGGAGGAGCGGGAGAGAAGGGAGGGTAAAAAAATGGCTGATGAAGAGGCCCTAAGAAAGATTCGCTCTGTCGAGGAGCAGATTGACATCCTCAACAAAAAGCTGTCAACAGCAAAACAGGTGCAAGCATGTTTGTCATTATGATTATTATTTTGAATCGACTGTTAACACCCTCGCTGCTCCGTCTGCAGGAGGAGGATGCGTTGCTGAGCGAGATGGATGTGACGGGACAAGCCTTCGAGGACATGCAGGAACAGAACATTCGCCTGATGCAGCAGCTCCGGGAAAAGGATGACGCCAACTTCAAGCTGATGAGCGAGCGCATCAAGTCCAACCAGATCCACAAGCTACTGAAAGAGGAGAAGGAGGAGCTGTCAGATCAATTGCTCACTTTAAAAACACAGGTGAATTTCCACTGTGGCCTTGGAAGAATACAAGCCCCAATGTATGCCGACACGCAAGACATTTTGTTTGCTCGCTGCTCAAGGTTATGTCTTTAAACTGTTTTTTTGGTACAATTGTTAGGTGGATGCACAGCTGCAGGTGGTGAGGAAGCTTGAAGAGAAGGAGCGCCTCCTGCAGGGCACCATCAGCACTGCAGAGAGAGAGTTGACACTGAGGACACAAGCGCTGGACATGAACAAACGCAAGGTAGCAAGCGCTTCCTTTGCAGCGGAGGCCATTGTGTTGGAGTAGAAGTCACACATTAATTACAACAATCGGTCGAATTGTTTAAACTTTTCTAAATAGAACTGTGAACTAATGTGAATAATATTAGCGTTGCCTTTATTGTGCACTAATCCTTCACGCACAAGCCATTGCGTAACAATTAAGACATTAAAATAAGTCCTTGAAAGTTCAGTAGGTGAAACTGTCATCCTCCAGGCCCAAGAGTCAACCTTGTTGTCAGAGGAGGTTCGAATTCAACTGGAGCAGGTCCAGCAGAGACTCGTCGTGGTGCGAGAGGAGGTTGTGGAAAATAGCATCTCCAGAGAGAAGGAGTCTTTTAACTCCCGGCGAGCACAGGTGGCGCACACATACACACGAGGCCTCTGTTCCATAGCGTCACACTTTAAAAGGCAATAAGCACAACCCTCTCTTCCACACTGGCCTTCCAAGCTGCCATTTTGCTTGATGACGGTCTTGCGTAAGGACATGATGGGAGGGCTTGAACAAAAAAACAAAATCTGGGAATAGTCCAGATTGTGACATATCTGGCAGAAAGCTGCCAGCTGTTAGCATAGTGACAAGATTAGCTGCTGGCCACAGTTGACAATGATGTCGCCACGCATCTAATCATCTTAAGTGCCACACGTTCCCCCCCCAAAAAGCTGCTAGAGTAGGTACTGTGTGAAAGAGACAAGCAAATACATCCTGACTCTACTTTCACGCCTACTTTCACGATGCGTCTCATCGTGTGTGAAAGCATCCAGTTACTTACGAGGGGAAAAGTCGAATTGTACCAGCACATATAGGTGAACCTCCGTTTACGATGGTCAAATGAAAGGTTTCAAGGTAAAGGACAGGCTTACTTGGCACAATATTCAATGCAAGTTTTTTATGCCTTGATGGTTCAGCAAGCAAGCCTTTAAAATATTTTTATCACATTTTTTTTTCTCATCAGTAAAACTAATTGAAACAAGTCTTTTTTTTGTTATTGACTGTGAAATACATATAAAGAAAAGTGTTTCTTCTTGGGGAAATGTCTTCTTTTTTTCTTTTTCTCAAAAAAAAAAAACCTCACCTTAATACAATAACGTTAGATGCTCCCCTATTTAACTAAACAAAATGAGCCAGCAAATTTTCGCACTTTGGGTTGTTAACTGAAGGTTATTTCTCTTCCTGAGAAATGCAAGCTATAAGTCATTTCTGTTCAAATAAGATGCTGATTGATTACTTTGAAACGATATTCAATGTTATGATAGTTTGTTCTATATTGACAGTTACAATTCTTATCGTCAGTACTATTATGGGGAACGAGTGTCAATTACTCATGTTTTTTCACTTGAGTCAGCCAGCCTTGCTTCTATCTAATCCGCAGACTGTTTGATCGCATCACACCAGCACAACGCCTCTTGTCCTCAGATTTGGACAAAATCAATCTCGATCCTGGAGTAAGCCAAACAAGCAGCAAGTAATGCTTGCCTTTACTTTGTGATTGTTGTTTCAGGAGGACATCTCTAAACTGAGGAGAAAAATTGAGAAGGCCAAGAAACCGGCAGAGAAAATTAGCAATGGAGATGAAATCTTAAATGAAGAAATTAGTGAGTATAAGGTGAGTTGGTGTCATGAATTTTTTTTTCCCCAAATAAATTATTTGGTAGATTTTTTGGGGGCAGGGTATTTTCTAGTTCATTCTCCGGCTCTCACTCAGTACACAAGAGTTAGTTATATCGCTTGCTGTCCTAGATATTCCTATCCACTCATTAAGTCCATTCATTTAAGGAGACTCCCCCCTTGCTTTCCCTCTCTCTGTCTCACGCTCCCCCTAGGCTCGGCTCACATGTCCCTGTTGCAATTCGCGGGTGAAAGACGCCGTCCTGACAAAGTGCTTCCACGTCTTCTGCTTCGAGTGCGTCAAGACACGGTACGACACACGCCAGAGGAAATGCCCCAAGTGCAACGCCGCCTTCGGAGCCAACGACTTCCATCGCATTTACATTGGCTAGGCCTGCGAGCCCACTAGTGCAGATGGTGCCCGGAGCAAGGCTGGCCATGGCCTCGCTTCTCTTCTCATCTTTTGTGGTCAGGCTCTCAGTGGTGGTTCCAAAGTATGCGAGCAGCCACAAATCGGACTTAAGGCTTTAATGTTGAGCGTTGTTTCATTCCATTTTTACTGACTGAATTTGTTTATGAAAATGGTGCGCACACAAACACAAAGATGAGCAACATTCCGCCCATTCCTCACGTTGAAGTTAATAATTGTAATATTTGTGCGTGTACATTGTTCCTTTTTTATTTGAAAACTGCTGAAACTGTTCTGTACTGAAATTTTCTCAAGTGACTTAAGTGTTGCCGCTGCTTATTAAATTGAAATTTGAGCCTTTCTCTCAGCCTTTTAAGGAAACTGTTATAACCACTGTTGTGGTTAAGATTACAAGCACTTGTGTCATTAGATTTAGCAACTTTTACTTGCCCTATCAATTATTTTTCCCGAAAGAATCTTGCAATAAATTTAGTTACTTTTGAAATGTGTGTGTGGAAACATTAGCAATTTTAGAAATGTGTCAATGCTTAGATGTGGGCATTATCCGTTTAATTGAAATCTTGCTGGGCAAAAAAAAGAAACTCAAATTGAAAGTTTTTGTTTCAATGATGTAAACATTGTTTTCTTAAGCCCAGTTTTAGCAGTGAAGCAACTTAAAACGTAACGCCAATGCTAAAATGCACCCTTCTATGTAAATCATGTTTTTAGTCTTAAAATAATTTTATTCTATTGACATATTTTAAGTATATTAATACCAGATAAAAATCTTCACTTTTAATCCTTCTTTTGCCGGGTTCGTGCCACTTCTATTACGTCATGTTTTGCGTAATTACGCAACGACATTACGCATTCCCGCAAAACGAGTTGACATCCTTGACTACAAGTCCCAGAATACACCCCTGCGTCAATCCCTTTCCTTCTCTTCAGAGAGCCACACGTCTTTTTCGTTTTGTGTGGCAGCAGTCGTCAGACGCGACGAGGATTGGAATGTTTTCCTTGAGCAGCTACAATAATCTTTTTGTTTCATACAAATCCTAATTTAATGCGAGTGTGCAGACGAAAGACCGCCAGACGTGACTTTGTGTACGGCTCCGAGCTCAAATAAGAAGATTTAGAAGACTCGTGGTCGGCTCAAACCCACAGGGTTTTTCCTCCCATCATTTCCGCCAAGATTTTGGAACGTTACTGCGCCGAAGCTCTTTTTTTATTCTTGAAATACAATAGAAAGTATTTCAACTGTTTGATACCAAATATAGCCCAAGAGGTTGGGAGCGAGATATATGACTGTAACGTTGCCAAAGTTTATAATTAAATACATACTCGGGCGGCGCATTCGACTCATTAACACGCTTTAAGAATCTAAATCCTAGAAGCGGGTATTTTATTGCTCCAGACTATTTTCAACTCGTGATCCTCAGTCCATTTTGACTTGAGAGTCAGTCACGCGTCCTGATTAACCGGTTCTGCACAATTGATTTTTGAATTTTGCTGCTCTACAATCCCCCAACGATGAGATTTTGTGCGCGCGTCATGGTGCACTTCTTGCGGCCGTCTTGTGTGTTGTTGCTTTTGGCTATTGCGGTGCTCCATACTGGAGCAGAGCAGGCCGAACAGAAAGCGTCGCCGGCCGGGAAAGGGACCCGACCGACGGTCTCCTTCCGCGGCATGCTCGGCCAAGAGTTCCACCAATACGTGGAATCACTCCTGGGAATTGGTGCCATCCAATCAGCGACAGAGGTAAACTGAGTGAAGATGATTAATTTGCATGTGTGTGTGCGCGTGTTACTAATCTATTAGTCAACTCTTCATTCCTTTCTAACATCATTAATGTGCAACAGAGCCGGCCCTCAAAATTTATATATAAGATATCTACCCATACATACATACACATATATACACACATTTACATACATACACACACATACGTACATAGTAATTAGGTTTGTGACGTAGCAGACCATCATCCAAAACTTGGCAGAGATTGCATTCCCAAAGTATAATTAACATTCTTGTTAGTCACTGCCTGTAACTTTATGCTGCACAAAACTCTGCTCACCTATAGGAAAATTACACTTCTTATATTTCTTCGATTTGATTAAAAAAAAAAAAAGTTTGCTTTCACTTGCAAGCAAAATTTTGAGATACAAGCGTTAAAGATTTGATCAAAAAATGCTTTGACTTGCGAGTGAAAATTTGAGATACAAGCATTGGATGGTGACAGCAAACTCGACTTAAGACAGTGACTCGTGTTTTTAAATGACCAGCAGAGGCATATCACAGTGTTATAACCCTTTAAGAATGAATATTTGAACACAAAGGATAGCAACATATCTACACAGACAATATAATAATACACACCTTCTTTATCCTTTGCAAAGAATGACGAATAATATTGCAGCTTTCCGAGGAGTTTACTAAAATTTGAACGATAGTTTTTACCGCCTCTTTCTGTATGCCTGTATTATGTTGCCCCCAGGTGGCCAAGGTACACAGATCCAAAGGAGGAGCAAAATAGGCCAAAACAGTTTCATCTTTTCAATTTATTCTGTAAGATTAGATGCATTTTGAGCACTGATTTCAGCCAAGGTGTCAAGCCGTGGGCCAGATCCGGGCAGCCGTATCATTTCATGTGGCCAAAGATGGCAAATCCTGCATGTCTCCTTCATTTTTAAATGAAACAAACACAGAGAAACAAAAATTCAGCAGGCTCACTATGCATCGGGCCGGCTCTGATGTAACACTTGTTTGATCAACTCTTAATAGGTCACTAATTGAGCCTCTTTCACTCTGCCATGTCTCCCATGCAACCTCTTATGTCCTTCTCAAACCCTCCCTTTTGCTTGTTAATCTCACCACCGCATCTCTTCATCATCTCCTCTTCCTCGCCTTCACCCACTCACTCCATCTCTCCCAGAGTGCACTCTTGTTACTCGAGTCACTGCTTGGTCAGGAGAACGTCTATTCAGTGGCCATGGTAAGAACCCCCCTGGGGTATTAACTCCTGGCTTTTCTTTTTTGGGGGGGGTCAGGGGTGCATCTTGACATGGTCTCTTCAGATAAATACCAACATTTTAATTATTCTTGAATTTATGGAGTGCCTAGTTAAGTGATATTGTTTATTTATAATGAATTCGCCAACTGTTTAATGAGATGAATAATACCATAATTTAAAAACAAATAATACATTTTAAACTTTTTTTTTTGGGGGGGGGCACTAAATTGATACAACATAAATTACAGGACTCTTGATCATTTAAATCCCACAGCCAAACTTTGCCCATTCCTGCTTTAATAGAACTAGTATCAACCATGACATGGCAACCATCGTTACAAACGTATTAACACCATATTCTGACATTGATGTAGAGCACTAAGTGATCCTGAAGCCAAAAAAAAAAATCCAATGAGAAAACATCTCACAGTATCATGTGCATGAAAAAATCTGAGCATTACTATCTTTTTTGGGCAGATTTATTTGCTCTTACCACATGTGCTGGCATGCTTCTCCAATTAGTGCATGTTAACTACTTTACTCGCAAGCTGTAAAGTATTGCATGTCTTCTGCTGCGCCTCTCATCTGTTAATACAAAGGGACACAGAAATAGTTGCATCCGAAACCGGAATAGAACTGTAATCTAGCAGGTTTTATGAGATTATGTGTCCAATTAGGATTCAAGTCTGTGAGGAGAATAATGTTCTTAATGATTACTTTGTTGCCTTTAAAAGGTGTAATTTGGTTTTAGTTCTTCTGATATTGCTTGAAACATTAGAGACTTAAACACTGCAAAGTAATGGAGTAAGTGGAGTTGAACTTCAGAATGGTCATTTTTATTCTGTATGAATTGATACTTCAAACTACAGTTCATTTTGTTCATATACTTTTTGCCGTTATCTGTGGTTCAAACTGCGCTGACTCATTCTCCAACTGCTGACAAGTCACATTTTCCATTTCCACATGTGACCTTAATCCTCCTCCAAACTTTGACTTCATCATTTGTTACAAATTACTATGTATTCTTTGGAGAGTGAAATTTTATTCTTGCACAGGACATAGATTTCTTTTTTGTGAATCATGTTCAGATTTTGTATTTGTGATAACATTTACATTTTTAAGGAAGCTGACATTTATTCTTCAGTTGGGCAAGTACAATTAGTCCCATGATAGCAGCATAAGTAACGTACTACATTCTACTTACTTAGTGTGTTTGTAAATGTCTCATTTTGATTAACTCATTCACTGCCAACCCAGTTAAAATTTATCTTTGACATTTATCGCTGTCAGTGGTTGTGAATGAGATAAAAAGAAAAGATAAATCAGTCTGCTTTCATGGACTATAGACAACAAAGAATTGTTACCTTTGAGCACCTCAAATCAGAAGATTTGGACTATCTTTAATTAAAAAAATGGCTCCCAAGGATCACACGGTTATTAAAATATGAGGCGATTAATTTGATAAGTTACTTGTTGTCGATTAACCGATTATTTTTTTACACCATTATTCTAGTCTATTTTTATTTTGACAATTCCTACAATTCTTGGAAAGTCTTCATAATTGAAACTAGATTTTTAAAATAAATTCTTATTAACATTCGTTGATTTAAGTGAGGCATACATAGCTATCTATGCCCGTCGCCATAAGCTGCCAGATGCCCAAGTCATGCACAGTCGTCACTTATTGAGCCAGTGTGTTGTGCAGCAGGTGCACATGCGCAGCTTGCAGATCTACCCTTGACCTTGACTGGTGGCTCCTGTGTTTGCTAGTGTGACACTGTGTGAGTGTTTGGAGGGTACAGGAATAGAGTGAGGCAGCTGTTGTCGGTCGCACAGTTGCTTGTTCGATTCAACAACACACCATGTCTGCGATGATAAAATACACTTCAGCAATTCTCGTTGGCCACAACATTAGGCAAACTAATAAAGTAATACAAGTGCCGTATCAGAAATAGTTCCCCCCTTTTCTCAGACTAACATTTGGTGACTACCGACCATTAGATTGAATGGTTGTGTTTGGGTGGAAAGTTTCTGTTTGATCAAGACGACAGACAGACAGACAGACAGACAGACAGACAGACAGACAGACAGACAGACAGACAGACAGACAGACAGGCCATCTTTTTGGGATAAGAGAAAACATTGGTCAGATAGAGCCCAGTCCATGTTTAGTAAAGACAGTGAAAACCTTGATTTCGTCATTCAATAATGGCAGTTACTGTATCTTGATTGATATTGAAGTCTTGGTGACTAAAAATGATTATTCATTAATTTAAAAATGTTGTACTGTAGTCACCTAACAAAACTCAACTACACAACAAGTATGATGATGCCTATTTGTCCTTTTGGGTCTACCGGGTGTAGTCAGAATGTGTTGTCTTTGTTTGAGTGAAACGCTTGCAAGCTGATACAAGTCATCTCTGAACCAAAACAGTTTCTGGGAACTGTGATCCGTTTCCTTGCCGAAGGAGCTGCCAGCGGCCTCAACGTCATCGCCGTGTACGTCGCAGAGATCCTCAGGGTCACGGGATTTGACGGTAGGCAACCTCTGTGTTTCACTGTATTTTGAAAAATTTCATCTTGAAGTTGGCCTTCTCACCTCTTGGGCAGTGTATTGTATTACACTACTTAATTCTATCAGCGACACTTATTTCAAAACATTGTCCTACGCAACTAGCAACGGCATTGTCTTGTTTCAAGAGCCTATCCTTTAGCACACCTTATGTCAACAGGCAGAAAACAAGCAATACAAGCATTAGTAGTCTGAGCGCTCACTTCGATGTTGACCCCCTTCCGGTTCACGCTGTGACATCACTTGTGCGGCACGCTGTTGTGTTTGCCTTAATGCACACTGCATTTATTCTTGAAAATGCTTTCTTTAACATTATTTAAATGAAGGCAGAAAAAAATATATTTAAGCACAGTGTTAATGTTCAAACTGGTCATAATGATACAGTGTGAATTCTCTCTTGGCAGCTGCCCTCCCGCTACCCCGCTTCACCCCAGAAGGCGTGACCACAGTGGCCCAGTGGGGGCTCCTGGCTATCATCGGTTACTGGGTCCTGACCATCCTCCTGCGTTTGGTTATCGACGCCCTACGACATATCTTCTGGTTGGTGAAAATGGCGGCGGTACTGTGGCTCTTTGCCATGATTGTGAGCGACAGCAGCGCCAGCGCCGACACCACGGCTGTGCGCCTCGGCGGCCTAGTTCTGGGATACATCCTATTGAGCCTGCTCACCTCCAGCTCGAACCAGGCCAGCGCACTCGAGCATCGCCTGAAGAGCTTGGAGGGCCGAGTAAAGGCAGTTGAAAAGAGAAAAGGCAACTAGCGAGGAAACATTGGACAATGGGACAGTGAAGAGCCACTATCAGGTTTTGTTTCTATGTGATAAAATTATGATGGGCAATAAAGTGACTTTTTGATCAGAAATTAGTTTGCATTGTTGTTTGTAGATAGTCAGCAGCAGTTTTAGGGTAATGAAGTATCACATTTTTAAATGTACTATAAATTGCAAGTATTTTTTTCATTGTGATTGTGATTATCTATTAATCTGACAGTAGTACAATCAACAATATCAGCTTTATTATACAAACATTTTGATTTTACAAGTCGAGCTTAGGTAAAAAGACAGGACAAATGAGCAATGAATCAATATGAAAGACTCGCTTATGCTACTTCAAGTTAGGAAGTCATAAATAAGGTCGCAATAATGCAAAAAAATCATCACTTCAAATTTTTATGGTTCATGAAGTGATATATAGATGTGGACTGGACCTTTTAAGCACATAACATATGTAGACACTATATAAATATTCATAATGATTAAAATGAAAAGCCTAGGAACCAAATTGTCCTCTCCAAATTGCAGCCATTTCAATTTAAAAATTGCACTGCGATGTCGATTTGAATTCGACTGAACAATTTTTCAGCCTTATTTGTGTTTAGACCTGGAAAATAAAAAGGCAGTCAGTAGACCACAGTACCCAAACAGGACTATGATATGACTCCAGATCTTTGACGCCTAACCCTTCAGTGCTTTTCAAGTGACTTACAACGTCGAAGAGAATGCGGAAGTAAACCTACCCACCTACCTGGTGGCATCTCTTCCACAGCACAATTGTTTCAATAGGGCAGGACTAGACCGAGTGGCGACGCCAGGGTGTCCTCCACCGCCAACCTCTGGCCTGTTGACAGCTTTCTGCACCTGCTTGGTTTCTAGTTGCTGTCAGCTGCAGATTTATGCCATCCTCTGAGCTCACGACAACCCTCTTCAGTCACACTTCCTCTCTAGTTCCTTCTTAAATCCCTTCTATGCTTGTCAAGGACGATTAAGTGAAGAATCCAGGGAAGGTGCAAATCAGGGCCAACAATATCTCTTCTGCTGGCATAAACATGAGAAGAACTAACAACTACAAAACATTTACAATCTAAATGATCGAGAGTGTGATTATTTTTATTCATTTATTCATAACAGCATTCACAACCAATTTTGCCACCCAATGAAACCAGTTTTGAACAATACAGGAGTTAGTAGCTTTAATGCACACAATGTTAGATACACATTTTGCCATGAAACGTTTTTATAAAACGATCTAGTGCAAATAAAAACGACAGTCCATAAGCAAAATAGCAATCTTGAGTACATTTAAAGGTAATTGCATCAAACGTGACAGAAGCGCAAAAAGCAGAATTCCATGAGACATACGGGTAACATGTTTCGGAGTGCCTGCGACATTTCGATATGAGGCAGCAAGGCTTGAGTTTTGGCTCTGGTTAAAAAAAAATATAAAACTGCTTCCAAACATGAGGTAGTATGATCACCCTAAACTTGAAGTTGGGTGTTTCCTGTTCACACAAGGCCTTAATTAAGCATCATATGCTTGTCAACTGAAGATGATGGCTTTAAAACAGCTCTCTTGTTCATAAAGTGATTATAAAGGAAACTGACTCAATAGAAAATGTTCATCAGTTTGTTAGAACATTAGGCACAAATATTGTTGATTTGGTTGAGAAACATTGGTCCTATGCATCGGAGGATTTTGCTTTTGACTTAAAAACATTGTAATGTTCAAACTATCAAAAATACACCTTTTACATTTGTTCCACAATGACAAAATGTTCAAAGAAAAAGGTTGTAATACACGTGAAACAAATGAGTAAGACCCTACATAATATTGTGTGAGTCATAATTTTCCAAAGGGAAAAATGAAGATTGCACAACCAATTTATGCCAAAGGCACACATAAAACAATGAAATGCACATATTAAAAGTGTTTTGTTTGGTTGAGTGCAGCGTGTTCCCTGGGTGCTAAGGTCAACTTGAGAGCCACTTTCTAAAATGAGCTCAGTCGATGTGACCTGAGACATCAAAAGTTAACATGAACATGTACATTATATATTCAAGCAACATATGCACTGCAGCATATAGGTAACTGAAATCACTCGATACATTTAACTACGACATGAACACAAAGGCGGCAGTATAGTTACCCTCGTGGTTAAACACACTAGTCACAGTCGAGAGGTTTTGGGTTTGAATCTCGGTTTCCGCCTTCCTATGTGGAATTTGCATCTTCTCTATAGGCTTGCCAGGTTTATTCCGGGTTCCCTGACTTCCTCTCACATTCCAAAATCATGCAAGTTAGATTAAGCGGGACCCGTGCTTTGTTTATTGACAGACAGGAAGGATGACTGAACCTGAGGCCACCTAGTGGCTGAGAGAGACGATGAAGTGCTATGGCTTTAGGGATTAAATGCACATGTTCAAAGATGACTGCACTAATGGGCTCATGGTACTGATTTTTCTCTCCCTTTCTCTTTTACATTTACCCATATAATTGTGAAAGGGATGATTTAACTGATTGCATACGGCAGTGGAGTCATTCTGTGCATGTTTTACTTGCTGTTGCTTCAAAGGTCTAACCCCTAATTTTCTCTCCCCAAGTGCTTGGATGGCATAAAGATGGATGTGATAAATCATTGTTAAAGGGGCAGTATGTGGTGTTTAGTCACATCTAAGTGTTGAAGTAAGTGCATTGCATTTGTTACAAATGCCGTAGTCATTGATTCATCCAAATATACAATTCGCCGTTCACACACTACCCCTTTAAGAATTGCATCGATTGTGTGCCCTTGATAGTTTATCGTATCTAGAAGCTATTGAGAAAGTTGGCTGTCTCGACAAGCCAAAATATGACCTACTGAGTTGAGCTACATTTACGCTATACAAATACATTACTCAATAGATGTCAAACTCAAGGCCCGGGGGCCAGATACGGCCCGCCACATTATTTTATGTAGCCCGTGAAGACAAATTTTGCATCAACTTTGTGTCATTACTTAAATTACAAATTGCCTTCACTTAAAAACATTTTTTTAGATATTGCTTGCAATTTGTATTACCATTCGTCTTTTTAAAATATTTGAGCATGTTTTATTAGTGTCTGAATTCAAAACTAGTTATTCATCAGTTTATTTTGTAGTCTATACTGTAATAGAAGACGTTGCCAATCATAATGGCCTTACGAGGGAAACTATTACTATGATGCGGCCCGCGACAAAAAATTAGTTTGACACCGCTGATTTACTCAAAGTGGCATTATTTTGCTCAGATCCCATTCAAATATAAAAAATGGCAATAATTGATCGTTTTACCATTGGTCAATTATTCCAATTGAGTCAAACGCCCCTGCCTATTTTTCTTTGAAATTTTATCAACCTTTGGTCACCCATGCAATGCTACCGGATTTGTTTTTTTGCACATTAAAGGAAAATGTGTTTTTGGGAGTTTGCAAACATATTTTTTAAGGTTGTGTTAAACTTATAATCATATTAATATCTAGTATTGAAGTGCTCATGTGGATTGGTGGGGGCCGAGGAATGTGCAGGCAAACTGCATGAACTTGTTTTCTTGGAAGTGTTGTGTATAGGCCCAGACAGGGAGTACCGGACGAGATAATCTCAAGGTCGGTGAGGATCGAGAACAACAGCACGTCTATGAGACTGGCCTTCGAGGGGAAAACCCAACCGCCTGACCTCAGCGACACCTGGACGGGGAGGAGATGGCCATCCACCAATCATCTCACAATATTTTGCATGCTTTAATATTCATATTGTGTTTCTTTAAAACTGGGCAACCCGGAAGAATGTGTCGTCTTTTGGTGGTCACAAAAACGCACGAGCTTTAGTGTGAGGGACCCGGGACCCAGGCCTGTATTAGTGCGCTTTGTCAGGAATAAATAATTGGTAAATTTGGTCTAATTGATCTACTGGTCTTCTCTTTGACAGAACGAACTCGCAAAATTGTTAGGTGCGCCAGTGTGTGGATTAGGACATAGCAATTTATGTGTTAAGTGTTGATAGCAATTTGGAGTCAGATCAATAACTAGAATCCGTAACCTAACAACATGATGACCTCTATAAGTCTGTAAATGCCAGCTAGTAAAGGCATGACAAAAACAAATGAATACTGATGACAGTGCATGAGTTCCCCATTGAAAGACCCCCCCCCCACACACACAGACACACTTAAAGATCAACCTGACAGTGTGTCTCAATAGAGGAACCAATGTTTTCTTTGTCTGATAGCCAGCATGCACCTTGTGATTCGCACCTGTCGTGTAGCTACCAGAGTGGTGGCGGGCCACTCAGAAGTTGAGTTTATCTGAGGTGTAAACATTGGCGAAAGTAGAGTCGGAGTTGAGCGGAAGGTTGGAGGAAAGGTGCAGCCCTTTGACCTCAAACTTCGGGTCGGGGTCCGAGGTGGGGTTACCCGGTGTCAGGGATGGAACTGGTGCCACATAATGCCCAGTGGAACCCACACCTTGAGGAGGCTGAAAAACAGAAATGTACTTGTTACTATGTGGTACTAAGGAATAGAACTTGGCCAACTATTAGATTCGTTGTTTAATCAGAACTATGCTAAGGATAACTACTGTCAGTCCATTTGTCTGAAAAATTGCTTTGTTGTGTGGTTGAGTACCTCAAGCTGTGTCGGGTTTGGATCCGGATGGATATCCACTCTGTTGTAAGCCTGATAGTGAAACAGCATGTTAAGTCACCGCTAGAATAAAGATGACATACACTTGCCAGACGTCAGCAACAGGCTGTTTTGTAAAGAAGTACACGTTAATAGCCAGAGTAATAATGGGACAGTAAGTAATCCAACAATTTGTCCCGCGCATGTCAGTAAGCTGCTGCTGATTCAAAAAGTCCACTATAGGGCTTAACTTTTCTTGTTTTAGTGATGTGTCCTACGGCATTCACAATTAAATACAAATAAGTACTGAGTGTTACAATGGAGGAATCAGATAAATGGTTGGAAATTTAAAAAGACCTTACAGGTGGCCCGACGGAGGCAGGTGTCGGTGCAGGAGAAGGATTCACAGGCTGATATGAGTACGTTCCAAGAGGTGGTGCCGGCGAGTAACTTGGGCCTGTGGGTTGATTTGTGCCCTGCCATCCCAAGACGGAGTTTGTTTTATTTTTCTATAATTCCAAAAGTGATTTTGAGAGGTTGCTTTAGGGAGGTACCTACGTGGTAATACACAGCAGGTGCTGGTGCTGCTGCTGCTGGAGCCGTTTGAGGAGTGTTTGTTTTGGAAGCACTTTTTTTACAACAGCATCTTCTTATGCAGCAACAGCAGATTGCCAGCGCAGCAACAATGGCGACAAAAAAGATGACGTAAATATACGCAGGGGCGTGTACTGTAAAAACAGAGAGATGCCGAGTGAGTCGTAGCTATCAAACATAGAACTATTTCTCAAGTGTAAACGCATCGTCTCTCACCTTCTTCTACATCCAAGTTGGCCACAAACACCAAGAAGCCGTCTTTGTCGCGAAACTCAAAGACGCCAGAATCTTCTACTTTCACATGATCAATTTCTAGGCTGCCGGTGTCCAATGAAAGTCGATCCTCAAAATGTGGCTCTTCTGAATAGCCATAATTATTGCTCATACGTCCAGAACGCATCACTCTTATGGGAGTCGAGTCATCCATCATCGGTTTGAAGGTAATGTCCCACGGAGTAAACTTCACAGGGAATCGCAGGGTCAAGTGTGCGTCTTCCTTGGGTCGGTAGTCAACAAAGTGCTCTGTGTGGGAGAAAAGCGATTGTTTAAAAAAAAAAAAAAACGCTCATTTAAAACAGTTGGGCTGAAACAATTCAACAAATAAGTAGGGATGGGCGAGTACCAAAACCAGGTACTGTTATCGGGCTGATGCTAGCCTTATTTCAAGGTATTACTGAAGGATGCACATGAAGACAATTTAAAGTGTTCAGTGTCTCCAACACGTGATGCCACCAGGGTTCCTAAGACTTCTTAAAGTTGCCCCCGGGCCTTTTACAGACAAAGGTCCCCATTGATTGCACATTGTGATTCACTAGAAATGAAAAAGTGATCATTTGAAACAGCAAACACTGGCAGTGATATGTAGAATTTAAGTGTTGGTATTCATCTGTTCACGAATAATTGTGAGGATTCATGAAACTGATTTGTGTCATGAATACCATTACCAATACCAATAACATACCGTTTGTTTAAAGGTGGTTTGAGCAAATGTGATTTTTCAGAGCCGAGTATCAAACTCTTGTAGCTCTAGGTCAGTGACACCTGGGCTTGACATGTTTTCTGAATGTAAGAGCAAGTCTAACTCAACTACTACATCACCTTGACACATGCATGACGAGACAGTTCACATCTTAGCGTAACATGTATGTCCTATCAACACTCACCTGTTACTATGAGTTTTGTCCTTGATATCAGAGTGTAGTCTTTTTTGCGGAAGTTGTAGTAGCCGCTGTCACCTTGCGTTAGCTCTGACACTTCCCAGTTATTATACTTCACCCGCCCCCTGGATGTTCCACCGATTTGAGTGCGATTCCACAAGATTTCCAGGTCTGCGTGGTCGATCTTGGAGAATTCCAGGATTTCTGCCTGACTGGGAATATCCAGGCGATAGGTGCCATGGTAATACCTCTGCACCTCCCCGGCACATTCTAGTAAAAGACAGAAAGGAAAACAAAGCATGGTGTTGATTCTTTATGAGCCCCAATCTTTAATGCTTTAGCAGCATCCATATATGGCAAATAACAAATTCCTTTTTTGAGAGAGCGGGCGTGCTAATTTAGTGGCAGTACGGCTTAATCCCTAGCACGTGTGAATAGCAACGCTTCACTATATTTACCATCCAAAGTAAAATGATCTTACCTAAAACCTTCAGTCTGAAGCGTTCCAAATAGAAGCCACTCATTGGAGTTGAGAATTCACCAGTGTCTTTTTCCGTCACATGATGCAATGAAAGACTTGTAGGGGTAACTTGCAAACGTGGCTCTATTGCCTGAAAAGGTTGACAACACAATAGGTTTTGGATGACTTTGTCACATTTGAGGGAGGTTTATTTGTTTTTTTTGTATTTCTCGTTTTCTTGCACTGCATCTGTATTATGACATCAAGAGATGCACACCTTGCCATTTTCATAGACTAGCCTCCTGCGGCCGCCGCTCTTCGGAGAGAAGTAAAAGTCTCCGGTGTATGTACGAGGTGAAAACTGGAAGGGAAATTTAAAAGTTCCACCATAGCACACTTCATACTGTGTGCCTAAGGAACCTGCAATAGGACACAAAGGAGAGAAGATATTGAATATGGGAACACATTATTACTGCGCTCTTGGCTAGCCATTTACTAGGTCCACCTTCATTTTTTTCAGCTATGTTGATGTAAATCTAATTTTAAACCGTGAGGATTTTTTTGTCTGAATTTATTCTTCCCAACTTCAGTTCTTTCAATACTTGACGAAAAATAATATATACTGTACTGTTTACATCGATTTTCTCGTTTTGATTGTTGGCCACTTTTTTACGAATAAAAACATGAAAACCTTTTTTGTATTCCTATTCATTCGTCCTCCATAGTGTTTGCCCTCATTAGGGTCATGGGTGTGCTGAAGTCTGTCCCAGCTGATTTTAAGCACGTCCACCTCGAACGTCGCCATCCAATCACAGGGCACAAACTGTCAAGCGACTGGCCACACTCATGTTCACTCCTATTATATTCATTGCCAAGTGTAATTCTGAGACTTGGTGATGAAATTCTGCCTCCACATGCCCCCACAGGCGCATGGCCCCACAGGCTGGCAATGTACCCAGAAGTGGCTTTGCGCAAGGTAAGCAGAGCTGCAATGAGTTTTGTTAGATGCACAGATTAGCATTGCCTAACAGCCTGAGCTTCTGATAAGATTGTTTTAGTGAAAAGAGGGAGTTTTTTTCCCACCCACCAATCTTGCACTTGCCAAAATTATATTGATGATAATGATATTGATACTAGTCATTACAGCCACACTGATGTTTGCCTGATTTTGGATAATAATGAATTTGTAACCTTAAAACTTTAGGAAAATATTATTGCCGATAAAGCATTGCCTAATAATATGATATAAACATAAATGCAGCACATCCCAAAAAACGAGTATTGGTACATATGGAGCAGGGGCAGAGATCTGTTTTTGTTGCTTCAGCAGCAATGGAAATGTCGTTATCTTGTTAAATTAGGTTAATACTGTGCAGCTTACTAACATGAAGAATCGCACGGGAATGGTAAAGCTGAGCTTCTACGAGTACAGAAAGCTGGTGGAACATTTCATTTCATACTTTTGACATGAATCTTACTGACGACTGGTGCAGTCCTCACTAGTAAGCACACTAGTAAAATTGCAAAGGTGGACTTTGCGAGCGGGCGGCTGGGTAACACGTCCGCCTCACAGTTAGGAGGGTGCGGGTTCGATTCCACCTACGACCCTCCCTGTGTGGAGTTTGCATGTTCTCCCCGTGTCCGCATGGGTTTTCTCCAGGCACTCCGGTTTCTTCCCACGTCCCAAAAAACCGATTGAGCACTCCAAATTGCCCTGAGGTGTGAGTGCGAGTGCGTATGATTGTTCGTCTCTGTGTGCCCTGTGATTGGCTGGCAACCAGTTCAGGGTGTCCCCTGCCGACTACCCGATGACGGCTGGGATAGGCTCCAGCACGCCCGCGACCCCCGAGGGGACAAAGCGGTGCAGAAAATGGATGGATGGATGGATGGATGGATGGACTTTGCGAGCGACCAATGTATGACATTTTGGCATACAAATACGGAGGCTGAGGCGTACCAGTAGAACACCCACATGTTATTATTAGACATTTTGAGGCTCCTAGTAAGGTCCAGCATATGGAACATGTTTACTAGTTGGGCCTAATAGTGTCATTAGTGCAGCACAGCAATTTACTACTCGTATAGTTTAATTTCATACGAAAAGGCCAAAAAATGTACTAGTTGTGTTTACTACTAACGTGGAGATCAAGAATATTAAATGCACCGACGGCTTTCCATAATAGTTTTATTGCTTGTGTGTAACAGCATACTCACCACAGAGGAAACATGGTAGCAGAAGGAATGCGAGCAACATGTCCTATAGAAAAAACACGGCGTTACTCAATAAACACAGCACAAAACTGCACGCTACGCCATACAGCATTTTATTCGCAACTTATACTTACTGGTTTAATAATGTGCGTTTTTCCCACCGAAGAAACAGCCGAGTTTACTCAAATCGCAAGGACACATACAAACTGGGCGAGGCTTTCGTGTGGTGTGGGCGTCACTACTGCGCCTGATGTGCGCACACTGTGTTTTTTGTCAGTCCATGAGCATGTACAGTAAATACATTTTATTCAGAACTCAAAAAGTATTTCACGAATAGAATGTGTTCAGTTGTTTTACAGATAAAGAATAAAGACAAAATAATAAATACGTTTTACGGAGAAATACACAAAATAAGCCCCCCCAAAATGAAATCAATCATTCGCGGTGGATAAGAAACGGGCTGACCAGCAGCTTTTGTGGGCCACATAAAAGGTTTCTATGTGGAGCGCTGGATCTGACCCACGGGGTTCTAATCGTGTGTTACACAGTTATCCCCGAGTATGACTATAATGTTATCTGATCCACCCATTGTGGTGAGAGATCATCAGGTGCACTGCAGAAAATGATCTAATTTCACTTGATAGTTTGAAGAATGACTATCTAATTACTACAAATAATGCATTCTTGTTCAGCGACTGTCAGAGCAATCAAGAGCACTCCTACTAAATGAAAGAAGGTATGGTTAATTGTACTTGTATAAAGATTCGGTAATGTTAGGTAGGTTGTTATTTTGTGTTTTTAAATGAATTGTCCAGCTCTGTCGAGTTTGTTGTTTACAAATGTGCTCGATTTATGAATTTGGACTGGACTGGGTACTGTACGATAATTATATGTAATAATTTATCAAGAGTCATTTGTGTGATAGTCACATGCGAAAAAACATCAATTAAGAATTATTCAGTTAAAGCTAGAGGGATTGTTGAATTTGGTTATAGGGTTGACTATTTGCATTCAATCTCAATTTTGGCGCAAAGCTCTGCAGCGCGCCGTAAAGAAGCGTTTGCGCAATGAGCGTATCTTTTTCCTGGACTTGAGCACCGTGACGCAGTGTGCGACGCAGTTGGCGTAAAAGCAGTTGAGAATGCAGCCGACACATCGCCATAAATAACCGAGGGAAGCCACTGCGCGTGCGCGCTACGGACCAACGTTTATACCCGTTTACCCCCATTCATGTAAAACGTTCCCAAATATCTTCCTGTGGACGTGTTTCCCGCCTATACTGCAGGTGGGTTCGGGCTGTTTTGTGTCGACAGTGTCATAAAGTAAAGATAATCAATAAGTGATCAAGTAGATCATTGGACATGGCTTGTGTGAGCGGGGCGTCATCGGGCCGTCACGTCACTACTGAGATCTGCTTGGACATTTTTGCCGCACCTTGCTCGATGTTTGCAGGTGTGCATGGATGCCTGCCCGATTACAACATACGATCCGATGAATGCAATAACGTTTGTTTGCATAGCTGTCACCTGTGTGGAAAGATGAAACAACCTGCCCCTGTTTTTGTCCCTGCAGGAGAAGATGTCCCCCTGCGTCCTGCTCGCTGTGCTCTGCAGCCTCCCTTTTGCTATGGGTGAGTGATCACTATTAGTCTATTACCTAAAGAGCGATCAGATTGTACACCTTTTAGCACGTGTTCACAGCATACCAAGGTCATTGAGACGTTTTTATCAAGGTGCCTCAGGTCTCTGTGCCGTGGCACTGTAAGTGCACCTAGAATAATCTTCTAATTAGATGGATTCCTTAATTCGGGGAAGGAGGCGATAGGAACAAAGGGAGACCTCTCTTAAATCTAAGTCTCTAAGTAAATTCATGATTTATTTACTATGGATAATCCATCATCTGTCTATGGCCAACGACACACAGTGACAGGTTTTCCAATTAAATGCTCTTCCAATCGATGGCAGGAGGTTCATAATTGAACTGTGTATCCACTTTTTCAGTTTTTTGTTGTTGTTGAATACTTTTGACTTGTTGATACTATGTATGAAAGCCAATAATTTGTGACTAATATGTATTTATTTGTTTTATTATTTATGTGCTATATTTATATTTTATACAGTGTATATACTTGACCTTAAATAGACCTGTCACCTGAATAATCTCTATCTCCATTTTCTAAACTGTTCAGTTTGTTCTTTCAGTTAAAAAGCATGGTTAAACACTTTACCAGAATACAATCCATTCAACCATTTTTCTATAGCGCTTGTCCTTTGTAAGGGTCACGGGCAACAGGCCCTCAGTTGTTATTATTATTATTATTATTATTATTATTATTATTATTATTATTATTATTATTATTATTATTATTATTATTCATGCCCCACCAGTTTTCTGAAGCTGAGTCGAGATTTGGAAGAAGTGATTGCATTTTGTGTAGTGTATGTATAAACATCATTTTGCTTCTTTACAGGTTGGGTCGTACTGGGTGAGCCAACAGAAACATTTTATAATATATTTTCCTTTTTCTTGAGATATAGAAAAAAATGTTGTTGACTTCCTTCCACACACAGGTGAGAGAGAAGAAGTCCAGATGGTTTGTGCTGGCAAGGAATTCCGTTTGCCGGTCTACTCAACATCAAGAACTGTGACTTTTACTCCAAACTCAGGAGGTCCCAGGCGTGTTCTCCTCGAGAAGACCACTGTGAGGGAAATAGTGTGATGTGTTTTACAGTATGTTTTAATGTTCGAATGCACACAAATAGCAAATCTAAAATCTTTAATTAGGTAATCGACCCTCGTTTTGAATGGACCAAAGATAAGATGCTGGTCCTGAAAAATGTGACTCATGCAGACCAGGGACTTTATTCAATCAAACTATCTTCTGGATTCACCTACGAGACCGTTCGTCTGACAGTTTCAGGTTGGACAGTTTCCTGTTTTGTTAAAGCAATACGTTTCAATCTTTGAATTTTCTTCTGCCAGCTGTTTCTGCAGTTTCATTAAGAACACCAGTTTGATTAAGAACATGCATTCTGAAAGGTACTCAAGTCAGTGTTCTAATTTTCACTTTATTCTTTCACTCATCTTTTCACACTTTTGTCCTGCCTAAGAATGCATCAAATCCTACTATAGGAACTACGGCGAGAACTTTGAGAACAACATCCCTGAAGACAGTTTTATACTGGAATTTGCTCCCCGAGGCGCTCCATCCGAGGCGATGCCAATAGTCCTGTGGAACCGGACCAACCCTGATACCGGCATTGCGGGGCGAGGCCGGATGCTACGAGACAGGAAGGTCTGGGTGGCCGACAGAGTGACGCAAGCCGATCAAGGCAACTACACAGTGCGAGACGCTGAAGGGAAAGTGTTGTCTCGCAGCACTCTCACTGTCCGCGGTGAGAGTCAACTCAATTACAAATGAGTCATATCTTTGTTTAGCAAGACTAACGTTGTTGTTTTTTGGTAACACATCGCTGCTCATGGACGCAGGACACACTTTCAACGTGACCCGCTTCACCAAAGAGTCTCTGAACCTCCCCCTCTTCCTCCCAGTGCCACACGCCTACCTCATCTTTACCCCCAACCGACACCCTGATGAATCCCCGTCGGGTCCTTTTGACTCCAAGCCCCCCCGCGGGCCCGTTCAGTTAATGCGTGAAGGCCACATCACCGACCATGACATGCGGTACAGAGGCCTGGTCTCGGTGGGTAGGAACGGCTCCGTCAATGAGGTGGTCATAGCAAGGTTGACCTCGAAGCACGATGGCGTCTATGAGATCAGAGACATTAATGGCAACCTGGTGTCGACCACCTTGCTGCAGGTGATTGGTGAGTAACACAGTTGAAGCACAATTTCTCCCTGCAGTAAGTGGGAGGAAGAAACAATACTTTTCAGGTATCTGTGCTTTACGTGAGTGTTTGTTTTTGTTTTATTCTGGCACTTTTGCTACCTCCAGAGTTACCTCTACCTTCTGCTAAGTGCCTCATCTCTCTATTTGCTCCAGAAAGGGGTGGCAAGTGGCGAGCTCTTCTCAAGTCCATCACTGTCCCCTCCGGCATGTTTGTGTCTTTGGCCGGTTTCATGCTGTTCATGAAGCGCTACCCCAACTGGAGCTTGTCGCAGATCGTCGCCTGCCTTAGGACGTACCGCACGCCACAAGCACAGCCCCCGGCGGTCAACATTCAAGTGAGCAGATTGGGGCAAAGCCTTATGGTGGCTTTTTTTTCTTGATTTTTTTTTAAGGTTTGTTGCTTGCATCAGTGCAGATCCAAATTATGAGGCGGAGGTGTACACTATGCTCACTTCCACACTCACAGCATTGAAGGGGATTAATTCCAGCTACATGACTGTTAACTTTGTCGCATTTAGAACTACAGCCAGCCAAGCCCTCAGCCTGTGGGATACCAGCAAGCAGGCACACCGAGAAAATGGACCCCAAGAGCCAGCCCAATTCATACTGTAAGCAGCTCCCACTTTGATTTACATATTTAATATATTATACATACACATTGTATTTGTTTGTTGCTATTTGTATTTCCAGGGTTACACCCCCGTTACAGCGGGAAGTCCATCACGGCTCACTCCTGTTCACACGAGGGGTGAAAATGATCAAGGACAAAGATCTGCGAGCTCCCCCTGTCACAATTCAACTGTCGAGGTACGCCAGATGTTTGTATATCCGAGCCTTTGTTTAAGAATTTTTCATTCAATCACTAATTTCCTTCTTAGGAGCAAACATCTAATGAAGAAGCAAGGAGGATTTCCTTTCCAGTGGCGGGTGCAACAGATTGCCTGCAGTCCTCCGAAGGTTGCGTGAAATTCCAGATCAAGAAGGAACCGCTTCAAGCAAGCTGCAGCAACACAAATGACTATTATACCGCCCTGCCGCTGGACACGGATACGTCTGAAACCTGCAGAGTTTACACTTCGGAAAAGCTCAACTTATAGTGCACGGAGTGGTGGCATGCAGAGAAGCATGCGGACAAAGTTCAAGAGAAGAGAAACCTCACCTGTGCCTTTTGCAACAAAGTCTACATTGTACTTCCAGTGGTTTGACATCCATATTGCATGTCATTATTGTCATTGTAATGGTATTTTTGAAGCATGAGCTGAATATGATCCTTCCTGCTTCAGACATTTATTCGCTCTGACTGCCAGAGATTCTCAAATCTCCGCTATCCTCTGATGCTATTTACTACCTCCAGACCCTCAGGACCACCGTGATATGCACTGTATATATATATATATATATTTGCTAAATTTGTCAGCGGTGCCCAAATTTGGTCCTCAAGTGCCCCTATCCAGCCTGTTTTAGGTGTGACTGAAATGATCAGCACATCAGCAAGCTTTGCAAAAGCCTGACAACAAACCTGATGATTTTTTAAATCAGGTGTGGTGCAGCAGGGATGCATCTAAAATAGGCTGGATAGGGGCTCTCTAGGACCGGACTTGAGCATCTCTGGTCTAAAAGTGGGCTTGTACATATAGAGGACTATAAAGAAGGAAACATGAACTTACTGTACTAATATAGAGAAGGAATTTATTTGTGTCATCATGGTAACCTCTTCTGACTATAATGAATTATCATGTTAAATGTCTGTGATGTAAGATAATAATTTTACCATAGTAACTTCTGGGGCACTGTACAACTGTTAAATGTTCAGTAAAAAAATGCCACCAAATATTGTAACAACCTGTGAAACTTGTTATGAGCAAAATGTTGACCACCAAATATTTACAATATAAAAACATGTATCAGTCCTTTTAAAAAATATATATATCCTATCAGATTCTGATTTGATCATTTAATTCAGTACATTGAGGCCTTTGTTTGCTTCTGTCTGAATTACATGTATTTTTTAAATACAACATTTAAAAATGTAAACAACAAAACAAAAAATAACTGCTGTGCAAATGGACTGCATGTTGAGATGCTTGTCTAGTCCTCTGTCCATCCTTTCCTGTAATTCTAAACAATATACTGGACAAACAACTCATAATTGGAACTTCCTTCCAGCAACCGACATGCAACACAAAATAATCAATAGACAATGAGTCGAACCTCTGATATATAATATTATTATAATATTTATATTTGAAATATTTCGATTAGCTTCCTAATCTCTTCTGAATGATATCCGTAGATTATTTTTTTCTGACAAATGAAATATTTTTTTTCTCTTCTTGAGAAATTATACCGTATATTTTTAATAATATTGAAATAAATGTAATTTGTATACAGATTTTGTAATAGTCAGTCCCAAAGTGACTCTAACGACTAAAGACAAATTCAAATGTTAATATGAGCTACTTATTTCACGACAGCAAAACTATTCCACATGAGCACAGCATATGCAAGAGGAAAAGAGGAAAATATGTTTTAAACTTCCTAAAGAAGATAGTTTGGCTCCGTTGTAGATGTTCATACTTTAACCAGTGGGGGGCAGCAATCCACCAAACGTGCAGAGTCTTCCGGAACTCAGGAAGAAGAAGTTCCGGTTGTGGCGGCAATGAAAGAAGAGCGTGCTATCTTCTACTTAATGAAAATATTTTAAAGCGGTCATCAGCTGCTCTCTACGTCATTGTAAAAACAGAACGAGCCTACTACCGTCATCAGAAGTATTTTTGAAGCCTTGACCAGGACGATGTCTTTGGTTTGTGCAAGTAAGTGACCTTAAGTTCCAAAGATTGGCGTTGCAAACTAGCTGTGCGCAATCGTGCTAACGCTGTTAGCTAAATTAGCTAACGCTAGCGACCATGCACTGCCGCCAATTGCGTGCGTCGCAAGCTCCGACATATTCTTGCCGAATCAAGTCGCTGCTATATGTGAATTTTTTTTGTCTTGTTCAGTCTCCAACGAGTTACCAGAGCACCCGTGCGTCTCTCCGGTTTCCAACCAAGTGTTTGAGCGCCGGCTCATCGAGAAGTACATCGTAGAGAATGGGACAGATCCGATGAATGGGCAGCCTCTGTCCGAAGAACAACTTGTAGACATCAAAGGTGACTATTGGCTGCAAGATATGCAAGAACGTGATTTTTTGTCAGTGTTTTCCGTACACGGTAATGACTTATTTGCCTTGAAATTGGTTAAAATGGCCTGACGCAGATTTTGTTTTTGTTTGCCACTCGCATTTTACTAATGTTTTGTCATGCACTCCTAAGGCATCTGTCAAAAATGTGTGCAAGCACTAAGTAACCAGTAATAGGTGCAAAGCCGCGCTATTCATTTTTAGATTCCCCGCTTTTCTCTTATGACTGATTCACATGGTGTTTGTGCAAAACTGACATTTTTTACTTCTCTGCCAGTCTCCCATCCTGTTAGACCAAAGGTGCCATCGGCTACAAGCATTCCCGCCATTCTAAAATCACTCCAAGATGAGTGGGTAAGTTTTTAAATGATACACGACTCAAAATTATGTAGAGGTTTGAAATGCACATTGTGCCATATATATTGTGTTTTTATGTCAAGGTATATAAACAAAACTGATTTATGAAAATTGAATGTCATTTGGTTCGGTATGGGAGGAAAAGGGATTATCTCAAAAACAAAGATGTATATTATAACATGCGAGTTAATGTTTATATGATACTTATTATAGTGAGGATTGGAAATAAATTACCTTTAGGTAAACACATTTCATTTGTTTTCTTGTCTTGTAGGATGCTGTTATGCTTCATAGCTTCACTCTGAGGCAGCAGCTGCAGACGACTCGCCAAGAGCTCTCGCACGCCCTCTATCAACACGATGCTGCATGCAGAGTCATTGCTCGACTCACCAAAGAGGTCGCTGCAGCTAGAGAAGGTCGGTTGATAGCAGCTTGTGTGACATGGTCTTTAAAACATATCAATGTGGGTGAGTTAATTTATCTATTTTTCTTTTCCATAGCTCTTGCCACACTCAAACCTCAGGCTGGGCTGATTACACCTCAGGCAGCTCCTGCTTCCCAGGCAGCTGCAGTGGTAAGATTTTTAATTCTGATTCATGTACCGTAATTTCCGGACTATAAATTGCGTTTTTTTTTTCATAGTTTGGGTGGGGGGGCGACTTATACTCAGGAGCGACTTATATATGTTTTTTTTTCACAAATTTTTACTTGATCATTAAGACATCACTTACTTACAAGTATAGTTGACCACTTCCCATGTTATTTTTAATATAGTTGATCACTTCACATGCTTTTATATCTTTATCTTGAACATATTCAAAACATAAAAAATAGAGAAAACATCAAGTAAAGCAATTAACACTTTAAAGCACCATATCCAAGTCCACTGTCTGCTGTATGTACACTTGCTCCATTTTTGCTCATCTTATATTTATTATTATTATTATTATTTATTATTATTCGTTTATCATTTATTCAACACTCTTATTTATTCATTGTGTGTGCCTTCTTGGGGTTTTTTTGTGTTGCTTGTATGCATATGTGTACTATCCCACCGAGGGATAGTGGGACTGTAATTTCAATCTCTTTGTGTGTCTTGGTATATGAAAAAAAATCGACTTGTTTTGTTTAGCAAAGGGCCGTTTACCAAACCCACGTCTATCCTTGTACTTTGTTAACGCTACAATATAGTTATATACTAGATCTGTGGAATAAAGACGAGGCTGACGTCAGGGCGCACGCGCGGCGATGTTGACAAAGGACGAGGAATTTGATCGATGTATTTAAAGTGCACGGATGGTTTGATCATATTGCTTAAATTATAGTTATTTGAAATATAGTTTATCTATCGTTACATGAGCCTGTGGAATATTTTGAAGTGCAAGCGCCCTCAGCCGCGCGCACCCATTGTTGACAAAGAACAATCGATGGATTTAATGAATTGGAGTGACACAGATGATTTTATAAACGTGTTATTCATGTAATCCTTTTCTTTAATAACTATATGTTATGTCAGGCCCATTCTCAGCTCTTCGTTTGTGTTTGTCACGTTAGCATACCTATCGTTTAGCCTGTTGCTATTGTATCGAACGATCGATGGATTTAGTGAATTGGAGTGACACAGATGGTTTTATAAACATGTTATTTATGTAATAGTTGTCCTAAATCACTCTGTTACTTCAGGCCCGTTCTCAGCGCCTTGTTTGTGTTAGTCACGTTAGCATACCTATCGTTTAGCCCAGACATGGGCAAACTACGGCCCGCGGGCCACATCCGGCCCACGGGGCCGTTTAATCCGGCCCGCCAAACCTGAATAAATTGTATTATTAATTTTCTGGGGGGTCATTTTCCCTGCAATTACTGTTTCCCCAGTAGATGGGGAAGCGCCCGCCCGCGCACTTACTCCCGGGAACCGTGTCAGAAAGCTCGGTGCACACTCACAAGTGCGTGTGCGTACTCAGTAGTACGGACGCGGCGCACTCGGCGCTCTATTTCATCTATCGGTGCCGAATTTCGAGCGTAGGCTGTGACGTCAGTATTCTCGTAATTCGCGCACTGAGCTTTCAGATACAGTTTTACGCTAATGCCACCCACAAACCTTCCCCTGGAATCCTTCCATTAAAATGAATAGCCCGAAGAAAAGAAAGGTGGACACTGAGTGCCGAATGTTAAAAAAGAGTGGACAATTTGGCTCGACCTACGTGTGTGAGAAGACGTTCAGCCACATGAACGTCAACAAAGCCTGTCACAGATCTAGGTTAACGGACCTCGACTCTATCCTAAGAATTACCACAACAAATTTTACTCCAGACTATGATGCATTAGCAAAAAAGCGAAACCAACAATACTATTGATTTCTTTATTACTTTATTTAGATGTAATCTTTCACTGATTCTTCAAGATGATGTATTTGGTCAGAATGTTTGCCGTTGGATGTGATTTCGCCTCATTAGATAAACATATTTCATAAATCTGACCTGCGGGCGCTGAAGTGATGGAAAATGTTATTCATCACAACTGTCGTATTTCATAAGAATCACTGATAGTAGTTTTTTGGTGAAGTATTTTTTTAATGCTGTTAATAAATGCATTTGTTTTCAAAAAGTTTTTTTAATATCCATGCTTTAGTATCTACTAAAAGTAAAAACGTGTTATGCAATGACCTTTACATGTCATTTATATTACTTCACACAAATCCATCTGCTCCTGGTTCGGCCCCCCGGTCAAAATTTAGAACCCAATTCGGCCCGCAAGTCAGAAAGTTTGCCCACCCCTGGTTTAGCCTGTTGGTATCGTATCGAACAATCGATGGATTTAATGAATTGGAGTGACACCGATGGTTTTATAAACATGTTATTCATGTAATAGTTGTCCTTAATCACTCTATATGTTACATCAGGCCCGTTCTCAGCTCTTTGTTTGTGTTTGTCACGTTAGCATACCTATCGTTTAGCCTGTTGTTGCTATCGTTTAGCCTGTTGTTGCTCGTTCATGACTGTTTTTGGTGTGGGATTTTGTTGAATAAATCGCCCCCCAAAATGTGACTTATACTCCGGAGCGATTTATATATGGGTTTTTTTTTCACTTTTTGGGGCATTTTATGGCTGGTGCGACTTATACTCCGGAGCGACTTAATAGTCCGCTCCGCAATAGTCCGCAATAGCACTAGTCCGGAAAATACGGTAACTTGTGAGTTGTGTAGTGGTAGAGCAAAATGTTCATTCCTGTCTGGCAGGGTCCTGCTGGAGAGCCTATGGAGCTTCGTGAACAAGTTGGCATGACTCCAGAGATCATCCAGAAGGTAGTGTCAACTGAATCTTTGAGGCGTGTTTTTTTGATATGTCAATTTACTTAAGCAGCCTTGGAACTTATGTGTTTTATTTATTTTGCAGCTTCAAGACAAAGCCACAATTCTCACCACAGAGAGAAAGAAGGTATAGGGGGTGTTAACCTTTTTTTTTTTTTTTTTTTTTTTTAAATATTTGTAAAGTTCTCTCAACTTAATTGTCTTTTGTCCAGCGAGGAAAAACTGTTCCAGAGGAGCTGGTTAGATCTGAAGATCTTGGCAGATACCGCCAAGTGGCCTCTCATGCTGTAAGTGTTTATAGATGAAAGGGAGTCCACTGTTTCTTAGGGATAGGGTGAGAAGCTCGTTCATCCGGGAGAGACTCAGAGTAGAGTCGCTACTCCTCCACGTTGAGAGGAGTCAGATGAGGTGGCTCGGGCATCTTATCAGGATGCCTCCTGGACGCCTCCCTGGGGAGGTGTTCCGGGCATGTCCCACCGGTAGGAGACCCCGGGGACGACCCAGGACGCGCTGGAGAGACTATGTCTCTCAGCTGGCCTGGGAACGCCTTGGGATCCCCCGGGATGAGCTGGATGAAGTGGCTGGGGAGAGGGAAGTCTGGGAGTCCCTCCTAAAGCTGCTGCCCCCGCGACCTGACCCCGGATAAGCGGAAGAAGATGGATGGATGGATGGATGGATGGATGTTTCTTAGAGTGCTTTGATGCTTTACCACACTGACTGGTGTTACTGCGGTGACTCGTATTGCCCTGTAGAAACAAGTTGGCAGTGATGACAGGAAACCAAGAGAGAAAACTTTGGTTCTGCTTTCAGGGTCTTCATAGTGCCAGTGTGCCGGGTATTCTTGCTCTGGATCTGTGTCCCTCGGACACCAACAAAGTCCTCACTGGTAGGCTAATTTCATGTCTGGAAATTGCTTTGACCCAGTTAGTCACAAGGGACCTTGACATTGATGCAATTGTGGTCCGTTCCTCTAGGTGGCGCTGACAAAAACGTGGTTGTATTTAACAAGACTGAGGAGCAGATTGTGGCAACGCTGAAGGGTCACACCAAGAAGGTCACCTCTGTCATCTACCATCCATCCCAGGTTGCTTATTTTTTCCTTGTCTTTCTCTCATCGTGGTGTTGACTACCCTGTAATAATTGTAGTTGTCTTTTCCTCCTCCAGTCTGTGGTTTTCTCTGCATCTCCCGACACCACCATCCGCGTGTGGTCGGTCACCGGGGGCAACTGTGTCCAGGTGGTGCGTGCTCACGAGGCAGGTGTCACTGGATTGTCCCTGCATGCTACTGGGGACTACTTGCTCAGCTCCTCTGAGGATCAGGTATGTGTGCTGTTTCAGTAAAAAAAGAAAAATGTCAAATGGATGACATCACTTATGTGACTAACATGTCCTCATAGCAGCATTAATTTGTGTTGATTTGGCTTTGTTTTCCCTCATTGTTCTTGTGCAGTACTGGGCCTTCTCTGACATCCAAACTGGCCAGGTCCTCACAAAAGTCACCGATGAAAGTGCCGGCTGTGGTAAGCGCTAGCGTGTGTTGGGCATTTTTAATAGAGGAGCTCATCTCCTAGTGCTCACATGCCCCCTTGGCTCTCCTCTTCCACAGCACTCACCTGTGCTCAGTTCCACCCCGATGGTCTCATCTTTGGTACTGGAACTGCTGACTCCCAGATCAAGATCTGGGACCTGAAGGAGCGTACCAATGTGGCCAACTTCCCTGGTCACTCGGGCCCCGTCACCTCCATCGCTTTCTCTGAGAACGGATACTATCTGGCTACAGGTGTCAACTTCTTAGTTTTTTTTTGTTTTGTTCTTTTTTTCTAATTTCTTTGTCAAAATGTCTGCGATCTGCTGCTAGTTTGATTTGGACCCGTTTCATCAGATTTACTCCTCTGTTTTTGTAATCTAGGTGCACAGGACAGTTCTCTGAAACTCTGGGATCTGAGAAAACTGAAGAACTTCAAAACAATCACACTGGACAACAACTATGAGGTGCGTAAATAATAAGACTTCAGCCATGAAGTCATCTCTTTTCTTATTGCACACAACTGTTCTCTAAGGAATTTTACCATGAAAGAAGATGCCTGTCAAATTAGCCCTATAAATGGTTTGATTGAAAAGTGATGACAAACATGTCTTGCACTCTTTGATAACTTTGTGTTGATGGCAACATCATTTAAACATTCCAGTCTGTTAGCAATGTTTTCATTTCTCATGTCTTGCTTTTGCAGGTGAAGTCCCTCGTGTTTGATCAGAGTGGTACCTACCTAGCTGTGGGAGGGTCCGACATCCGCGTCTACATCTGCAAACAGTGGTCCGAGGTTCTCAATTTTACAGGTGAGGGCACACTTGCCATTGTATTAGTAAATATTCGTCCGATGTGTTACATTTGTATCTGTTCCAGACATTGATTTGTTTATTTGGCGCATCTGTAGATCACACAGGTTTGGTGAGCGGAGTGGCCTTCGGAGAGAATGCTCGTTTCCTGAGCTCTGCGGGAATGGACCGAAGTCTGAAGTTTTACAGTTTGTAGAAAAGCAAAAATTGATAATGACAACAGAGGTGGACCAGAGACTGTGGATACATACTTGGCATAGACCTATAATTTCTAGTTTGAAAGAAAATCACAAACTCTGTTTATTTCATTTATTAGTCCTCGTGCATGAAACAAAAGTTGATAAAATATCTATTTGAAAGCTCAGCATCATAATTCCAATACCTTTTATGCAGTGTCAGTTGAAATGATAAATCAGCCGCTGAATCATGTTGTGTTTTTTTATAGCATCTCTGAGTTTAAACTGTTGTATCTTCTGTGTGTTTGTGTGTAGCAGTTGGGAGGCTCGGGCCATAGGTCATCATAAGTAAAATTCTTTGTCTTTTAATGTGGACTAGTTAAAATAGTTTGAAAGTCCATCTGTAGTAAAACAATTGCAGAGAAGGTGTATTAAATTCTTGCCCTTCCCTCATTTCATTTCCTACTTTGCATTGGGAATTTTGTGCACGTTTTTGTTGACTGTCTAATCAAATGTGTGTATCTCACAATGTGCTCTTTTACAGTAAAATATCTTTTGTATGCCATTGGAAAATACCAAATTATTTACAATCCTGAAAAAATATTGTACGTCAGTGCATTCTTATTTTTCAAATTTAAAATATGATGGTTACTATCACAAAACAATAAAAATCTGCTCACATCTTGCCTTGATGTTAAGTTATAGTTGTGTTTTTTGGCATTGAATTAAGGCATAAATTGTGATTTGCACAGCCAAGTTGCTCAACAAGGACAGTATTGTACTCACATAGTTGAAGTCGGTAACAATTTGCCTTCAATTAAAATTAAAAGTAATCCAAGGCAGCGCCATAAAAGAAAACAACCTCCTGACTGGTGACTCGCAAACCGGTGTCTGGAATAAACCGTTGTGTTTATTGGAAGTCAAGCTTAAGCTAAGATAGTTAAGTGGTTGGGCATTTATTAAGTGGTGCAGAGTCAAGCCTTACTCTGCAAATCCAACACTCTTACAAGTAAGGACCTACATATATTTACAATATATGTAAAATGATATGCATATTTGCAATCATCTTTAGTCTTAATTGCATTGCATTGCATGTGTCTTGCTGTGCAATTTGCAGTTTTGCGTTAACATTTTTTTTGGGGGGGTGCAATCAAATTTCAGTCCTTATTCTCATGCAAACGTGATCTGTCTTTAGCATCCCGAGTGCTGGCATTACACATACACATCACTAGAATGTCTCATTCTGTTTTTAATCAATGATCGTCCTGTCAAGCCATGTATAATTAAAGTATCTGTACATGTGTTCATATTTGTATTTATAGCTATACTGTATTTACACTGTATATATTCATATAAGATCCTATTTGTCAAAACTATTTGACAAGACTTTTTGCGATGGCCTTCGGTTGCTCTGAGTCCCACTGGCCCAGTGTCGTATGGTTTTCCACAGTTGTCAATTTTGGGGGCCCCTGCTGTTTTCGTTGTATTTGCTGTCCATGTGTTCCATCTGGAGGAAGCACAGTATTATTCACTGCGATGCAAAATATTTTTGTCCTGCTAAGCAAACACTTTCTCCTTAAGGCCACCTTTGTCTTGTCAAGCCAGCACTCTTGAATTTGGGTTTTAACTCGGTCCATAATTTTAAATGTGAAAATTGGTGAAGTTGTTCAATCCAGCTTTTTTTTTAATGCAGCTCTGTAAAAATAAAGCCTCTCCTTTCAGAACAGGACTTAGAAACAGCAAACTATGTGGTATGGCTTTCTTACATCTTGGCTCTGTAAAGCACTTTATTTTGAAGTCAGCCAAATCTACGTCAAGCGTCTGGGCATGAGACACAACGTTGTTTACAGTTTTATGGCGTTTAATGTTATTTGTTACTGTTCATTTATTTCTTATGGAGTTTACTGTTATTTATTGTAACTGTTCATTTATTTCAACTGCCATTTCATTTTTTTCTGTGTGCGCTGCACTTTGTATGCAGCCGTGGTTGTTTTTAAAGTGATCGTGTACTCGCAGGCCTAAAGGGTCAGTAATGGCGGGGTAAAAAGTTTTAAGAGTGATGGTTCTTAGCCACGCGTAAAGAGGAAATTTGTACTATATGTATGGAATTTAAATTTTAAGACAACGTGTGGGTGGATGAATGGAGAAATCTAATCTCAGGCAGGCAGTTTTGCATACAAAGGTTTTCGTGCACGTTTGATTCAACCACGTGATGAATATTTTATTTCGCAGGTTTCGAACATTACGGTAAAAGATGGCGGTCGCATGTCGTGGCGGGCGCCTCTCGGAGTCACGTGAGATTGGAGTAACGTGACTTTCCCAAACGGGAAGTGTGAGTCAAATCACTCAACTTGCTTTCAACGAGTCGCCTGCTTCGACGCAGTGGGGACGGCGACATTTATGACAAAAGTGCTTCGAGACCGGCAGTGTTGAACGAGAAGAAACGGGTGAGCGAGCCATTATAAACGTTCTTTGTCTTTTAGATAATATCAAGTGCAGAGTTTCGTCTATGAGTATTTGTGGCTTGAAACGTTAACAAACGCAAATTACAAGCCCTTGTAACGAAATATATTTCCCATCAATGATGCACCGACGAGAATGTTTTGATTACTTTATAATCCGTTCCGTCTCAGTTTCAATTGGTACGGCGTGACAGAAAACAACTGACCCAGTTGACGTATGAGTCATGACAGAGGACTAAAGAAGCCTTGAGTTTCATTTTTTTTTAAATATAATAAAAATCTGCATTGCGTGATATTGGTTGCAGTCACTGTTAGCATTTTGTTGTACGTAAGGACAAAATCAATAAAAGTAAAATATTAGAAAATCACTGCACTCATTTCTTAAACGTAATCGAAGATTCGCTAATTTGTCAATCCCTATGTTAAACAGCAGTCTCAAATATTTTAAGTGTATCAAAATTTGAAACAAAACTGAAATTTGGTTTAGTTTGACGAATCTCAGATGAGCGTTTGTAGGCATGAAATGAAATCCATAAGATTTCAGACAGCCCATTGAGCTCTTTATGCAAGAGTGGAATATTCTGATTACACTAAAGGGAACTTTGTGCTTCCCCTTTGACACTTAATTAAATTATGTCTGCTCATAGTTGCTTTCGCTCCCAAAAAACAAACAAACAAAAAAAACTGGTAAAACAACTTCCACTCTGTTGTTAAATGGAATTTCTTTTTTTTTTTTATTATTAACAACAGATGTATTGATCCTGTATTTTGGTAAACTTAAGGGAGTACAGATGCTGAAATGTAAGGGGAAGAGGGGGAAAAATACAGTAACAGTATTTGTATAGCATTACTTCCCACCACTGCTAAAAGTACTTTTAAAAAAAGCAACATTTTTGTTCCCCCCTGTCCATGACTAACTCAGTTGTACCTAAAACCTTGCGTAAAGTGCCAAGTTTGCCAACCTTGTTGGATGTGACATAGAATGAGATTGTCTGGTTTCGTTGTTGTGCAGGCAGCCATGGGCGCCATGTTCCGCAGCCAGGAGGTGTGCCTGGTGCAGCTCTTCCTCCAGTCCGGGTCGGCCTACAACTGTGTCAGCGAATTGGGGGAGCTGGGCTTGGTGGAGTTCAGAGATGTGAGCCACACTCGCCACATGGTCCTCAGAGTTCAGGGAGACGAGAATCATACAGCTAGCCTCGTGAACTGTCATGCTCTGTACAGATTAATTTAGTTTTCTGTTCATGTGTCTTAGTCCTATCCTCCAGCCTGCAAAACACACAGTCAGCTTCTTTTTATTTCCTCTTTCAAGTGTTCAAATTGGACCCTCATTAGTTATTATTATGTAGTGCTAATCTATTTGCTATGACGCATCATGTGTAAATTCCAAGATGCTGGATTTGATTCACCCAACAGTAATATTTTCCTCTTCCCTTGTGACTTAACCCATTCTTCCTCTTTCCGCTGCTTTTTTAGTTAAATCCTAACGTGAATGCCTTTCAAAGGAAATTTGTTGGTGAGGTGAGACGATGTGAAGAGCTTGAGAAAACATTTTGTGAGTATTTACCTGTTCTGTTTTCAACTTACACACTAATAATAGTGCTGATAATGCCACAATTCTTTTACTGGATCTGACCAGATTGCAGTGGTAGGTCATGTTTTTGGTACCAGCAGGGACATCCCTGACCCAATCTTCCTCTTAATACCACTATTACGAAACCATTAATATGAAACGAGACACAATATAACATCACACAACTAAATAAACTACATCATCATGATTATATGCTTATTATAAAAATATTTTGATGCGTGCACATCGCTACAGATGTGTTCTCTCTTTTTGAAATTTACTTCACTCTCCTAAGTAATGTGATCCGTTTTGTTTGCGCTCCAGCATTCCTAGAGCAGGAGATCAATCGATCCCTGTCCCCTCCATTGAAGGGGCCCCTTCCCCCTCCTTGTCCGACGCCTTCAGCCCCCCAGCCCCGCGAGCTCATCACCATAGAGGAGGAAAGCGAGAGGCTGGCCAGAGAGCTACGAGAAGTGAGCTAAAACACCTCACCATACATTTTGATATCAAGAAGAAAGAAAATCTTGAATTGTACTCTTATTCTTGTGTGTTTCTATTCTAATCTAAGGTATCCAGAAACAGAGACAGTCTTCGAGCTCAGCTGACCCAGCTGTGCCAGTACAGAGGAGTGCTGACCAGAGCACACTCTCTTACAACCTCGCAGGTGATGACAGCATGAAGCATGCCTCTGTCATCATTATCAAATCCCATGCGACACTAACGAATGCTTGTTTCTTTTTGGATTTCTCCCAGGCGCCCCTGTCTATCCTGGAAAACCAAGGTCTGTTTGACAACCACCGCGATGTCCACCTGAGGTACATGTTGTCGTGTCATCATAGTGTAAAGCAAAGCACGCTTTCCTCAACATTTTTTAGTCTTTCTCCACCGTTCTTTTAATCCCCATTAAACATTTCTCCTTGGTGTATTCATTGCACTTTGTATCTCCTGCCCCGTCCTCGGACAAACGGTTATGTTCTGTTGATTATTATTATTATTTTTTTTTTTTATAGTCAATAAATAATACAAAATAATAAATAATACAGGTGCTGCAAGCAATTGCCTCAGCAGCGTTTGCTTTCGATGGTGAAGTTATCATTCATGTCCAATGAACGTGTGCTCTTGAAGAAATGCACAAAGCTGTAAACCAGTGGTGGACATTTGGGGAGAATGCTGAGGCTGAGAATGAGCCAAACCTTTTCCATCATAGACCTAATACTGCCTCTGGCAATGAAAATGCCACTGCCAACTACTGTAATGGATGTGCAATTACACTTTATTCGACCAGCTGGCATGTTCCCTCGGGTCATGCGTCTCCGGCATCAAGCATGTCCACACCACCTTTTCAGAAGGAACCACATAAACTAATGATAAAAACCAAAACATGTGACATTGTTTTCCTGATTTGTATGTATGCTTTATGATTGAGAAACAAAAGGCTTATGTTATTGGTTGTATAATTGAACTCTTTCAGTTTTGTCGCGGGAGTGGTCCACCCGTGGAGGGTACCCTCATTTGAGCGCCTGCTGTGGCGAGCGTGCCGTGGTTACATCATTGTGGATTTCAGAGAAATGGAGGATCGTCTCGAGCACCCAGACACGGTGGGGACAGGGGTACGGGAAACCGTAGTTATCTCTGACTTTTTGTTCTAACGGGAATTGATTTCATCTGCAGGGTGAGATGGTGCAGTGGACGGTCTTCCTCATTTCGTACTGGGGGGACCAGATAGGACAGAAAGTGAAAAAGATTTGCGACTGGTGGGTAAATCTGCGACTCTTTGGTTTTCGGCATCTACGGCACATAGCTTGTTAATCTTCTGTGTTCACTTTGCGGCAAGCTTTCGCACGCAGACGTTTACGTATCCTGAGAACACAGCTGAAAGAGAGGAGATTCTCCAAGGACTTCAAGGCAGAATCGAAGATATCCAATCTGTACGTGTCCAAAAAATGGATGTTATTTTAAATATATTTCTGAGTACATGTCATGTTCTGAAACCTTTATTTTCTCCCCGAAGGTGTTGTCTCAGACCGAGGCCTTCCTGCAGCAGCTCCTCGTGCGGGCGGTGGCTGTGCTGCCCCAGTGGAAGGTGCGCGTCCAAAAGTGCAAGGCGGTCCAAATGGTCCTGAACCTCTGCAGTCCCTCCGTCACTGACAAGTGCCTGATCGCTGAGGCGTGGTGCCCCGTCGCCAAGCTGCCTGAGCTGCAGAGTGCCCTCAGAGAGGGAGGGGTGAGACATCAGTTGAAACTTGCGACCCCTCCCCGGATAAACACCAAACTGAATCAAACGCCTGCATTCTCCTCAGAGGAAAAGCGGCAGTGGTGTTGACTCCTTCTACAACCGCTTGGCTTCATCCACCTCTCCGCCTACCCTGTTTCCGCTCAACTCTTTCACCACTGGTTTCCAGAACATTGTGGATGCTTACGGCGTGGCAAGCTACCGGGAGGTCAATCCAGGTACATCGCCATAAACCATCGCTAACACTGAGCCGTCATTTCTAAGTCTGTTCTCATGTTTGGTCTTCCTTATGTTTCCATAGCAATGTACACCATAATTACATTCCCCTTCCTGTTTGCTGTGATGTTTGGGGATGTGGGTCATGGTCTGCTAATGACCCTGGCCGGCCTTTGGATGGTTCTCGAGGAGAACGACCCTAAGATGAGAAGTAGCAATAATGAGGTACACTAAAGTTTGGGGAGTTATGATCCTTTGTGTGGGTGATTATTTTCCATCTTCAGATGGTAAAGAGAGCGCAAAATATGCAGATTGGTGCAAATTTCTTTTCTTTTGTTCTGCAGAAAACTTCATGTGTTCTTTGTCAGTCAGCGAGGGTTGACTTATCAATTTTTGTTTTTGCTATCTCTGTCAAGCAGAAGCAAGAGCGACGTTGTTTGTCAGACATTTTAATTTCATTGTCATGTAGTATCTGACTCTTGCACGCTGTTAAATCGTTTACTCGTCATCATTTCAGTGCATTTATTTATGTATTTTTTCTGTGAAAAAAGTGACCGTTTTGGGTTTTCAGATCTGGAAGATGATGTTTGGAGGTCGGTATCTGATTCTGCTGATGGGACTCTTCTCCATCTACACGGGAGCCATTTACAACGAGTGCTTTAGTCGGGGGCTCAGCATCTTCAGTTCAGGGTGGCATGTGGGTCCAATGTTTGAGAAAAACATTTGGAAGTAAGTATTTTTATTTTTAATTTTTTTTATAAATGTATATACGATCTTACAACCTATGTTTTTCGTATATTGTTTATATTTGCTGCCTTTTTTAAAATTTTTTTTTATAGTTCGTCCGTCCTGGCTGGGAACAACTTTTTGTCTATGGATCCTGTCGTGCCTGGTGTCTTTACCAGTCCTTATCCATTCGGCATTGACCCGGTACGACTGTCAAATGTGTAGATCGGGTCTCTTTCCCGCAGGCTTTCTTCTCTCAATTGATTTTCTTCTCTATCGTGTCATGGTCAGATTTGGGGGTTGGCCAATAACAAGCTAACCTTCCTCAATTCGTACAAGATGAAGATGTCTGTTATCATTGGCATCATCCACATGACTTTTGGAGTCTCCTTGTCATTCTTCAACTACGTGTAAGTCACCATCCAAACACCCCAGCGACCACTCTCTGCTACCTCCATTGTACTGACCCCGACGTGTTCTAAATGACGTGAATCCATCCAGGCACTTTGGCAAGTTGAGCAGCGTGTTCCTTGTGCTGATCCCAGAGCTGTTCTTCATGCTGTGTTTGTTTGGATACTTGGTGTTTATGGTGGTCTTCAAGTGGATCGCTTACACTCCCGCCCAGTCCAAAGTGGCCCCCAGTATCCTCATCCATTTTATAGACATGTTCCTCTTCGCAGAAAACGAAGACAACCCACCACTTTATACGGGACAGGTATGTGTGGCTTAAAGTATATCAACCTTTCTTTTCTTTTTTTTTGTTTTACAGCACATTTTTGAGTCGCACAGCTTATGTAACACTTGACTTGAGTATCGCAAAAACTGACTTTTTAGTGCTGGTAGTTTCCTTGGAATGTAAAAGCAACAAAATAGCATTCAGTATTTTACGCCAGACATTTGGGGGATGTAGAAAATTAACCCACGACCAAGTTACTGTAAGGCAAGCACTAAGGACAAAGTTGTGTCGATTGATGCAGGCTATCGTTCAGAAAGTGCTGGTGGTGCTGGCGCTCTGCTCTGTTCCCGTCCTTCTGCTCGGGAAACCACTACTGGAATACAGCACACATAAGGGGAGAAGGCGTCAGCTGGTGAGTTCATCTACCTGTGGCTTGAACCCTTCGACCTCAGGCGAGTCCATTTTGTGTGAAGATTTTCTGTCCCCTGCAGCATCTGCAAGAAGACAGACACCCGCTGATGGTCGACGACGGCGCCGCCAACGCCCGGGATGGGGACGCAGACCCAAGAGGTTCTGTTGGGGAGGAGGTGAGGGCAGAAGTCCTTCTGTCTTTTTTGCACTACAGTTATATTTAATCTTTTAGAACTTTGTTTTCAAGCATTCATTTAGATACAGTTGCATTCATGGTAACATCATGTAATCATGAGCAAACAAAACAATGATGTGGTTTTAGTTAGGGGTCTTAACAGCTGATTCATGTCAGTTATGTATTTGAGCAGCTTTGGACATGGGACATAGGGAAGTTAGTCTCAAGTTTCATTTAGTATCAAATTAAAATACCTTATATTTTAACTTACCTCAAGCTTTAGAAATTCTGTTAAATAATTAAGTAAAGATTTGCACTTGCCCCATTACAGTACATTTGTTAATTACAGGCCAATTGCATTGAACTCATAACTATGATACATTTGCATTTGGATTAGTTTTGGAACTGTTTGTTTTTGAGCAATTTATTAACACTATTAACTTAAATGATACATTTTAGCTGCAGTGTTGATGTTCAAGTTGTGCATAATATTACAATAGTAATTTGGGTTTTAGGGACTTTTTAACTTTATGGAGATAATTGTACTATTGCTGTTTTTTTATATGTTGGTCTTAATAATAGAATGAAGCCATTGCTGAAATGTTGTTGTTTTATCTGTAGGAGTTTGATGCTGCAGACGTGTTCATGCATCAGGCCATCCACACCATCGAATACTGCCTGGGCTGCATCTCCAACACTGCCTCCTATCTGCGACTCTGGGCCCTCAGTCTGGCACACGCACGTTAGTCACACCTGCACCAAGTTGTGCTGCTCACATGGCGCATACACAAACTACACTCGCACTCAGACTTCCTCTTAAAAAGGATACTTTTCTATTGTGGGGGAATTATTCAGCCACACATGACTTGGAATTTCCAAGCAGTGAAGATCAGCTGACTGAGGTTGTTTGTCCCCACAGAGCTGTCAGAGGTGTTATGGGTCATGGTGATGCGCATTGCCCTGAGGTGGCAGGGCTACGTGGGCTCTGCAGTTCTCTTTGTAGTCTTCGCTTTCTTTGCTGTGTTGACCATCTCCATCCTGCTGATTATGGAGGGCCTCTCGGCTTTCCTGCACGCCCTCCGTCTGCACTGGTAAATCACTGTTTTCCCTCCCACTCTTATTTTGTTGTCTGTCTTTGAAGGCAGTCTGACTCATTTAATCCATATTTGTCATGTCAGTGGTTCTCAAACTGGAGGCTACAAGCTGTCACTTTGGTGTCAGAAAAATAATTTTCAACAAATCGTCACACCTGTTTTTTAAAAAAGTGTATGCCCACATATGGTGACCAGAATACGAAATTACTCCTACCTATCATATCTTTGGGCAAATTTAAAAGGTCTGATATGATTTCTGTATCACATAAATCTGACATCCCTGCATGAGTGCAGCATTTGTAGCTCCCTCCCTCTCGATGACCTCGGCAAGAGGTCAAAAGACCCAGAATCTTTGAGTGACCTTGCTTAAAGTTAGATAATCTCATAGAAATGCTTTATGTTCCTAGTGCCTAAAGCAGAGCTGGATGTCATTGTATTGTCAACAGGTAGTCTTTAAAATGGTGTGGCCATTTTTCTTCCAGGGTGGAGTTCCAGAACAAGTTCTACAGTGGCACAGGCTACAAGCTACACCCATTCTCTTTCTCATCTTTGATCAATGCATCAGCTGCCATATGAACATCATTCTGGCCAAAGAATATTTACCTCGTCGATATTTTGGACTGCAATAGACTAACACAGTGATCTGTGGACTGAGGCAGTTTAATTGCACAATGAACATGATGGTATGGACTGTTATGGCTTCATGAAAATGAAATCTAAAAATCAGTTGCATTATGTAAAAAATACGCTACTAGACCCTTTTCAAATTTTATTCAATGTGTTATATGAATACATTCTGATTTTTCATTCCTAAAAATGTTATTAGTTATTGAAACTTTCACTGTGACATTTACAATGATCTTACATTTAAAAGGGAGATTTGTGGCAATCCATGTTGAATTGGTGTGTTGAACTTTAAATGAATTTATCAAATGTTAGCAGGAAATTATCTGACGCCCCATCTGCTAAATACACCACAATGCCGTGTCACTTCTGCACATGCCAGTGTTAATTTAATAATTTAATCTTAAAACATTAGTACGAGATCTCTCGTGTGCCTTACTGAGCAAGCTAGTCAGTCATTAAGTTGTTGGGACCACATTACCATGCAATATTTTGAACCACATCAGGACGTTATATTTTCACCTTTGTTATGCGCTGTCAAAGTGATCAAATTTTGACTGAAATTAAAAGTAATTTTCTTGTGTTCTTGTATTCATGTGAGCAGTCACTTCCTACATATAACATTTCACCATTACTTTGAAAATATTCATGCAAAAATTAACATACGGTAGTGTTACAGCCTCGTCAGATCGACCAATGAATGATTGAACATCTTAATCAGGTATTTTCTAAATGACACTAATTAGTAATCTGATTTTTTTTAAATGCTTCATACTGCAGTACATATGGCTTATCGTATCTGACATCACGCACCCGCTTTGAAAATCGTATTTTTTAATCTTCCCATCATAATAAATTACTGAATAGGACCGAAATAATCACGATTCATTATTTTATAATATGAAATATAAAGAACACGGGCTCCTCGTTTACATGGAGTTCCATTCCTGCGGTGGCGACGTAGAACGACTAAGTCTAGCTAATTACTCGTCTACCACTAATGGGTAATTTCAATTAATATGAAAATCTTTTTGAGGCCCAAATAAAAGTGAATATAACACAATTGTGTTATTTTCAGTTTTATTTAAGTGTCAAAGCCCAAAACGTCGCATGACGTCATAAATTTACAGCGGAACATTCGAAACTTCTTTTGTTTCCGTCAGTTCCTATTTTAAATCACGTACCCGGATCCAACGTGAATGTCAAACATGGCCCTTGTTGTCGGTTCATTACAGACTTAACGGAGTAAAAAGTATGAGCGTCTCGATTTTGTTTTATTTTTTTTATTCTTTAGTGACTACGATTTAACTACTTGAATGATAACACATTTCCATATGTGATTGTAATAAGTTTATAGTGAAAATGGTTTTGAGCCACATCAGTCGAGGGGTTCGTCTGCTGTTCGGTCAAATGGAGCGATATGCTCTGGCAACAAACCAACCAGGTAAAGTCATGATTCTATTTTGTTAATTAATTTATCACGACTTAAGTGGCTTTTCAAACACAAGGCTTCAAATACAGATCCAATGTGACTTATTTAGCATGTAAGCATGATCCAATGTTTGTAATGGACGCAGCTCGTTGTGTGACCCAGTCGGCGACTCAGCCGGAGCCCTGCACGGCAAAAAACGAGTCAGTTAATCCGACTTTTATGAACCGAAACCCGAGGACCCTGGAGCTGATGGCCCTGGCAGTGAAGGACCGTGGCTGGAAGACGACATGGCCTCACCGCGAGTTCTACCACAGGTCATTTAGTCACCCTGCATAGTCGTCGATTCATTATTGGCCTGTGGCTTTTTGTTCTCTGTAACTCTAAATTGCCACAAGTTCTGGCTATCAGGAAATTAGTAATTATTGTCAAGGAATTGTCCCCCCCCCCTAGGTTGGTGTTTTCCCGCAGTCAGAAATTTGTGACAGCACAAGTCTTCTCATGCTCCTCACCTGACCCGGTGCTCTCATGTTCGACCAAAGAGTGGGCATTGAAGAAGGAGCTGCCCTCTACAAACTGCGTGGCGGCATGTCAGGCCGTGGGTGAGGTGCTGGCGCATCGATGCAAGCAGGCTGGCATCACTAGGATGGTGTACAGGGCCATTCCCTGGACATATCGCTCAGATGCCGTAAGTGTGGCAGTACTCTGGCTATTGACGTTTGTCATCATCACTGTTGACGTGTCCTGATTTTATTGTCTTGTACAGGTTCAGTCATTCCGGGCAGCAATGAAAGCTGGAGGAATCATCCTGAGTGAACCCAGAAGGAAATACATTGGATCCTAAATTTAGGGCTCATATGTTTTATAAAATTCATTTTCATGTTAAAATAGCCATCATGCCAATACAATGACACAATTGGGCTGTTTTACTGTGTCGAAGTTGAATATCCCCCACCTATTTTCTGTAGTGCCTGTCCTTTCAGTGAACTGCAGGGCCCATATAGAGAAACTGCCAGCACGGAAGACAGAAACCACATGCGGTGGATATAACACCCCTGTTCAAATGCTGGGGTTTTGATACAAAACATTAGACCAAGAAAAAGACTTAAAGTTTTACCACATGACCTGTACAACCCAATTGGAAAACAAATGTATTTGATTGTTACAATGAATTACAGATTTTGAACCGACGTCAGAGATATCATGTTGGCCCATGTTGCTAGAGTTTGTCACTTGAGATCAATCAATAAATAGAAAAAAATTGCAGATTTTTATTTTCATGTGCTTGAAAACACGAGTTGCACACACTGGCGTTAAACACGTCATCCAAAGTGTACAGTGTTTACGAAACAGTATTTATTATACTTTAGCTTGAAGATGGCTCAGGATATTTGATGTGTTGGATAATAAGGTGCAAGCGTGTTAAAACAATCAGATCAGCCCCTCGAGATCCTGCAAACAGGATATAGAGTAATGAAGCAAAATATAAATATTTAAGACTGAATACCTGAATGATAATTTATCACAGGCTGGTACAAAACATCAGCAGTTACTTATTCATGCAACATGCAAAATACCCATGATGTTACAATCCAAGCATAAAACAACTTTAAATGCATACGGTGGCAACGAAACACAATATCATCATTCTCGGCTAGAAGGCACTCGTACAGCTGGAATAACAAAATATGCAAAACATAAATCTGACAGTGATAAAGATATTCAATTTGACATATTCATTGGCACATTGGAATACAGACTTCATGACAAAGTGGTGGGCACCATAAAACTGGCTTTGACTTGGTCCATCCGAACAGCTTAGAAACTCATAAAAACTTCAGTAAGTCTTGTGACCCTTGAGTGGATATAACTTTCAATTGGCTGAATGTTAAGAAAAATTGCATAGTTGATATTCTGGAGTGCTGAAATGTTGTCAAAACAGTGGATGAACTAAACAGAAGTCTAAGCCAGTTGATGTCGTTCAAATACTGCAGAAGTACAGCGAGCAGTGAACTAACAAGACTTGCATTGAGTAATCAACTAAAAGAATCATCCTTGCCATGTTATAAGTCCGGTTCCTTTAAAAAAAAGAAGCTCTTTTTCCTCTGACAGCTTCAAGGTTTGTCGTTCACGACGTCCGGGAGACTGCGTGGTTCGGGTGACAGATCCACGCAGGCGCTCTGGTGGATCAAACCCTTTCCGCCATGGCTCCGCCTTCGTTGTCGAGGCGATCGTCGTGGACTGGTGGGCAGCTTTGAAAAGAAAGGACGGAGATTAGATGAGGGAGCCAATTTACATTAATGTGCATTTTTCTATGACAGATAAGGAGGAGCTTTGGGATACGCTGCGATCTATATATTATAGAATATTACAGATTTTTGTCTCCATTTTAGGATACAAATATGTCATAATGGTGCAAAATACGTTTTTAAAAAATAGCTAACAGTTGGCCTAATTATTAATGAATAATGCATGTGTCCTATTGACAAAATTCAGCTCTATGAAGAAGCTAGATAGAAATGCAGGTGTACCCTCAAATTCCAAATTAGGATTGTCCAACCTTGATGGAGATCTTACTCTATTAAGTTAATTTACAGTCCTCTCTATCTGTGCCCTTGTCTATAAATATACAGTATCATACTCTTGTTTTGGGTTCCCTGTTGTGTACATTACCCATGCAAAAAACTAATACTAAATGTCCTGTGGCTCATTTGCACAGCAAGGTGAGTTTCCTTCAACCTTACGCAAACCAGATCGACAAAGCCGCTCACCTGATTGCATCCTTTGTCTGCATCGTCTAGTTCACTGATGGACTGCATGAGGGAGAAGAGGTTCATTCTGCCACTGCGACTGAAACTTGGAGCCTTCAGAGGAGACACAAAAAGTGAATAAATAAGAATGTGAGGCAGGAGCTGCTGCACTGTGTTCAGTGTGTGTGTTAGTTTACAGTGATGATGACAGGTGGCGCTATCTGCCCAGCTTCCTGGTTGGGACTAGGCTGCACAAACACCTGCGAAGATTCCGGATAAGGGACATGTACTATATGCAACGTAACTTCACGATACAAAATGGACTGACTCCATTTCTCATACAGTAGGACATGAAGCGTATATCAAATTAAATTTCCCTATTGAAAGGAAGTAAAATGCAAATCGGGCATACCTCTTCCACAGACTCCTCTTTTTCATCACTGCTCTCTGTGATGTCGTCACCCTCGTCAAGTCCTTCATCCTCCGCCTCTTCCACGTCATCCTCCTCCTCCTCATCATCATCTTCCTCCTCATCCCCTGCTTCCTCATCCTCATCGCCTGGCTTCTCTCCTACGTTGTCTTTGCGCTCAGATTTCTGCCTTTGGTCTTTGGACTTTCGCCTCCAGAGTAAACTGTGACGCTGCTGGCTGGAATGAAGATCAAAATGATTTCAAAACTTTTTCAAGCCATTATTTCACAAAGGTGGGCAAGGTGTCCACAGAGGCTCTTTCCAATTTATCAGTTATTGTAAAAGAGAAAGACAAAATGTGAAAGTAAATGCCTTTCTGTGACATTTCTAGTTTTTCTGTTTGTTAACCGTAATAAAAAAAACTGGTCAATTTTGCAAATTCAGCTCCTTGTTAGAGAAGCAAGTTGTGCAAAAAGCACTCAAACACTGACCAATTGGACTGTTTATCTCATCAATTGCTTTTGAAATATATATATATATATATATATATATTCTAATTGTAAAGAGACTTTGTAGACACTCTGCACTTCAATGGATGACTTTGTAAAGTTTTGTTTCTGACCTGGCGTTGAGGATGCCATTGTAGGTCTGCAGCTGCTTCATGAAGCCGTCGTTGGGTTTGATTATGGAGCGGCAATCCCTCACGTAGGCCAACGCCACATCCAGCGACCAGCGCTGCTGCTTCATGGCGTAGGCGATCACGGTGGATGACGAACGAGACACGCCCATTTTGCAGTGCACCAATACCGCCTGCCCGCTTTTCCTGCACCGCACAAGTCAACAAAAAAGTTGGCCAATTAAAAAGGGCAAGGCAACATCTGTTTACTTAAGTGATGCTGACACAGCACAATTACAAGATAAAAAGTTCAACAGACTAGAACACCAAATATTTCTAAAGTCTACATGGGATTTGTAAAACCTTTCCTGTGGAGGTGATTTTTTTTCAGGAAATGTTTGCTGCTTTCTTGCTTTGTTGTCCGAAAGGGATTTGCGGGCAAACACACATTTCCTGCTCTGTCGTTTAACAGAGCAGATTTGGTGTTTTCCAGGACTGCGATGCGGACTACCTTGCAGTGTTGATGAAGCTGTACGTGTCGGTCCAGTGGGGTAGCAGGTCAGTGGCCTCCACGTCGTACACTCTGATGTTCATGTAGGTGAAGGATTCTGGGAAGAAGTTGTCAATCTCCCTCGTCACATTCAGAATGTAGCCCACGCTGTAGAGACAATGCGAATTTGGTGGTGAAAACGCAAATGTAGGAGACGTCAGAATATGGAGTTTCAAAGAAAAACAACAGACTTGTTTTTCTGCAGCTCCTCAAAGTTGGCCGCGTTCCACTCGGAGCCCTGAAAGCAAAGGGAAAAAAAATAGCGGAAGGAAGACCAGCTGGATGACTTTGACCCAGCAAAAGAAAACCAAGACTTCTTGGAATTGTTTCAAAATAAAATCACTCACCAGGTAAAGGTAGTCAAAAATCTTGGATGGTTTGTCCATTTGAGCCATTGTGACCAGGATCTCATTGTCAATGTACTCCTTGAACGGCCTAATGTCAAAGCTGATTCGAGTCTTCAGGGCCGTGTGGACCTACAATGGTGGAAGAGGGTTGGTTTTGGGAGGGAGGGAGGGACGGAGGGATGGATGGATGGGTTAAAAACCACTGTCATTATTTTTCGCTTTTTTCTCTCGATCAACTAGTACCATTTTAGACGTGAGGTTATCCAGGTCTTCTGTCCTCATGATGTCCCTCAAGTGCTCCTTGATCAGCCTCTCTTTCGAGGTTCTGTCTGCACTGCTGCACATGGAATACAGAGAATCCCTTGAGACATTCCAGAAAATCCAGACATGTATTTTGGGTATTTCTCAATTCTAAACAAATTGGAAGACTGAATTTCTTCCTCTTCTAATTCAGCCACCTTTACCTCTGACCGTCGCTGTCCTTCCTGACAGACTCCAAGTCATTCATGGCCTCCCACTCGTTGAGACAGAGGCGGTCCGACTCGATGTGCCCATGGTAATGCTGGGCCCACTCCAGGCCGCATCCCGGGATCACGGCACCTTTGACGGCCCGTTCGCAACAGCCGTGTAAAGACTGCAGTACTGACCTTGAAAGAGAAAAATAGGAGTTAACTTTTATGGCTCTCATTATGCACTCTCAGTTTAGGTATCACAGCAGCATAAGCAAAAGAAAAAAAAAAGCATGGCATTGGATATCTTCAGATTTGCATCATACTTTGAAAAAACACTCTAAAGTCTCTAAATTGCCCAAAGGTATGATCGTGAGTGACAAGGGAAGTTTTGTATGTTCTCTGTAAGCGACTGGCAACCAGTCCAGGTTGTCTTGTCTTAAGAAATAGGCCCGCAGCGTACCTGTGATCCAACAGCATAAACAGTAGGAAATTGACTTGTGGTGTATGAGAAACATGACTTTGTGTGTTGACACTACAACTCACCACATGGTTTGCATGGAAACCGGCTTGAAAATTCTTGTTTCTTCTGCTGATGTGACACTGAAACCACTGTGAAGTAGGGGATGCAAACCCGATCAAGTCAAAAGATACACAAGCGACAACAGGGGAAGCGAGGAAAGCAATACGTCCTGACAAATTACAATAAATACGCTGGCCCAAGAGGACAATGAAGTTATTCAGCGTCAATTAGCGGCGACTGTCATCAAATGAAAGGAGTGAACAGCGTGTCCAGAGAGAAATGTGAAAAAAGCTAATTGACACAGTTGGAGGCGCAAGTTGACGTGATGAGAAAAGAGCCTCCTTTCATCACGTTGTACCAGCAGAGGCAAATGGGATAAAATGTCCAGAGTGACACAGCGTGTGACAGAGGACTGGCAAGAACACAGCAATGGTGGCACGCAAAATGTTTTCAAGCACATCCTCATTATCAGACTTAGCGCCAAATGATTTCACATGATACCAGGCTTATGTAAGAGCACGAGAAAGCGATAGGAGCAGTTACAATTCATGGGGAATGATTCAGCTCCATAAATAGCAACATTCCTTGCTCATATGTTCCCTGGCCAGAAACTCAGTTGCATATTTCTGCCATTTGTATCGAATCGCTTATTCCTTCACTTGTTACTTCCTTAAGGGAGTTTAATTTTCATTGGTACGAGTTCTTGTTGACAGTATTATAAAGTTTGATATCTTTTGTTAATGTTGCCAACTTATTTAAGAACGTGAACAAGCGACACGCCATCATAAAAATAATCCCAATTTCAAAATCCCCATCTCAAATCCTAAAATATAGCAAGACGTTCGCCCTTACCCGTCTCCATCCAGATACACTTGTGTGTCGCTCCAGACGGGCATAACCAAGCCAATAGTGCACTCATCACTGAAAACAAGCAGATAAATAAGATTTGCTGATGATGCCTAATTTGGTCTTTCTGTTGGTTGCACACACCTGTCCTGTTTGGGGAAATCCATGCCGAGCAGAATGGTCTCATCTTTGTTCGCGAGGGTGGAGACGACGATAAGATACCGGACTCGGACCGTGCTGACGGACTCCAGTTGCACGGCCTGCGCCGAGCAGAAGTTAGACTAAGGCAGGAAGTGGGGAACTCTGCAGACAACAAATCCTGTAGCTACACAGTAAAGAACTACCAAGCAATTTAAGATTGCATTGGCGTAGGGCCATGCAATGAAGCTCTACTGAGGACAGCCCACCTTTTAGCCTCATCTTATTTATATTTCATATTATCAACAACCGTGACCTCTGTTTTCCGATTTTAATCAGATCCAATGTGAGAAAGTCATCCAACATTGCACCAAAGATAACAACGCTCTGTTTTGATGGATACAACCAGATAACCGGTCTATCCAGTGTCTCGCTGACGCCAAATTGCGTGAAGAAAAAATATTGACGACAACTCTCACCAAGAGGCAGCACAATTTAACACCACAATAACAATTATATAATTAAACACAGACACTACAATGTCAGTGTCAATAACAATTGATTGTTGTTATATTTGTAAGGACATGATTTTCAATATGGCTCTATTATATTTGTAGCATTTTGAAATTAACTTGTAAAGAGACATCTGCTTGTAAGTGTCTGTATGTTAATTAAAATATTGCTATATTGTAACTAAGCAGTTAAACAACTTTCTGCCCTGCAAAGTGAAATTGGTGCCTTGTGTTTGTCTGATTACTATGTACCAACAGCCCTGTCTAGCTCTAATTATTTCAAGCAGTATTTTGGCATCCGGATAGATGGCCACTTGTTTTTAAAGCAAATTAATCCAACTGTAAGATGAGCTTATTGATTAAAAACTGTTCAGGGGGAATTTTGAAAACTGCAACAAAATGTATGTAGCATCCGTAACATGTTTAAACCTCATGTGACTGACCGATCATGTACAGAAGCGATTCCAGGCTACCCCTTGACAATGGATTCGTTGTTCGACACATTTTTTGTCAATAAATATGTATGTGTAAATACGAGCCCTCACCAGCTTGATACTATCTTCAGGACGAAGCAGCTCAACCATGGCGTGAATGTGTCTGTGACGCTTGTCTGAGGGGCAGTCTTCTTTCTGGGGAGGTGGCGTCTCCTCTTGAAGCTCCTCTCTCTGGGCCTCATCCAGCAGGAGCACTGCTCCCTTCACGAGAGCAAAGCTCTCCCTGGTGGCCAATGCGACACATTATGATATTGCAACGGCTCACAAAGGCTGAGGTTTCTGTCATGGTCACAATGTATTGGCGTCAGCATACCTTTTCTGAAATCGCCCTCTTCTTTGGGTGGTTTCATCCTTGGAAGATCAAGTAAATCACAAGAACTTAGGCTCAGAAATTTAAAGCCAGTGAGATATTTTGACATCAGTGTCGCAAGGCTAAATACATTTTAATGTCTGCTCTAAACTGGAAGGGTCGGGGTGTCTTGCTAAGTGGTGTTTGCCAAGGCTATTAAAGTGGCATTTGAGCAGACTTGAAGACTGTGTCCAAATTTGGAGTATAAATAGCTGGCGGGGAGTGTTCTGTCATTTTGAGGGTGATATGTGGTACGACGCTGATAAGACGCAGTGGAAGTCTGGAGTGACGAGACAGACATGGTGATAAATAAGTAAGGCGAGGGATACAGGGTGTTAAGAATGGATAAAAAGCCTGGAAGTGGAGTCGAATGGCAAAGACATTAGAAACACAATACAAAAGAGAGCCATTTTTAGCCAAACCTATTAAAGGGGCTTCAGGAAAAAGGAAATGTGACACAGCAACATTACCTGTTATGCAACTGACAAGTCCAGACAGAGTCAAGAAGAGGGGGAAAAGAAATTTGAGTGGAGGACTGGGCAGGAGAACAATGGGTATTTGGAAGAGAAGAAGGAAAAGAAAAAGAACACAAGTTAAGATAGCAGCATGATTAGCATCTATGATAAAATATGCAGAAATGAAACGTGGACTCAAGCTTACTTGATGACACCTCTTGCTGTTAAGATGAAGATGTGTTTAAAGTTGGATGAATGCAAAAAGATGAGACAGCAAAAGATGAGACAGTAAAAGATGAGACAGTAAAAGATGAGACAGTAAAAGATAAGAGTAAAAGCTGATGACACAGCGAGCATTTGGACGGACGGGAAGTGAACCGATTGCACCATCCCTGCTGTAATGAATCAGCTTTGATGAAGTCACAAAATATCTGTGGAATGTTTGCTCCCTAAACCTATTTCATCCAATGAAAACAAAACATTGTTATTGCACTGATATGGTGTCGTTTTGTCCTAGAGCTGACTGACGTGAGAGTTCTGAAAATATATTTCTACACTGGTAAAACAAAGTGAAGTGAAGTGAAGGTATAATGCAAAATGACTGGCTTGACTTGACTACTACAAAGCGTGAAGATGACTCACCGGAGCAGTGCTGATGGAGGGGAGCCTGTGCAGAGTCAACAGAGCCATTGGACAGTGCAAGTGTCGCTCCGCTCAAGGTACTGCTGGCAAGCTGGGACAAGTTTTGCAGGTTCCTCGGGCCAAAAGCGTGCAGGCGCAGACAGCCGTACAATCTGGAGAGCTATATGTATGTGAATACGTACATCCATTAAATGAACAAATAATTCATAATATTACCATATTATATTGTACTGAGTGCAGGATTGGGGAAATTGTGGATATTGCATAAGTCAAGTGCAATTGATAGTTTCATGTTTTTTTGCAAAAGAAGTTAATGTTTGTTTGTTTGTTGCAGTTTGGGAAGAAACATATATTGCAGATAAGTGGTTCAGAAATGGACAGATAAGAGCCAAACTCCAAGAAGTAGAGGAAGAAGAAAAATTGGACAAATGAAGTATACTCAAAAACTAACATTAATCGATACAAAGATAAAGGGAACAAAGGCTGAAATAGTTGAGAAAATGATTCACCATAAAAATGTAGACAATTTTATATTGGACAATTTTCTAATCGATTGGTTACCCACACACCTGTCAATTAATTTAATAATTGTCGATTAATCATTGCAGCAATAAAAACGAAGTGGAAAACAGAAAAGCCCCATTTAGGAATTTAAACCTTCCCATCATTAGATTGACATGAAAAAATAAAAATAAACACAAATTTGCACTTCAAAGTGAGGCATAGATATGGTTTAGAATATTAATTTTAATGCTAGGTGATAACCAGTACATAGTAGTAAAAATAAAAACAAAAACAACGCAAAATAGGACTGAAAAGTCACGATCAGATCTGTTGGTTTACGATTGAAAAGCTATTTCCAAACACTGAAAATCTTGTTTATGTTAGCCTGTTGCAGCTAGCGGTAGCGCATGCTACAAATGCACAGCTCTGACAACAATAAAAAAGGAAGAAAACCCAGAGAAGAAAATGATGATCTCTTACGTTTACAAACTGAAGTCCCAGCAGCGGTTTCCGTCTACTGCTTGTACCCTTAAAACGCGGAGGACGCTGTCAGCGGCTGTGTTCCCGACACCAGTAGCGGAACCATACGCACTTTACGTACGTAAACTACGGGCTAGGCAAAGTCCAACTTAAGAGTAAAAAATGCCTTTTATGTATCACCAGCTAACAAATTTATAATAGACTAAATACACACAATAATATATATGAACCCAACCGTGTGTATATCTGAGGCAAGATTATCGTCTCAAAACAAATCGCTTTTAGGATTTTACGGAAGGAGGTGGTTACTTCCGGCGAGCGTGTCCAGAAGAGTCAGTCGTCAAAATATAAATTAACTAGCCGAACTTAGGCCGAATACGAGATACTTATAAATTGTGCGTTGTTATAAGGGTTTCAATTCACATTTCTGTTTTAGGATGAAAGCAGTTAAGAAACCTATGAAAGTTTTCGTAACCCGGCAGCTCCCACCAGATGGGATGAAGATTCTGTCAACGTCTGGAGTGTATGCATATTTTGATTATACCTTGTTCGATTCTTTTTTGACAGGATTACCTCTAAATGCATGCCTACTAACTACCCTTTCGCTTTCAAGTAGGTTACTGTAGTTTAGCAATCATTTATAGCCTTCTTCCGATGCACAAAACAATGCACGTGATATTGCAGTTCATAGTGGAATGATCTGTCATCTTATATTTTTATGGAAACAGGTGTGAAGTTAGTTTGTGGGACTCCACGGGTCCTGTGCCACGAGCAGAGCTTCTCAAAGGCGTGCAAGGGGCCCACGGTCTCCTGTGTCTGCTGTCAGATAAAATCGATGCTGAGGTTCTAGATGCTGCAGGTACTCTTTATTTTTAGCTAAGTCATCAAACTGACTTCATTCAACCAAAGGTTTTGCACTGCTGAATGCTTTCAGTTTTAAGCCCTGCAACATTATTTCCAATTTAATACTTGTTGTAATCATTTGATTGTGAGCAGATAATGTTGGTGTCTCAACAGGCTGTACCAAAAGTCAGATATCATTTGGACCTAGGTGAAGCTTTGCAGTGTCAATTGATGAGCAAGTTAACATGCTTACACAAGCAGCAAAGCCATCTGTCGGCACAATACATGAAAGGAAATAGAAAAAAGGAAGTGTAGAGTGTCTTTTGAGACACCCTGTATGTTTCAAATACCAAGCCACTGCTATGTTCTAAATCACAGGACCCAACCTGAAAGTAATCAGCACTTTGTCCGTGGGATTCGACCACTTGGCTCTTGATGAAATAAAGAAACGGTCAGAAACTCTGTAGATAAAACAGTCCATTTGTATATAAGAGGAAATTGCCGATCTTGTATTTTGTTTGTTTTTGACAGTGGCATACGTGTCGGCTACACTCCCGACGTCCTGACTGACGCTACAGCTGAACTGACTGTTGCACTTCTTCTGGCCACAGCTCGCAGATTACCTGAAGCAATGGAAGAAGTGAAAAAGTCTGTCCGAGCAAGTTACTCGAAAGAGTTTGCCTGCATGAATTTTTGAGGATTATACTGACAATTATTATTGAGCAGCAGAAGCTAAAATGTTTTAGCTGACACAAAGCGCTGCAAGAAATTCCCCTAAACAGAGAGAGGAATCAAACTGTTTTTTGTTTTTTTTACCACATATTAGATTCCCAAGAATGATTTGTTTGCTCAAGAACTTGTAATGCTTTGTGTTATCATCAAGCAAAAGTAATTTCCTTAATGTTGCATGCCATCCCTTACATTGTCTGACAGTGGCGGTTGGAGCTCGTGGACGCCACTCTGGATGTGTGGATACGGCCTATCAGGCAGCACCGTGGGAGTCATTGGACTGGGACGCATCGGTGAGACTCCCTTCCTTCCATGACTTATCATCCAAATTGCAGGACTGAATGCTGGCTATCGTTCAAGTTTGGACGGGCTGCCTGAACGTTCCGTAATAATTGCGTTCAGGGATGGCTTTTGCCCGGCGCATCATGCCGTTTGGAGTGAAACGGCTGCTCTACACCGGGAGGACAGCCAAAGCTGATGCCGCTGAGTTCAATGGCGAGTTTGGTGAGAAAACAAATGAGGTATCAACATGAAAGATGATTTAGAGCAGAATGGGGGTTCAATACCGTTGGTTTGTGCACACACAAAAATATTTCTCGACAAAATGTGTGGGAAATAAACTTTGATCCCCTCTCTGGCCGTTTGTCGCAGTTCCTCTGGACGCACTTTTGACTGAGAGTGACTTCATAGTGGTTTTGTGCTCGCTGACGCCAGAGACCCAGGGCTTGTGCGATAAGGCCTTCTTCAGCAAGATGAAAAACACTGCTGTCTTCATCAACGCAAGCAGGTAGATCGTAAAGAAGATAGACAGTTCTTGAGCGTCGACAGTGAAATATTTCCACGTTATATTTGGAGCGGATTAGGTTGAAGGCTAATTGATGAGACAAAAGATCTCATCTTCATATTTTCTCACCAATTTCCATGATAAATGACAAAAAAAATGCATCTTACGACAGATTTTGAGCGATTTCCCAATGTGTTATTCCTTTGTTGTAGGAATTGTTTAAAGTACCTGTCCGATACTTAAGACATGTTTCAATATCGCTTAAAACATGATCTGCACAGTAAACACCAGCCTTTGTGCGTTGCTTTTTGTACCTTCAGTAGAACCGAACAGACTGAATCCACCTCCTTTGTCTCTCAAGGGGTGCTGTCGTGAACCAAGAGGATCTGTACGAGGCTCTGACTAATGGAGAAATTGCTGCGGCTGGCCTGGATGTAACAACACCCGAGCCAATCCCGACAAACCACCCGCTTCTAACACTCAAAAACTGTGGTAAGCAAAGAGTGTTATAATTAGATGTATCTACTATGTCTGCTTCCTCTTTTGCTCAATTCTTTTTTCGCACCATGCCTGGATTTTGTATAGTGGTTTTGCCACACATCGGCAGCGCCACCTACTCCACAAGAGGGGTCATGGCTTCCTTGGCAGCCCGAAACCTGCTGGGGGGTTTACAAGACACACAAATGCCCAGTGAACTCACCTTCTAGAACCTCTAACTGACCGGCCATCATGCCTTTCAACTGCAACTTGGATGCTGCAGTGAATACATTTCGTGGCATCAATTGAAGACCAAATTGAATTGAAATTGAATCACACAAATTCTGAAATTATCTTCATGTATGACATCTGTACAAACCTGTTAACGGCACTTTAAAAAAAACTAGGAATCACTGATTCTCTATCTGGCTTTTTACTGAAGTAGCGTTCTCAATATGCGGAGCAGTTTACGTTGAATGTGAACTTCAATTCCAGTTGGTAGTGTGCATTACTTTATTTTCCCTGAGAATAAATAATTATGATTAGTTTGAATTTAAAGCTGTTTGTGCCCATTGCAGTCTCCATATGCTTCATTGTCAGTGAATTCTCATAAAAAATTCAAGAATTTAGTGTCAGTATATACTATCAATTAATTGACAACAAACTGCTTATCAAATTGGCTCGTATTTTAATGATCAAGAAATTGTTTTGAGTCTTTTCTTAACTAAAGATTGTCCAACTCTTCTAACGGCCTTCAAAAGTAACAATTCTCAGAATTCTTAAATCAGGCTGCATTCATTCTTTTGTGTTTAATCTGCAGACGTTTACTTTTACATTGGAAAACAATGACAATCTTTCTTGAGTGATATTGTTTAACTTATTTTTTTAATCACAAAATACCAAATATGCAGAAATAACATGTTAATAAACAGTTGGGGAAAATTTTTGTTTAAATACATTGTAACACAAACAAAATTGTAACAAATTTATTGATAAAATAATTCTAAAAATGTTGGATAATGACTGCACTAGAGAGCATGCAGAGTGTCCTGGAAAGAACTTTTGTCTTTCCAGTTCAAGCAGGCGCAATTCTTGGAGTGCTTGTACAAGTGCGATGACTGGCTGAAGCGTTTGCCACACTTGAGGCAAGGATAAGGCTTTTCTCCCGTGTGGACACGAATATGCTTTTTACAGTCCGCCAAACTCATGAATGTCTTGCAGCAGATTTTGCAGGCATACTTCTTGTCACCTTCCACCAGAAGCACGTTGACTTCAGACGCAGCTTTCTTGCACTTGGACAGCACTTCCTCGGAAGCTCTGGTCAGAGGCGCTTTATCGGGCCCGGCTGATCCGGAGGCTTCGCATACTGGCATCGCTTTGGGGGCAATGCGACGGAAAGTCGTTCCGCTTGATCTCCCGTGTCCCTTCGAGGACCTCTGAGTCTCCAGGCTGGGGAATGTCGTGAAGGAATTGCGTGGAGGCTGGAGGATGAGTGTGTCACTAAAATTCGGAGCGTGAGTGGGAAGAAGCTGTTGCAAAGGGAGAGAAGTTACCGGGAAAACCAAAGTTGAATCCGAACCTTGAACAGAAGAAGCGTTTGAGTTTTGACACAGTGGACCTGCACCACCTGCAGCCGCATCACTGGCAGTAGCCGCGTCACTGGTGGCAGCTGTCGTCAGATTTGCGAGACTCGTTTCTTCTTCCAGGTCTCCTATCTCGCCATCATGACCAGGATTCAGGAAGCAGGAAAGGGCCAGTTCAGAAAGGCTGTCAGTGCCCTCACTCTCACGCTCATCTCCACACTCTTTTTCGGGAAGATCTGAGCATAACTGGAATTGGAAACAGCCAATAGCTCCGTCTGCCTTGTTTACTTCAGAGGACTCCTGTGAGGGTGACGATGGAGAAAGGTCAGGAGATGAGGCGGTCATGTTTTCTTTCTTTATCCTCACTGTCTCCACTTTGGGCTCGCCTTCATCTTTGACTAAAGTCTCTCCGCCTATGCTGCTGTCTGACTGACTCGGCAACTGAATCTCCTCAGAGTCACTCATGGTGATGCCGTATTTTTCCTCCACCTCATCCAATTGGCCCTCCCAGATGTTTACCGCCATATTTAAGCGAGCTGGAGAGAGCTGCTCCTTTCTTTGCTCCTCGCTGTTGGCTGTGCTTCGGGTTACGGTTGGAGAACTTTCTTCATCTCCCGGCGCTCTGCAGGTCCTCTTTCTGTCATTCAGCCTGTCCACATGTGATTTTCTCTTATGCTCAGAGGAATCTTCCCCTGACTGGCTCACCTCTACGCCCTCCTCGTCAAATAGCTCCACAGAGGCTGGATGCTCCCGCCGCTGGACTGACCGCCAGCCTTTTGGGGCTGTGGCAGGAAAGTTTTTTCTTGACAGGTGGAGCTTGCAGGCTTTGACCACGGAGTTGAGGTGGAGGTGCGAGGCAGCCAGCAGCACATCCATTACGTTGGAGGCTCCGAGTGACAGAGTGGATGTGTAGATCATGTCCAGCAGGGTGGAGAAGGCCTCGGGGGTCACCACCTCTGGGTCGAGCGCCATCAAACTGGGACCTCTGACTTTATCAACACTTTTCCCGCTTGCATCGTCTGCGCCGTCACCGGAGCTGATGAGAGCTTTGAAATGGGAGCTGCATGCTGCCAGTATGGCCCGGTGTGCATGGAATTTGTGGCCTCCTACCTCCACCACACAGTCACACATTTGAGCATGTAGTCGCTGGATGTTCAGCTGCTGAAAAATGTGCTGGAAGTGATCTGGAAAGTCCATACTACAGCATTCCCTTTCTAGGGGATAGTTTTGAACGTGTTTTGACAGCAAATACAGGCAAATCTGAATTTAGAGCTTGACAGTGTCAGTGTGGTACCATGTTGTGTCAAGACTAGGAAAACTGAGGTGTACTGGATGAGATGGAGTGCAATTAAAGGGATGAGGAGGCTGAAAACTTACACTATAAGCTACCAGTAATAGTTTCCACAGAGTGAACATTTGAATATAAGCCTGTTGTGAGTATTCACTGTTTTGTTTGAGAACAGACGTTCAGGAACACTTTTCAATGTGTTTCTTTAAATCGAGGTAAACCTATTGTTAAATGGCTTCTATAATGCGGCTTTTTACCGATTCAAGCGGTACGTAGAGTCACATCCCTCGCGATAAACGAGGCTACAAATGCTTACGGCTGCGAGGATGTCACTGGTATGATAGCAGGTAGAAATTTCCGAAACGTGCTGAAAATGGCATCAGAGTCCTATAAAGCTGACCTCCCAGTCACGTTAGACGTGATGTTGATTGTCTGCATCCGAGGCTCAAGCATGTTCTGTGTGGGGGAGTTGCGGGCCTTGAAACCCAATCGTTACGATCCTCGACATGTAGATCATGACATTGTTTATTCGAGCTGCACAAAATGAGGTCCCCCAAACATGCCGGGGCAATCGCTAGCTGTGTCCAAATTCAAAAGCTGCGTCCTCTGAAGACTGGCGTTCCGATTAGATGACGTCACTTCAGGTGCACGGGATCGCAATCTAAATACTGTCCAAATTTGCCACGATTTATGCGGTCCGCGGAGGCTACATGATAAGGAGCCTTTGAAGACGTCAAAAGACCCAGCCAGATTTCTAGATTTTGTCAACCACGTGCGGACGTGACCGACTGGAACTGACGTCATGTAACACTAAAAACGTAGCCGGAGATGCGACCTTCGCGGAGTAGCCTTAGAATTCGGACGCGGCCATTGTTTGTCGGCGAGTGCATCAGGGACGCCCGGTGGAGGGTCCACTGTTAATCCAACATGAGTGGAATCCACCATATTATTCCAACACTGCCGTCAAGTGGCCAATTTGTGAAAGCGCAACAAACGTTTGCTGGAACCACTGCACAAAAATGACATTTTCTACACGGACTGTAATTGCAGCGCAAACTTAGGCATCAAGTTGACGCGATGGCTGATACACACGAAACTGTCCGTAAAAAACAGAAAATGTCCAAAGTTTGGGATCACTTCAGACTTAAAGAATACAACATAGTACAATGCGACCACTGCCAAGCAGAATTGGCGTTCCACAGCAGCACGTCCACCATGATTTCGCATCTGAACCGAAAGCATCCGGTCGTTGTGTCCAGCTCAACAGGGGTCGACGACACTAGGTAAATAAACATTTGTAATTTCTTTTACTTTAGCCGACAATCGCATATTAGCGCGTATGCTAGCTCTCGCGGCCGCAGTAAAATGTTACTTTAACTGCATGTCTGTGTTCACACAGCCCATCCACACGAACGTATCATTGCAACCTTATCGTAATTTTAAGATATGATTTTTAAAGGTACCTTGCTGTGCATCGTCTTCAGCGGCAGAAGCGCCAATATATTTTAAGAGTGCCCCTTTTGTTGCGTACAAAGGCAATATTATTTTTACATTAAACATCGTACATGAATTGTAAATTATCATGCGTTAGTAATTGAACCATCAATATAGACATTGTATTAATGAACAGCACAACAGGGCCCATTTCAATGCACAGCATAAGTAGTTTTATTATTAAACTTTAATTAGCCCTACACACAACCACTGACAAATGATTTCCAATGTTTTATTATGCGTCAACACTAAAATAAGGCTTCATAATAAAGGACTACAGAAATGAGATTCACTGTTCAGAGGCTGGAATTATAAGGATTATCCCCAAACAGAAATGTCTAATTGTTTAGGGCGTCTGCAAATCAAGGCGGCCTGGCCAATGCTTGTGTTTTCCAAATGCTAAGTCCAAAGTTGTTTGGTAGTAATGGTTATTGCTGCAGATGAATCTAAATCTATATTAACGGGTAGATGTTTACTTTGGAGTACAGGGCTATCTTATATCACAACATTTATGTATATTACTAAATTGCTTTTATCTCTCTCAGCACATTGACAGGTCGTCCAGTTCCATCATGCTCTGTTAAGGAAGCTGCCTTGCTAACAGAGAGCATTTTGGACATGCTGGTCACTGATATGCGCCCACTGTCCATGGTGGAGGACAAGGGCTTTAGGAAGATGATCTGGACTTTGAACCCTAAGTACAGCATACCATCAATCACGTATTTCATAAGTTTGATGGAGAAGAGGCACCAAGAAATGGCAGAGAAATTGAGACATGTCCTCCACGACACGGAGTTTGTTGCACTGACGACAGACGTCTGGACAAGTGTGACCACAGAGGCCTTTCTCGGGTTGACCTGTCACTTCTTGGGGGAAGATTGGGAGATGAAGTCCCTCTACCTAACAACGACACGTCTCGAAGAGAGGCACTCGGCTTCCGATATTGCGGAATGGCTGGAGGAAACCGCTGCCAAATTTAATATTCCATTGCGCAAGGTGAGGGCAGTGGTCCATGACAATGAGGCCAATGTAGCGCGGGCAGCAGAAATTTTGAGTGAGAGACATGGCTGGACTTCTGTAATGTGCTCAGGGCACACTCTCAATTTAGTTGTTGAGAGCACGCTGAAAAACAAAGAAGCCATTGCCAATTGTGTGGATTCTGCTCGTTGTCTGGTTGAACATTTTCAGAGAAGTGAACTGGCTTGTACCAAACTTAAAGAAAAGCAGCAACAAATGGGAATGCCGCCACAAACGTTGATTCAGGATGTAAGTAGTCGGTGGAACAGCACATACCACATGCTGTCCAGGCTCCTCGGACAAAGGTGGCCGGTGACCGCGGCGCTTTCCGATCCTGCGGTCACCAAACAGCACCACCGGGACCTAGATCCGGAGGAGTGGAACCTGAGTGAGGAGCTGACTCAGGTCCTCGGCCCATTTGAAGGAGCGACGGAGTTTCTGAGCGGGGAGCAATATGTTACTCTCTCTGCTCTTCCGCAGCTGGTGCACAACCTCAAGAAATCAACACTGAGCTCAGCATTTAAAACCGCATCAGTCAGGGCCTTCCAAGCTCAAGTGGCCGAACAGATCACAGCAAGATGGCAAAAACTGTTTTTATTTCAACCGGAATCTCCTAACACTGTCCTCCTGGCTGCTGCTTTGGACCCAAGGTTTAGAAAACTGAAGTTCTTGCCTGCTGAAGATGTGTTCAAAGTCCAGTGTACAATCCAGTCCATGGCACTTACTGTCAAAAAGCAAGCGAGACAGTCGAATAAAAGCAGAAATGAAGCAACCGCCAAAACAAAAGACCGTTTGGGTAGAAAATATGGATCTTTGCTCAAAAGTATTCTGGGATCATCATCGGACTCCAGCAGCAGCGAGGAAGAGGATGAGGAGGAGCAGCTAAATCAAGCGGTGCAGAAGGAGGTCTTGCAGTATTTTGGAGAGCAGCCTCTCTCCAAGAAGGAGAATCCACTGCCGTGGTGGAGAACAAACGCAGCACGATATCCGACCTTGGCAAAGCTGGCCAAGTCGTTTTTGGGTATCCCAGCGACATCGATGTCCTCAGAGCGCTTGTTCTCCACTGCTGGGAACACAAAGCTGAGAGCTAGCCTTGGGTCGGAGCAAGTCGATATGTTGACTTTTCTCCATTGTAATCATACACTCTTGTAAAGGCTTACCGTTGTACGCACACACACACACGTTTACACGTTCACACAACCCTACCTACCTCATCTGGGTACCTTTTGAAATGTTTTGTGATGCAGCATTTAAGCCTCAATGGCCGGGAAATTCTATTTTTATAGTCACCTTTTTTAAACAGTGTTTTACTTATTAATTTCAATGATCAAGATCATCTTTTTTCGTTTCACATTTTTAAAATTAATGTCATAAAACATGGGGTGGCATGTTGGTACACTGGTTAGCTGCGAACAACCTGCTAGCGGTTAGCAGGTCGCCTCACAGTTCATTGGTGCAGGGTCTGACCTCTGGCCTTCCTGTGTGGAGTTTGCATGTTCTTCCCATGCTCGGGTGGGTTTCATCCGGGTGCTCCAGATTCCTTCCACATTCCAAAGAGAATGGATATTATAACATCTCATTTTTTTTCGATTGAATCGTTTTAGATTTCAGTTTTGCTGCATCACCTCTGAATGTTTTCAACTGCTCATAAGTTGAATTACACTGTATATTGAATTTGTTTTGAACATGTTTTATATAGGTATTAAAAAGTTTTCCAAAAGTCTTTCTTTTCTCCATGTGGCATTTAGTGAATACGTTTATTTTCCCAGTTTTAGAATGCAGTCTCTTTCTGAAGACATTTTTGTGTAATAATCACTGCACATGAATGCTGCTAATGCTTCGGAAATCAAATATCTATATTGTCTCTGACAACCCCCCCCCTTTTTTTTTTTTTAAACCCCACTGCATATTCATAGGTGCTAGTTCAACCCTCATGTGGCTACATGGGACAACCAATAGTGTAAACACAACAGTATCGTGAAACCAGAATTTAAACATGCTATTTAATCCAACATACTTTTCTTAATGGCCATTCATGTTTGGTTGAAAAATGAGCACAATAATAATGGTTAACCAAAATCGAGGGAGTATGAACACAATTAAAGTGGATATGATTCAAGGCGTAAAGACGGGCAGACGCTGGACATCCTCCACGTCGTGCAGTTGGACCAACGCTGGACATCCGCTACATATCGTGGTCCACACAGCCACTAACATGGGATCTCCTCGGGATGGAAGGAAGACGCCCCTCTCATATACTGTCCAGCTGCTTCAATACAAATGGAGCTGCGAATAAATGCATATGTGTGATTAGTCGGCAACACAATATTGAGTTATAATTATAGATAAAGGAAAAAATAGCATTGGTATTTCCTCATTTAGTGTTTTCCAAATGTGACATTCTCGCAACTCAAACCATATATAACGCACTCTACTCTTTTGCAGCCGTGATCAAGCTGGTCACCAAAAAACACCTTTTAACATTGTATTTACTCTTTTGGCATTTGAATCAACAACAAAAATCTGATGTTTACTCTCTTGAATGACAATTATGAAAAGACCTTTACATAAGAGGATATAGTTCATCAGTGTTTAACGGTATTCCAATGTCATCTTTGTGGACTCACTTGCTCTCAGGAGAGCGACGTAAATAAGAAAGTTTCGTAAAGATGAGACGACATCTTGGCGCATTTTCTTCCTCATTTCCTCTGGGTCCATTTTCGGTCCAAGCCCTTCCAGTTTAAACATGATAGCCGTGGACTAAGTGAAGTTCTCCGTTTTGTTTTCAACGCGAGGTTGCAGCGTTTCTGTGGCATGGAAGAAGTGCTACGACCCGGAAATGTATACAGGAAGTAGTTTAGGTCAAGTACGGCGTCTTTGGAAAGACATATCGCACGGAAGCTGCACAAAACGAACTAGAAATAAATTGGGGAATTGATTACTTGTACTTGTAACCTAATGACTTTTTTATCTACCTGCTGTGGTCCAAATGTGTATGGTGACCAGAAACAACAACATCACTTATTAGCGTTTCCATACAAGCAACCATTCGGTTTTATTACAGTCCGCGTAAAACACGAGGAAGAGTGCATTTAAATGCTACAACTCAACAAAATACATTTATAAATTTAGGCTGAGATAGGTTCAGACATGCCGGTGATCCTCGTGAGGATAAGCGATTCTGAAGATTAATTAATAACAACAATAGTAATAATTATTAATAATAATAATAACATTCATGATTGTTATTACGAGGACTGATCATAGTGACGAGGTCACACTAGGAGGCAATAGAGGTAAATAAATGAATTCAAAACGAGCTTTTTTGGGTTGACACAAAGAAATGCGGCAGCTGGTCCAAATATATATCCGATTACTTCCATCCATCCATTATCTGTACCACTTGTCCCCACGGGGGTCGCGGGCAACGTTATTATAATGTAGTTTTATTCAAATGTTGTGGAAGTATGTAGCCCAGTCAAGAAATTTGGCGTCGAAAAGATTCGGAGCACTTGTTTGATGGTATAGTGTCCTCCGATGAGCCATTTAGATAACACGCATGTTATAATAACATCTATGGTATGCCACTCTTATCGCTTTAACAGATTGTTTTTGGGGTATATGTATAGTGAAAAATAGAGACACCCATTCACATTCGTGAAACCAAATTATGAAAAATGGAAAATTAACAACACACATTCCGAGAAACCCTGTGAGACATGTGTGTGACGTACTCCAATGATGGCGATGTTGTATGTCACTGCGTGACCTTGCAGAGGGAGGGGCCGGGGGTCCATTGGGTAGACGACAGTGGAGTAGCAGGGCGGGGAGGGGGGCGTATCTGAAAGAGAGGGTGGGTGGGTCTATTTCTGAGCTCAGGGCCTCGGATTAAAATCGAGAAGCAGTCCCGGCACGATGACAGCATCCAGCACATAGACACCACCCCTCCACCACCACCCCATCATCATCCTCATCCGGTCTGGGAATCACGCCGCGGATTTTTTCGGGAGAGAGACAATCGCTGTTTGTCTCCCCTTTCTCCGCATCACCGTCCATAGACACCCGGTCCGTGTGCCTCCTCTTGAAAAGCACGAGGTGAGTGAACAATATCCACGCACCGAGACGCCCGATCGCTCGCCTCTTTCCTCGCACCTTGCGTCCATTCCAGTCTTCTCCGCTTGAGATTTCTCAACCAAATGAATAATTCAATTGACGGCGGTGCACGCAGACCACGGTCAGCACCCGTCTGAGTCCCATCTGAGTGCGGCGATGGATATTTAAATCCGATTAAGATTATAAATTGTTTGGATCCAACAAAAGATTGACCTTTTTCCTTTGTTTCGTCTCTTGATTTGACTGTCTGCTGAATCACAATTTGACCATAGGGGAAGGATGGATGCTTTTCTGGAGGCATTAAGCAGCAGTGTGTGACCACGTTTATTCACAGATAGGCGTTTTAAATAAATATAGCTAAGGCATTGAGCATGGAAGCTCCCATGCTGAATGCACAGTCCAAGATCAGTCGACTCCTGTGATTCATGATGATCCAAGAAGTGTAGCTAGTAAAGCACATATTATGAATGGGCGTAGGCGACTGGCAGTGCCTTGGGACAGTCTTTTTTTTTTTCTTTCACTGTCTTTATGTCATATTGCCAGAAGCAGCCGACTTCTTCTTCGTCTTCTTCTTCTTCGTCTGCTTCTTCTTCTTCAGTGCCAGGCCAAGCATACATGACAAGACAACTAGACCAGGACAGACACTAACAGCAGTATCGCAACTGGCTAAAGCATCTGGCTATTGCTGTTGTTGCCAGGGGCGTCACCAAGGGGTGGCCAGAAGTGGCTATGGACATCCCTGAAATTTTCACACCCCTACTCCTGCTATGTGTGAAAAAGGTGGATATTCTTTTTGTCTTAGGTGCGTGCTCTGGCCTGGCTGCAGGCAGCGTGTAGTGACTCAGGGATGTAGTATATGTTATTCCATGTGATGGGACGTGCATGCTCTGAGCTCATGGTGCCAGAGGAGATACACAAGCAGCAGGGCTTGCACATGAGGAAAGTCTTGATGCCTGCCTGCATTCGCCTGTGACTTGCCTGGCTGACTGCTCGCTCCACTGTCCCACTTAGTGCAGTCAGCCTGGTCTGCCATGCTATTCCTCTACTCTGCATGTCTCCCGGGCTGTTGCTGGGTTGGTCTTCTAGGCCAATCTTTCGCTCAAGCGATCACTTACTCGAGCCCTCTTGTTGTTACTGTAGGATGTTATTCATCAATAGTTTATGTTTGTCATTCTGCTGCATATAGTACTGTAGTATGTGGATATTGTTGTAGACATCATACCTATATATACTATATTTGTTTAAATAGAGTTTCATCCCTCTCTTATCATTTGAAAACATTTAAACTTATTAAAAAACACTTTTTAATATATCGGTCTTCCTTAGCGCCTGTTCTCACTCTTGCTTTGTTGTTTTTGTCGCTCCTAGTTTAAGTTTACTGTAAAACTGACACACACAAAAACGGAAAGAAAACTTAATCAACAATTTTATATGTAAGCACTAAAATGTTTTTACCGAACACTTCTACCGTTCAACAAACATTGATGGGCTAATGGAAATTAGTGTGGATGTTAATTATCAACAAACAAGAGTTGGTACTTTTAAACGCAAAGCAGCAGCACTGTATGAACAAAACTCTTAATGAATCAGTAACGGTTTAGTTCTTCGATTTTAAATGTTCATCTTACCACGATATTTTCTTTGTTTTCCCTCCTTGGGAAGGCTCTTCTTTTTCCAGCATGACACAAAGCAACACCTTTGGTATAAACAAGATAAATAGAAAAAGAAAATGTCACACGTACTCCAAAATTGTATTGAGATGTTTGTCAGCGGAGTGGAAGCAGGCATTACATTTGCCGTGTAGTTGTCCCGATTGTTTTATACTTAGCATCCATGACGATACTTGGATGGATGATGGCTGTATAGGAGGAGAGGTAGGGTAAAAAAAAAAAAAATCAATACAGACCGTACACTATGTTGCAGACGAAAGGGAGGCATGACCTCATTGATGTGACAGCTCCATGGTGATGGCACAGTTGACTGGCAGCAGTGCCACAATGTAGGCCAACTCTGTTTAGGAACATATCGTACAAAAGGTTATGAGAATGGAACGGCTAAGACGTTCTGTTCAGAGACTTCGTTTTTCATTTCAATATGAATACTTAATATGAATACTTTTAAAAATGCATTTATGGGATACGATATGACATTTCGCAAGTGGCACGCTCGCATCACGTTTTCTTTTGAGTGTTTTATATTTTGGACCAGGAAGTATTTTTGACGTAAATACTATATGGTTTAATTATGACTTTAATAGGTTGTTAGTGATGGACTATGTACTATGTAGGAATGTAACCATTGTATTTGTTTATTTTGCCTCAAAGCTGCAGGCCTATTGGAATGCTCGTATTCTAAGATAACTCTTTTGATATGCCATTATTGACGCGAGTCTCAGACAGCGACAGTATATCACGCTTTCAGATCCAGGGAGACTTCCTCGGAGATCAAGATGTTCCTCTCTGGAAACCATTGATAGCGACGTGTAGCACAACACATTGCTCTATTAATCTTCAAAAGGTTCATTATTTCATAGTGCACTAGGGAGTGCGAGCCCCGCCAAGTCGCTGATGAAAGGGGAAATGAAATGAGTTGTGCACGCTGAGTCCAGGCCTCATAAGGCTAATGGAATGAGCTTGAGCGGCTGCATGAAGAACAACAGATGTGATGTTTTCTGGAAAACCAGTGGAAGGCCCACATAGGATCATCCAGCTCAGGATTACATGTTTCCTGTCCATGGGGGCAGCAGTAGCTCTTCGCTTCCTGACTAGACAGTCACAGATTCAAAACCTGCTTCAGGCAAACTCGGGGGTGAGGTGGGCTGGAGGTCTTATAATGCTCCCCAACTTGCCATTGAGCAAGGCATTCAATCTCAATCTGCTCAGAGGTGTATGATAATATTGTAGAACCTATTTCCTCCTGTCAGTTGAACCCATTTATGTTTGTAAATAAAATAAAATAAAATAAATATTTAAAAAAATGTTCTGAAATGATTAAAAAGCATCAAAACCAGTTGGAGCTAGATATTATTGAATCATCATAATCCCACTGAATCGAACCAAACATTATACAGATCCTGTGACACTCAACAAAGCACAAAATGGTGCTAAGAATAATATGGGCATTTTGCAAACATCAGCTACAAACCATCAAAGTGATTGTAGTTCGTTCTAATAAGTGGGACCTAGCTAGAGTCCTTAAAAATTCTTGAAGTGGTTTCTGAGGCACTCAAGGTGGAGATGTTTTCATTCACTTTACAATATGAATGACGGAAAACAGCAGGACGCTTTTGTTCCATATGTGCACCTTGAGTTATTGAAAATAATTTTTGGGCTGCCAAGCCTGTTGTGTTTGTGAGTGTATGAGGTGTTAAGTGCTGTAAACTGCTGAATCCTGCTCTGCTTCAACTGTGTTCAGCTGGAGGGCAGCTCATGTGTCTGTGTGTGTGGGGGACAGATTAGGGACAAGATGTCAATAACTGCCTTTCCAAAATAAAGCTGCAATTGAGTCAGCCAAAGAGACTCTTTTTCTCTCGCTCATTATATGAACGCTTGTGAGTATTGTGCACGCAATGTGTTTGTAAGAGCAGTGTGTGCAGCCAGCTGACTGAATAATTCAACTTTGTTATTCACAAGCAGGAGAAAGCGGACCGTCTATGAATTGCATGTGTGCTCGTAGCAAACCACAGGACTGAACAACAGACTGTTTTGTCAGACAGAAAGACTTTGTGAGAGAAAATGGGCAGCGAGTGGGGGATTGTCTTGAAAGAATGAGACGCAGACGTTGCAACACAGGGATTGAGACAGCCCTCATAACCTCAAACACATTACGAAGACTGGAGGGGAGAGTGAGCAGCTGCATGGCAATTTTAGGATATGGCAGTAGTAGACTATCAGACTCCCATCAGCTTTTGCTCATTGATTTATGTCTTGGATCAAATAAACTGTGAGAAGTTAGTGGGGATATGTCTGCTTTTAAAGCAAGCACAGGGGAAGAAGACAAATAAAGCGACATGGAATGCTAGGCTGCATTCAGTAGTTTGCAAATTTCTGCCAAGGCCAAACAATCCTGATTCGGATCACCACAAAATTGCCACACCTTCACCATCATGCTGCATTCAAAACGGTTGGGGAGTCAGAAATGTTGTCATTTGTAGACTTTATGGTGTTCTAATTGACCATAAACAAAAAACAAGGACTAACCAAACCCTATGTCTGTTTTTTATACCCCTGATTCTCAAAGCCACACAAATACCTCCTCAAAATAACACTATGCTTAAATGTAAGAAAATAAAAAACATGTACTTAATGATTCAATTTAAATGAATGGCACACAAGTTAAAAATGGTCTCTCAATAAATGTTGATAACAAAGAGTTTGCGTGCAAATTTATTGTTGTGAAAAGTTACTTAAAAGTTAGTCCAGGTTGTGCCCATCTTACGCATGACCCCAGTGATAAGTATAAAAAAAATAGATGGATGGAATGGCGGTGACACACATTTTACAAATATGTTTTTAAAATAACTTTACATGATCTCCACCCCGAATCAACACCGCTGGACAGGCAATAGCACATAGACATATATTCTTTATCCTCTGGGAAATCCATCTAATATTATTGCTGTTTGTTCACTCACTGAAAGTAGTGGTGACTTCTTTGTTTGTGTCTATGTGACTGTATTATACTGCACCATGGTGAATGAAGTTTTTTTAAAAAGCACAATATTATAGTGCCCTATATTCCTAATTTAAAAACCCATTTCAGAAATTTGTGACTGAACAAATTAGACTTGACTCTCAAGGCACCGCTGTACCACAAACTAACTCACAGCAGCTGGTAGCTACAAATTTCTTGGAGGTTATAACAACAATACAGAAGTTTTTTTTGTGGTTAATTCAACAAGAACACAATACATCTGTGTCATGCCATATGCCGTGTTTGCCCTAAGGAATGCTGCACTCATCAACATTCTCAACTCCTCCTTATGAACAAACTCCCTCGCAACGCACTGTAGTTACTTTTGTTCTTTCTATTCATCCACTTCAGCCTGCATTTCTTTGACGCTGCCCTCTTCGGCCTCTTTAAAATCCTCCCTCCCTCCGATCCCCCTCCAATATCCTGTCCTTTCTCTCTTTTCTTTGCTAGGACCCGCTCTTTCACTCTCCCAGTCCCCTTTTCTCAGCCCCCTTTAAAGCCGCCTCCCATTTCCCCGTCTCACCTCTGCAACCCCCATCTGTCTTTTCCAGTGTCCCCTCTAGTTTTCTGCGCTTGTTGCCTGCTTTGGCGATGGTCTCGAGGAGAAGAAAGCGGTCGGCGGCCGTACTAGCTGCATTAGCGCCATGCATTATTCATGTCCACTGCAGTCTGTCTTGGTCCTGTGCTGCTCTCTCACTGAAACACGCGGGCCTCCTGAAAGAGCTCAGTATATGGGACGAGGAACTGCAAGATGAAGTCCAACAGAAGCAGTTCACGTCAAGCAAGTCAATGCTTAAGTGTAATTTTAGTAGGTTTTGATGTGTGGTTATGCGTTGTCTCACTTGACGCCGCAGCCAACGACAAAGCATTCCCCAAATGTTTATTTTCTCCCCAAGCTGGCTTTAGGTTGCAGCCATATCCGCCCCTGATGCTTACGATGAAAGCGCTTTTAAGAGTGGCCAAGATTTCGCTCTGTTTGGCAGCCTTTCTGTGTTTGCACCACACTTTGCTGTCGTCTTTATAGAATGTCCAGTCAAACCGTTAACCCAACTGAGCGCTATGAAATTTTAATCCAGACAACCAGAGGATGTCTGGATGGAGCGCCTTGTTGCCACATCGCCATGTGCATCATGGTGGAGTGAGAGTGAGAGTGAGAGAGGGAAAAAAACGAGAGAGCCTTGGGGACCAGAGGAGGGGCCTCTTGGAAAACCGCATTCACATAGCTGGTTTGGTTTCACATCTGCTTTGCTTGACATACTTTCAAGATTTACCCTGAAAATATCTTCTGAAACACTGGAATGTAATTTTTTTCTTTTTTTTTTTTTTACACTCAAAAGTGTTATCAGATTTGATTACAAGATCCACACTGTAAAAATCAACTTCTGGAGTGGACATTGTTAATTGAGTTTGACGGGTCTTGCTGATAGATTTCTAATCTGCTCGTCACAGGTGGCTACACCAGACTGGGACCAGCACCGATGACCATAAGGGTCCCCCTCCAGCTCCTTTCAGCCAATCTTGGAGGGGCTGCCGAGCTGATGTCTCAGAGGGCGAGCGGCTGTTTGTGTTGTGGAGTCCTAAAGAGGCAAACTTCATCACGGTGAGTCACACTCCCACTTCCAAGTTATGGAGGGGCACTCTGTTGAGACCCTGACAATGTCTGGTGTTGATTATTAGCTTGACAGAATACACGTCGATTCTTGTGTCAGCATGTGTTTTTTAAAGTTAATCCTACGTGTATGCCATTTTTTTTTTTCTTGACTCTGCATAAATCTACGGCTATGGCCAACCCTTTCACAAGCATAATAGAGTCATAAAAAGTCTAATGTTACATTAAGAAAAATGTTTGTAAACCAATGGTGTGATTTCTTAAGGATGGCTATATAAAAGTGCTTGGATGCTGCAGCTCTCAGTCATTGGAGATGGTTACCTGACCTGGCAAGAGCAGAACTGTAAGGGTGAGAAATGGAGAAAGAGTGAAAATGAAATCCTCTCAGAAACTGCTTGACCTAACATACACTCAAAGAGCTAACAACAGAGAGAGGGAGTGTTTTGTCAGTCCCTGTTCTTCGGCGGTGCGTCAATAATCACAGTCATCTCCTTGGGCGCAGCTGTCAGCGATGTTGCTCCATTCATCCTTCTTCATCCTCGCCAATCGGCCTCAGTGCGGATCAGCAGGAGGTGCTAAAGTGACACCCTGACCAATGTTGGCCCCGTGCAGATCGAAGGCCTCTAATCCTCTTAAAGGTCAAATCTACGCGGCATGCTATAATATTACTGCGGCAGGCTCGTCATCACTGGCACACAAGCAGCGACTGAGATGAAGATGAAACCTGGATTGTTTGTTAAACCCAATCAGAAATCCTGTCCTGCACATCGTCTCGGAAATTAATGAGGAAAATATTTACTGTAGTCGGATTCATTGTTTGTGGCCCTGCTGTATTGCAGCTTTTTAAGCGATCATTTTTGTGGTGCCAATATGTGGTGTGTACTGTCATATTAATAGAAAATAGACGTTTTTGATTATGAGATTATTGTCGTTCCTTGGTCTAGAGAGCCAAAATGGCACAAAAGCTATATTTTTATCATACAACCAAATATTACACAATTATATAAGAAATAAACAATATTTTATTAAACAGGCCAAGGCAATTCTCTTTTTCCTTGACAATTGTGCCATGTTAAAAAAAAAAAAAAAAAAGTCAATATGCTGTTTCACTATTTCTTTTTTTTTTTTTTAATGTACCGAGTTGGAAGGTATTGATCTGATTTCCACAGTGGTTGGGCATCACTACGTTATACTAACATGTAGGGACATTGCAATTTGCTAGACAGGCATGCGTATTTAAAATGATTTTCAACAAAAATGTTTCAAAAAACAAAATCCCTCAAAATTGTGACGAACAAAATGTTCCCCACTGCTTTCTCATCTTCTGGGTGTTCAATACTTGATCTAATTCGTTCCAGTACGAAAGGCTTAGTTAGTACATGACAGGGCCGGAGCACAATAATATTTGAGAAAAACAAAAACACAGAGAGCAAAAGTACTTTTCAAACAAAGCAAATATTTGTCTGAAGATGTAAAAGAAAAGCACAAAATCTGTTTCAGATTTTCAAAACCACAATGAGGTTTGATTTTGCTATGCATTCATGCGCTATAAATGCCAACCATTCTTCTAACACAACAAGCGCACACGTAAAACTGTGTGTGTGTGTTGTATTTCATAAAGCATATTTTTAGATGAGTGTGCACAAAACATAAAGATATGGGAATTCCTTTGCAAATTAAGATTATAACTCCGTTCTGCTTTTGCTGTCTCGTGGTTTCACCAAGGCCTCTGTGCTTCATTATATCCTGACAGAACAGCAAAACAAGAAGTGCGTGACTGCAGAATCTTTTTTAATATGTAGATTGAAGTATGTTTGTGAGATGTGCAGCTGTTTTTTCATTATTTTATTGAATCGGGTCAAGGATGCGTTCTGGCTCTGCTCTCTCCTGTCTCTCATATCCTTCATTCTGTTTTCCACTCCTGACTGGTTGCTTTTCTGATTACTCACAAGGATGACACTACAAACATCTTACAAAATCAAAGAGGATCAGATTGTTACGACGGACATGGATTTGTTCTGTGATTTTTTATACAAAGCTATTTCCTTTGATATGCTTCTGTTGGTTCTGTGTCTGAAATGAACCCCTTCCTGTGTCTGTCTGTGTCTCTTTAGATAAATGGAGGAGAAGGAGCGGTGTCGGAGCAGGTCTCCAGCGCGGAGGGCGAGCCGGGTTCAACAAGTGGTGGGAACCATAATACGTCGTACCCGAGAATCACTGAGCAGGTATAGCTTGTCCTAGTTGGAGGGATGTAAAAACCTCAATTTGGCCACGGCTCTTTTTGGTATATGCCAATGCACTGACCCCGAGACCCTGACCTCAACGCAATCAAACACATTTTGTATGAACTAGAACACAGATTGTGTACTTATTGATTTCAGGCTAAAAGCTCTGTATGTATAGCTCGACAGTGCAGTAACTTTGCCCCCTCGGTCCCTGCTCCAAAAGTCTCGGTGTTATGTTGTCACGGTTTCTCTCATGTAACTTCTCACCCCCTTTGACCCTTTCAGAGAGCGGTTGCTAGGCGATGGGAGGCCTCAACGTTCCAACAGCCTGTCCAATCAGAATTACCAAGCCAAGCTGTCACTACAGATCACCAGGGATCCTGTGCTGGACCGAAGCACCGGACATGGATTCCTCCTCACCACAAACACACCCCTGCTGGTCAGGGATGTAGCCACAGGTACGACATGGAGTGTGAATTGTGCTAAAGAGCCTGTCCACAATCAGGCTGCCGGGCTTGGTGCCAGAGGGCCCGCCTGAACAACAGTTACACCTGCTCACCCTCTCTAAATTCAATCACTTTTCTGTTAGCCAGCTTTTAGAAGCAAAACAGAAATGCTGATGTTGTCACTTGTAACTGTGGCTCAGTGTACACAATGTTAATTGAAGCCCCACAAAAACTCTAAATAGGTGGCTGTAATACTTACAATTCAAAAATTCAACCCTACATACTTAATAGAGGAGATGGCAAGCCCGTTTCAATGTTTTACAATTGATACACACATAATGGTGATGATAATAATGATTGCTTTAATGCTCCATTGTGAGATAACAAAGATACAAAGTGGCTGGCCATGCATTTGCTATCTATCGGCCTTCAGTGCGGACTTAATCCCCCTTTTAATACCACTTCTACCACGCAGTTGTACTATCCAAAAATATAATATAACAGCACAGCATACAACTATAAAATGTACATCTGAGCAGTTCAAAATCAACATTTATCTAAAAAAACAACCAAGGCAGAGGACAGAAAAATGCTGATGTCATCGAGAGCCAGTGCTCTGGCCCAGTGAGCACCGATGTGAAATTTGATTGGTTAAAGTAACTGGTCCATTGCTAATTTAGTTTAGGTTATATTGGCAAGCATTACTATTCTGTAGGCCCTAGGAAGATTAGCTCGATATGGCAGCACAATCAGGGTTGAAATCTGATTGGACGGAGAATAAAATAAATAAATAAAAACATAATCATCAACTGGAAGCAAACTTTAGAGAAAAGTAAAGTGAAAAGACTGTTGGCAATAAGTAAAAATGACTTGCAGGAAATGACTTTCTGACCTTTCCAGCTCACCACTGGCATTACCAAATATGGTTCCTTGCCCAATTAAAAGGGTAACTGACAGAAAAAGCGGATAGAACCGTCACAGTAAACACGAGACACAGATCTTGGCCAAAGTGCAAACCAAAGTGAGGAAATAGTGTGATATTGACATGCGTGCGCCTAGGGCTGACAGCTTTTTAGAGACATTTGTGGATTAGTTTGACGCATGACAAAACAAAGAGGAAGGGAGGGGTGTTAAAAAACTGCAAAGATCAGGATATTAGCAGAAGTGACACGTAAGCTCGACGGGGGAGGAGTGTGCTCTTGTGCGACATGAGTGAGCCTGAATGTGTGCCAACGCGTGCGTGTAACAAAACGGTGTGCATCTCTTGGGTGGACGCGGCTTTGCCAGACAGATGGGGCGTGCAAAAGGAGTGCGTGGGCGCATGCGTTTATACGTATGTGCTCTCCGTGTGTTTTTGTGTTGAGAGTGTGCATTAGTAAGCGTAAACCCAAACTGCTGCGCCACAGTCCTGCTTGCTTGCCCGAAGACACATGAGTATAAATAAAACGAGAGAAAGACATGTGGAGCCGAGTTGGAAGAGACCCAGAATAACTGTAACCCCTCACGTCCTGGAGAGCTGTTCAACAGCCATATGTGTCATTTTGTGTGCGTGTGTGTGTGTGTGCAACTCTCCTTTAATCTGTACTAAAAGTAGCTACTTGCCCACATATTCAACCAGGATTGTTTTATGCAAGTGCACACATTTTTGATGTGTGTGTGTGTGTGTGTGTGTGTGTGTGTGTGTGTGTGTGTGTGTGTGTGTGTGTGTGTGTGTGTGTGTGTGTGTGTGTGTGTGTGTGTGTGTGTGTGTGTGCGTGCGTGCGTGCGTGCGTGCGTGCGTGCGTGCATGTGTAGGGAGTCCTGCAGATGGGATACTCTACCCTGGGGACCAAGTCTTGCAGATCAATGATACTGTCCTGGATGATTTGAACGGCGATGAGGTGGAAAACATCTTAAGGTAAGGTATACAAGTAATGATGAGCTATATTAGATATGTTCCCCTAGCTCGCTATTTAAAGTAGGGCGCATCAAAGCATCATTCGGAAGGAAATAAAGTCACTGTCCAACTAGTTGATGATTGACTGCATCAGACGTCCTCTAATTAAATCGCCGGCTCAGATCAATTAACATTTCCAGTAACGAGGCCACTCATTGGACCACCTGTACAAAGCGGCGTCATCAGATGCTCTTCACTGTTTGCTGTAGTATGTTAGGCTGATGCATGTGAGAGGGTGTGTGTATGTTTGAGAATAGCTTAGCAAGTTTGCAGCAAAAGTTGTAGGCGAAAGGGCGCACTAAACAGCTGAAACAAGAATGTGATATGTGTGCGTGTGCTTGCTTATGCTTTTTTTCTGCACAGGGACTTGGAGGACTGCATAACCATGACGATCCTCCGGCACATGACTGTGAGTACAAAGAAGACGTTGATGAACTTCCCTCGGCACGCCTTCACTGAGAGTCATTACATCACTCATATCAGCATCTCTCTTTACTGTATTTCAAGCATGAAGCCTCAACATTAAGTGCCCCCTTCTTCAACTTTTACATTACAAAGCACAAATGTGCAAACAGCACGTCAGCTCTTTAACTCCGACTCAATTTGTTGATCGAAGAATGAACTGCTTTTTTCCCCCTTGAGTTCAACCAGCGTGTTTCTGCCCACACAATGCCACATGTGTGTCTGTGTGTTGCAGAATCCCAAATCATCCATCATGTCAGCAGAGAAGAGAGCCCGTCTGAGGAGTAATCCAGTTAAAGTGCGCTTTGCAGAAGAGGTGGTGGTCAACGGGCACACTCAGGTGAGAACATTTAAATGAGCAAGAACTTATTTAACAATGAAAAAAAAAAAAAACTTTACCATGTGGCAATTAAAGGCACACCAAAGTAAACAAGTAAACATCTGTAAATGAAAGATGAGAAAAACAGTCAGCATCAAGTTCAATCAATGATTGTACTTAAAAATTTGTCGTCGTTCTGAGTTGTGTCCCCAGAGATAATTGCACAAAACGCCAATACGGGCTTTGTATGGGTAGTCAAGTCAAGTCATGTTTATTTGTATAGCCCTAAATCACAAGCAGTCTCAAAGGGTTTCACATAGACAAACAATTGACAATTATTCTCAAAGTAGTCATTTTCCCATGTTGTGCTTTTTGCACACATACAGTAGACATCACGAGCGGCATCAGTAGTATTGCACATTTCTGCATTGCAGCTATGTCATGTTCGATCTGATCTTTTTCGTTTTATCTCATCTTTTTCATTCTCTCGATCAGGGAAACTCTCTTCTCTTCCTGCCCAACGTTCTAAAAGTCTATCTAGAGAACGGACAGACCAAGGCCTTCAAATTTGACCACACCACCACTGTCAAGGTCTGTGTGTACTTTTCATGTGCTCCATTGTGAAAATGGTGTGTAAGCCTTTGCGTAGCCTATCACACGTTTTATTCAAAATGATACTTGTTGAAACACACTGGAAACATTTTTAAATACCCAACGAGTGATTTAATGAGGCTGCGATAAGTGAACTGCAACGTAGCATGAGATTACTTGACTCAGAAAACAAAATAACACGGAGTGACAAACTCGAAGCTGCTACGCAACGCTCCACATTTGAATTACTACTGTCCGCTAAAATTCCTATTTTCAGACATTCTCACTGCCCTGAAACCAGATGTCAGTTGCAAGAAGACTTAAGTTGGAGTACTGTGTTTTGCAATTTTCACACTGCATGACATGATTGCTCGAGTCAAGAAAATTCAAGTGTGGGTAGACTGTAGCTGCACTCCAATGATGTGATCGTAAAAAGCAATTAATTTGATGGCTTCTGAGGAAGGAAAAAGGAGGAGAATGTTCCACTGTGTGAGGTTATTGTAAGAATAAGTGTTGTTTGGAATGGAGCTGTCATATAACTCATTTGGAATTTATAAATGTAGTTTTTCAAAAACGCAATTTTTTGTGACACTGGGTTTTGTTTCACTGGGCTTGTTTTCATCACCACAGGGAGGCAAAAGTGAGAGAGACAATTTGGACCGACCATCTGCCACTAGCAGACCGGGCGGGGTGAAATATGTTTGTCCAAGGGGGTCTCAACTGTTGTTTTTTCACTCTTCCAGGATATTGTTCTGACTCTGAAGGATAAATTATCCATCCGGGCTATCGAATACTTTGCCCTGGTGCTAGAGCAACAGTACAGCATCACCAAACTACTGCTGCTGCATGAAGATGATCTTATACAGAAGGTAAGAAAACAACAGGCAATGGCGTTTGTCCCCTAACAAATCAACTGGATGTTTGTTGCCTTGACTTTCAGAACTTGGGGCTAACATTTCCATCGATGCCTCATGTCTCCATCAGGTGGTGCAAAAAAAAGACTCCCATGATTACAGATGTCTATTCCGGGTTTGCTTCGTCCCCAGAGATCCCGCGGACATGCAACAGGAGGACGCCTTTGCCTTTGAGTACCTATTTTTACAGGTTAGAGAAGCGTAGCAGCTGTTTAGCGCAAAGGCATAATGCTAAACTATGACCACAGAACACTATTGGCTCTAATTTCCCTATCAGTACATTTCATATTATAAATCATATTTCCAATACATTTTGCTGTAATATTGCTGATTGGTAGCGGTATAAATGATTCAAAGGTGTTTGCCTCTCAAAAGGTTGGTTTCAACATTATGTAGACTGGGTATCCATGATGTTTTTATATACAAAGATGCACATGTGTTTTCTATATTTTGATCTATGTGAAAGTACTTTTTCGCCTTGCAAGCTTAAACATTACTTAACACTTATCTGTGTTGATTCCACTTTCATGGTTTGTGCTTGCAGAGTGTTGGTGATGTACTACAAGAGCGCTTTGCTGTCGAAATGAAGTGTAACACTGCACTTCGTCTCGCTGCCCTGCACATGCACGAGAGACTCGATAGCTGCGGACTGACCAGGACCTCCATCAAAGCCATTACGTGAGTGTTAACGTGAATTGTGAATTGGTTCATATGTATGGATAGAACACATTTTAAGCTAATATGTGTCACAAGAAAAAGTTGGTAATATTGGGTCAGGCAAACTTCCAGCATCATCCTAAAATTCACTTGATTTGTCCTTTCCTAAACTTTTGAATGCACATGTTCAACAATTGAGTGTTTCATTATCATTGCACAACTCACTGTTCTCCAACAAGATCAGGGACAAAATTCACAATAGGTGTTTGATTCACAAACTGTCACGATCCGTCTCCGTTCGTTTCCTTGTTTTAATGTTGCCATGGTTTCTGTTGGCGTTGTTCCTCCCCTCCTGTGTCTGCTCACAATCTATGTAATCGCCGTAATCTGCCTCTCGTTACCTGTCATGTATTTAAGTCCTGTCTGCGTGTCACTCCCTGTCGGATTGTTCTAGTCTCGTCTGTCGTCGTCGTTCTTGTCTCGTCTTTCTGTTCAGGTATTCTCGTCCCTAGTCGAGCTTCTTATAGTCTGTCTTTTGAGTTCCCTCAATAAACCGTGGTCTAAGCTGCATTTGGTCACCCAGCTCCTTCATGACACAAATCCAACAAAAGAGCTCCAAAAGCCTCCAGTTCTTCTTGCCTTTCTGTGACTCTTAGCCCGCCAATGACACTTATGGACACTCTCAGCCACTTCTTTCTGAGAACATTGTGTTCAAAGGCTCAAACACTCAAAAGAGATATCAAACAATGCTCAATTTTTCAATTAACATTTTTAACATTGTAGGTATACAGCGAAATGTTGTATCAATGTGCTTATCTTCTCTTCTTCTGGGTGATGACAGGAAGGAGTTTGGCCTTGACAGCTTCATTTCTCCCACGCTGCTGAGCAACATGAGGGAGAAGGACCTGAGAAAAGCCATCAGCTACCACCTCAAAAAAATTCAGTCTCTGTTAGAGCCTCGCCAGAAGGTACAAGTTTGACCGAGCGGCCCCGAGGATGCGGTGCAGTGTAAAAATGACGGCTAATAAGATTTGAGTTGCGGTTGTAGGGTTGGCCCAGAAGCTAATCCTCCTGTGGTTTTAAAGTGATATATAGCGTGACAGGATGAGTCGTAAGGGCACATTATGGGATAGTGTATAAAGTGGGGTAAAATGAGTGAGAGATCTTTTTTCTGTGTGTCCATCCATATTCCCCATTTTCTCATCTGTCCTCTTATTCTTCACATTTATTGTGGTTTAGGTGATATCTGCTTCCCAGGCTCGGCTAGCCTACCTCACTCAACTGGGAGAGCTTGTTTCCTACGGAGGAAGGTCCTACTCAGCTACGATGATGGTAAGCCTGATTTTGAAGATACCTCAACAGGATTGTACAATTGAAGACCAACGTTCAAGCAAAGCACATTATTCTGTCTATCATATTAATGCTAACATTGAGTATATTATAAAACATATAGATAGGCTGATGGAAGTTGGCATGGATTCTAAACCTTCAAACTACTGCTCCTTCAACGCACGTGAAGCAGCAAAATATAAGAACAGAATATAAAACAGGCATATACGGGCACAGCTCTTAATTTGGGACACTGAACCGTAAAATAGCGGCTGAACTTTCTGGCAGTCTCAGAATACGGAACTTGTTAAAGCTTTTCTGTGCTGATCTTTTCTCTATCATCAACCCTCAGCTTCAAGAACGGGAGGTGTTGGTCAGCCTGTTGGTGGGAGCCAAGTATGGTATGAGTCAGGTCATCAATCACAAACTCAACGTAATCTCCACATTGGTTGAGTTCAGCAGCATCAGCCGCGTGGAGTTGCTTTCCGAGTCGGACAAAGTCAGTCTACTGCGCATCTCACTGCACGACATGAAGGTATGCAAGTTATTGGCACATGGACACTTGGCTGTATTTTTCATCTGAAAGGACCCACTTTTACACTGACACAGATTAGACAATTGATGCTTGAGTAAATATAGGTCAAGCATGCCTCCTGTGACACCCAAGTAGCCTAAGGCAGTGTGTTTGAGCGCCATAAGGTTAATTCACTGGCTGTCTCTCTCTCTCTCCCCCTTTGTCCCACTCCATTGGCTTTTTCTCCTTTACCCTCTGGCTTGAATCACTTCCGCTCGACACTATCATCTACAATGCCCTCCATCTCTTAGCCATTTGCCTTACTGATGGACTCTCTGGCAGCCAAAGACCTAGCGTGTCTGCTGGCAGGGTACTGCAAACTCCTGGTGGATCCGAGTCTCAATGTCTTCCGAATGGGACGTCCCAAAGTGAGGGTGCACCGCATTGCTGCTGAAGAAGGTGTGTGTGGGAAGGTCACCGTAGTAGAGGGCGTGTGCTATGAGTCCCTATCAAGTGAGCAAAAACTGTTTTAAGTCATTACTCTCTGGCTTGAACCATTTTGATACATGGGTCATTCTCAAATTGGAGGAGATTTTCTGGCCCCAACTTTACATTTTAATTAATACATGCACAAAATACAGAAATGTACACATGTTGTGAAAAATATAATTGGCCTGAGACAACTGGGACAAACACAGCATGTGACAAATAAAATACAGTAGTCATAAAAAAAAAGCGTACTAATGGTGATTAAACAGGACATTTTCAATTCTGGAATGACCCACATAGTTCCATCACATGTTGATGTTTGCCAACAAGTATGGGTACGGATAGAAAAGTCTCTCATGGTCTTATGATGATGAACAGAAATAGTATCGTACTAAGAAATTGTTTTATCGTGTCAGGTTACGTGTCTCGCTGCTGCAGTGACTCAGACGACTCAACAGATGAGGATGATCCAATGGACTCTCAGCATTACAAACACCATGACCCGGCAAGTCAGGACTGGGAGGAAAGACGAAGGGAGGAGGAAGAAAAGAGGAAAGAGGAAGAGAGACAAGAGAGGGAGGAGCAGAACGGCAAAAAGGAGGTGAAGATAATAGTAACAAAAGAAGGTGACGAATACGAGGGTGAAGAGGAACGAGGTGCTTCGGGAAGCGGTCTGCGTAAAGTGATGAATGAAGAATTGAATTCGGAGACCACTTGGTACCACACGGATCTACGGGTGACCAGCAGCTTTTCTAGCTTATCTAGCGGCTCGTTGAGTGCCGCCCTAGAAGAGAGCAGCACCACAGTCAAAGCTCTCCCTCGTCTCGATGCATCGCTCACAAGAGAGAATCTCCAAATCATGGATGTTCATCAACCCTACCTTCTGGAATCAAAATGCCTCCAAGGCCCTTCAAGACCAACCAATCTCAATTACAGAGTCAGTGACAAGCCTTGTCTTTGTTTTTCTGAACTCTCTAAAGCAGATCTCCTCTCGAGCCCATCGGGAGCTACTAGTGATGATGAAGAAGAGGAAGAGGAGGAAGAAGAACGAGGAAGAGAGGTACTGAGACGCATTTCAAAGATCCCGAGTTCGAGAGATTTAAGGATGATTGACAGCACACCTTTCGAGAGAGCGGCCATTAAAAGAAAGAAGAAAACCCCTCCCAAAGTACCAATACGAACCAGTTCCATACCAGGTCACAAAGCAGGACAAGCTGAGAAGCGCCTCTCAAAGGATGATGAGTCTCTTTTCCTAACCCCATCCCCAAACCCGAAAGCAGCTGTTTTGGTCAAAGAGAATGCGTCCGAGTCCGAAGAGGAGTTTTTTGATGCACAGGAGAGATTCACTTCTCCAGTTCCAGATCTCTCAGGTTTGTTCTTAGCATGTTTCTTATACCTGATGTAATTCCAGTGTTAGGTGTGCATATTTTTTAACTTATTGTACATTTCTCAAAATGGAAAAAATATTCACAATTATTGGCAGTTTTCAATAAAAAAAAAAAATGGCTTCTCTCTTGCAGACGTAGAGCTCGCGGATCGGCGGAATGCGAATCGGTTAAGTGGAACATGGAATTCTCTTCCCGCTCTGGGAAAAGAGCCGTCCTCACCCCGTTTTCAATCGTCTAAGATCAAGAAAGAAGTACAGGAGCTTAAACATCCCACGAATACAGTCAGTAACCTTGTTAGTAAACCATGTCCCGCGGAGAAACCTGAAGTCAAGGTTAAACCACCACTGGCACCTAAACCGCAGCTGCCTCCTAAACCTCAGATTATTCCCCCCAAGTCTCCCAAGCATGGGAAATCCTACGCCCACTGCAATGGAGATGCCTGTGGACGTCTGTCTTCTGACCTGTTGGAAATGGAGCCAGAAACTATGGAGTTCAAGTCGGTCACGTACGGTACAGGAGGTTCGCCGCTCATCACTGCAGTGCGGTGTAACAAGCAAGCGTTACCAGTCACGGCACTGCAAACAAAAGAGGAACAGACAAAACAGCCTAAAGACAATGCACAACGTGTCGTTTTCAAAGACAAAGCATACATTCCTGACAAAATGGAGCCTTCTGAAGTGACGAAAAGTCACGGCACTACAAAAAACCTTCAAAATGCATCCCTTATCCTTCGCTCAAGTTCAGGCTCGAAGTTATCTGCTCCCCCTCCAGTACCACCAAAACCCACTTCGCCCAAAATTCTCCATCCTTTGACATTAGTTGCTAGCTCTCCAGTCTCTCCAACAGATCCAAACAAAAGCATCTTTAAAGACAGCACAAGTCCACCAAACGGTATTCACCCCTGGAGCAGCTGCAATGGCAGTGTCCAGTCAGGACCAAGAAGGGTCTCTGTGAGCCACGAGAGCCTGTCGCCCAAAAATGCTGACGCATCAATTGCCACCTCGCTCACCTCAAACAGCTCCAAAGCGGTTACTGGCCAGGAAAGTAGAGAAGAGAGAAGATCTGGGTCTGGCACCGATCTGAGGAGTAGCTCTTCTAGCCTCGGAGGCAGACTATCTGCATCTGCTCTAAGAGGGAAAATTCAGGCGCTTCCCTGGTACATGACTCGTTCGCAGGAGATATTAGGGACTCTGGACTACCCCTCCACCAGCTCAATCAATGGCGATACATCTGGCTTTGGGTCAGGTTTGTCTGTAGCGAGTGGGTTGTCGGACACAAACAAGACCCCTGTGAAGGATAAAGAAACAGCGGCATCCAAATCAGGCGGAAAAGGCAATCTTTTAGAGGATGGAGCTGAGGTCGTCATAGCCACCATTAAGGAGGCAGGGGACGTAAGCTCATACTTGAGAAAGGTCAATGGGACAAATGGGTCACATCCAAATCTCAATTTTGCAAGCAACAGTGCGCACAATGTCTCATCAGAACAACCTCAGTCACGGACCCACTCCGCGGTGGGAATAGGAGGCATATCCAACATGCAGATCGGGGGCGACTCGCCAACGTCTTCTCTCGGAGACGGCACCCCTCCGCAGCAACGAGAGGCCTGCGGCTGCCGTACTGTTTACGCCAACTGTTTCAGCGGCGACAACGAGGATGGCATCAGCTTTGACGAGGAGCTGACTGTTTATGAGTTCTCCCGCCGCACGCGTCCAAAAACAACACGACCTCCGCCAGTTCCTTCGCCCACCACACCCGCTCCAAATCCCAATATTCTGTCACTGCTCAGAGACAATCCTCGACCACTTTCTACTTTCTCCACTGCCTCCTCTGAACTCAGTCCCTTAGTTTCGTGTCCGGTGTCACCGACAACCTCGCTCCGGAGTCCCCTATGTTCCCTTACCAACAAGAACTACGGTAGCCTGAAAGGAGGTTTTGCCTCCCTACGACAAGATATAGATCAGCTTTTGTTGGTCTTGGAGAGGGCTTTACCCGAACCGATGCAGACAAACATCCTGTCAAAGCAGGATGGCGCAGGGCCCGACCCCAATCACAATGGGAGTGAAGGCAGCACGATGCAAACAGGTTGCACGGGGTGCAGTCCCGCCAGCATGACAGAGGCAGAGAGGAATCTCCTCCAAGCTGAAGCGCGACGATTGGCGTCCGGGTGTCAGCGGGCCACACGTGTAGGCTGGGCTCCCGACGAAGCCCTCCGGTCTTTATCGAATAGTTTCGGTGCGTTGGTTCAGCTATCGGCGGCATGCATGCGAACCAGTCCGTGCGCCGACTGCGACAGCTGCCATAATGCAAGCTTGGAGGATGACAGCCACGAGCCTATGGACAAGTTGAAAGAGATTGTGGCTCTGTACCGAGAATTTGTTGGGGCCGTGGAGACAGCCGGAACCGGCACTGGTGGCAAGAGCGTCGGCCTTAATGGGTCGGGACAGAGCCAGGGAGAAGGCGATGGCGTCAGGCTGCTTGCCAAACGCTGCACTGTACTCATCTCATCTGTGTTTGCGCTCACACAACTCTTCCGGACACCCACGTTAGTCTCCTCTGATATTGCTAGCGGTGTGCCGCTCAACTTTTAACCTTCTGACCCACCAGACTGTTAACACTGAATTTCAAAGTACGAGAGGTGTCGACCCTTTGTTCTTGTACAGTAAGTGCCATGCACATGCACACCACACATATCTACATGAAAAGACAAAGCCCACAAAACCCCAAATATTGAGAGGGAACTTTGCCTGGCCTCTTTGTGGATGCGTATGGACTATGCATTTGTACATATGAGTTTTATAACTCTTATATTTCTCTTATTTTATTACAACTTGTGTATGTACGTACGTGAGAATGAATTGCCCCTTAATGTATTTATGTATTTATTTTTTACAGTATTTGCACCATGGTCTGTGATGTTCAGGTCTCTGGTGGTTAAAAATATGAAACTATGGATGTCACTGGATTTCTGTTTACCGTATATTTAAAACAGTATTAGACCAACTTTGATTCATTCACTCCTCAAGGTGTAATCTGTAAATTGTCCCTTTTTTTAATGACCATAACACAGCGGTCCGTTTTACTAAGAGTGATCTCAAATGCACAAAAATTCAGCAATTTGTTTTCATATGTGCAGCTTTGCACCTTTTTGGAGATTTGGTTTTTCCCAACATAACGGTGACAAATCATTTGGATTAGACCGTACCATCACACATCAGGGAAAGTACTTGTGACTGTTACAGATTGCACCTTTTTCTAAGACACATAACCTCGTGTTAGGTGTTTTTCTACGCTTTCCTCTGTCCTGACTGAGCATCTTTGAAGCACTCCCGTCATTCAAACATTATGCAGTATTATAATGTAGTTTTCATCCAAAGGACAGCATATACATATATAAAGACAGCATATATTTTCTGGAAATGTGAGAATAAGGACCATGGCGCAAAACAAGGGAACATATTTACTGTATGTTGAAATATTTTGGCAAGTCAGAAAAGTGACTGTTGACGCTGTTTTGATGTAGCAATGATCCAAAGTCTTAAAACACGTATCCACAACTGTCTCCCCGATGCTTTCCTTTTTGGGTACACAAGTGACAAATTCTGTACAACAAGGTCCAAAATGTACTTTCTGTATGTCTTATTATTAATCTCACTACTTTAGTTTATGGCTATGCAAACTCCTCATCTCTCTGTATTCCTTTTGTCTTGTTGTGCCAACATTGAAAACAACCACTACATTATGTTGGTCTGAAAAAAAAAGGGTGATTTCTTTTTTTGTTGTTGTTGGAAATGTTGGCCTGTGTCTCAGTTCTGGAAAACGTACTGCATATTTACCCGCAACCTTCGGCAAAGTTGCATGGCATTAGAATTTGTCAATACGAAGACTTTATGCTGATATTTAAGTTGTCAGTGTTAACTTAATCTGCCTGTTTACACCAGATGGGAAAAGAGAGAACAGCGTCTGCTTGTTTATGTTTATACAAATGGGGAAAAGCAAGACTAAAATTGGTGAAGATGTAATCTTACCAGTAAGGTGACAGTTCATGTTTTAAAAGCCAGCAACCTTTGAGAAAAGTCTCCGATTGCGTGCCAACATCTGGACGTACATGCTGTTGTTGCATCGAACAGGCTCAAGCATAAAACCAGTGCCTGTGTCACCTCATTGTTTGTTCTCTTTCTGGGTCAAAGTTGTACATTTCATCTGCAGTCATGTTTCTGTAGCCACAATTATGCAGATGTACCAAGAAATGTGTTTGGGAATAAATGATACGTTGACCTTTCATGTTTTGAATTGCAATCATGTGCAAAACCGGTTTTTATTTTTTTTATTTTATCTTAGTGGGGTTAATGTTTATTTTAGTAGTTCAAGTAATATTGTGGTCAGGGAATGTTTACCTCTCATCTCGTTTTCTCTTTCACTAGGTAGCGCATGGATTGAGAACCCTTACAGCCGGCAAGCACAGAGCTTTTAATTTTGTCCCAATGAAAAGAAACACTTTAGCAGAGAGGCTTTGTAACCACGGCAGCTCAAGCCCTCCAGCCTGAGCCAAAATCCCCGTTCCAAGTCAGATTGTCCTTAATCTGATCTTTATCTGTCTGATTTCTTGATTCGGTAATCTAGAAAGTCTGCTGCGAGAGATGCGAGACATGTCAAAAACACATTCTCACGGTAATTTCACTTATTGCTGCAAAGACAAAAGAAAACATGTCCGATTGTGTTAGACTGAGCACATATTGGTGTAAGGACAAGATTTACCAAAATTTTGGTGAATGATAGGGTTAATTATATTGGTTGAGCAATGTCAAGGATCATCAGGTGCAGAATTTGTCACCAGAAGGTTTTTTAATCCATGATCTTCAGTGTGCAGATTTTTTTTTTTTAAATAGTGCAATATATGACAATGTTGAGGCTACTTTTTTTTAGTTCCACAGAAAAGCTGAAAAAAATGAGACACCAGTTTGACCCCACAAGGAGAAAACTGTCTTTGTGGTTGCCATTTATGGGAATCAAGAAATAAACTGATGACTCAATGTATTCCACAAAAATGACAGCATTCAGATGAACTTGCAACATTTTATTTGGTTGTGAGGAACGACTTGAACTGTTTGTGCTTGAAAGAAAAGCATTCATGTTCATAAAGCCCAACCTTATAAAAGGCAACACTTTGTAGACTGTTGATAATGAAAAGAAGTTCAGAAATAGGCCAAGTGGTCCATTTACATGGCAGCTTGAGCTTTTTGTGCCACTGAACATTTTCTTCTGCTGCCATGATGGTTCTGCGCACCCAAACAGCGCTGCCTGCACGCTTCTCCAGGCGGTCAGGGACGGACGGCTGCATGCTGACTGGCTGCGGCTACTCGAGTGTGAAATGTGAGCCCATTATGTCAACAGATGTTACAGACAGCAGAGGAGAGCAAGCGTGACATAAGGAAGGACATATTCCAAAGTGAGTGCAGAGCCCAAAATAAATGCCAATGACAAATACAAAAATTAAAAAAAAGAAAGAAGGGGCAGTTTTGGAGCTCATTATATTAAATACTTTACTACTAATAAATACAAACACAGCAGCAGCAGCACATAGTCATGATTGTGGGTCTGTGTACGGCTGCTGAGATTTGAAAATGCTAATTAATTGTACTGGCAAGATGGACATGACACGTTTTTTTTTTTAGGCTTACTCCCGTTCAAGTTGCATGTAGCTGAAATAAAGCATTAGGTGAAATAAATTAAAGGGACAATCCTTTAATTCCACATTTCGGACAATTCTCTGGGAGAATTCGGTAATGGTGATGCTGATGTGGACAAATTAGTGCTTGTTCTAATACAAACTAACGAAAATAATGTTCCACAAAACACACACAGCAAGCACAACACTTGAAAGTCCTCAAATCACTTTAGCTTGATACTGTAAACAAAAAAAGGTGCTGGGCTGGAAGTTTTCAACATAGAGGAGAAAACAAGACTTGTTTTTACCCCCATTGGACCCTTGCATACAGTTGAAATCATGTGACAGGTGGATAAAGTCATGCCTCTGGAAGTGCAACGTTATCTCTCTGGAAACATCAGATGATGCCATGTCTCACTTAATTCATATGTTTTCTTCCTCCTGACTCGATCTGCCACGCATTTTTTCTTTTTCATACGAGCTTCAGCAGCAGCTCGTAGGTGGCATTGATGATACCCCAGGAGAGGAGCGAACGGTGGTAATTGAGGTGGGCCCCTCGAAAGAGCATGGCAACGCTCCTGCCACGCTCCCGCCACACCATGAGCAACACCTGCCTGCACGGCTGGAAGGCTCCGCCTACCCGAGACTGAGCCCGCGACTTGACGACGTTTAACGGGTAGAACATGATGCCAAGCGCCGCCCCCAGAACGCCCCCACATACAAAATCGTTAACGAGGTGACTGGCCCGGCTGGTGGCTTCGGGGAGCTGTTCCTTTATGGGTCCTCGCAGGCCGAAGAACAGCACGTTGCTCGGGCCGTTGCGGAGCAATATGGGCACCAGGCCGCGGTAGCACTCCCGGACACCGTACTCGGTCAGAAGTGTCCTGAAGGTGTGGGCCGTGTTGTTGAAGCGTCCGTGGTGCCGGTGGTCCTGAAGGAGCGTCTGCACACGCTCAAAGGGGGCCAGGAAGGCCTCCGTTGTTCCCGCCAATGCAGCGGCGAAGCTTCGCGTGACCAGCTCTGGCACACCGCTGCCGTCGGCACGCTCTAGAAGAACTCGGGAGAAGTCCTCGTACAAGCCGAACATGATCGCCACGGTGGTGCTCTTCTGGAGTAGCGGGGGAAGCAGCCCCCTGTAAAGATTCCTAAGTCCTTCCCTTTGTAGCTGCCGTACCGCATCGAGCGCGAGCACGCCATGCAGCTGCTGGCGGAAGAGAACCTTTTGGATGGGGAAGGTCACCATGATGTTGGTGAAAGCTGCGATGGAGCCACAGAGGTAATGCTTTCCATGAGGTCCTAGAATGGCGCTCAGGGGTCCTGTAGAAAGCAGGGGGTGACCTCTTTTAGCCAAAGAGGCCGATGACGGTGGAGGAGTCTGCGTTGATGGAGAGTCCATGGTGCCAAGGAAGAATCAATGCTCCTTGAGCATCACATTAGAACTGCTCTCATCGACAAACATCTGCCATCAAACAGACACAATGTTTTCAGACAAAAGAGCATAAAAAGATGAAAATTTATACTACACTGCATTTTTCAGGTACTACTTAAAAAAGAATATGTACAAATAGTTAGACTTAACACGGGATTACTTAACACAGGATTTAGCCAATACTTGTAGAGAGAATCAAACTAGCAACCACACACATAGTAGCACGTTACGTGACAGAGCGGAAGCGTTTGCTGCTTGTTTTGACGAGTTGCATTTTATTTTATTTTTTTAAAATATCTGGATACACCCTGGAGATATTTGCCAAGGATGCATAATTCCCATGTTGAAATTCGACAAAAAAAAAAAAAAAAAAAAGCCACATTATCATCATAAGCTCGCATGTTTGGCACTAACTAAACCTTTACCCTGTATTCTCTACTACTGTGGGCAATTTTTCCCTTGCGCCATGTTTGTATTTCAAGGCATTCTACACTGAAACAGGAAATGTACAGTATAGTATAGATGATTCCTGATGTAGACTTACTGGAAGTCGAACCTCAAACTGCCTATCGGTCAATATTAGACTCATTACGAAACTTAGCAGACAGCCGAGTCATGAGCAATGAGAATGTCAATACTAGTTTTTTGGTATGCATGTATGCAATGTGATAGCCCAAGGTCAAAATTCAAAAGTCAAACCCTGCTAAAATGTGTTGGATGTTGGAACAAGACAGCAAGGTAAATGAAGGACATTGCAAGTCCCCAAAATAGTACCCGATATCATAAATGCCAACACATACATGAAACGGGGACAAAGTTATGCACCGGTCCGGATACCGTAGGCGTTACTGAACCAGATTACTCAAACTCTAATTGACACAATTAACAAAATAACTGGAACAACTACTACATACTACAAAAAGCGGATGCTGGACACTTAATTTTCAAACATAATAACTCCATTAACATACATCAAATCTGGTTTGAGTCATGTTGACGCTAAGAGAGCTCGACTTTCGATCGATTGCGAACACGCCCTTTGCTTCCTTGCCGTTTGCCCAGTCATACCAGTTGTCGATCTTGAACAAAAAGAATGCTTCGAGTTGTAAAACATGACAGAAGATATAACGTGAATGTATGTGGGGTGAAAATATGTTCAACCATGGAGGTTAAAGTTCATCAAATGCTGTAGAGCTAGCTAGCATTTTAAACGTATTCGCTTACCATAGCTACACAACCAATATTGCACGAATGAACTATCAAGGTTAATAATTACAAAATATATTGTGAATTACAATCACAGCATGTCAGTTTAGCATGCTAGGTGGCTAACCTGCTAGAATCAAATTGGACAAGGCGCTCTGCATGATGACAGTTGAGCTTGGGGACACTGAACGGACATTGAACGTCAAGAGACAATGCCCGAAGAACCTCAAAGGGCTAAAAACATGTCTTTACCTGTCGTATGGACCAGTCGCTGTCCTGTCCCCCTGACAGGTGGAGAGCAGTCAGCCCACTTTCCTGCAGAGGAAATAGGCCACCGGCCTAGGTCGTGTCTGCAGCCCCACTAACAGGTCTCTCTTCTTCTCTCTGAATTGTGTACGCTGTCATGACAATTACATTGCGCTCTTGCCATCTAGTAGATAGATTTGTAACTTTAACGTTCTCCGTTGTAAGATTGTATTTAGTATTTATGGTTTCGTTGTTGATGATGACACTTATTATAGTTCCACAATAAAAGGATAATTGGAGTTTAAAATGAAATCTCATCTGCGAGTAGAAAGAAATAAAAGCAGACCTGCATCGTGTGGCTTTCACCGTTAGATGTCACTAACACATATTCAAGCGGCACATACGGCTATAAACAACCGCACAAAACTGCAAACCCGCATACATTCAGACAAACATGACCAATCATTGTCGCTTTTTACGGTTTCCACTTTAGGAGGATATTGGCAATTCACTTCCTTTCTTCTCATGAGTTTGTACTGTCACAAAATTAGGATTGCGATTATTTTATTTCAACCACCTAACTTCATGATCACTTAATAAAATATTTTACCTAGCCGTCAGAAGTACATATTTATTTTGTGTGATCCAAAGTGGCGTTAATTAGATAGAATTATTCTGAATATGAAGACTGCTCCATTTGTTTATTTTTACGGTATTTATCGATGACGGCCGAACGTAAAGTAGGGTTTTACGACAGTCATGTGACGTCAGCAGCAAACCTTAAAATAAACGACGAGTGGGGATCATTTCAAGTTAACATTAGTTGATCGTCTCTTTTACAATGCGTGTAACGTCACACGCAACCGCATGCATGTTAGCTGTTATCGATAGGTGCAAATTGGAGTACAAATTAAACTAGCCAATTGATAACCCTGTATACTAGCTTGATGATGCTAGCGTTAGCCTCACAGCTTGCTTATGATTTATTTCAATCTTACTAATGTAATTTGCACGAATTGGATGAGACAAGAGTTCAGTTTGCCAGAGCCGCACTGCAACTAGAGCTGCACTTAGAGCTAATTTCTCGCCATCAATAAAGATCAAATTTCATCACAAATGTCAGCGCAAAAAGACTGCGAGTTTTTGGTCAAAAGAGCTCGCGAGCTCGTTCCTGATGACCCCTGTGCGGCTAAAGCCTGGCTCATAACTGCCAGGACGCTTTACCCTGCCGACTTCAACATACAGGTAAATGTCTCACACATCTGTGTCTTTTCTTATTGATGCAAAACAAGGGCATTGTCACAGTAACACCATGCTTTTTGGTTGTTCTAGTCATTGGATACACACTTGTATAAATGAAAGAAACCAGCCTTTGTTTGATTCAAGCAAACTTCCAAGTTCACTTCACCACTGTCAACCCTGTTAAATGCTAACTTGTACAAAGTGTACACTAAGACTCAACCCTAATTTTCCTCCACAGTATGAAATGTACATCATTGAACGCAATGCAGAAAGGACATCCTGTGCAGGGAGATTGCTGTATGACATGTGAGTTTTAGTCTACTTGCCCAGCGAGTCATGTCTTGGGGCCGTAACACAATTTAAAGATATTCTGTCCATCCTTTAGGTTTTTAAATTTCCCAGATCAACCCATTGTGTGGCGGGAGATCAGTGTCATCACCGCAGCTCTGCGCAGTGACGCTCAGGACAAACATTCACAGTTCCTTCGAGGTGAGAGAAGTGTGCATTGTAAGGATTGAGCGTTTAAAGTCTATTTTGACGGGTATGTTTTTGTCTTCATCAGGGCTTTTTGAAACACTGCCTGGTCGCATACAGTGTGAGATGTTGCTGAAGGCAACAGAGCAGTGCTTCAACACTTTGGAGAAGGCTGAGATGCTGTTGCTCCTACTGAAACGCTTTCCAGAGTCTGTGGTCCAACACGGAGTACGTGTCATAACAACACAGTTAAAAAAAAAAAGTGGGGTAATCGATTTGATGATGTGAGGAAAAATGATAGACTCATCCTTTTGTGTAAATAGGTGAGTCTAGGTGAGACACTGTTGGAGGCAGAGACATCTGAGAAAGTGGACTCACCCATCAACTGCTTCAGGAAACTTTTTGGTAATGCTTGCTGTTATTTTCTTGTGTTAAAATCCATGTGCAGCGAGTGGCACTTGTTAAATAAACTTGAATACTAGACACTTTTTCACTTCGAAGAAACAATATGAAGTAGTATTTCCAAGTAGGCGTAATCCGAAGGCAATTTAAGTCTCAAAATCGCAAACACGTGATAACCTACGTTTTTAGCTGTCACGCAATAGAACTTGCCTTTAACTATGACGACAATTTGACCTTAGTGCTGAACAAATGTTTTGAGACACCACTGAAGTCCTAATTGCCTTTTAACTGCAAGTCTGCCTCCTGACACTTGACTTTGTGTTGCAGTGTGTGACGTCCTTCCTTTGGTTCTAAACAACATGGACATGCGTCTGCCAGCCAGCTTGATGCAGAAATACATCCTGAAAGCTGCTGAGTTTTACATCGGTTACGTCACCCGAGGACCATCACCCGACGGACAGATAAATGGTGTAGTAGATCAGTCTGCTTGTTCTTGACTGTTCACTTGGTGTCATTAATTCTGACAGTGGTGACATTGCCTTTTCTGCTCTCTGTTAGCGTCTCAAGAAGGTGGTCCTCTAAAGTCCCCTGGTGTCTCCCGTGGCTCCCAGCGCTATGTTATCGACGGCCTGTCGGAAAAATCTTCAGTGGTTGCCGAACCTTGGGAGAGGCTGTTGGACCTCCTTGCCATCGTTGGCGCTCGATGTGAGTGGCAGGGAGACAAAGGACAGAGGTAGGCGATCTTTTGAGGCCTCTGTTTACCTGTAGAAATGATCAGACCTCATGCTCGTTACTCGCATAGTTTTTCCAAATTGCAGCGTGGTAGGCACTTTGACCTTGTCCAGTCAATCAAAAAAACGAGAAACGTCTGTAGTGTATACTAGTATATATTGATCACTTTGAAGGACTTGCCCATTGATGCAGAGAAAACAAATGACAGCGATTCGTGGTGCATCATGCTGCAAGCTGTGATTATATTTTTACGTGTCTGTATGTGAGTGCTTTTAATGTACCTTTATTTTGTAGGAGTTATATTGACTTACTTCAGAGAGTAAAGGAGCTGTGTCGCTACTTACCGGGCCTGGAGGGTGACACGAGAGCCCGCTGCTGCAGCCAGGTGGTTATCTGCACCGCCCTTGTCCTCTTCCGCAACGCCTTCCTCTACGTCTCGACTGTCCAGCCAGCGCTGTTCCAAGGTTGGTCTTCAAGCACAAACACCGGACTCACCATGTGAAACTGTTTGAAACCAGATGATCTGTTGGTTTTATTTATCAGGTGTGAATACGCTCAACTTGGGGCCGTGGATTCTAGTAGAGGATTTTAGCTCGGTGTACACTGATGTGGATGTGGAGAGAGTCACAGTCAAACACTCACACAAAAAGCGCAAAATGGCTGATGGCAGGGAGAAGACCATTGTGAGTGAAACACAAACATGGACTAATGAGTTTGTTTTAACACGATTGACCGCGTCCTCGTGTGCGCATGTGTTGCTGTTATTCCAGAGCTCCGATGATGAGGAAGGCTTGGGGAAGGTGCGTGGCCGACACATCTTAGTGAACAAGACTGAGATGCCCAACTGGTCAGAGACCCTCGAGGGCTTTTATACAGCGAGGGAAAGCTGGGACATTCTACACTCCCACGACAGCCTTGAAACTGGTAATCACCTCCTGCTCTTCTTCCATTTCAATGAAATTATTGCTTGGCGTCAGCTTGTGGAATCTCGGTCTCGAAGCACAAAGTTGAAATGCGTTGAGGAGAATCTTTGAGAGTAAAGTAGTGTAGCATCTACAGACCGTTATAAGGCTTTTGGGGGCTCAAGGGATGTCACTTGTGGATTACGCTATTTGTGTGGGAAGGATTTCAATTTTGAATGATGTTGTCAGCATGTATATTTAACTGCACTTTATTTTGTTCTTTTTACAGAGTTCAAAAAGATTTGTGCTTCTTGGAAGACCGACAGCTGGCTGTGGTTCCGCATTTTCCTCACCGACATGATCATATACCAGGCAAGAAACAATTTCATAGAACAGAACAATACTGACCCGAGTCGACCAGAATGGAAACCAACACAAAAATCTTTTACAAATAATGATTTGGCAACATTTTTGCCACCGTCTCTCTGCACAAGTTAGTGTTCACCCTGTGTTTTTCAGGGACAGTACCGTAAGGCCCTGTCGAGCTTGCACCAAATGGCCGCCGTGCAGCCGCCTCAGTCGGGTCAACAGAGTCCCTTGGGTCAGACCAGTCTGGAGCACCACCGGGCCCTCATACAACAGGCCTCCTGCCACTACGCACTGGGAGAATACAGGGTAAGTAACAAACTTGCTTGGCTCGTTTAATATAAGTTGTCCAAGCTGCCTGAAGGTAGATGTGATCATTTGTTGTTGTTTTTTTTAGATGGCCTGTGAGAAGCTTCTTGATGTTGTCAGCGGAGTGGTACCGCCAAACCATGAACCAACAAAGACCCCTGAAGATCAGACGAGAGTTAAGACCAAAATGAAGAAAAGTAAGCTAATTGTTTTTTTGTTTTGTTTTTTACCAATAACCTAATCATATAAATGATAATGAATTTCTCCAAACTAGGTCATGACCTGAGATTGCTCCCATGCACCAGCAATGCTATATTACCTTTCTGCCTCCAGCTGATGTTGGCCTGCTTCAAGGTGCTGCATGTCCACGTTGTGCAGTTGTAGACGTGCGCAATGCAGTCACGTGCTAACCTCTGAGTCACCATTTCCTTCTTTTGGCCACGTAGACGCGAGCCTTCACGGACAACCGAGACGACCTGTTGTTGGGTCACGTGGTGGTCCTCCTGCAGTACGACTGGCCACAGGGCGAGATGCTCTTCCTAAAAGCTGTGGATAAGATCTGTCTGCAAGGCGCTTTCCAGTATGAGAATTTCTTCAACTATGTCACCAGTATCCTGCCAAAGTTCTCTTCTAGGCTTACTGACTTTTTATTTGCAACCTGATAGATAAACATATTGACCATTTCATCAAAAGGGAAAATCAGAAGAGCACTCTTGTATTGGATGTTAGCCTCCTTGAGCTCACATCCATTGTCAGACATCGACATGCTGGAGGAGTTTGCATACCTGCGTACCCCTGACGGAGGGAGGATCCAACTGGAGCTGCTGCCCAATCAGGGGATGCTGATTAAGTAAGCGTCTCACACCCAATTGGTCGGCATCCGGTCCGACATACCCCAGGTTTTGGGGGGGTGCAGTTTAAAGAGAAGGTCAACTTGATGATGAGCCTGACGGGGACCTTAGCTGAAAATAAGCCATCATAGGAGCGGGCTTGAAAAAGAGAAGGGTTCTACAGTCTCTCACAAAGTCAATACACCCCTTACATTTTTGTAAATATACTTTTTTAATGGGACAACACAGAAGAGGCTACAATGGAAAGTAGTCAGCATAGATTTACTGTCCCATCGAAATAACAGCTCATAGCCATCAATGTCTAAACCGCTGGCCGCACTGACCGAGTGTTTGAATGTTGCTGTCCCTCAGGAACCCTAGGCCCGCCCTGGGTTTGGAGTTAAACACTCTTCTGCTACAAGGGGTTCAGACGATGGACAGGTACCCCGGGCCCCTCCCCATCCCTCCCCTCCAGCACCAGTCACCATTCATTCCCAACTCCAAGGCCTGTCATCCACTCCAACCCCCTCCCCCCTCCCTCCCTCCCAGATTTTTATTTGGGCCAGTCATTTAAGAACAAGTCGTCGTCGCCGTTTGGTTGATTTGAGCCATCGCTCGTCTTTCTGTGGTCATCACCAATGTTAGTTGAGATGATGTCGTTCTTGTTGTACGGTTAGTTTCTTTTGGCCTTTTCACAGCACTTGGTCTCATTTCATTTGTGCTTATATTCCATACGTATTGTTGAATGATCGCTAGTTGTCGAACCATGTATGATTGATGCGTGTGGTGTTCAAACACGGGTCTCTAAACGCAGTGACTGTTTTATCTGTGTTCTCATGTGTAGACACCACACAGTGACGAGAGGGATCACCAAAGGAGTGAAGGAGGATTTCCGTCTGGCTATGGAAAGGCAAGTGTCACGCTGTGGGGAGAACCTGCTCAATGTGCTGCACCGTTTCTGTATCAACGAGAAAATCATCATTGTCCAGTCTCTCCCTTGACACTTTTAAATGTTCTCAAAAAGGACCTTAGAATAATTTTTTCCCCCCTTTTTAAACATTACAATGTGGAACCAAGACTTTATTGTTACCTCCCTTTTAGTTTTTGGTTCAATATTTCAAGTGTTTTCAGTGTGATGTGATATTTTTGATATTTGATAAAATAATTTATATTTTTAGTTATGAGAAAAGTTTAAATAGTTATTCTCTTCTGGTGCATGACCACTACGAACATTTGACGCAGAATGGGAGCAGCTATGAAAGTGCTAAAAAGGTTGGGAACGTCCATGGAAAGCCATGATGACATCCATCCATCCAAATACTTGTAAATACCTTCCTGACATTGCCAATCAAACTGAGCCACATAAGTACAGAGTTTTGGAGCTCCTGAGATTGTGCAAGTGGACAGGACTACTTGGGTTCTACTTTGTTATTTTTGTTTTAGTGTATTTTAGGTTTGCCATGAATTGTAAATAAAGCAGCTGACAGTCCCAGGGTGTCTGATCTTGAATTAGTTTTAAATGGGGGAAAAAATAGACATTCTGTTGACAAAAAGAAATGTGTAGTCATTATATAATGAATGACATGTGACCATGAATGCCATTTTTTTGGGGCTGTGCAATTAATCGGGATTCAATTACAATTGTGGGTATTTCGCTCCACGATTACAAAACTGGCATAATTGCAAAAAAAAAAAGGTTTTTGTATTGAACTGTTAAAAAAATATATATTACTAATATACATTCATATCCAGTGCACTGTTTAGGAAACCATACTTACATTTATATATTTTCACCTTTTTTACTTTAAAATAACCAATTTTTTAAATGATGTTTAGTCCAAAAGGAATAATGTTTCAAAGAAATGATTTAATATTTTTTAACATTTTCTTGTTTTGCACCAAAAATGAAATGCTTTGAATAATTGTGATTCCAATTAAAACCAAAATATTTAATTGTGATTTTTTTCCCCCCTCATAATTGTAGGACAGAAATGATCAAGAATTAATACTAAAATGTTTACCCGCCGCTCTATTGGGGTGAGAAGGTTGGCGCAGGACTTTTGTCCATGTAGCTCTCTTGTGACATAATAAAAGATCAACACTTACATATTTTTACCAAATAGTGGGATTTATTGACAAAACACACAGATAGATCAAACATTTCTTCAGTTGGACAAAAGGAGTTAAAGAACCAATCAACCACTTGTTAATGACTACAAAAAGTATGCCCTCCTCCCAGTGGCAGTCTGAGCTTAAATGGCACCCTATCCAATTCCTGCAAACATCATTACAACCTTTAAGATGTCAAGATTTTCTTAAACAGTTAAACCAGGCCCCCCTGCATAAAGAAATGTAAATTCCCCATATAATGCTCACCAGTGTTTATCAGGTCATGCCTTTACACGATGGATACTATTTCTGGTAATACATTTTATTTTTGGCATTGTCGCCCTAAGCAATGCAGCCCTGTGTGGCCGCACGTGTTGCCAGAAAACCGCCACTGCCTCCTCCGTTCATTTTCATTTCACAGGCAAAATTAACAGTACAACTCGTCGTACAACTGCTATCGGAATAAATAGGCTACAACATTGACACAGTTTAGTAGCACATTTGGAGCAGGATAATCTTTAAAAAAGTATTTTAAATCAGTCTAAGGTTATCTTAAATTGTTTGTTCACTTATACTTGTAACTTTCAAAAGCAAGTTTTCTATAATAGACTAGTATTCACAAAAAGTAATTAATATTGGACTTTCATGTTGAATTCCAAAATTAACCAAAAACTCACAATAAACTTTAGTTACACTTAATTTGAACAACATCTTTGAATACACGTGTAAATGCACAATTACTGCCCTCTGGCAAAAAGCCCAATGGCAAAAGTCATACCAGGCGTGCATAAGTTTAGAGACGATCACCTGTAATTGTTATGGATAGGTTTCTCCTGAAATTTCTCCAGAAGGTTGACTATCTCGAACCCTTTTGTGAGTATGTACATAGGAATCAAGATAAGTGATGTGTGACGTATAAGTAATTTTTTTTTCAGTCTTTTATTGTGTGAGTACAGTGCAAGACTTGTTTTCATTGCACAAGATTCCTTAAAATATGCATGTTTAAAAAAAAAAAAAATACTACAAGCACAAATAATTAGTATGGTCTCACCAAAACATTTTAAGAACAACAAAAATCTGCATATTCTATATGCTCCTACAATGGTTCTACAGAGCATTACTGGTTTCATTCTAAATTGGATTTGCATAGACAAGGAAAACATATCCAGGGGATGTTTAGTTAGATTAATCTGATCTCATGAGGAAATTCATGCCATTGTGCTTGTGGTGTCTTGTTTGTGGGCATCATGTCAAATAATGAGTATTTATAGTGTGATGAGCTTCCTGCGGGTCCTACGCGCCAACGTCCAAGAAGAAGGTGACACTCCCAAGGTGGCGATCGGTGGGCGAGTCGTTGATGATCCCCTTTCCGTTCAGTTTACACTGCACTTGGATGTGAGTGTCGTACTGAACTCCCGAGAAGCGCACGGCCACCACTGGAGATGAGTAGTTCACCTGATGGACCAGACATCGAGACATATAGTTTTGGCTTTTTTTTTTTTTTTTTACATTGATTTGTCGGGAATTTGCACTTACATGTCGTTGTTTCCCGTAGTAAGGGTAGTACTTAAGATCAAAAATACTCTTTGGGAAAAACTGAATTTCTCCCAAGGCATCTGGTGGTCCTCTCTGGAAGAAATAATAATAATAATTGCAGTTTCCTTTCTTTCTCATTTTTCTTCCTGCACAGTTTGAAAACGAACCAAAATAGTAAGATCTCTCAAATCTGGTTGGTTAAACGTAATACAGGATCAATGGTATATTGGTCCTGCAACATATTAATCGAATTTTCGTTATTTAATTTTGTTGTATAGAGGTTCCACATAATCACATACCTCTCAAGATATATAACATATATAAAACAGGGATATTTATCTACCTTGACTCCACAAGTCACATTGACTGGTTTCCCTTGTCCAGGCAGATATCCAAGAATCTAGAAGACAACATATTTCATTTTATGATGCTTTTTTTAAATTTATTTTTAAAGCAGATGTATTAGAAATATTACAGTGTTTGTGGATCACAATTTGTGGCATTTTTACAGTTTAAACTAATAATTCAGGCAATTAGCAACTTTTTGAGGGGGATGTCAGTTACTTACATTTAGCTTTTCGCTGCAAAAGCAATAGCAAAAATCTGCGAGTAATTGATGTCTCGAGCCCCACAAAGATTTGTAATTGCCTTAAGATGTCACAAAATTGTCACAAGAGTGACTCTTGTCTGCATTGGCTTACTTTAACATCCAGTAGTTCCTTGGCTCCAAGGTGCCACAAGATGGCAACTTACAACTGAGGGGTTAGCTTTTGGAATTTTCAATGTAACGTGTTAAGAAAAGATAAGCGTGTCGTACCACCTTCAAAAATTCCAACTCTTTCCTGCCTTACCCTGTTCATTCGGAGAAGGATGCACGGCCTCCCCTGCGAGTACCCGTAATGGGGGTCCTGCAGACCTGAGCACTCCCCCAGCCAGGACCTCTTGAACTGGCACGCCTTCCTTTCAGCGTCCTCTTCCAAGTCCTCCTGCATGAAGTACCTTTCCTGTGTGCAGCGGATGTTCTTCCTGTCCTGCGCGCCATCGTTGTAGGCTAAGGGGGGTGAAATACGGGGATTGGGGCTTGGATAAATCTTCCCAATAGCTCTTCCCTGCCAAGGCCTCTGATTAAGGCAGTGTGAATGAATAAAAGGGAAGTGTATGGGGGACAAAACACATGCACACAAAGACACACACACACACACACACACACACACACAAAGGCTTCCCTTCCCAGCATGCAATGCAGGAGCGAAAGAGAAATCAGGACAAAGGTACTGATGAGGCTCACCGAACTCAGTTAAACCCATCCGAGCCCCTCGAGTGGCGCAAACTCACGTCGTAGGTGTTCATCCATAGAGCGGGCGTAGCGCTTCCACGATTTGCGGTCAGAGGCGTTGAAGGTGATTTCGTGACCTTCCAGGTGTGGCGCCATGGTCATACCTGCCAGTGGAGACCCACAGACAGTCAACTGTGACGAGACCCGAGGGGGCATCCACAGGCAGAAGGAGCGACTTTATAGATGGGGTGGGAACCGAGCTAACTTAAGTTCTCAAACTTTTTACAGCGAGTCATCAAAAAAAAAAAAAAATCCACTTTCCAACTACCACTTTTGTGCCCAACATTAACGTAATGTGAAAGGCCTGAGAATTCATTAAAAAAACGTTTTGTCCGCCCTTGAAGGCATATTTATTGTAAGGGATTGTATGTATGACTATGCACTGACTGCACTTAATAAAGGGAGAAAAAAATAAGGTAATTTGATTTGATTAATAAAAATAAATCACTCCTTTATGTTAAAAAACAGCACTTTCAAAGACATTTTTTTAAAACAAAAAATTAAGTTTAAGTCAACCGTTTCACCTTAAAAGTTACATACAACTGAACTATAAAAAATTATTATTAAAAATTAATTATTAAAAAAATTTACTTGAAAAATAAAAATTGTGATGTACTATATTTTTCTTTCAAACAAATTGCATACAGAGCCACAGGCCTTATTTTAATGTTTGGTTTAATTGTATATTTTAAATGTAAAATTTATCTGGATTTAATTCACTGATTCTTTTGCATACCACTAGTGCTACTCCGCCTTGAAGCAGTGGCCCTCCCTTATTTTTTTTCATGTAAAACAATATTTTGACGGACATGTTTAGAAACGAACTAAATCAAATGTTTAGCAATTCAACTCAGCAAGCTGAAAAAAGCAAGACAATGTCACGCAATATGTGTTATATAATTTTGTTGAGGACCTTGAAAATGGGTTTTGGGGGACAGTCTCCTGATAATGTGTAGTTCTTATAATAGTTATTTTAATAATATGATTTTTTTTTTCAAAACACAATGAGGATCAAGAAGTATAGCACAATTTTAGCAACTTCACCTGAGGGGGAGAATATTTCAGACAGTGTAGGCCAGACTCTGGCCGACATGTGAAAGTGACTGTAGATCTTTGCTTAGACTTGCTGATCTGTCATGAGTGGAGAAAATCACAGTGGGGGCAGCTCTTATGTAAATTTGCCCCGCTGTTATGCAACGAGCAAAACGTGGCACAAGCAAATTTTCAGAAGTAGTTGGGTTCAAGATTTACTCGTGTTTAAATCACATTTGGCGGGTAGGCAAGTAATTAAACAGTCATTTTTCTCTAAGATGTCTCCTTTACGAGACATTGACGTCAACTTATTATTTTTTTTACAGTATTACATTTTATAAGGTTCACTACATTTTACAATTCCATGTCAATTTATTCTGTTAAAACAACTTTTTTGTCATTAAATTCAAGTCAATATAATAAAATGACCGTTACTGATGATAAATTGTTACTCAAACTGTTGCCCGTTGTCTTTTTTTGCCAACACATGAAAGCCAATTGTTTTATTGTGTATGTCTCAGTCAAGACTGTAAGACTAAACACGTTTGACCCTGCAAGTAACTAATTTTAGTGCCATTGCATTCCAATTATTCCTGGCTTCTTCAAACAAATTTGACTCGAGGTCCCTATGATGTTCCAATGACATGTGTAGGGTGTGGGGATCTGTTTACCTGGTGGCATTACTCTGTCGTTATAGGTGGGATGGTAGGGACTAATAGACCACATGAGGCAAAATATACAGCCGCCAAACATGGCCGCCAGGAAGGTATAAAGTGCAGCATAGAAGAGAAGGATGAGGCCTAAAATGGGAGAGAAAAGAGCTATTAGAAGAACTCATGGGAACTCATGAGACTTGAGTAGTACTTACAGTAATAATACGGAACTATACTGGGTCTATACAAAAACATATACACATTTGGAGTAAAATCATTTGGAATGACCCAATGTGCATTTATGAAAATTAATACACTTGGTCAGTGATTTTGTTTTACAAAAAGACTGTGCCACTTTCAATGAAAACCACTTGTGCCTCTTTAAAGCCAATTGATTTCCCATCAAAAATTGTCTGGTCTGAATTTTAAAATCCAAGCACTGATCTGTATTAAATATAATATACACACTTAAATCTTAGAACGCAAGAATATCACAGATTTACATCAGTGCCAAATAAAGGGATTTCTAGATTTTGTGATAATTTTGGCCTATGGGTTTGTTGATATTACTTTTTACATTTTATCTCCTATTTTAGTTAAAAAATGGAGCAAACATAAACATGACATGTTAGGTTTGTTAGCTTTTCTGACTAAGCTGGAATAACTGACATTTTGCTTTGGGGGCACGTTCCACAGGTTGGACAATATAGTTGCAGCTATGCCTCGTGTCCCCTGAGTCCACAAAGGCCTTTCTGTTTGAGCCCAGTGAGAATTCTTCCAGCTGTCTTTTCACTGAGGAACACAGTGAACCTCCGGTTGACATCGTAGTGAAGGTCCTTTGCAGCCATGGAGGCCCGGCCAGCTCCAAGGAGCACCAATCAGCCTGCTCTGGTATTGTATGGACGCGCTTCCTCACTCGCTCATTCTTCCCTGGGATACGTGGGCCCCCGTCCCTCCTTAGGGCTGCACTCATTGACAAGATGGCTGCGGCGAGCTGTGCGTGAGCTGCAGCATCCAGCAGAGCTTTATTTGGATTTGATCTCGATTTAAATTAAATTTTTCTTGACAAATGTCCATCGCAAACTGTGGAGAGGATGTGTATGTGTTGGCTTGCACCAAGGGGGATGTGCGTCCATGACAAGTTCATTGTAAAGGGGTCGCTGCAGCTTTGGGAAAGAGGATGTGGAGAGCATGTTAAGATGTGCTTGGAATGTGATTTCTGGCTAACGCGAGGCCTGGAGCGCCGCGCTCCCACTGGGACCCCGTCCCCAGGCGGGCTGTTTTGCTCGGGAATTGTCCGTGCACCTATGTAAACACCAGTGACACACACACTAGATTGCAGGAAGTGTTCAAGTTCTCCCAAAAGCATTTTTAAAGTATGAGTGGGCAACCTAGGGAGCGTGGGCCATATACGGTTTGCAAGCGCATTTGATACAATTTGAAAAACAGAGAAAAGCTCAATGGAACTGCATTCTTCTACCGTGCTGCTGCATTTAACGCACAAATCTTCGTGATGCACAACCTAAGGCCCCATTCACAAGAAGACAAAATGGGCTGCTTTTGTTTTGATTTTGCCTCGTCTCGACCACAGATATTGAACTCCTGACTATCCAATGGCTTATACGATTATTTGTTGGTTTGAGGTGTTTTAAGAGTGGATTTGTCCCGATAATAGCGTCAGAAATGTTGAATATTTATATGTGGCTAATCAAAGAAGTACCCTGACGAACAAAGAAGAATGTGGAAAATCGCACTGGATGTCTTTTTCTTTCTTTTTTTTTTTTTTTTTTCTTTTTTTAATAAAAGTCGACAATAGTTTCCAAAGCACGTGTGTTCTCGCTGACAAAGCCATTTTACAACACCACCACCTCCGGTCCTCTACGGAATCACTCGGGTACCATAGCCCGAAGCGTCTGCTCGTCTTTGTGTTTGTGAAATCACGTATGAGATTTTCAGTCTTCACGAGCGGGTGGTCTGTCACTAAGTCTTTTAAAATTGTAAAAATCCTTCTGTTGGTAGCAGGCCTAAATTACACTTTGCAAAACCAATCTATTTGTCTATGTGTATTTTATTATGCTTCTATATTTTACTCTAGAGTGCTATTTTCCTTGACTAAAAACATCTAACAGAAAATAATGGTGTTGTAAGGTGGCTGCAACAGATTAATGACGTTTCAATTTATTTTAATGACTAAACCTAATTAAAGCGGGAAGTCACTATATGAAAATTTATAGACTGGCATGAGGTTTGTTCCTAATTTCATGGCCTTGAATCAGATGACATTTACTAGACATCACGTATTTGCCTCATCACAGCTGTTTTATCCGCGAGCCCATCCAAAATGCAACAATCCCAAGACCCAGCAAAGCTTTCCCCTTGCGTCAACTCACTCCAGCTCTTTCCCGAGCGGCCCATGAACTCCTTGGTCTCGGCATTCCACAGGTAGGTCTTCACGTCGCTGATCTTCTGGTGCAGCGTCCTCCTGGGCAAGGGCCGACGCTTCCACCTCTCGAAGTTGAGGTCCTCCTGCTCCAGAGGCCGGTGCTCGGCCAGCTCCTCCTGCTCCTCCTCCAGCTCTTGGCCGTGTTTGAGGATCACCTTGGCAGGCTGACGGAGAGAAGGGGAGAAAAGGCGCTCAACGCACATGTCCAACTTTGTCAAAAGTAATTTTTTTTTTTCGGGGGAAAAGGACAGACATTTAGGCCGACCCTTCACTTGGCTGCATATTCATGATGTGGTCCTGTCTCCTGTCTCCTTGTTTAAGCGGATCATAAGATCCCGCTGGTGACCTTCGCGGCCCCGCATCGCAAGAGACGACCTCCCTTGGAGCGGACCCTCCTGCTTGCATGCGGCAGCTCATGTCCAGATGTTTGGACTCGCAGACCCCAGGGGGACACGCAAGTACAGTAAGCATCCCAAAAGAGAGTCCCCCCACACTCTCCACATAACTAGATATGATTTGAGTACCCCACAGTCCGTGTTAATTCTAAAATGAACTTTTTTATTTTATTCCGTTTGAGCACTTACTGGACTTTTTGGGAGCGGGATTTCCTCAGCTCCTCCTTCTGTGGAACTGGGCTCCATCTTTTCAGCAAGCACCTACACATCATTAGACATTTTTTTTGAAAATGTTACAATAAATCTGGAAATGAATCAAAAGCCTGACCAAGTGAAAATCGACAGGAAAAAAATCACTTACCTAGAGTTTCTGCAGTAGAAAAGAGTCTTTATAAAATGCAGAATGTTAAAAAAAATTGCTTTTTGTCAAAAGTTTTTGAGGGGTTTCATTAGAACGCTTGAGGCTGAGGTGTGGAGAGCCTCCTTCATCTAAACGCCCAACATAGTGAATGAAGTCAGGAACTGAGAAACATGGGGGGTGGGATACTAAAGTGCTTTTTTTTTTTTTTTTTTTTTGGTGGGGCTCAAGGAACGTTTTGGCAACGGCCGAAAGCTCGGCGCTGCATTCTGCACACGCACACCGTTGCTCATTGTCTGCTAAGCTGAGCTAAAGCAAAGCGTGAATACAATATTTATAGCTTGCTACCACACAAGGGACACAACCAATCATTTCCCTCATGCCTCAGTCATGTACCTGTTCAAAAAAACCCCGCTGCGCTGTAGCCTATCGAGTTTTGCACTGTTTTATTTAATGTTTCCAAGCATTGAGAGCAGCATAATTAATGACACAGTGACATGCGCTGGCACATGCATTCTGCATCTAACAGAGCCTCTTTGCAGGCGTTCAACATAAACTCCTCAAGTTCAAGGAGTCCTCTCCCCCCTCAACTCCCCTCCTACCACCACACTAAGCCATCTGCACAACAGTCACGTAGCACCACTGTGTTAGCCCGGGTGCAAGTGGGAGAGGAGGACTCACTTGTGAGGCCAGCTTTCTGTTACATGAAAAGACAAGTTGCGTCATGGAAAAAAAAAAAAACACGACTGGATATTTGGAACGTGCATCCACGCGTGCTTCTTTGTGGGAATTTCATGGTGGATGGGGACTGATTCTCAGCATGTTGCATTTTTGATAAAAGCCCGCCAAAGAGCTCATTGAGGTTGATGATGACCACTTCACTTCAGTGCATCTTGTATCATGTTAAAATGAGAGTCTAGCGCTGGAAGGTTTTGGTAGGGATTTGCATTTGAACTTGGGAAGCTTCACACAAGGAAACCTTGAATGTGGTTGACTGCACTGCATTGTATGCTTGGCCCTAGCTAACCTCGCTGTGTATTCTAACATTCCACATCAAATACTTTCATTTTCTATTGTGCGTCCGGGACTGGTCACCACACAATCACAAGGTACATATTCACATTCACATTAATATCAATGGACATTTTTGAGTCTTCAATTAATCTAGGAGCATGCTCATCACCATGACAGAGAATTGAGCTGCTCATGACAATTCGACCTTCACACAATAATTATAAGAAAAATGTAATAAATGCTAAAAAAAAATTGGTGACAATTTGCATAATTTCAATAGATTTCAGATGAAAATCTAGATTTACCCCATGTCTTTAATGCAAGTGCATATGTGTGACAGCAGATGGGGCTACATAACAATTTGCTGTCGCACAATGTTGTTGAGGTAAGAACCACCGTCCTGGGGCGTTTCGAGGCAAAGCTCTCTTAAATGACTTGAACTACATAAACAGTATTTTATTTAACATCGTGTGGTGGTCTTTTTTTTTTTTTTTATCTTCAACGCATTTGAAGCTTTTTATTCCTACCACCGGCCAAAATGAGATAATTTTAATGTATCTTCTATTTTCTCTGAAACAGCCTCAAAAGCTTTCACCTGTGATTTGAACCTTATCGTATTTCAAATCAATGAGGGCAAGTGTTGAACATGCAGTTTGCAACCCACTTTAGGTTAGTTTACAATTGGGGTGAAAATGAAGTGATATAATACATTAAATATAACAATTTGCTGACTTTTATTATGAAATTTACTTGCATTTGCAGTAATATTGTCGTATACTTTAAAAACGAACAATTATGTTCAAACGATGGAAGCTTACTTGAACAAAAATGGTGTATGGTGGTGCTAAATGCCTTTTTTTGTGAAATTTAAACTTAAATACAATATGAAAAGATTTTTATGATTGAACTAACAATGTTTTTTTTGACATTACGAAACGAGCTTGTAGTAGCAAGTCAATTTTCATCCCATTTCGTGTTTTTTCACCCCTTTCGTTCCCATGTGTATGACATGCGCACACAGCCAAACTGCCGCGACCACACTCCCAGACAACAGAGACCGACTGACACGCGAGCAGACACCGGGATGTGAGTGATTCAGTCGGGGGCGGAGGGAACTTGGTTGAGGGAGGGAGCTGCGGTCCTTGAGGAGATCAGTCCATTCAATGACTACCGACATCCAAGCCGAATATTTACAGCGATTAACGTCGAGGCGTCAAGCTTGGTTCGTTGGGTCTGATTTACAAGCGGCGAGATCCATCGTCTGCTGCCGAACATGCCCCCCACGCCGAGCCTCCAGTCCAGCGGGCTGACGCTGTCCGAGATCAGCATCGGTAGGTGTGTGCAAGGTCAACGGTGCGTCTGAACATCACATGTGGTTAGTCTGTGAGCTAAATTAGAGAATGGCAAGCTTTCCAGATGACGTTCATAATAAGCAATACATTGACGTGACATCACATATTTTTCAGCTTTTTTCCAGGCCGCAGCACGTCACTGCAGGTGCGGCACCATATGCTTCTTTCTTTGAGGCATCGTGTTCCATTAGCCATCAGCAAAATAGTAGACAGCAACGTTGTGGCTTGATGGCAGCACTTGAAGTAGGTTAGCATTTATAGATAAGAGTGATTTGGTGAACAGCAACATGAAATCTTTTTCTCAGAATATTCTTGTTTTGTTAATGTTTGGATTTTTTTTTTTTTTTTTTATGGGGCTTTGGACAAAGACTTGTTATTCCGGCATAAACGATGCAGCTTGCATGCTTTTTTTATGGATCGTGCTCCTGGAAAATATGGGACAGCAACAATGTTGTGGCTGTGAATGATGCTCGTAATTGGGAGGGAAAGTCATATCTAGTCTTTTGTTGGGGTGTCTTATGACAATTCCTAAGTCTGAAAACCCAAAGGTGAAAAGTACTTCTATGTGAATGTTCTCTGTTGTTGTTTTTTTAAAAATTGGTTTTGTGTTTTTTAAATACGATTGTTATGAGTTGTCTGAGAACGGCTGGTTGTGATGTTACTGGACCAATTATTCATGCCTATAATCTTTTTCTCAATGGATACACTATAAAAAGTGAATGGAGCTGTAACCAATATCCAAATGCATTCTTGTAAAAAGGCAGCAGGGAGTGACCCCACCTATGCACAAAAGAAGGCGGACTGGCTAATTGTAGATGACATAATAAACTTGCTTCTCATGGGAGTTGCTATCAGGCTAATTGCTTTGTGGTTGGTAATTGTGGCAATGGAGAGTGATGTGACAAAATACAGAGGTAATTTGGAGTGTCTGTGGACATGCACTCTCAATCTTGTGGTCAAAACAGTGAGGGGGTAAATCATTGTTGTTGAGATGACAGTTAGGCCAAGTTTAAAAATTGAATTTTTGCACTGTTTATTATAAATGCGTCTGTCAGCATGCATGTCAACTTATGATGTATTAAGTATGATGTCAACATGGTATGATGGTCTCAAATGAAATTGGTGAACTTTTCCCCTACAGATTTATAGTCTCAAGTATATGCTTTTATCAGTCAATACTGTGATAATAAGTAAACCAGTTATGATCCCATCCATCCATTTTGTAAACTACTTGTAGTCATTAGTATGAAGTGAACTGGAGCCCATCCAAGCTGACCAGGGGCAAGAGGTGAAGTACGCCCTGAAATGGTTGCCAACTAATTATAGGGACATTGAAGCAAACTACAAACCCCAGTTCCAAAGACGGTGTGTGAAAAATTCTTAAATAAGTTTGGCACTTGTCTCTTGTATTCTTGCACTCTTGTACGCTGCTGTGACAAGTAAATTTCCCCGCTGTGGGATAAATAAAGTTCTATCATCATCATCATTATCATCATCATCATCATCATCATCATCATCATCATCATCATCAAGCTACTAAGTGTTAACCTTCAAGTGTCACATGAAAACTTTTAAAATCTGCAATGCACTACATTTGTCTGGTATGTATTTGTCCCATATGACCAAAAAAGTATGTTGTAGTCCCACCAAAGCCACACAACCAACTCAAGACTGTTGGTGCACTTGGTCCATATTTGCTATTGCTTGAAGCTATTCTCAACCCAGAGTCTTTCAAGAATTACTGTATCAAAATATAATGTAAATGATCCTTATTGATTTAGAGTGCAATCTGACACAAGATGGCCCAAGATGGTAGCTGAGGTCTTATTTCATCTTCGCTTTCCGCCCTCTTCCTGTCACACGTTTCAATTGATTTCCAAACCATTAGGAATTATTATCCACGGTATCTTAACACAAGAGCATTTGTGTGCGTTTTGTCACTTGTAGTGTATAAATGGCAACAGGTTAATTGCACCTTCTGTCATATAGTGGAAGAGGATTTCATTTTTCTGCCTGTCAGTGACTCAGGATGCCTGTGGTAGACTTTTACAGAGACTAAATGATGACATTTAGTTAGCTGACGTTTTTCATTTACTGCCAGTTTCCGAAGGTGTCTGTTTGCTGTGTTCTAGGTTCGTTTAAAAGGAGGAAAAGGAAATCCATCATTGTCACTGTGATGCTGCTCATCGTGTCAATGCTTATCCTCATTTTTGGCTTGGCGGCGACGACCAGGACGCAAAACATCACAGTGGGCGGCTACTACCCAGGACTCATTGTGAGCGTGCATGGAACAGACATAAACACACACACAGCCACAGTAAGCGAGCGCTTCCCACCCACAATTCCAGCATTCATTATTCAGCATCACTGTTGTTAGAGGCTGAGTGAGACTCTTTGTCATTTATTTGTTTTCTCCATATCTAGCATTTTGACTCATTGAAAGGAATACTACACTACAAGCAGACTACAGACACATTGTAACTCTCATTCTCTGTTTTCTATGCTGATCTGTTAAAATATTAATGCAACAAAAGACAAAACAAAATAAAAACAAAAATATCACAAATTAAAAACACTCAACAACTCAGTTCCTAACACCTGCTGTCTTTCATTCCAGCTGGGCTTCGGCTCTTTCCTGGGAATCATTGGCTCCAATTTGATTGAGAACAAGAGGCAGATGGTAAGCATTGTGACGGTGGGGTCACCTCGCCTGGACAGTGCCAGGGCACTCGTCCCTGTTCTCTGAGAGCAGCTCGATGTTTGTGCCAGTGCAATGACACAACATTGCAGCAGAGCCAAGTCGGACTTGCAGAGGTTGCGCCGCTGTGTACCCAAGCAAAGTAATCCGCATCCAGAAATAGATGCAGACTGTAAGAGGAGCAGGCCAGATGTCCACGCTGGAATGCGGGGAGGGGAACTGCAGTGGGAGGCTGTCAGAGTTGACGTGACAAATGACTTTGGCCCGTGACACCTTTTCCAACAACGCAGCAGAGTTTGGGCGGCGGGTGCCGTGATGGCTTACGCCACATGGCTGACCACTTGTTCATACCCTTTAGATCTTGTTGCTGATGATTTATGCTGATGCCATTTATTGCATTAATTGGCATCATCATAGAATTCCCTTTACAGTCAACAAATATTAAACGCCAAAGAATGGTTCTGCCTTTTTAGCCAATTTGGAGTTACTAGACAATGGTAATTTATTTGTGGATTTTAAGCACTGTCAATTTGGAAATAATGTCCATGTTTTGTGTGTAGTGATGAAAATAAAAACTTGTTTTCATTATTTGATTCATTGATTAGTCACCTAAATGGATGACAGATTAATCAATCATTGAAATAATAATCAATTGCAGTGCAAAAAGAAGTACTAATTCAATACGCATCCTTATATTTATGATTGTGAGCACTGCATGAAGCTGATTGTGCGCTGTGCTGTGTGCTCTTTTTCCAGTTAGTGGCTTCTATTGTCTTCATCAGCTTTGGAGTGGTGGCTGCATTCTGCTGTGCTATTGTAGATGGAGTTTTTGCTGCCAGGCACATTGTGAGTATAACTAAAGGTTCTGACAAAAGCAAAGCTGATACACAGTTGTGCTCATAAGTTTACATTCCCTGGCAGAATTTGTGAAACAGTTTGGGGGTTTGGGGGTGGGGTAAATATTATAAATGACTGAACATTGCATTTTCTATTGCTATCAGAAGTGTCAAAATAAATCGATTAATTGACAACAAATCGATTATCAAATTGATTGCCTCGTACTATTTTGATAATCAGTCAGTTTAGTCAGATTTTTTTCTACTAAAGATTGACCTTATCTTCTGATTTGAGGCCCTCAAAAGTAAACATTCTATAATTTCTCTAGTCCTTCATAAAAGCAGATTGATTTATCTTTATTTAAAATAAAACATTTGGAAACAGATACTTTTACTTTGGAAAATAATGACCATCAATCCTTCTTGTGTGATATTGTTTACCAGTTGTTTAGTTGTCTTTTAATCTCTAATACCACAAACTAAACAAAATTGGTGATTGAATAATCGATAGAATAACAGATTCCAAAAAAATTCGATCATGACAGCCCTGATTGCTATGCTTTGTTTAATAATTGTGCAATTCTGAGATGGCTTATAGAATAATTTGACTAACCCATTAATAACAGAATAAATGTGTTTTGCCTGTTAATTTGCTCTCTTAGAAAAGGTGCATTTCTTGCGAATTCTTTCCACCAACGTAATTTTATGATCATAACTGTGCTTAACACACATATTAATCAATGCCAGCACATCAAAGTTTAATAAATCATAACGAAATGAAACATATATGGCTATGAGTAGCTTGCTGAGTGGTAGTGAGAGCAATTCTCTGTCATGCACCTCATATCAAACATTAAGTAACCACTAATGCACTCTGACAATAAACTCTGAGTGGGCATCAAGCGAGAAGAGCTTCTTGATGTCGCTTCTGTAAGTGATTCATTAATTAGGTGGTAATGGAAAAATATGACCATGCTTTGAGTGACTGCAAAAAAAAAAAGAAGTAGCAACACCCTAGACACACATCGTGTGGCGAAAGGAAATAAAATAGTGCTTATTGCATTGCAGGACCTGAGGCCTCTGTATGCAGGACGCTGTAACTACTCCACTAAGACTGCGTCCGAGCGAGACGTAAGAGATTCCCGCCATACATTCAAGGTTAAATAAAAAACGTGACGTTATGTGTTACAATCCTCAGGTGCCCTGCCAGACGTCATCTCGCACATCCTGCAACCTGCGCGTGAGAAGCAAAACGTGTTACTGCTGCGAGCTGTACAACTGTGGCAAGTGAGTACGAGCAGGCGGTCGAATGACGGGACGATCTTGGAAGCGAGCTGTCTGCTTTCGAGACGCTTGCCGTGATTTCTGGCAGTTGTATGGGAACACTTTGATGTTGGGCCAAAAATTATATTTACCACTCACATACACAACAAAAAAGAAACGCTCACACAGACAATGAAATTCTCACATGAGCACAAAAAAATTCTCAGTCATCAAAAAGCGTAATCATACAAAAATCCTCTCCCTTAACCAAAAAACTCTCACAAAGACAACAAATATCGTCATTAATATAAATATTATCTTTGGCCCATACAGAACCTCATACTTTTAATAGCTACCAGAAAACGAATGTTTCTTTTTTCTTTTAACGTTTGTTTCAGAGAGCATCATCCAATGGGACTTCAGAATAGAGATGGTTCGAAAAGGTTTAAGAAACCATCCATGATTTGGAAGTAGGTTGCTTTTTTTTCCATGGCTGTCTTTAAAATGACAATAACTCCATTTTAGAGCTGTATGTTTTCCCCCTTGCATGCGCTCTTTGTGTCTGTTGGTGTCTGTGTGCCAGCAGCCTCCTCGAGGCTTCATCTGACTTGATTGACACCCAAAGTTAAACTTTAGACGCCTGACTACTGTTTACGCTCTTCTCTGTATTAGCCGCGTAGAGGTGGTGGGCGGCTACCACGAGTACACAGACGTGAAGAGCTGCAAAGACGTGGTGCACCTCTATCACCTGCTATGGTCGGCCACCATCCTCAATATCGTGGCTCTCTTCCTGGGCATCATCACTGCTGCTGTCCTGGGCGGTTTCAAAGACATGGTGGGATAGGAAGACGTTTAAGGCTTTTGTGAGCATACGCGGTGCGAAACACGATTAACGTTTCTCTGTGTCAGACACCGGCGCAAACATCAGAAAGTACATCGGAACCGGAGGTCATCACAGCCTCAGTCTCCTCTGACGCTCCTCAACGCACTAATTCTAATGCCTACCGCAACACTGCCCCCTGCCTGCCGCCATACACAGCTTATGACGCACAGGTAACGTACACGGTACTGTGTACAGCGATCCCTCGCCATTTTGCGCTTCACCTATTGCGGCCTCGGTGAATTGCGGGTTTTTATGAAAACAAATATTGCGGGTATATTTGGTGCATCGTGGCTTTTTGTGATGTCACTTACAGCACATTTTTAATGTAGGACCCTTCACTTATTAGTGTACTGATGATCCGTGTGTTAAATAATGGATGTTAACTGTCAAGCATTCACATAAGCAGAGGTACATTATAAAGTTGGAAAACTAGGCTGAGTGATACAGCTGAAATTGTATTTCATGTCAGCCAATATTGATAAATATTGATTTCTTTTTTTTAAGAAATAATATAAATGACATGGATTAACGGTAAAATATAACCAATCCCCAGGAAAAATATCCAACAAGGCAACAGGTTAGTGTAGTATTTTTATGGATGCAGTTCACTTGGACATACTACATACACTACCTTTCAAAAGTTTGTTTTTATATTAAGTGTTAAGTGTTTTCCATGAAAACTAACATAATTGCTTGCACAAGTGTTTTCAAATCATCCATTAGCCTTCTAACAAAATTAGCAAACATAATGGACCATTAGAATACTGGAGGGATGATTGCTGGAAATGGGTCTTTAAACACTTACGTAGATATTCCATTAAAAATCTGACGTTTGTAGCTTGAATAGTTATTTACCACATTAACAATGTGAAGAGTGTATTCCTGATTAATTTCATGTTGTCTTCATTGAAAAAATAGCGATTTTATTTTAGAAACAAGGACATTTCTAAATGACCCCAAACTTTTGAATGGTAGTGTATATGCTATTAATCTCATGATAGTAGAATGGCCACAAGAGGGCGCCAGTGACTGATATCGGTTACTGGTATCGGTAGTCTTTGCGATACCTTGAAATACTAAGGCAGGTGTCGGCTCATGATGATACATGCCCGTCTCTACTTAAAATCTTTTATTTGTCCTATTCTGTCAGGGTTCCTATATGTTTGCTGACTCCTCTGGCCTGTCAGATGACTCTCAATCTGGAGCCAGTCACCTGTGGCCCACCATGGTGCCCCCGCGCTACTCTCCACCTCACAACCATCCGGACGACAAGCCGCCACCATACAGCCCCTAAAAGGGCTCAAACGTCATCTCCGGGGCCTCCCCAAAGGACCAAAGTGTGGAACCTGAGCAGGAGGGCGGCCCTGGTGGATGCTAACTTTTGAGTTGAGAGCCACTTAAAGGGAGCAAAAAGGTAGTCTGGGCACTGCTTGCAAGCTTGCCCTGGACCATTCCAGCAAATCCAGGAAGAGGCAATCTGTTTACAATCGTTCTGCCTTAAAGCAAACAGTCTTCAAACACTGCAGCAATTCTGTTATCTTTTCAGCTTTCTGCTAAATACATGCTACGATCCTCCATGTTTTTTGGGGAGATATTCTTGATGTGACAAAGTTACAAATCCTTTGTGGTTTAGAACAGCGCTCCCCAACTTCTGTTTTTCTCCTGGGACCAGTTTCACACAAATTTGTCAACATTTTGATGGACTGGCATACGACAAATGACTATAAAGTTAAAATGCAATGGGAGCCACCAAGCGTTTGATTCTTTTCAACAAGCTGGTCCCATCACCCAAAGTGTGTTACTCAGGTCCAGTGATGATCAATAAAATATTTCCGTTTCCGTGCCACACAGGAGACCAGATAACCTATAGACTGGGTATTGTTCTGCGTCCTGGTGGTTGGGGACTGCTGATTGACAGGTCCGATAGCTTATGAGTTACCAGATAGAAGGTACCACATGCTTGTGGTGTACAGGCAGCAGTATTATGCCGTACAGGTAAGCTGTATTTAAACATGGACTCTGATCTTGTCCTAAAGTCTTTGGCGGGATGTTATGACATTTCAAACTCTGGTTATTGTATTGTCACTTGATGCTTCCCGCCAGAAGCTCAAGACTCCAAACAGTACCTCCTTTTTTTGTAATTAGTCACCAACAACAAATGAGATGCTGGAGCAGTCGGCGTGAAGCTTGCAGAAAGGAGATGAAGAAACGCATGGAAGGGTGAGAACAAGTAAGAAACAGAGTTAAATCTAGACCTTGAAAATCTCATCTGATGTGTTCATTGTTTGAAAACCAGTTTCTCAGGGCTGCTGAGTTGCACTTTTTTCTGTCTTGCTATTAAAGTTTGTTTTGCATTGACACATTTGATATTTCTGTTACTCTAATCTGCCTGCGACAACTGTCACTCAACTTTCATGCTGGACCTCAAGTCCTACACAATACTTACAGGTTGACCATGACGTCTATAAATACAGCCATATAGGCTACAATTTAACACATCTATTTCAAAAGCAAATGAATGGTCAAATCTGTAGACATGACAAAATGATGGATATGTAGTTTTAAGACTTGTTTTTTTTGTCCATCTCCATAAATATTTAGTGCCTTCCACAAGTTGGAATCTGTGACAGTGGCTGTCTTCCATACTAAAACCTGTCGATTTGCTGAGTCTGCATTTTAGAATGTTTCAATAAACCACAATACACATTATATCTTTTCTTGAGTAGCCATTTTGTAGGGGTTTATTGAACAAAAGGATGATTCCAAAGCAACCAAGACATTTTCCTTCACCTCTCAGATTTTCTTCAAACTTGAACTAAACATATTTCTTTCTAAAAAGTTTACAGCACATTTTACATGTAACAATTTTGACCAACAGGGTACATGAAATACAAGAATGCAGCCTAACTTGATGACCACAAGGAGACAAAAAAATAACATGACTTCTTTTTATAATATCTTTCATTCTGGAGAGATTTTCTGGTCACCCCTTCTCTTAACATTAGTAATTGAAGCTCATTTGCATTAGTTAATAAAATGCCACTCTGTGACAATATCACTCGACAAACAGCCACCTGTCAAGCCTCGTCAAAGGTCAAGTGGTTTTACTTTTTGTTTTAATTCACTGAGGTTCCCGTATATTTATACTGGTATGTGTTGAGAATATTTAGCTGCACAGTTGATCTTTTGGGATGCACACTTAAATGATTGAATTCACTTTACATGATTTCTCATGGGAAAATTGTTTTTGAAATGAGGAAGTCAACCAGCATCACAGAACAAATTCAATTAAAACAGTAAAAGAATAATTTATTGTCATCCAATTTCCATCATAATGATGAGAGGAACATTTTTAATACAGCAACAACCATTAATACAAGAAAAGCAAGCATGGTTCTACAAAAAGGACATTACACAAAAGTACACACAAACGCGCACGCACGCACGTTAATCTGTTCATTGTCGTAGAGATGACAAAGAATATCCCTGCCAGCGCTACCTGTTTACTAACCACTACACTCACAGTGAAAAGTCAATGAAAGCGCCCAAACTAAGAGTAACAAAACAAGCCCTCCTCAATGATTAAATACTAAGTGCTAACTTTTCATCAATAATCTAAGCATAGACTCTTACAAAGCACGTGGGCTCGGGAAACAAAAAGGTTTAAACTGCCAAAGTCAACTTGAAATACCTTCAAATGATACCCATGTGCGGGCTTGCTATGAAAAATAATAAAAATATATAGTACATATCAGGATACTGTCTTGTGCAAAGATGAGCGATGTCATTGTGGGAATGTCGAGTGATTGTAGCAGAATTTCTGGTCTGCTCAAACTTAACTGATAAAAGATAAAAAAAAAAAAAATGTAGTTAAAGGCTTGATCTAATTTCAGTTAAGGGGTCAGAAAATGATTCTTTACTATGAATAATGTGCTTTCATCGTTCTATCCAAAAGTCATACAGTGAAAAGCACAACAATTAAGCACTCTTCCATGAGATAGCACAATTAATCTGTCTTCTTCTGTTTCCACTCACACACCAGAAAAACAGCTTTGTGTTCAACTTGCTGGCCCAGATTTCACACCAAGTACATTTTAAGTCAATTGTGATGAGGTCATACTTTTTTTTTTAAACATATATACTTTTTGTGACAATTTTCTAATGTAAAATACATATGTCTTTACTTAATAAATGTTGTGAAACAATGCTGTAGGAAATAATTTGCTCAACACTGTATGGAGAAACTAAAAGACATTGTTAAAATACAGGTTAACAGGGTTCTGGATGCAGAATAAAACAACATGTGGTGCAATCACGTGTGAACATTCACTCATCCAGACCACCGTGGAGAAAAGAAAGCTCCGCAGAGGAGTGGAAGTCAAAGCGGGGGGGGCCTCCAAAAAGGCACGAGTGATGGCATGGCCCAGCGTGGCTCAGTACGTCTCCGGAATGTTAAAGTTGAACTCCGACTTGCCTTCGGGAGCGCCAATGTTCACGGGCGGCCCGGCCCGGTTCATCATCATCTGCTCATCAAAGTCAAAAATGTCGTCCCAGTTCAAAGTCTGGCCCTGGGCGGGCGGACGCACACCCTCCTGACCGGGAGCCACATGGCGCATGGTGCCATCCTCGCTGATGATCGACACCCCCGGCCGGTCCGTGCTCCACGAGTTGGGCTTCATCTGCATCGTCTTGCAGGGCAGCAGGCGGTAAATGTTGTCCTCGCCGTCCTTGGCCTTCTTCCCGCTGGGGTCCACGTTATGGACTTGCTTGCAGTGATTGGAGAGCAGCTGGTAATTGAGGAAAGTGCCGTGGCACATCAGGCACTGGTAGCGCCGCTCGCCCGTGTGCTGGATTTCATGTTTAGTCCTGTACTCGGCCAGGGCGAAGACTTTATCGCAGTAGCGGCACGGGTACTTCCTTTCCCACGAGTGCGTGTTGAAGTGGCGCCGGAGGCTGGTCCGACACACGTAAGGACGCTTGCACACGGTGCATACGTAGAACGTCTTGCCGTCCATCACCAGCTCGTAGTGGTCCTCGGACTCGGATTTAGACTTTTTCTTGTTAGGAGAGAGCTTGAGATTGTCAGGGATTTGCGGTATGGATCTCTTCGCTTTGGTGGATTTGGAGCCGCCTTCGCCTGGATCTTCCTTAACCGGTACAATGTCATAGGTGTTCTCCCCTATGTTGGCGTAAACTTTACAATCTGGGGAAATTGAGTCAATTTCCGTGGCTGCGTTGAGCGTGACCGTCTTTTTCGTTGCGATCGCGGGTGTGAGGACATTTCTTTGACCTAGGGGGCTGTCTGAGATGTCCAACAGCCTGATTTTGAAATCCCCTTGCTGCGGTGAAGAAATTTGCTTTTTGTGGACACCCAATATGTCGGTGTTTTCCATCACGTTGCCGTTAGAGGACGGCTGAGAAGCACTGGGCAGCTCAGGGCTGAAACTGCCGGTCTTGGCCAGTGGTGGCGTGGCGTGAGTACTTCCGGAGGGAACTCTGGCGGGCGAATTGAGGTTGTTGGAGCTGCTGTCCGGACTGTGCAGAGGACTTCTGTCAGGAAGCTTTATTTCTTGCGTTCCCGCGGGCGCTGCTCCTTTCGACGTTGTGGTCTCGGATTCTTTGCTTTGCGCCTTTTCCTCTTTACCTGAATCCATCGAGTCAACATAAATGACATCCCCTGAAGCTTCCCGACTGGCAGCTCGCGATCTGGCATCTGTCTCCGAGACGAACATGACATCGTCATCTGAGTCCCCGCTTTTATCCACGGCGTTGCTCGACTGTCTGAACTCCTCCGCAGATATGGAGAAGGACTCCGAGATGATGGGCATATTCATTTCGGATGGTGTTCGGGGGGTTTCTTCCCTTGACAAACCAGGGACTTGGGATAGCGGTGTCGCCAGGTTGGTGAGGAACTTCACCCCGAGCGTGTGCCCGGCGTTCATGAGCTCCTCCAGCATGTCTGAACGAATTTGTACGATCTTGGAGCTGTAAATAAAATTGATGATATACTCGAAGATCTCTGCTCGGAGGAAGTTGAGTTCAATCACTTGCCCGGTGACAATAAAGAGCTGGTGGAAATATGTACTTGACGCAGAGAGGATGTTTTTGTGGGCGCGGAACTTTTTGTCTTGCACAATGATAGTAACATCGCAAAACAATCCAGAATTGCGCTGCTCGTTCATCGAATTCAGCAACGCGGATGAATACTGCGTGTCAGTCGCAGAAATCAGCTTGAGAGTCGGCATTTCTGCAGGAGGGTAAAGGAAAACAAGAACAATTGTGTATTAGAGGAGAGATATTATTTTTGTTTCACCTGTTTTCATCCATCTCAGAAGGCCACCATTTTACAATACTTCAACTCAGTTGCATGTCTTAAGGTCACATCCATATTTTTAATAAGGTATATATGTTTAGTCACTGTAACATCCTTGGATGTGGGGGAAAAAGTCATTAAAGCTACTTCTCACTCACTTACTCAAAGCCACAAGAATGGTTAGAAAAAATGAGCACACGTAGAGGAGCTTGCCACACCTCTCGCCCAAACACAAACACGCAACACAGGCTTGCCGATATTGCACGCCATTGCAACAAATATGCTTAGAATGTGTCAAACAATGTTTAAATATTATTAAAACGCTATTTTCTTCTACTTGTAGAAGCAGGACCAAGGGAGTGGATAGAAAACAAGTGAGCGCCTTTAAGAAGCAATTTTCTAAGTGTCCTTTCGTAGAAGCAACATCTCATCACGAGCCACTAAAATACATATACCAATTAATGTAGCAATACTGCGGCGCATGACATCGACCTTTTCACAAATAAATGGATTTCAATGGCAGAGAAACGAAGTGTCAGAGGCAGTTATCATGTTGAATAGTTCCACTGTTTCCAAACAGTGATGCTAAAGTTTAGAATGGCTTCCTTTTAAGATACATTTTCAGGGAAATATCAACAGATTTACTTGGTTATTTAACATTTGATGGGTTGCCAGGGACCGCAGAGACCCATTGGTTTGAAATTAAAAAGTTAATTTTCTGTAATATGTTAAGAACACCAGTTGTATAATGAAAATTCTTCAGTGGCAATTCGGTTATCTTTCTATTACCTTTATCAGAATTGTCATTACTTCTTTGAATGAACATTCATCTTGAGTCACTGTTTTTGGGCAAACAGATTTGAGGTGAACTTCCTGCATGAAATTTCAACGTTTACATCCCAAGTGGTAAAATTGCAAGCTATCACTCACGTCACATAAATGACGAGGATTGACAGTTGCTAGTTTTCCTTTTGCCAAGTAAGAGCATCTAGAGTTACTTTAGAAGACTAATTTGATATCTTTAAGTGCCACAGATAGATTAAGGCTCTTGTTGTGAATTGCTTACTTGCTAAAATATGTAATTAGGCAGTTTTCTCGTCCTGTTATGAACAATAGGGAAGCGAGGGCCTAAATTATGACAGCTCGCTAACGCATTACCTTGCAGAAATGCACAACAGTTTCTACTTCCGACTGGGAAGTGTAACCTCATGACTGTATAAATATTGAAAACTGGTCAGTTTACCTGCACCTGGTGCGCTTCCCGGCCGCATAAAGAATAGCGTTCGTAGCTAATGCGTTAGCCGCTTGGCTACACAATGGCAAAAAGCGGAGGGGCTTCACCTGCCAAATGAGGAGAGCTGCGTCGTCGCGTGATTGTCACACCAGCCACGAGGAGTCGCCACTGCGTGACATTAAAACGTTCATTTCGAAATAATGTTTTAATTGAGCATTCAGTCACATATCTTTAATGCATGATAACGCAGCCCAACTCCAGACGTAAAGCAACATGAAACAACTTCCGGGTTGTATGAACTACCAAAATGAGAAGTGACGAAAGTGCCGCAGCCTGAAAACTTTAGTACAATAGTTGTTTCAAAGTAGTTGTGGATCATCATTCACATTTTTTGTTTGTAAGGAGCACGGGTTGTGCTCATGTAGCAGTATTGGTTTACTAAGTGAATGAAATAATGTTTGGACCATGCATTTGTGCTGTTTTGAGTAACAGTTGCTAGACAAACTGAGCTAAGTATTTTACGTCTGTTTGTGTGGCAGTCTCGAAACATAGGTCTACACATGTAAATGGTGTTTAGAGCTGAATAGAACGTCTACGTGGCCGCCATATTTGATGGGCTCACGGCTTTACATTCAAGTTTATCAAGCCTCTCGGCACGTCCTACAATGACTGCCAATTTGAATAATACGTAATCTCTTCACTGTTTCAAAAGTAGGAGTCTGTCTAATGATTTTTTTTCATTCTTACCACATTCTTTGTATCCCACACCTTATATGTTCAAACGATTCACTGTTTATGTCCACAGTTAGTTTGCAATTTAAATGCAAAATACTGAATTATCTTTTTGACGCGAGTCTCTCAATGTTTGAGGCACACTTTGGAATATGAAATAGAGATATTTTTTCTCATCTTAAACTGTGAAGTATATACTTTACAGATACTTTCTCATCTTCAAGATGGAGATATAATAATATGGATGGATGGATAGATAGATACTTGGATACTTTGCAGGCTGAGCTGACACATACAATACGGCGGAGGCACTAACGTATTACAAGCTACTGGGCAGTCTACCCAATTCGGCGTCTACATAGGCGGAGTCTAATATTCGGAAACGGAAATACACAACGAAGAAGAAGGAGGAAGAGGAGGAGAAGGAAAAGGAAATCTATACGGAGCCTGGGTTGTTGACTAAATCGTACTTGGTTTAGCAAAAGTGTTTTCCCTTTTCTAATACATAATACCGGATCCCCCTTCTCCGCTGAGGTTAATTGGCTTCAGTCATGCCACATTTCAGCCGTTCGGCCTCTCGGAGTCCCCGGCACGTTCGAACCCGCTCTCGTTCCACCAGCCGGGAGAGGAGCATATCTCCGGGCAGCTTCGGGCCCAAACTACCGAGGCCTCGTGACAGGGAGCGTGAGCGACAGGAACGGGAGCACCGACTTAGGGAGGCGAGGACCATTAAGCGGTTCCGAATCGGAAGCCCCCACCGTAGTCGGTCCCGATCGCGAGAACGGTACTCCAGCGGCAGCCAAAGTCACAACCGCTGGTCCGAGCAGAGAGACACTTCGTGGCGGTATGGCTCCAGAGACGATTTTTACCACGACCAACAGAGAGACGATGCCCAAAGACAGAGACAAGAAGAATTCATGGCAAGGTATATACTTATTTTCCATTGTAATATAATCATTTTAGCACTTGGAATAGACACTGAACAAAATGTTAGCCAACGTCTACGTTCTGTTATTTTCGCCTGCAGGTGGCAGTAATGAGCTAAGGTCTTGATAAAGTAGTAAACACATTTTAATGCCAATAAAATGGATGACGTAGAAAGTAAATAAATACGACAGTGTTTATTTTGCCGTGACCGCGGTCGGTAACATGTTTTTCATTTTCATTATTATTCATATTTCATTATTATTCATTATTTGGTCACGTCATCTGGTGTGCGAATGGCTTTAAGCCGTTTGCAACATTGAAACCAAACATGGCCAGACTAACCAATGGCCCCTTTTAGATTGTAAGCTGGTGAACTCAAGCAGTTGAGTGTGGCGTGTGCTTGTTTGTCGCAGGCGGCTGAAGGAGCGAGAGAGGATCGGCGAGCAAGGTTGTCCCGAAGTTTGGGGATATTCGCCGAGGGTGAAAGAAGAAGAGTAAGTCAGATAAGGGTTGCCTTCATCATAAAATGCCTTTCATTGAGTCGCAAGTTTATTCAGTCACAGAAAGTTTAACATCAATTTTGTTTTTCTCCACCAGCTCTGATGAATTCACACCAGTTGAAGATGACGGGAATAATGTCAGCTCGGCATCAAACTCGGGAGGTACTTGTGGAGCCCACACACACATTTATTATATATATTAAAAAATTCATGTACAATACTTGCCAACTCAAAATGGAGCTTCTGTGCCATGTTTCCAGTGCTTCAAATTGTGACGGAAAAGGCACGGTGTCTTTTTTAAATGGTATTGCTCCCATGTGTTTGTAGATGAAAAGAGGAAGAAAAAGAAGAAGTCCAAGAAGAAAAAGCATAAGAAGCAGTCAGACAGCGGTATGGAGTCCGACGCAGATGGTAAGTTACATTTTAATGCACTATTTAACGTTTCTACCACACGTGTTAAACTCAAAAATTTTCCCAGAGGACGGAGTAAAGAAAAAGAAGAATAAGAAAAAGAAGAGCAAGAAGTATGTATTACTGCAGCAATTGTTTTCCTCTGCAAAGAAAGCTACTGAAACAAGACCACATTTGCTCTCAGGTCCAAGAAGTCCAAGAAAAAGAAGGCGAGAAAAAGCCGAAAGTCGTCGAGCGACTCTAGCAGCAGTGAGTCTGAGGAAGAGGACGAAGACGCTGGCGAGGTGATGTGGGTTGAGAAAGGCTCCGCCGAAGATAACCTGGTGGGACCTGAAGCGCCGCTCACGCTCCTGTCTCAGGATGAGAGACCTTTAGAGTGAGTAGAGGGGAAAAAAGTCAACTGAAGTTACATTTGAGACTATTGTATAACGTCATTTTCGGCAAGCAAATATCATTGCATCACCTCAAACAATACAAAAGTCTACATCTAAGAACCAAAGAATGCTTCACAGTTATGCTTCAACAAAGTATTTAACCTGTATCATTTTGTCTCGCAGTTTCGGTCATGCGCTGCTGCCAGGTGAAGGTGCGGCCATGGCGGAATATGTTAAAGCCGGAAAACGTATTCCAAGGAGAGGAGAAATTGGCCTGACAAGCAACGAGATTGCAGACTTTGAAAAATCAGGCTACGTCATGAGCGGCAGCAGGTACGTAGTTGTCTTCATACGTTTCTTTCCGTTCATGATTTCTGCCATTTGCCTTGGGTTGGACTCAAATGATATGACTGTCACCCCCTGCAGACATCGCCGCATGGAGGCCGTGCGTCTGCGAAAGGAAAACCAGATCTACAGTGCGGACGAGAAAAGAGCGCTGGCCTCTTTCAATCAAGAGGAAAGACGGAAAAGGGAGAGCAAGATCCTCTCCAGCTTCAAAGAGATGGTCTACAGGAAGACCAAAGGGAAAGAGGAAAAGCCATGATACAAACAGCTCCACTTCGAGCGCGTTTGAATGCGATTATGTAAATACCACCATTTTTTTGCAAGATACATCAATTTGTTTTCGTTTGCTATTGTTCAAGTTGCAAATCAACTAGTAAAATGACCTTTGCAACTAATAATGCTGATATGCTTTTCTGAATGCTGATAACCTTTTCTGCGCCACGGACCGGTTACATGTCAGAAATATTTTCGCGGACCGACCTTTATATAAATAAATAATACATTTATAATCAATATATAAATACGATGAAATAGAATGATACGACTGGCACAAAAACAAGTATAAACTACATAAAATAAAACTCACCATTACGTTGAATTAGTGGGAGCACTGAGGTTGTTTCTCAGAAACGAGCCGGTCCCATCTAGGCGTAATCGGAGACAATGACACCCGAAGTAGTTAAGGTTTGTCTTTTAATACAGGAGGCTTGTTCACCATGTGCCGAAGCAGTTTTGAAGGCTTCATTGCCTCGTTAGCTAGCCTGTCGCCACATATTATGCAGAGAAGGCTTGGCGCGTCAGTCACCTGTGGCGATAAATCCATATTTTAAGTAGGACTCCAGAAATGTCCTTTTAAATGCAGCTTTCCTTTTGTTAGAAGTCGTAGCCTCTTCTTCTTCCGTACCCTCATTGGGCTTTTTAACCCTTTCCGAAGAAGCTTTCCAAACATCTGTGTTTCTTGCTCATATTTGCTTGCTTCGCGGGCTCGACTGAGGTGACATATCATGTGACTGAGACGAGCGTCTTGACCTGAACCGACGGATGTAATTGGGAGAGAATTGCCAATTTTTTAAATATTTTTTATAATAAATTCTTACTCATTTTTGCTAGCTTTGCAGGCTCCACTGGGGAAACATGTCACGTGACCGGGATGAGCGTCTTGACCTGATATATTGTCGATAAAACATTTTTTTTTCTTTTGTGCTGCTTGGCGGCCCGGTACCAAGTGACCCACAAACCGGTGGCTGGGGACCCCTGCTCTAGGCTACATATTTTATTTTCGTTGGCGGCGTGTTGTCAGGTTATGCTATGTATAATATTTTCCTTGGCTCAAAAGTTGAGGAGCACTCCATTTTTCTATGATAGTGTTAAATAGCAACACAGATACCAGTCAATCGACAGTTGATATCAACATTTTAATTAGTACAATAGACACAAATTAATGTGCAATAAAACTTTTTTTTGAATGTACAACAAACGTTCTTCCTTGTCCTCAGTGGATGTTCTCGAGTCCCTGTAGAAGAAAAAATATATTGCTCAGCATTCTTTAGCAATAAAGTTATGATTATGTTGGAGTTTATATCGGCAGCTAACGAGCAAGGTCGGGCTTGTGACAGGCGTGAACGTTCACCTTGGAGTCAAAGTAGCGCCCTGTTCCCGACACCCGCTTGTCTCTTTCCATCAGGTTCCACTGCCACGGAACTCGGGCGATTCTTTTTTCCTGCGTGAAAATACACACATTAGTTTTCAACCATACGTTTAAACATTTTTATTACCGCTACATTTGCACCTAGCATCCAGTAGCCACCAGCTCACCTTTCCACCATTAGTAAATTTATGGATCTGTGTAGTGGCAACACCAGGAATGATCAGACACACCGCCATGATGCCTAGGCCGGGTAGAATTTCATACCACATGACGGCGAAAGGTGTTCAACAGCCCGAAAACACAATGACATAAGATGACCACCAACTTGTCCCCTTTATTTTGCTAGGGAAGCTAACAAAATGGCGCTCCCCGGGCTCCACCGGAAGTAGAAACGACTGCAAGAATGATTCAAAATAATATGATTCATGCCGAGAATTTGCATGGAAAACATGTTAAATGACTATTTTAGAGTTCGTGTTTGATTTATTTGAATCAATCGCAACCCACAACAAAATTGTAAAATATAATGTGGCAAGCTCACGTCTAAATCTTTTATTCTGAATGAATATATGGATGAATACATCCCCACAGCGCCTTCTCTCGCCCTTCTGCAGTACTACGTTTAAAAAGGGGACGTTGAACGCGGCGCATGCGTGCTTTGTTCCCACGCACTTCGGTGAAGTTTTTTTTTTTTAAAAAAAAGTAAACAAGTCCCAGGAATAAGTCAAACTTGACACAATTAGCCTTTTACAAATATGAAGGAAGATAAGGAAAACACTCGACCCAGGGAGATGAGGGTGGAATTAATGTGTGAAGATTCAGATAGGACGGAGAAAATGAAAGAAAAGAAGGAGACCATGACAAAGGTAAAACTCGAGCTAAGATAAGATAGGCTAGGCTACGTTAGCTCGCTCGTATTAGTTGTGATTGTCGTAAGGGATAACATTTAATCTGTATTACGTTTAGCTATCATATTTTTACCACGTTACATCCGTGAATATTTGTGTGTTCTTATGTTATTATTTTTATGTTTTCAATACGACCTTATTCATACCAGTATGTTGATACGAATATGTTCAATTTTCAGATTTTAATCGAGTGTTTTCTGACAAAAGGTAAACTAGTGGTTAACATGTCTGCAAGTCAGCTCACTCTAATGTGTAAGAATTTACCAGTATTGTAAATGGATATATTTTTTTGATGATTTATCAAAATAGCATTGGGAATAGCCATTATTGCAGTTTCCCTTGCTGTGTACTTATGGAGACAACCGCTGCACTAGATTGTCATCAGAAGGCTGCCACCGAGTCTCACTAAAGAGGAGCTGGAGGAGCAACTGCAGCCTCTTCCAGAATTAGACTACTTGGAGTTCTTCTCCAATGACACCAGGTGACCTTGTGACATCATAAACGTGACATAAAGTTGAACATATTATACAATATTGACATATAAAGAAATATATTGTTTGTATACAAATGGCTGGGTGAAATTGAGCAACTAAATGAACATTTTTCTGAGCTCCCTATTTCTGAAAATGTTCCTTTGAGTGATCTAATTCAAATTAATTACTACTGTGGGTCAATGTAAATTATTACACAATAAAGATATCTTGAATAAAATATTTGTAAATACAGTGGTGCTTTAAGATCATAAATGTCTTCTTTAATGTTTCTCCTCTTAGCCTGTATCCTCACCTCTTTGCGAGAGCTTACATAAACTTTAAAAACCAAGAAGATATCGTCCTGTTCAGGGATCGCTTCGATGGCTACGTGTTCATTGACAGCAGAGGTATCAAAAAGAATCCCGACGTTAAAGTTTATGTGAATGTGCACTCACGCACACTTTTTGGCAAACAGGACAAGAGTACCCCGCTATTGTGGAATTTGCACCTTTTCAAAAGACTTCCAAAAAAAGAAGCAAGAAAAAGGACTCCAAATGTGGAACCATTAGTGACGGTGTGTATTTTCAGAGATGAAAAATATTTCTTGCATTATACAATACTTTTAATAATCAAAAACGTTTGTGGGTCATTTGTGGTCTCCTGCGTGTTTGGTCATTACAACAAAAAGTACATTTATTCTGAACCTTTTACAATATTGTGTATTATTATGTGCATGTTGTTCTAGATCCTGATTACAAGAAATTCTTGGATTATTATACTGGAGACAATGAGAAGTTGACATCCACGCCGGAGACTTTGCTAGAAGAGCTTGAAGCTAGGTCCAAGGAGCTTGTAGGTCAGTAAACTTTACGGTAGGGCTGGCCCGAGTGGGCGAGTCATCGGTTTTGTCATTGAATTCAAAAGTATTTGCCAGGATGATTTATTTTTGCTGATGTGTGCACTGCTTCCTCAACTGCAAACAGAGAGGAACTAGTTTACCTAAGCAGACTCAGTATCGTCAAGTTAGATTTAGTGACTTTTTCACAAATCATGTCAAAAGAGTAACTTTCAGCAGATATCAGTACTTTGGCGGTTTTTCCAAATAACAAAGAAGGAGCCTGACGGGAGGCCATCACACAGTCAGTTGCATTGAACATTGCTGAAGGCCCATCCATATGTTGCATAAGCAGTAATGGAATTTTTTAACCAAGGTATTTATTTCAAAACCACAAATATGGTTGCCTTGACTCACCTGTACAACTACTACACACAGGAAAAGACTCTTGAGAGAGGCACACCTTATTTTCACATATTTTTTGTTCATATGACCTGTCGATAAGAAAAACAATATTTATCTTTATTTTTTTTAGGTTTATTCAAGTTGGTGTTGAGCCGGGGCGATTTGCTGTGAATAAACCATTTCAAAGCTCGTATGGTATCAGGACAAATGAACCTAATTCCAGAATGGAAAAAATAGAATTAAAAACACGATAGAATTGTACTATCCATGTTCAAGTCCATGTCACCAAGCCCTACATTAAAATAATCAATGTCTAACCTTTGTTTTTCCTGAAGCTAAAAAAACAACTCCTTTGCTGGACTTCCTGAAGAATAAGCAGGTAAGTCAGGCCTCACAGTGAGCCAAACTGAACGACAGAAGACAGACTTGTTCTTGTTCTCTCCTCAGAGAATCAGGGAGGAGAAGAAAGAGGAGAGGAGGCGGCGTGAGCTGGAGCGCAAGCGCCTGCGAGATGAGGAGCGCCGTAAGTGGCGCGAGGAGGAGCGGCGGAAGCGCAAAGGAACTGAGAAAATGAAGAAACCGGAGCTCGACAAGGACCAAGTCAAAGACGAGCCAAAAATAAAAGTAAGTGACCGAGGTATCAAAAGTACTCACACTTTAAGGAGTAAACAGTATTTGTTTAACCATTGGTAAGATGTAGTTCAAAATGCCTCCACACGCCGCAGTAAGATGTCCACTCGTTGTTCACCATGTAGCTGCTTAAAAAGCCAGACAGAGGAGACGGTGCTGACTCGGATAATGCGAAGGAGAAGTTTAAAAAAGCTGAGAGGCCCAGCAAAGAGTACAGCAGAAGCGCAGAGCACAAGAGACGACAAAACAATGACAGCAAGGAGGAGCGCGCAAAGAAGTAGGTCATATTTGGCTCATATTGTTTTATACGTACTGGTACTGCATATGAAAAATTTCATTAAACACTCCACCACATTGTATTGAATCTAGAACCTTATTTTAATTGAATTTTGGTAGCATGTGTGTTGTTTTGTCACAGTTTCAAAATAATTTTTCAATTAATTATTTTTTTAAGAATGGATGTACATTGAATATATTTTACTTCAGCGACATATATCATCATATATTGGTTTATTTTAAAAAAATACATTTACGGGTTGAATTAGTTTATACATTCCAGTCAATTTCACTTTGTTTTGTTTTCTTTTCATTTTTAAGTAATGGGTTTTATTTCAATATTTTGTTTATGATTATGTCAATATTTATGTTTATATTCCGCGTTTTCTCCCCCATTAGAGCAGATGAGGAAGGCCTTAAGGAGTTTCGGGAGCATGATGGTGAGCATGAGCGAGACAGGGAGCGTGAGCTAGAGAAGGAGCGTCAACAAAGGGAGAAAGAACGCATGAGACGGCAAGAGCGACGCAGAAGGAGGGAAAGGCACGACGGTGAGAACATCACCAGGAAGTGGGCGGAGGAAGAGGGACCATCCAAGAAAGAGAGGGAGCGGCCGTCGGAAAAAAAACGAACGGACAACACATCAGAATCTGACAAGATGGAAAAGGCGCCAAAGCACGACAAGAAGGACGACAGCGCCAAGAGAGAACGACTTCGGAATAAAGTAATCCAACAGTCTTTCAAGTTGCTGTTTGTCTACCTATTGATCATGTATACATTTCCATCTGTACATTTGATATGTGCATGTATTTTTAAAGAATATATTTGTCTGATTCATGTTTTCGTATCAGGATCGTCCCGCTATCCAGCTGTACCAGCCTGGAGCAAGAAGCCGCAATCGCCCAGCAGGAGGCGGAGGAGGAGGAGGTGATGCCAGCTCTGTGGACAGGAAGCCAGACACAGAGACAAAAAAAATGGCTGAGCAGGGTGACGACTGAGCAGATTTCTGCTTGGGGCGTCTTTTTGGTATGATGGAGAAGGATGCGGCCAGCGAGACTGTGAGCAGTATGTCGCCTCAGGGCCTGCGCTTCCATGTTTGAGGCCCACTTGTGGTTCAGAGTGGAGCTTGGTTGTGCCTCTAAGTGAACCTCTTTAGTTTCACTCCTCGGTAAAACAAAGGGTTTGCCTGCAGGGCACAGAAAACCCTCAAGTGACCTTATTTTTAAACCGTATCATTGCAAACATTCTGTTTTATTTCTGTTCATCTCTCACATCAAATTTTCCAAGCATTATTGACAAGCTTGTGAATGGCATTACGAACATGGAATAAACACAGCTCTACCAGTTGTTTTGTGTGTGTGTATTTTTGTGCATTGCTTTTGAAGCAACAAGAAATAACCACACTTGCACAGTAGCTGCTATCAACCGCAGCTCACACAAAGACCTGCTCTAGCCTGAGCCAACCAGCTAACCCTAACTTGATGTAGCATAAACTTAAAATGTATGGTTGATGTTTAAAGTGTGTGTGAGCGTCAAAGCTCAACAAAGACTTTTTTTTTTTAAATGGTCTGTATCTCACAGATTTTCACTTCTATCCAGTGGGTCTTGAAACTATCACTATCAATTAAATTTTTGCCTCACGCTACATTTAACATGTCTTAACGTCTGTAAAAGTTTGGTTTTGACATTTTGTCCTGAAATTGATTTTGCAGTCATACTGTCCAATTAATGCATTACAAATTATATAATTTTTTCTCATTCAAATGTTGTAATTTCCATAATTCATTAAAAAAAAAAGCAACTGTTTAAAATTTAGACTTGAATCTGTTGTATCAAGATATTGCCTGCTGGTGTCGCTGTCAATAACAAGGCACGATAAAACCGCCGGAAGCCCTGTTGACTAAAACAGGCTACGTCACGTTGTTCTTCCTCTTCTATCGCTGCCGTTGTGGGGGAAAGTCAGTGGCCGACATGGTAATAAGAAAAATCATCTAACATCCGTCAAAATATACAATGTATACTGTTCTGTATGCTTAGAACATTTAGACAAAATACTCACGGTGTCCTATATATCTGTATGCATCTTTAAAAAAATGTTTTGTGTGCATTTAGAAGGCGCTGCACCCCAAGCCAGCTAGCTAGCTAGCATAAACGCTCAAATAAGACCTTTAGCATGTGGTTTGGTAACCGTAGCAATTTCAAATGGTTTGCGTACGCTTATGATTTCATTGTATCGTGTGTGTTTGTGGTTTTGTTTGTCTAGTCGTCCCACAAGACTTTCAAAATCAAGCGCTTTCTTGCCAAAAAGCAGAAGCAAAACAGGCCCATTCCTCAGTGGATCAGAATGAAGACTGGCAATAAGATCAGGTGAGCTTCTTGTGTCTTTTTACACTGCTGTCTGAACAATGGTCATTTAAAACGGCATCATAAACGTGCTAGTTAAGTGAGAACGAGCTTTTCGCGACACAATGGAAACAAATTCTAACGATATCGACGAATATCATTACCTTCATTGACTGTTTAGACATCCATGGGCACCTTGCACCAGAAATATTGAATATCTTTTCCTTCGGATGTATCACTGAAAGTTGGTGATGTGCAAACTTGTGATCAAGCACCACCTTGCTCTAGAAGTTTTTTTTATTGTCACATGGGATACATTGTTTATAGACAAAAATTGAAATGTTTACAACTTTATTTTTATGATTGTATTATTTAGTAAATTGTGCTAAATTCTAGTTGTGTAGTCCTAGGTCATATCAAAAAGTCATGTCACTTCGTATTATCCACATTGGTCTTATCTAGGAGTACGGGCTTGACAGTAAATGGAGGCCAAACATGTAATGATAGAATGTTTTCATTGGGTTTCTTACGCACTGATATGCAGAAGTTATGAGGATGTGCTGGCAGAAGTGCATGCGTGAGCATTGACACTTTGCATACTGTAATGACTTGTGCCAGTTAAAGCAGGTCTGCAATTGCAGCACTTGATGCCTGTGAAGTGCTGTCATTAACCCTGCTGACATTATTGGTCGGCCTCAGAGTTCATCAACCTCTTCATCATGTCAGGATGAAGAGGATGCTCTGTGTCCGAAACATTGTTCGCGAGGCAGTCATTGTTGAAGCAAGTGTTTATCCTACTTGATAGTCATTTTGCTTTTACTGTTCTGTTGAATGACAGCATTGTTTTTTTTGTAGCTTGTGCGAACCAGGGAGGGCATTGTGCCCATGAAATCCTCACACTTATGACAAAAAATTTGAATTGGTCAACCAACCATATTATGTGGCCTTTTTTTTGGTCAGTGTTGGAATTTGAAATATTTTTGCAATGGTTGTCCGATACAGAAAGTAAATTGTTCAGTAAGCAACTTGTAGTATCTGTAAATTGGAAAATGGAATTTGAAGAAGAAGAAAAAACATGCATTTTTATGATTATATTATTGGAAGCCAGGGTATAGTAGTGCCAGTTGATGTCTTCATTGAGCATCCTCCTGCATTCTGAAGGTACAACTCCAAGAGGAGACACTGGAGGAGGACCAAGCTGGGTCTGTAAACGTGACCTTCCTGCTGAATCCACCCTCCATTTCATCGAAGGACCTTCATGTCGGGTGGACCCGCAGCTACTTTGTACACACTCTGGTTCTACGTTCATGTTTGAAAATAAAAGATCTGTTATCAAACAAATACTTCATGTACGGTATCACAATTCATGTCATTTTCATTGCACTTTTGATTTATTCAGCTCAGAATGTCACTTAGCAATTATAGTGTACGGAAAATTTTACATTCCTTAGTGCTCTAAGGGTGAGTAAAGCAAAACGGCAAATGAAAAGCAGTCGGTTTTCCCCAATGCTAGTATTTGTTGCGCATGTTTTCTTGTCTCTGCCAAATATAAATCTGGTATGCAAAATGGAAAAACAAGCTATACCCACAGGAGTGTTGTGCTATTAGCATGTCAAATATTGTGATTAGAATAAGCAATGGCCCAAAGCACTTTCAATGGAAGGAATGCACAGTGGTGACAGAAAATATCAACGTCTATTGGCACGAAAGGAGAAGAACCTTCTTAAGGAACCAAACCTCCAGCTGCCTTCTCTCCTGTTTCGGTCAAACGAGTCTACCTCGTCCGCCAAAGCTTTCGCGTCTTCTTCGCCCGGCATCGCCGTCACATCGGCACTGCTGTTGTTACAGTTCTTATTGGCGTTCGGTTCCCCCCTACGAGAGTGCTCGTCATCCCATGTCCCAAGCAGCTCCTTTATCTCCTGGGGGGCGTCTGGGCGTAGGTACTGCCAGGCCCGCCTGCCGCCGTAGTCCATGACGTCCACGTCTGCACCGAACGCGCCCACGAGGAGCTTGACAACCGCGTAGTGGCCGTGCATGCTGGCGACGTGCAGCGGGGTGAGGCCACCGCTCCCCCGCACGTCCACGCTCACTGGCCGTCCTCCGGCCCTCTCGGCCCGGTGGAGCAGCTTGAGAAGGGTCTCGTCCCGGCCGCTCTTGGCCAACCAGTGGAGCACAGAGTAGCCGCTGATGAAGTCGCGCCTGCTGAGCAGCAACGGCTCCTCGGATACGAACTCCAGTAAGGTGTCGCAATTGCCCTCCACGGCTGACAGCATCCACGCGTGCTCCATGGGGTACAGAGCCCACCCCACCCCGCCTTGAGACAACTCTTTGGTGGATTTCTTCCGCTGGGCAGGTGTGTCTGCGTCAGAGTCGTCTTGTCGCTGCAGCAGTCGCGACCGCCGCTGTGGAGCACCGGGCATGAGCGACGTGCCATACCGGGAGAGTCGCGCCACAACGGGGCCTTGTCTGCGTGACTCTCGGCCGCGGTGGGCGTCAGAGGTGGCATCCTGCCCAGTCGAGCTGCCCTCATCCATGGGACTGCGGTTGCGGTAAATCAGCCCGACGGATTTAAATGTCAAATTATCGCGTTTCTTTCCCACATGGTTGCACTATATCTTTCCACCTTGTTTATATACAATTCAGACATTTGAACAGTCTCCATTTTGAACTCCCAAAGAGTCAATTTATTCCAGGTCGCTGACGTGACTCACCTGTTCTGACTTTGGTGGTTGCTGACGTACATTTGAAATCAAAGCGTATCGACTGCGGAGCATTTCTAGTTAGAATTCAAAACACCGGATTAGAAGCAAATACAGTTTGCGCAAGTAATTTAGTACGGAGACATTTCACCACTTCCCCAGAGGAACTGAGCCAAAGTTCATGATAATCTCGAGGCGGGAGTATGTCACGTGACTACCGATGGATTGCAAAACCAGGAAGGGCATATCGGTTTTTATTGAACTGCTTTAAAGTGACAAATGCAGACATATAGCAACGATTAAAACGATCAAATATTCAAATAAAAAAAGTGAACAGTAGAAGGCTGTCTTTGAACATATTTCAGTCAGTGTCAGGCTCAGGGGGGAGCTCTATGGTCAGCTCATCAATCGTTTGGAGGAATGTATCAAACTCAATGCAGCCATCTGAAAAAAAAAATCAATTATGTCACACTAGCCGTTGTTTGAGCCACCTCAGACCTAAGGACATTTGAATTCATGATACAGTGGAACCTCTGAGTTAGGCACTATATGCCTTTGTATGCGTGTCCGTATGGGATATAGTCAATATAATAGTTACCCAAGCGTTGTGGCATTCTTGCAGGTGACAGGCTTGGGAGCAGAGCCAGGTAAAGATCCTGGTCTTCTTCTGAAGGAGGGGGTGTTTCTGGAAAAGCCAGCCCAGCCAGAGGGAGACTACCAAGAGGAATGAAGTCCTCAGGAATGCTGTATTTCTCAAACTCTGAAATGGGGAATACAGTCTAAATGCAAATATGCTGTTCTGTTTTTAATCTACATACTGTTTTTGAAAACAGAGTTACCCATTGGATCGTAAGGGAAGAACTTCTCAATCTCTGGATTGTCTTCCTCTTTCTTCTGAACTGCATGCATTATTTTGACTTCCTGGTGGGTGCAAAGGAAAACAAAAACATGCAAGAATAAAACTCAGGTTGGCAAGGGTATCTTTAAACTTGTAAACCTTTGATGGGCATTTAAAATGAACTTTATATAGTAATGCAGCAGAGGAAAATTAAGCTAGAATTAAAGTTAAAAATTGCTTTTAATTCTGTCGTATAGGTTTTATATATTTACTACAAGTTTTAAAAAAAAAATGGCTCCACAGTGCCCCATGCAACTCAATGAAGCTATGCATTACCTAGAACTGTGAAAACAGGTTTAGGATGGCAAGTTATTGAAAGCTTATTTAAAGTTATTGTCCTATCTGCAAGTACCCTAATGTGGGGTGTGCAGGGTTGTGAGTGCCAATTATAGATGCACACAGCTCTGGTTATATTTGTTGTATGTTGGCGCTCATGTACAAACCTTAGCTGTTTTTTTTTTTTTAAGGCCCCTATAAAGTTGAGTAAATTAAGCTCTTCAACATTCTTTGGCATCACACGAGATGGCACCACATTAATACATGTGACAAAATGTCAAGCTCTTCTCTAACACTTTTTTGCTTGAAAGTGCCCTTTGAACAGAACAAGTGAAATTTAAAAACTCCCTGTGGAAAATGTACATGCCAAAAAGGCTTTTTTTTTTTTTTTTTTTTTTTTTTAAAAAAGGTTTTTTAACAAGACCAATCAGTGCCCCCCCCCCCTGTTTAAATACTTTTGTCACTGCTGGAAACACGTCACAGATACATCTCCAACCTTAAGCTTCTCTGTTTTCATCCCTTGCTTATTGACAACAGGAGTTGACAACTGTGCATTGACAATCCCAAAAGCTTTCCGACCGGTACGCAGAGGAGTCTTCATAGTTTTGGTACTCAGTGGAGTCTTCAAGGCCATCTCTGTAAAGATTGCATGGTAAACCAAATATCTCAAAGCAGGGAAACAACAAAAGACAATTTTAGCTCAAGTTTTCAACCTGGTATGAAGTTAAGACTTTGATTTTCACGTCCTGCATTGATGTGAGCCATTGTATCTGTAAAGAAAGGCAGACGTTACCATTGAAGTAAATGCTCCATTAGCTGGCAATTAGCACGTGCTTGAAGTTATTGTTTTTTTTGGCACGCGTATGACGTTGTCAGCGTTCCAATATTTGGGCGGTTAACATGCGCAGCGAACACTGTCACAAAACAAGAGCGCGAAGCCATACATAGAAGTATATACATAAAAATAACTCGAGATATTATTGGTAATGTTACCGTAGTCTTGCTAATGTTTCCAATTTGCAGACTCCGACCTTGCCACCAAAAAGCTGTTTTGGTATGAAGCTATACCGACCGCGGCTCCTTTTTAAATTCGCTGCTCTCACGCTATTGGTCGACGTTACAAACATGGATGTGAGAGGTCATGAAAATGAATTTACACTTCCGCTGCGTATTTCCCCACCAAATTAAAAAAGAGTTATATAGTTGTTGAATGACCAGACGGAGGGTAGTATTTTCTAAACCGAACTCTGTTTATTCATAACTCACTGGTACAGCGCTCAGTAACACTGGCCGATATCACAGCGTACGCAAATGAACGGGTTTGCGCATGCGCAGTACCCGATAACAAATACGGTGGCTGCCAAGGTACAACAACTAAGAAGTGAGCATTACGCGAGTGCTCTACAATAGTGATATAATAAATTATAGTTGCGACAAACCAATCATAATTACATTGTATTAATTCATAAACTCTGTTAATGGTTTGCAGATACGCTTTGCTTGAACATCATTTGAGATTTACGACTTATTGTAAATGATGCTTGGTGCACATCTGCTATTTTGGCGCTTAAAGCGTTTATGTTAGTTTCCCATTTACGCGCATTACTTACATCTTAGTCCAAAAGCGTCCTAGCATAGATAGGGATGAAAAGAAAATTAAAGAGTGCTTTAAGCAGTGACAATAAATAATACATAGTGTGATGGCAATCTAAATTTTTATTAGGCTTTTGGCACCACGCGCGCACTTTATCTATCTATCTATCTATCTATCTATCTATCTATCTATCTATCTATCTATCTATCTATCTATCTATCTATCTATCTATCTATCTATCTATCTATCTATCTATCTATCTATCTATCTATCTATCTATCTATCTATCTATCTATCTATCTATCTATCTATCTATCTATCTATCTATCTATCTATCTATCTATCTATCTATCTATCTATCTATCTATCTATCTATCTATCCATCCATCCATCCATCCATCCATCCATCCATCCATCCATCCATCCATCCATCCATCCATCCATCCATCCATCATCAATCCATCCACTCGTGATGTTCATTCACTGAGGTCCACCGCGAATCGGTGTGGACGAATCCATTAAAGCCGCTCGTAGGGGAGTACATTAGGGAGTGTTTGATAAAAATAATTGTTCATAATTCATTAAAAATGTAAACAGGATCTATCATAACACAATACGAAATATATTTGACAACAACACAAGATTTAGCACATTGTTTGTGGTAATTACATTTGCTTAAATATGTTTTAGCAATGGTATATCCCTAAGCAGAGGGCGAGTTTTCGATGTAACCTCAGCTCTTCAGCTTCCCTCGCTCAACTCGTAGACCCTGCTTGGCTAACGGCTATCACCAATGGCGTCCACGGAGATAGCAAGACAAGCGGTGAGTAGCACGTTTTAATTAACCCTCATTAATACAAGACAATTTTTCTCAGATCTAAAATAAATAAAGAAAATGCATCACTGGTAAAATGGTCATTTTGAAAGGAGTGGGTGTGCTAGTCAGTCGCCTCCCTCCGTTGTGTTTTTTGTCATTTTATCGGGAAAATGTCGTGTTGAGATTATGCTAATCTAGAATGGTCAATTTGAAGCTCAATAAGGTTTCATTATCAGTACCAGTACTATTATGTTTCCAGTTCTACCGTTATCTTGGCTTGGTTTGACCCTATTGTTGGTCTAAATTTACAAGTGCCTTATAAAATATCAGTTTTAACCAATGAAATGCTGCGTAAAATGATTAAAAAAAGACGCGCTGTTGTAAAGAGGCCATTCATTTTCAACGCCCCCATTTCAGCGACGCTCCGCTGCTCATTTCCGTTACGTTATCTCAAGCAAGTCAATTCAACTTTCATTCGGGCGTTGTCATGCGTGTGAAAACGGGGAGAACACATTTTTGCTTGATATTTAATTTAACCCTGCAATTTGAGGGGGAAGGGCATGTCTAATGTTACTCCACATATTTTACTGTGGCTGGTTTAAGAAAAAAAAACCGTCAGACAATGTGCCTAGAATAGCACGTTTCTCTCAGTTTAACATCCCATTCTGTGGCTGACTGGTGTGTGGAACTTGGCTGTGGGTGTCTTGAAAGGCAGGAAGGGGTTTTAGGAATGCTGCACTTCCAACCCTGGACGTGTGTACTGTGTAGTCGTTTTGGGTTGCAAAGCGAACCTAAATGACACACAATTGTGTACAGCGGTTTTTGAGTGTGAATCTATATTGTTAACCTGAAAGTGTGAATTTGAGGAAATCTTTCTATTTCCCGAGCTAGACAAATTATTGTTATCAAACAAGTGAATATACTTTCAATATTGTTTGTCCAAAGATCTCAGTCATTTTTACACCTCCATGCAGCAGCTCTATGAATCCACTTTCAGCCCTCTAAATAATCAATTGTCTTTTTCACCAATTGTCCTTCCCTTGGAATGTTTTGGCTGTCAAAGCTGTGAGCACATAGCTGAGCAGCGCTTATGTTATGATAGGATGCATAATGGCTGCTTGCTCTGCCTTCTAATCTAAATTCTTTGCAATTTTTGATGTCGTAGGTTGCAGGAAAAGGTTGCCAAACCACCTCTTCTGCCCACACAAACACCCACACACGCTTCAAGTGAGATTTCTGCACTTGTTTCCGAGAGACACCACATGCAATATAATACAATGCTCATTGGCTTGTTTATCAGCATCTGAGTCACAATCGTATTTACACATAATGGCCACATTATTCACACTTGGATAATCAAAGACTGTAATTCCAGTACAGGTTCAAGTGGGCAATTTTGATTTAATGTCTTAGTGTGAACTTTTTCCTATATACGTAGGTTACATAGCACATAAGTGGCACATTTCACAAGCGTCAACATTAACTTCACAAGTGTCAACAGCAGGAAGTGAAAACTCAGAATCAAACAATAATGTATAAATAAGGTCATGAGTAAACATTACACAGATTTCTGTTGCCCCTCCCCCATTGTTTTAAATGAGAGTAACTCTCCACATTACTCAGCTGGCTGGCATGTACTTTGCTTATTCAAGTATGAATGCATCCCCAATGTAGCACCTTACAACCATAATCACAGTCCGTCCTAATATTGAAGTGAATATTTTTGTTGTGGAGAAGTAGGAGAAATGTGGAGAAGTAGACCACATCATACTAAGCTCTTTCCAACTCTGAGGTTTTGACCCATTCACATAACAAGACAAGGAGGCCAAAATGTTAGAACCCTTGATAAGATCTGCAACATGTCTTGGTATCATCTGCAGTATAGCAGACAGCAGTGAACATCTCATGAGGTTGAGTGGGTGTTCCTAAAACTGTGGCCTATGCGCATGTAATATCTAAAATTGCGAGCCATGTGAAATGACCAATAATATACAGTACAAACTTCCTCTGCGCTATCCTGGTGCGGGTAGAAAGTCCAGGAAACAGGAAGTCGGCAGCAGAAATACATTACAGAGCAGACACTAACAATAATTAATCAAGTGTGATAGACAGGATGTTAATCTTTTGTAACATGGTGTTCGCTTAACATTTTTCTGTCATTTATTGTGTTTAGGGTGAAGGTGCCCGTGCTGTACCTCTCGCCGGCCATGTTGGCTTTGACAGCATGCCTGACCAGCTGGTCAACAAATCTGTCAATCATGGATTTTGCTTCAACATCCTCTGCGTTGGTGAGTCTGTTGTATATGAACAACAGAATGACAAATCAGCATAACGCTTGCTATTTGAACAGTATGGACTGGGCGATGTATTGTTATTTTAGCGATATCTAGACAAGGACATTCAGTATATTAATAATGAAAATTAAAACAATGATGTGGCCTTTCCATGCATGCCCAGCTCCGACCAATCAACCACATAACTCCTTTCAAGTTTGTCGACAGCTCAAGCTAGCCAGCGGCAGCGGTTCATACCTAGCCGGTCCATTCGGTTGAATGAGAGCGAGTCTCATCTTTCAATATTTTCACACTTTCTTCATGATTATCGCCTACGTACCATTTCTGTAACAGCCAGTTTGTTGCTTGAATGACATTTTTTTGTGGATGAAAAAAAGTGATATAATACAATGTATTGCGTGCAATGCTATACCATCGCTCCGTTTGCATCGCAGGGATAGGGTTAGGGTGTGCAGGGTTGATTGGCCAACTGTTGTTTTTTGTGATGGTCGGGTTAGGTTTGGAACCATAGTTTTCTGTGCTGTGAATCTTTTTTTTTTTTTTTTTTTTTTTTTTTTTTTGTCTTGTCTGTCACACACACACATTCATACCGTCATATGCGGGAATTGAATTCACAGTGTTGGCACACAAGACAGGCAAGTGCACCACGAACCAAGTGCTGTGAATCTTAGCACAAAAGCTATGTAATGTGTCAAGCCACACACGCGTGGACAAAGTACGCAACAACACACTCATACGCATGTAAACACTTCTCTTGTAGCATGAAATTATTTATCTTTAAAGTACCCTTTTTAAATTGCTGATTCAACATGGATGACTGTCAGTGAGTTCAAATGAAAACTGGTAAATATTTATCATTTCTTTGAAAATGCTTCGTTTTCACTGACCTTATAGAAATATTGTTATAGAGATACCTGACATAAATATCGACATAGGAAATGTTTTTGCTATTCTCCAGCCCAAATGTGGGCTGCGGTTATATTTCAATGTGGTTTTTGACATTAGAGCTAACAGTTTTGGTGTGGATGAGTGTAGTCGCAGCGGTGCGCAAACATTTTGAGTTGTACTCTGAGTATCTCATAGGTCAAGCTCTGTTAAATGTGCCGCTGCTTCTAGTCAACAATGGGTGACTGTCTACACCGAGAGAGTCAAACAACAGCGGCTGTTTTGTATCCATTCCGCACGCACTAAGCGCATCCTCTGGAAATCTGTTTTGGTTGAATTCTCTTGATCACTGTTAATTTCTCTGTCTTTTGTGGCACGTTTGCTTTGGCTTTGATTTGCTATGAATTAGTTATGATTGCAAATTTTTTGTGTCAATCCCAAAAACCTCTTTGTGGTAGCAAAATGACATTGGAAGATAACTGTTCATCAATTTTCCATGGCTCATGTTCTCATTTGAGACACGGGCTACTGGAGCCTGTCCCATATGTACTCTGTACGAGTAATCTAGCTTTGGCCAAGGCGCTGGGGGATACACCCTTTACTGGTCGCCAGTCAGTCACAGGAGACAAGACAAACCACCGATCGCACTTACATTCATGAAAAATTTAGAGTCTTAAATTAACTTTACCTAAGAGGTTTTTTAGAATTTGTTAGGAAGATAGACTCCCAAGGATACCTCTTAAAAGTATGAAATCTTCATGATCACATAATATAAAATAGAAGATTTCCTTGTAGTGTCTATATTGCCTTTGCAGATTTTTGCACAAATATAAAATTGCGGCAGCGATGTAAGATTTGGAGTTGCTGTTTAAAAATGTTTTGAGGGGAAATGGTGAGATATCTTACCAAAGTGGGCCGACATCGATGGCAGGTCAGGCTGTGAAGAATTAAAAATAGACGGCGCTCGCTGACTGAGTCATCTGACTGCCTCCGAGATAAATGAACATCACTACAGTATACAAGCCGCTCGCTAACTCTGTGCCTCTCTTCGGGTATGGATGTGTAGTATAAGCCTTCTCTGAAATAAATGGGCACCTGGTGTGTCATCCAATTGTAATAAAAAAAAAGGAATACACCAGATCTTTACTGGATTGTTGTTCTCCGCCAAGGCTTGACAATGGCTTACCAGACATCACTAAACACTATCATACATACAAACCTCCATAAACCCTTTTTATACAGCCTGTTGAAAATGGAAATGTTCTGCCTTTTTTTAGGGACAAAATATCTCTGTTATAGCTTTGAGGCTGTGTCCCTGTGAAAAGACACTTCAGATCATACCCACCTCGTCTATACGTGTGTGAATTTTCATCATACTGTTGTCCAGGTGAGACGGGTCTGGGCAAGTCTACCTTGATGGACACGCTGTTCAACACCAAGTTTGAGGGCGAGCCCACCCAGCACAACCAGCCTGGGGTGACGCTCAAGTCCAACACCTACGAACTGCAGGAGAGCAACGTGCGCCTCAAGCTCACTGTCGTGAACACAGTGGGCTTTGGAGACCAGATTAATAAAGAAGACAGGTGTGTTTCTTGTAGATGCAGGTATTCTGTGGATAATAAAAATCTGTAAATAACTCTTCCCCCTCCAAACCCATAAACCTTTGCTGTTTTCCCCCACCAGCTACAAGTCCATTGTGGAATTCATTGATGCCCAGTTTGAAGCATATCTCCAAGAGGAGCTGAAGATAAAGCGCACGCTTCACAGCTACCACGACACTCGCATCCACGCTTGCCTTTACTTCATTGCTCCCACGGGCCACTCGCTCAAATCCCTTGACCTGGTCACTATGAAGAAGCTCGACAGCAAGGTGAGCGCCAGATTCATGTTGGTCACATTACTGCTTGTTTACTGTCCTCCTAATTCCATTTCAAGTCGTGTTTAGTGCCTTAAGATAGCACTGATGCAATTATTCGACTTCTATGCAAGAGGCGTATCTGCTTCCCTGCCCCAAAAGCGATAAAAAGCAGTAGAAATGTAATTCCCCCTCAAACTGCAGGTGCAAAAAATTTAATGAAGAACAATATAGCGTCATCATTATTTTGAAAATGTTTAATAATCATAATTAAAACATTTATTTTATCATTCAATCCCTCAAGTAAATAATACAGATTTTTTTTTTCCAACACAGAAAGATCTATTTAACAGAAAAATCTGCAATATAGTGGGACAACATGAACGACGACATAGAGTGGATTACTACCATTCATTGTTTTGGGATTACGTTTGAATCCCCTGTACAGTAGTATTGTAAGTGTGATTAAGAAAAATACATTTTGTGTACAATAGTATTTGTATGTCAGTGCTTCTCTATCACGTTGAGCATGGCCAGAAGTATGTAGGACATCATGGTTCACCAACCTTAAGTGAGGCCTTCTGCCTGCATGCAGATCATCCCAAGTGACGCATCAGTGTCAGTCATCTGAGAAAAGTAGTCAACTCTGTGTGACTGCTGTCTATTTTGTGCGAGATGCTCGTTTGCATGGAGCCCCACGAGCCATCGGACCTGAGCGGCTGCGCCCTGCGACAAACACGATGCCATGCGGAGCTGCCTTAGTCTTTTACAAGATTTAACCTCAAACTAAAAAGAGTGGTCGTTTCATAAACCAGTGGATACTTGACCCTGCTTTGAAGGTTCACTGTCTGACAACAAAAAAAGCATGCTAGAAAGCAGGCATGTGGATGGGGAAGTCAGGGTTCACATCACCTACTGTTGTGTTTGACTGTTGACGCAACATGCGGCCAAAACGGTACCATTTGTAATTCAGTAGTAACAAGGCACATTTTAATTTTAGTGAGAAACAAACTGAATTATATTTGGCTTCACCCCTCAATGTTGTCTCTTTTATAATAGTGACTGCACTGTCTTCTCTCACCCGGTAGGTGAACATTATCCCAATCGTTGCCAAGTCCGACGCCATCTCCAAAAGTGAACTTGCCAAGTTCAAGATCAAAATTACCAGTGAGCTGGTCAGCAACGGCGTGCAGATCTACCAGTTCCCCACTGACGACGAGTCAGTCGCCGAGATCAACTCTACCATGAACGTAAGCCCCACAGATGCAGTTTAGAATGTGGAGAGGCGACGTCTGTGATCGCGCAAGATCTCAGTGAGCTGCCCCGTGTGTCGTCCTCAATACAGTCAGCCAGCTCAGAGCTTACACTGTGGAAAAATGGTCTCTTCTTTCTTACATGAGATCAAAACACGTCAAGGAAGAGCTGGCTTCACTGCTCGTGTTGAGTGTGTGCATTTGTAAAGGCTGAGGCATTTTGTGTGTTTGTATGCGAGCACATGAGTGAAAGAAGAAACACACTCAAATCTGGGAGTAGGTCTGGATGAGTACAGCATTTTCCCTCCCAGGCTATTTCTCTACAAATGGGTATTTTTCAAGTGCAAAGGGGGCTCTTGATGCAGGATTCTTATTTTGTCTTGTCCAGATTGTCCTGTGAACTTGTCATGCGCAAGATGTTGCAAGCATTAGTTGATGATTTTTTTTTTCCGCGTGGTGTAAAAAAAGATAATTTAAAACCACCAGCGTACGGCACAAGCATTCATCTTATCTAGTAACGCTGAAATGACTAGTTTTTACAGTCAGCTTTGTTTGGGTTTTTCACTGAAGCTGGCAGTGGACCAACGCTCATGTCTCGTTCAACTCTACAGAGCCATTTGCCCTTTGCCGTGGTGGGCAGCACGGAGGAGGTGAAGATCGGCAACAAGATGGTGAAGGCCCGCCAGTATCCCTGGGGCACAGTGCAGGGTAAGTCGGCTTCATTTCCTGCCTCGCCGGACATGCTCTCTGCCGCCCATTCCTGCCACCTGACCGACCCTGCCGCCCGTTTCCTCCTACGGCTTGCACAACCTCATTCAGCACGCTGAACTGTTACAGCACATGACACTAATGGACTTTCAATTGATTTTAATTGACTTGTTGAGGAATCCATAGCGATGAGTTGAAAGCACCATGCTAGTTTAGTAGCCTTTTGGAACATGTGAAATTTGAGGCAAAGTTCAAGTTTTAAGCATGAATTCAGAGGTCTTGCTTCTTTTTATAACATCCACCCTCTTCAGAGTTTACAGCCAATCAAAGCATCATGCATAAACCACACACTTCTTATTGTTTTGTAAATTCAATTCAACCTGTCGCACCTTTTTTAAGCCATTCTTTTACATATATAAACCTCCAGGATAACTAATGCTCTATTTTCTGCACCGATTAGTGAAAAGAGTTTTAAGGTGTGACAAGAGTTTTAAAAGCTGCAAATCATTACGAATCTGTACAGTTCTTCATGCTCCATTTATTCGACGTGTCTCCCACAGTGGAGAACGAGAATCACTGTGACTTTGTCAAATTGCGAGAAATGCTGATCCGAGTCAACATGGAGGATCTGCGGGAGCAGACGCATACGCGTCACTACGAGCTGTACCGACGCTGCAAGTTGGAGGAGATGGGCTTCAAGGACACGGACCCCGACAGCAAGCCCTTCAGGTAGCAGACGCAAGGCACCTTTCTCCTTTTTTTGTTTTCCATCTCGAGTTGAGCCCTTCATCAACTCTCATCTCTTTTTCGCCGTGCTAGCCTCCAGGAAACGTATGAAGCAAAGAGGAACGAGTTCATGGGCGAGCTGCAAAAGAAGGAAGAAGAAATGCGGCAAATGTTCGTTCAGCGAGTCAAAGAAAAAGAGGCGGAACTCAAAGAAGCAGAGAAAGAGGTTGGTGTCGTTAGCCCGCCGCCACCGCCATCTTGCAGGGCTCTTGTCACAGTATTATTCTTCTTGTATTTCACGCATCTTCTTTGTTACATACATAGCTGCACGAGAAATTTGACCGCTTAAAAAAGCTGCACCAGGACGAGAAGAAGAAGCTGGAGGACAAAAAGAAGTCCCTGGACGATGAGCTCAACACTTTCAAACAGAAAAAGACTGCCACCGAGCTCTTGCAGAATCAAGCCCAGCAGGCCGGGGGCTCCACTACACTCAAGCGGGACAAAGAGAAGAAGAAGTAAGTGTCTCCATTGTAACATCCCCACTTGAAAGAGGTGTTTGAATTCAACTTAAAGGTGTCGAGGTCAGGGCTTGATGCTGCTTCATACACTGGAAACGGAAAAGCCCTTTCCTTAAAATCGGAACCAGCAGAAAAATAGTGTGAGGTATTCAGATTCAGGGGCAACTAAAGCATCTAACAATACCCAATTGAAAAATGTATTGATTCAGAAGTGTGTCCTAATACACGTGTCCACGTAGTCCTAATACATGTGTCCATGTAGTCTTGTAATGTAGTTAGTGGATATCCAATTTAGAACGGTTTAATTTTAACGAGCCCCTCTCACGTCATGGCGTCCTCAGTGTGCCTTCTTTGTCTCTGCTCATTAACAAGAAGCCTGGGATTTGTTCTATTTTAATCCACACTCTAGATTTTTCAATGCATTCTGAAGCTTTCATGTAAAAGCACATTTATTCCCACATCAGCAGAAAGCTGACTTGCTCTGAATACCTCGCCACAATAAATGTTGCTCATGTCCCAAAGCACATCATAAACTTAACTACTTCCACCTGATTTGTGCTAGCAAATGCTTATAGTCACCTCGATGTTTCCTTTTAACTATTTTTCTCCTTCCCCATGTGTGATTTGTTTGCACATGTTTTTGTAATGTTTGCTGAGCCAATTGAACCACATGAACTCAAGGATCATTTCTGCAGTTTCATTGACGCTGATGTGACTCCTGTGTGTGTATTAGCAAAGGAAGAAAACACTTGCACTGAGAAGGCACCTTTCTGCTGCTTTTAACCTCCTCACCTAATCACTTCTTTTTCGAAGTATCAGAAGGAATATTCATCTTCACTGCTCTTAAGCACTTGCTCCCCAATTTCTTATTTGTACAGGAAAATCTCTAGAGTTGAATGGCTCTTAAGTCGTACAAGAGATGGGTTTAATAAACCATTATCTATCAACAATTGGTCGATTGCTGGGAGTTGAGTAATTATGTCCTGCAGCGATTCGCAAATTTTCAGGAAAACCATTGGTGTTTAAGCTCGAAGTCACACATGCCATCTCACAAAGCACAACTTTTTGTAGGCTTCTGGTGCTGTTTTTTCAAATTCCAAAAAGCAACTGACCTTGTCAAAGAATGGTAACAAAAGGTCGAGAGGAAAAGAATCTCAAAATACAAAATCCTACAATTGTTGAATTCAGAATTTAACCCCATTTTTTCTGAAGGAAAGTATCACCCTCAGAGTCATGAGTAAGCTGGAAACTATCACAGCTGACTTCGAGCGACATCAGGACAAGTCTGCCGTCAATCACAGTCTAAATGTCAATCATAGCCAAACAACCATCTCAGTGTCCCGGAATGGGTTCCATTTGACCTTAGAGGGTTTTCTGCACATACAATTTGTGTTCTGGTACATCTTTCCCACAGGTCACACTTACTGAGTGCTGCTTGTAGTGTGAATGTCAATGTGTGAGTGCATGTATCACCCATGTTGCACCCATCATATTTTCCAGTTAACTGTTCCTACATTTGATGCATGCTGCTTAAGGCACCCCGTCCTGGTAAGACCCGACCTGTCAACCTACAATTTAATCAAACATCAACTCACCATAAAGCTCTTTGTGTAAACTGACGGAGTCTATCGCCCACGGGCCAGCTTCTAAATCAGAGTTTATCATCTCGTCGCTCCATCTGTCCTCCTCGGGTTCACAAAAGACTCATTTTTGTGGAGATGCCTTCTCTGCCCGCCCCTGCCTTTCCCACAAAGAGCCCTTTAAAAGAGTCTTGCCAGAAAGGCGAGCAGTTTTGTTTAAGGATTCTCCGCCAAGCACACAAACGCAAACAAAGGCTGACGAGAGAGACAGATGTTAAGGCCCTCGGCCTTTGAGGAAGACTGAAAGAACAGAAGAAACATGTCATGTTCTGTAGAGCAGCAGTCCCCAAACGCTGTTGGACAAAGGGTCATTTGGTGACGGGCCACATAGAAAGACTGATTTCAATACATTTTATTGATCATCAGAGCCTGAATGTGATTACAGGCTTCGAAAAAGTCTTCGCCACCTGGAGTGGTGCTCTGAATTAAAATGATGGAAAGAGCACAGAACTGCTACTAATTACAACAAATAATTAAGCTTAACCCGAATTGCATGTTTAATAATTTGTCTTTATTTGCTTCTTTGCTGATCTGTCAAAATAATTCCTTATGTCAAAGCAGTCTGGCTCCAAACGTTTGGGGACCTCTCCTGTAGGCAACTCTAGAGGAGCTCAAAATGAGATGTGGCACTTCAGATCTCCTCTGATTGCCAGCTGACAATGATGATGTCACACTGATGTTACGCGTGTATGCAACAAAGCAGTAACGGCCCTTCTCTCTTATTTCCAGAGAAGGATTCCTGTAGAAAAGTGCTTCCTTGTGGCCACGCTGCTGTGAATGATCATCCCTCCCCAATGTCCCTACAACCCCCCCCCCCCCCCCCCCCCCCCACCCAAACTGCCCTCACCCTTGGGCGTTGCTCACTTGGACTCCTTTTTAAATGCACCACTCTAATTATGATGTTTATTTTTTTTGTATACAAGATACATTCCACTCTTGGTTAGGTTTTCTATGTAGCGACTCTCTTGCATGGTGTGTGGCGTGCGCTTTTTATTTTCCAAATTAACACACATGACCTTGTTGTGATGGGGAGAAATGAAGCAAAGCTCAAGCGAAACACACTTCACACATAGCCTGAAAAGAACAAATACAGTTAAAGCTTCATATTTAAATACGAGAGGTCAGAATTTAGTGACTTGTGGATTATTTTTTTAGTGAGTGGGGGGTAAGTCGGCAACATGGAAGTATGCTAGTAATTGAAAAGTACCATTGCTATTGATTAATGTATACAGTACAAATAAATACTGTAAAAAGGCTTTACGTAATTACATACAGTGTAGACTTTGCAAGAGATAAGGTTTTATAAGACAAAAGTCACATGTTGAAGAAAAAAAAATCAGTTCTCAGACAAAGTGGGAATTTTACAAGAAAACAAGTTGCAATATAACGAAAAAACAGGAATAAAATAAACCATATATGAGAAAAGTCGTAATATCAGAGCAAAAGTGTAATGTTAAGGCATAGAAAGTATGACCTTTTCTCCAATTTTGACTTAATTTTCTAAAAATGACACGTTTTCTCATAATTTCCATTGTATTGGTTGCTGCTCGAACAATGATAGATATGATTATGCAGAAGTCGAAACAAAGCACAGCTATTCTTGGAGAAAGTAAAAAATATTGTTCAACGCCAGCTCAGTGCGTGAAGACAACTTAGCAGGTGAGCTATTAAAGCTTCTGAACCTACTACTCAACTGATGCTGTTTTGCCATCATCGTAAATCCAGTGGCCCTAACAGACTGCAGTAATCTCAGACATGTGTTTCGCTTGGACTTCTCACTTTGCCACTTCTCCCTGTACCTCATTGACTGTCATGGCTTGTATTAGCTGTCACATTTGCACTTTTTTTTTACACAAATGTGATGAAATACTATATACATTTATGTATGTTGTCAGTGCATTTGGTATTCTTTTTTATTTGTTTCTGCGTGTTTTTACAATGGCACATTTCAAAGTCAGTGGTCATGTTTGTACTGGTTTTTAAAGTTATTCGTCTATAGGGGAAATAAAGGCACCAACATGTTAGAACAGAATCTTGTTTAAGCTTAGTAATTTATATGATCATTTACGGTTGGTCTCTCTCACAAGAGCAGAGACCTTGCCCTGCCATGTTCCTCAATTTACTGGTTTGTGTGTATTTCCTTTGCAGTACTCCGTGGCTCTGCACTGAGTAGGTCCCCAGCTTAAAGGGACTGTCCTCGAATGCCATCCGTTTTTTGTGGGTCCCTCTCTCGCTCTGTCTCTCTCGCCCTGCTTTCTCACTTTATTTTTGTAATACATTGTACTGTTTCCCCCCACTGTTCTTTTAATTCCCTCTTTGCCACCACTTGGACTTTTTCCCACTTAGATGAGATGGCGATTTGCATTCTTCACACTTGCTTTTTTTTTTATACTTGGGGAATAGCAAAACATTTGCACAGATTCACTCAATGTTGTCATTTTCTCCCACCTTTTGAATTTGACTACATTCTAACCAAACTTTTTCCTCGATACCAGATGCATTTCTACTGCACTTCTCTAACATCTGCATCTTTCTTTGTCTTTCTCGTTGTAGCTTCTTTTAATGTGTCTTGACCATCTGAAGAGGGCCACGACAGCTTCGGCAACAACTAAGCACTATTTACCTCTTCTGTCCCCTCCTGCTATATTAACCTGTTTTTAAAATAGATATTTTTCTTCTCTCCCATTACATCATCTCCTTTTGTCAAATGTGGACTTTTGTGGACTCGCATGGTATCTCTGACCCACTTTGTGACAATGAACCATGGGTGGGGAACCTACAGCATTTGCTGAAGAACTAAAATTCAAAAGATCCCACCATTTAGACCCCCCCCAAAAATGCTCAAAATAAATATTCAATAACTAATGGAAAAAGTTCCCCACTTCTGATCTTAAGCACAGGCTGAATGGGCAGGTTTGACAGTTTAAATATAATTGTCTTCATGTTAATTAAAAGCCTCTGCAAACTATGGTAGGATAAGGGCATGTTAACTTAAACATGACCTAAAAAGTATCATTTGTACACTGTAAAAAAAAATTAAAAAACACCAAATTGAAGTCATTACTATGCCAAAGCAATATAAAAAATATTGGCACTTCTTTTGATGCTGCCCATGTTTACATGCCACTGTTGAATACCATGGAGGTCACATGTAAAGGCCTTTTTTGACATGTGCTTTAATATTCTCCAGCCTTCTGTATTCTATATTTTGCATGGATTTATAAAACAATTCCTTTACTATTGCCACCTGCTTGTTTTCAATCCAAAATAATAATTTTTACTGTTTCCTCCAAATATGGTGCAAATCATGAATGAATATGTTAAGTCCTATCATTTCAGATCCTTTGTTGCCAAATAATGTATGATGGAGTTGAACCCAGATGGGTGTATTTAAAAAAAAAAAAAAGTACCTGTGCATTTATATAATTTATAAGGATATATTTTGTGTATTGAAGTGGATTGAAGACTTGTTTATGACCTAAGCTCTTGGTTGGTGCAAAGTACCGTAACATTTTTGGTGTCCGAATAAATTTTTTTCTAATATCCATCCATCATGTCAGAAACCCTCAACCACTCGAATAAGTCAATATTTCGCCCAAGTTTGATTACATTGATGTACATTTTCAATAAAAAAAAAAATGAACCAAGAACGTGACATTTTTTGTCATAATTTAATTGCTCATGACAAATGCATCCAATTATTTTAAATTTTTGTTTGATTTAGCCTTTAAAACAAAATTTGGAAATGTATTTGCTGCGATAGGGTCCAGCACGTCGCGACCACCGTGAGTCTTAAGCGGCTCGGGAAATGAATGAGTGAATATTTGTAACCAAGTTACCCATTCGATGATTAAAAAAAAAATCTTTGTGGCAGCAGCACAATACTGGAGTAATTGCCGCAAAGCAGGGAGTCGCTGATGGTGCAGGTCGTACACTTGCCTGTCTTTTGTGCAGACACCATGAGTTCGTTTTCCCGCATATGAAGGTGTGAATGTGTGCGTGAGAAAAAGGAAAGAAGAAAAAAATGCCGTAAAGCATTATGGGTACTGTGTGGACCAGAGTGCCGCCATGACAGAAGCATGTATGCCACGCTCGCGGGAGTAGAAAAAGGACGGGCCCTAACAGCGTCAACAAAACGTCCTTCCCGAGATGCTTTTTTCGAGTAACTCCGACCTGAAATGTCCTTATTTTCTTTGTAGACGCTTTAGAACGCCAACGATCCGGTAATCTACATAATACATAGCCAGCAAGTTGCTCTCCAAGCCTGTTAGCTAAAATAGGCTAACACGGCGGCTATTTTTTTTTGTATTCGTTGTATTTAGAGCTACTTAAAAAATAACGGGTGAGTTGACACAGGCTACCTGCAGAGAAAGGTAAGCAGTTACTCACGCACACATAGCAGTCTATTAAACGAAGCATTTGGGTCATGCAACGCTTACGGATACCCAACTCGGCCTGCTTATCCAGTCAGTCGTATATACAGCCTCAACTAAAACGATCAGATTTCCTACAAATCCAATATATTGGATTGCTGTAATCTGACGTGGAACGTAATACTCGTTATCTTTTCGGGTACATTAACGTGACAGCACAACAGTTGCTGCCCATCCGTATTGTTATGTAACGTTTAATTATCGTTTGCTTCCCGAGTACTAAATAGGCCTTACTGGAGGGTCAGGATGAAGAACAAAGACGAACATGACAAGTTCAAGACAGACTTCCAAAATCCTACGTAAACTGGATGACGTCATAGTTTTGGCACGCAAATGCAGTACAGGGGTTCCTCCGTTCATGACGTTATGTTCCTACGCTGTGGCGTTAACCGAATTTCGGTCTATGTCGGAACATTAATAAATTTAGACTGTTCATTGTTCACTTTTGTAAGTTCTCAAACCACGTCTTATATTTTAACTGAGGACATCCCAAGGAGAATGAACATCACTCAATGAATTCTTCGACTTGAATTGTCGTTATTCCTTGCCTAATGCAACATGTTTTTGCCATGTTTGTTGTGCTTTACAGGTATGGCCTGGTTTTGACCGGACGCTGCTGGTGATGGCAGAGGGCAGCTGTGCAGGCGAAATGCACTCCTATGACCCGAGTCATAGCTCTCAAGCAAAAAAGAGACGCATTTCTCCTGGTGGTGGTGAGTTTTATTGAATTGAACTGGAATATGAATTCAAGATCACTTGTGCAAAATTCACTTAAATAGCTTGGACACAATTTGGCCTCAACAGAACTTGCGCACCCATTAAATATTAGTTGAATTGCCCAGAGCTGCCATTTCATTTTCAGCCCTACGACACAGCAGCACTATCATGTCAAATCCAAAAGCTAAGCAAAAGAAGCACCGATTAAAGTGTCATTTTTGATGGTCTACTCACTAAGTTTTTGTGTATCACATTTGCAGGAGAAGAGCCCATGAGGAAGATGCCTGTGTCAAAGTTTGGTATGCGACCTCGATTTGAGCCTGTGCAATTTGTTAGCGGCAGCAGCAGTATTGGCGCTGGTGGAGTAGGAAATGGCCCAGATGAGAAGGAGAACGATAAGGAGCCCCAAAGCAGTGACCACCCCAGAAGTACTGACCCGTATGCTGGCCGATACAGGGAATATGAACACGCTTCCTACGGTAGCACGGGCAGAGCACCGAGCACCTCCTCTTTCAGGCCTGCTTTTGACTTCCGTAGAGATCGAGAACGGCACAAGAATAACGTTCCTTCGGGCGGTCCAGTCAGCTTAGGCTACGGAGGCCGAGGCTCCGCATCTAACTTTATGGCAGCAATTCAACAAGATTATGCAAAGAAGTATGAGACCCACAGCTTTTGCAACACAGATTTCTATTCGCAGCCGTACAGGCACAATGGATACAGGGGCGGGAACAGATCAGGCGACTGGGACTGTGGACGGCAGGGTTTGGGGTACAGCCACACGGATCGTCCTCATAACAGAGCGTACAGCGGGCCTGCCGACTCTCAGCCGGAGGAATTGCTGCCGCAGCCGCCACCTATCAGTCCTTTCACTTTCATGGAGAAGAACAGGCTCATTACCAGTCTGCCGACCGCCTTGGCGGGCTCTTTGTCGCATCCTCAGTACATTACCGGAACTGAGGATCTGAATTACAGTTTGATATTGAGTGAGAGCATCCAGATCTTCGGGACCAACCCTGAGTACACTTACGTCAACTTGAGGCATATCCCTCAAGCCGACCTACCCAAGAACCGCAAAGTTATGACAGATGGCTATGCCTGCGAGCTGAGATGTCAGGGAGTCTATCTGGCCACGGGCTACTCTTTCAGTAAAATCGGCGCGAGGGACCGCGCCTCCGAACACGCCGTCAGGCTCTTGATGAAGCCTGTCGAGTTGCGCGTGATCCCACGCAAGCACAAGGGCAACATTTTCAACGACCTTGTGGTGTGCCAGATGAGCTGCCCTGCCCCCGCCTTAACGCCCGCTCTTCGCAAGCCGAGGATCAGGGGCGATCCCAAATTTAAGGGCCCCAACGAGCCCGACATGCGCAAGCGTTGGACGGAGTTTGTGGTCCTGGGCAATGGCCAAGACGCCATCTGCATTCTCAACAATTCTGCCGCTCTCTGTCACATGAAGGTGGACTACAGGTTTGAGCTGCTGCCCAACCTCAGCTGGATGTGCAGCGTCTACGTGCAGGATGAAATGGTGGCGCAGGCCAGCGGCACCAAAAAGAACTCTAAGCACGCTGCGGCAGAAGCGGCCCTGGCAAAGCTGCGCTTGAATCAACCGCGCCGGCAGCGAGCGCGCCAGCACACCCGGGGACATGACCAGTCGGAATCCTCCGCTGGGCAATTCGGCACGAGGAAGAAACATCTGAGTGAGGTGGTCATCTTGGAGAATTCTGATAACGCCGCGTGCATCATCAATGACACGGCTCAGTTCAACAGCATGAAGGCCAGCTACAAGTTCATCTGTTTGTCCGATAATCGCTGGAGGTGCGAAGTGTACTTGGATGAACAATTTGTGGCAGCAGGAGTAGGCGCCAAAAAGCAGGTGAAGCACTTGGCGGCACAGGAGGCCGTAGACACCCTGAGAAAGACGCAGGCAGTGGTGAAGTCCACCATGAAGTTGGAGAGTCACGCCAAGGCCATCTCCCGTTCGGAGATCCAGGATCGCTCGAGAGAGGAAGCCATGAATCAGGTGATAAAAGAGGACAACATTGGGAACCAGCTGCTGCGGAAGATGGGTTGGACAGGTGGAGGTTTGGGCAGAGACGGAGAAGGCATCGCCGAGCCCATCAAAGTTAAGGAGAAGTTTTCCAGGGCGGGTTTGGGTATGGACTCAAACAAGTGCAGCCTCAACAAACGGAAACTCGAAAGCATCATCAGTGACTACGCCAGGTCGGACCGCCAGGACGATCTGCACTTCTCCACCGACCTGACCAGCGATGACCGCCAGCGGATCCACCTAGTGTCTCACAAGTACGGCCTACGGAGCAAGTCGTGCGGGCAGGGCAGGCATCGCTACCTCGTCGTCAGTCGCAGAGTGGACAAAAATAAGCTCATTGGCCAGCTCCTGCAGGAAGGGCAAGTGGGTCGCTACGAACTGGTCAAACCTCAGACGTCGCACTGATTTGCATATCAACTCCAGCTGTGAGCTTTAACTTCACAAATCCACATTATCAATTTGGACTCTACAAATAAGGTCTTAAGGGTTCCTGCATTCCATTCCCCCAAACAATTAACTTTGATATGTTTACATGTCACCTTTATTTACCTTGGCGCACGCTTGCGTCTAAGTGTCTTGATGAGGGTCATAGTCACCAAAAATTTAAGGGACTGTTTCACTGTGTGTAAAACATGTAATGCAAGTCGATTCATGTTACAATAGGACTACGAGATCATTAACTCTGATGGGAGTTAGGCATAATTTGTTTTGCAGCACACTGAATTTTCGGAGCCCTTTCCATGGTTATTGTACAAGAGCTACATTTGCATTGTCAAAATGTGTGTCCAGACATATTTGCAAATAAACAAACAGCAAATAAAATCAAACTGACTTGACAAAACCTTGCTTCTTTCAAAGGAAACACTTGTAACATAGATCGTTTTATTTACAAGAAAATGTACAGTTTGTTACATGGGTTACCAGTGTAAACTTTAAGGACAAATCATCTTGTATGAATACTTCACTCTGATCACTAATTTTGCATGATTGTGAAATAGCTTAGCAAAGAAACATCCTCAGTCTTTAAATGTCAGCATTTTGTCAGTGAATGGGGCAGTCATGTCTTGTGTGTCGTACTCAAACACAAAGAGCATCTGAAATCCACAAGTCAGGTTAATTCTAATGCTTCAATCAAAAATATCAGTCCCACTTGAAAGGCTTTCAGAAGGCAAAACAAAGCACACTGATACAACAAAAAGAAATAACCACAAATACATGTTTGTGTCAAAATAAGAACAGTAGGTGGTTTTACAGCAAGCACATAGTTAGCAGCCATTTTGCACACAAAAAAAGAGACAAGTAACCCAGATATAACAAGGTACATTAACTTTTTTTTCTTTTAAACAAACACATTTTAGCCTGATGATGGCATTCAGCAGAAGTGAACGCCTCAAACACGACCGACAGCGTACAAACTTGGCAACCGACAGTTTCTTTTGGCAGGAGAGGGTGGCAAAACGCATACTGTGAGATGAGTTGACAACTAGAGGTCGGACACTGTTCATGGCGGGGACCACGACAACAATGACGTTGACGTGGGTCAACAGTCGCGCCAACTCTGTTCAACGATAGCAGAAACTCTCTTCTCATACTCCCGCTTGTTCTCCTGGTACAGCTGGGCTGCCTGGCTGTTGGCCGGACTGTTGGGGTTGGGCTCATCCAGTAAAGACTTGGCGAAAACACAACAAAAGCACGTCAGCGGACGAGGAGAATAGTGACAATAGCCAGCGTCGTGATTGTGGCACCTGTATTGATGTTAATATTGAAGACACATCATAAGTGGGACTCCAACGATTCTGAAGTATATCTAAGCATATGCTGCCATCGGCGTATACTACAAAAGGAATAAAAGTGTTTCGTTAGTTTTGACAGTATACAATGATTGCTTGAGCTAATACAGGATATGCAAGACTTTCATCCATTTACCATTAGGATGAAACATTTTAGAGACAAATCTCACGGTTGGGGGCTTATTTGGATATTCCTCTGTGAACTCTATGGTAAGTTTAAATGTTCCTGGAAGGAAGAAAATTATTAGCATTGCAGTGGCATAAGGATGTGCAGTAACTAAAATACAAAGAACCCTGTAAAAATACAAACTTTTAAGTTTACGTGCACGTCCCTTGTAAATTTAACAGACCTGGATGTTTGACAAAAGACTTACCATCTTCAAAAGGAGTTCCCTCTGGCCTATGAAAGAAAGACAAGCATGTTAGAGAGACGTTTAATATCAGAAAGCCTGTTACATTAAGTTAGGGACCAACTTACCCAAAAATGACAGCATTCCATACCATAATATTGTTTTCTGAGGGGGCCCCGCTGACTCCAGCTGGAGGATCTTCTTGCAGCCTTACGAATGGAGCATACAAATAAGTTGATGTAATAACAGTGGTGTGATCAACACTGTCGCTAATGACTTATGAATGACTTATAGCTAAAAGGCATAAATAAGATTTGGGTTGAATACGTTATACGTTAAGGACGTAAACGCATCACCTGAAATCTTGACTGACAACTGTGGTCATACGTATCATGGGATGCTAACACTAGTGCTAACACAAGTGTCGATGTAAGCCGTTTGTCTCCATTTGTAATTCACCCCATCAATATCTAACATCGTCGACTTTACGCTTTAAACTAAACAACACTCCGACGAAAGAAATGGGTAGTTCAAAATACCACAGAATGTGATGACAAGTGTGTAAATGTAGCAACGCTGACGGGCTAGCCCACGGGTTGCTAATGTTAGCTTTTAGCTTCTTGCCTTGTTTTCGTCTCGCTTACCGTTTAAAATCTCTCATTAAACGTCGTCTCGCCGGAGTTGACATCCTACACACTTACGCTTAAATGTACGTATCGAGTGCACGGGGGATCGAGATAAAGTAGGGGGAAGTTTGTTTTAAATCTAAATAAGTGATTAGATTCGACACTAAGCTAACTGGACGCCGATTGTTAGTTTGTCAAATATTTGGCTGCCTGAGCCGCTCGCCCTCGGACGCAACCATAAGTATTAGAACGGGGGCATTATTGCTATTTGACCAACATTTACTGATTTATAAGTTGCTATACACATTACACTGTATCTTTCATTTATTAGATTTATGGTTATTAATGTAAAAGCATAATGAGCGTAATATATTATCCTAACATTTAACATTACAGCATTTGACTGCGCTAGCACGACAAATGGAACATTCTAGAAACGTTTACGTCATGTGTCAAGCGACAATATCTTTTTTTTTGTGCACTTGAATTTTTTAGGCTGTCCACTCATCCCGAATGTTTAACTTTAATACACAGTTTTTCTCACCGTTACTATATTCACTTTAAATACTGCGACGTCTGCCGAGGACCGCTGTCACGGGAAGAGATTTTGTTACTAACAACAGCCACGAGAGGGAGTGCTGCTCCACTCACTGGCGTTTACAGTCTCTGGGCAACAAAACAATGAAAAAGGCTTAATTATCCTTTTGGAGCTGTGTTTCTCAGATTGACGATGCGAGTTAGATTCCCGTTCGGGACTCCGCCTTTCGACGGGGACTCCACAGTTGCTCAACCCAGGGAGATTTCCATATAGATCTATATGACACACCTGCGTTGACTTAAAAAGAACGAGCCAAACACACCTTCTAGTCTATCGAGAGAAAAGATAACGACATTGATATTGCAATTGATATTCTAAAATATTCGTTTACATACTTCTTCCAGACTAAAAAGAAGATGAATTAAAAAAAGAAAAAAGAAAAAAAAACTTTTCGGCACAGGGGGACTATCGCTTCCCAGGAAAATGTGACTGCTAGGAATTCCCCACGCGTTATTGGAGAGAACGTCAGCGTTGTGCCAGGCAGGGAGCCGTGGCAGGAGGAGGCTTCAACCGCTGCCCGCTTGTGTAGCCTCGGCTCGCCTTTCGTCTCAGGATAATGCTGTTATTTTTCTCATTTATTGTAATTCCCGAAGACGTCGGGAACATCTAAGTAATCGTCGTCTCCTAAAGGGTGAGTGTTCAAGTTTACATATTAAACATATTTCGCTGTTGTGATGTAAACAGTGCGTCTATTATTCCCATTTATTGCGTTAAAATGCATATCTTAAGTAGTGATCGCGCCTGGTAAAGGGATTAAGATGGATGAATTTATAACAGCAAATGATTGTTAAGAGACGGTCTAAAGTTGATTAAACTTAACTCATGATGTGAGTGCTTCCTGTTGCTTGGTTACTTGCGTCGCTATAGACTGGTGCTTGTCGAACGTTTTACACGAAGCCCCCCCCCCCAAGATGTTTTATTCATGAAAAGTAAGCCACAGTGACCCAATACAGTTTGATTTCTACCTTCTATTAAATCAACGTACCAGAATTGACATTATAGCTGGCGTTCCGTCTCCTTTAGAAAACAAAACTACTTAATATCTTTTCGACTGACACTTCACACATTTAAACTATGAGCGTAGAGAACGAAGCTGAAGTTGACATTCAACCCTGCTTTCTCTACCATTAGCTTGGTCGAATGACAAAAGTGTTTGCTCGTGGTGCCATTGGAAAAAGCTTAGGCTATTGCCAACCACATCCATGTGTGACGTAATCACTACATGTCTACCTGTCTACAGCCCAGATCTTCACGCCTTTATTGTGACCGGTAGTGGTAACTGCATGTCTAAGTTTATGTGGCACAATCTTTGCATATTTGTGTTTTGGGGTTGTAGAATTTGCTCACTGCTGATGTTAAGTGTGACATTTATTCTTATTGTTTGAAAACATGGCAGCCACAAGCATCTGATGGATTTTTTCCCCAGTGGGTTTGTGAAGGGTTTGTTGCTGAGAGAGACGCGTAGACCTATGTCGGCATGTCATGAATCATTTTTACAAAATTACCCTAATCAGGACGGCAGTCATGTGGTGTAAAAGCACAGGTGCTTATGCGAGGCCACCGCCTTCACATGATGTCACCCTCTCAGCTTTATTTTTTCCAAGATAGGATTTAGGAGGAATGTTGATGAAAACCTCAGTGAACTCCCTCTGTTTTATTTACTTACTTACAACATTGCTATACAGTAAACACTATTGTGTGTGTGATCAATACGAGTCTCCCGGGGATTCTCAAATGTTTCCCAGATGTTTACATTTTTGGCTCAAGACGTTTTTTTGTCATGGGACGCGCTCGCCCGACCTCATTGGTCACCGGCTCCCTTCGGAGGAGGCGGCAGTGACGCTAGTGGTGGGAGGGGGAGACTGAACGACAGACAAGAATCCTGTCCCCTCCTCCCGTCCAGTTTTCCCATGGTGGGATCGCTGGTCGAGGGATAATTGGAAACTCCAATCCACTGAAAGCAATTATCCCCAGCAAGAGTTTCCAAATATACTCCAGCGAAGGTTCGCCTGTGCCATTTGTTTTTACACCATCCCGCCATGCTGTTGCTCTCTGATATGCTCATCAGCGTGCGCGCGCGCGTGGTTGTGTGTCTGCAGATTAGAGAATGTGGCTTCCCGACAGCCTTCGTATCCCGTGACAGCGAAGTCACTCCTTCAAGTGTGATCCTGCAGAGCAAAGACTCTCTGCCCTTCTTTATTATTATTGAGCAAAGCTCATTGAAGCCTTTCTTGTACTGCTTGTCTGAGGTCTGCTCAGCCTCCTTAATGGCTCTCCAAGTATCGATCAGACTTCACAAAAAAGACAAACTGAGCTCATAAGCTATTTGGAAGACAGCGCTGCTCAAATTTCAAAAAAGCTTTCAGAACGGATGAGTCCCAGACGAGTGCAATAAGTCAAATGTATTTCTTTCTTTATCTATGCAGTTGGGGAATGTCCTCCTCTCTATTCTGCGTATTTGAGACAATATAATAATACTAGCAATCCGTGCAAGAAGTGGTCATTAGATTACATTTGTTGCCCTGCTTGACTACATAGTACATATTAAACTATGTAATTTGACACCTCCGTCCTAACCACAAGGTGGCAATGTTCATAATGCTTTGAAACCACCGTGCCACGAGATGGCTGATAACACAAATGACATGCACAATATTAAGAACTCACTTGGGGAAAAGGAGAATCAAAACTGCCTTAACTTCCCTTTTAATTGGTGGGAAAACACCCGCCGCTCTCTGGGGCACTTTCCTCATGTCTTCAACCTCGTTGGAGGAAACTGCGAGAGCTCCCTGTAATGGTGACAGTTGAGAGAGCTCCCTGTAATGGTGACAGTTGAATTCCACCCCGTCAGACATGTTGGAGGCCGCTGCTGCTGTGCATGACGTCAGGTTGAGAGAGGGGAGAGGCAAGGGAGGTTTCACCTGCTCCCTCATTCCTCTCTCGCACTTCATGTCTGGCAAGCATGTGTCCCACAGCCTTCACCCTGTATGACTTTCTCTTTTGGTGTGTGAGTGGATTGTCAAGATTTAGGGCCAAGTTTTAAGAAAATAGGCCTACTTTTAATACCAGTCCCCGTAGGAGGCAGCACAATAGTTTTGTGTTATCACAAAATAATATAATATAAACATAATATAAGTATTTTCAATTTATCTGTGTTAACAGATGGCTACTTTGTATGGTGCGATGCATAGTACACAGTACATTTACTTGCTGAGGAAATCAGAGTATAACGAATATAATTGGTCAACATTTTTAGCACTTCTCAGGTCTTACTTACTGTAAGGCTTTCAAAATAAATGACAGAAACAGTTAATGTTTGATCTTATTATATAAAGTGCTTTGTTGAAGTTGCAGCAGCTACCTATAAACTTGCTACCATGTTTTTTTCCTTGATTGAACTAATAACATTATTGTTGTGTATGTTTTTAAGGATTTTAAATTTGACTATCTTTAGATTGAACATCACAAAATGTTTATTCATTTTTCCAGTCCGCTAATCAGTGCCAAAGTTGTTTGAAGAGAATCTAAATAAGTCTAAAATTGTCCTGTTTTTGTTTTGACAGTCGGAATTAGATGACATTTGTGTGTTTCCCCTGCTTGTGCAACACATGACATAGCCTTTGACTTTGCCTCCGCTGTGATGATTCACCCTTGCAGCATGCCATGCCGTTATTTAACCACACTGCTTTGATATTTTTATGATGGCTGAAAGCTCGTAGGGCCGACGTGCATATGAGGAGTGGCTCGGGTCGACAGGTTCTCTTTTACTGGAACAATGATTTTTGTCTTTTGAGTTAATTTAAGCATGACACACATCCTCAAGGTTTGTTGAATAATTGAACTGCAAGAAGCCAATGGCTATTATAATCCTGGCCCTGGGTGACTAGAGTGCAGAATGTATATGCTTGCTCCGGGCCTGCTCTTGTAATAATAATGAGCTGTAGCTCTACCAGCCTGGTCATTGGAGTAAAACGGAGCTGTTGTGCTGATTAGAACTGAATAATATGTGTTTATGTTGTTTTCATAGAAGACAGCTATTGTATGTAACATAGCAATGGCCTCTTGTGTGGACGATATCTGACTACAGAGAGCAGTGTCTTTTATATTTAATGAGTTGCACTCAGCTAGTGCAGTCTGCCTTCGCCACTGGCCATTTTGCACTGGCGCAATTCTGGCGCTGCTCCACTCGTTCTACCAGATTGCACTGTGTTGTGTTTACATTTTCCCAAAGTGTGATTAAACTCTGTTTTCTGCCTCTTCCCCTGTTTCCTGTTGTGCAGCTGTGAGAATGGAGCCTTGGCACTATAATACAGCATAAAAAAAGTAATAAGGATTAGATCTATTCATGTTTCACACATCAGCGTGTCAAATAGTCTGTTGTGCGTTTTGAGAAGGAGTACTGAGTAAATATGTTAACCTGGTGTGCTGGCTGCTTGTTAGGTGTGTTGTTTCAGTGTCATTTGAAACGCTTATCTTGAGGGCACAATCACACAAATCCTGCCAAGCTATTAGAGAAAACTATGTTTTTTTTAAGAACAAGGAATCCTGAGTCGAGATGTAAACTTCTGCATTTGCTTCATGCCCCAGTTGCTAGCTAGCTTGCTTTTATCGCCATTTTTAAAAACTTACCCTGTGGTCACAGTCACACAAACCTTGCCGAGCAATGTGTTTGCAAACATCATCTGCTTCACTATTTGGAGGTTCTGAGTTAGGTTCTCGGCTCTGGGCTCATTCGCATGTTCTTCCTTCACTTGTTTGGCGTGTCTGTGGCTAGTCTGGCTTCCTCCCACATTCCAAAACCACGCAGACTAAATTTTTCCTCGTTGAGAATGTGATAGAATTTGCTGGTGACCTGTCCACACGACTTGCAGTCAGTAAATGGAAAGATTGACACCCTCACTCATTACTATCAACTGATGACTTCTCCCTTTTATAAAATTAAAGAAAGAATAATGACTGTGAAAAAGTACATTCTAGTGTTATATCATGTAAAAAATAAATGCTAGAATAATGACCCTGTTCTAAAATTTGTATGTACCCTATGCAAGCTTAATGTCTAATAATAAAAGTTATACTGCTGCAGTGCCTGCTGCTGGCTTGGCATGCATACTGCAGTTAATTTTTATTTTATTTTATTTTATTTTTACACCAAAAATACTTATGGCTCAGTGACCTGTTGCATGTGTAACAATCACGAAATATATTTCATATACCAGGTAAATAAAAAAATACTGTAAAAGCTACTGCATATAAAGTATATCAATATTAGTCTTAGCAGGTTAAATTGACCCTCAACACAATGGAAGTACTGTATGTATTTTGTTCCTACAGATTGTAAAAATGACTTGTTTGACATAAAGTGTTAGTTTCATACAAGGTTCACCAACATGATGGCATGGTTGCCGGATGAGTAACCTGTGGGCATATTGTAAAATTACACTAGCTCACCTGTGACCTGTGTAGAAGTCATCATTTGAAAACGTAAACACTTGCACAGATCTGTAAAATGTTATATATATGTATTTGTTACCTTTTGATAACTATTGTGAGAAATCATTATCTTGATGAATGTCTACACAGATGAATATTATGTACACCGGTTAACTCGATCTACCGTAACACTTTATAGTCCTGTGTATCGTTGTGTCATCATTGCGATGAATCAGATCAATCACATGATTCCTGATACACTGTTTATATAGTAGCATCCACACTGCACTTAGGAGCACTGTGTCGTCATGCTCGGTCAACACATCTTATCATCTTGGGAGTGAGACTGACAGCTAAAATCAAAAATTATACATTTTTCACTCTTCTACTGGTTTTTGATACTCTTTGCCTATCCTGTGGTCCTCCAGACATTCTTCCTCTTCTCGACCTCCGCGCCACACAAATAATGCAGCCTGTCCTCCAAAGCCCCCGTGTATCTCAGGCCTTCAAGGATGTTCTTATCAGAGTTTGAGTCCACAGTACTCTGGCATAACTCTTAACGGAATGATCTTGATTCTTTCTGATACTTAAACAATGCCATGCTTCAGTGGACTGTTGCAAAGACAAAATGTGCGTACGCTGGTGGTTTGGTGCGTAGCAGTTGCGTTTTCATATTCAAAGGACACAGATTGAAAATAAAGGGCTTGTGTTTTTACATGATGATAGTCAGTGGACCATCTTTTATTGAGAAGGCTGAAAGGTGTGTCTTTTAAAAGGGGCTCACGTGACCCAGAAGTGGTAGCATGTGTGACTTATGTGTCATTCGAGCAATGAAGGCCTTTTTGGACTTTCCAAGTAATTTGACTTTATTGCTTTTCCTCATTTTGGATATACTTTGCTGAGATTCCTGGTGAGTTCCTGAAATACTTAAAAACTAATCGGCCTCTGTTCCGGCGTCTAAAGGCAGGAGGAGCAACATTTCCTTGGTATGATTAATGCATTGTATCCTTTCACCTGCTTTAGGGCGTTATCTTCATTCCACTTGATGTCTTTCTTCAGAACAACACTTTAATTGATATGTTCAGCTGCATTTGTTGTGTGAAAATTTTACAGTTTAAATAACTGAGTGTATATCACATGTAATCTCCAAAATTGATGTGGACATGTGTACTTATGCCCACTTCAACCTCCGAAAATAGAATCGCAACGATAAGCTATAGCTCACAATATGAAATTAGTAAATGGGGTGCTTGCTTCATTTCTCTCTTGCAAGTCAGTTTTTCTTTACTAATACTCATACTTTTATTAAATAACTATCATGTAAATACAATAAATATGATAATAAATATATTTATATGGCGCCCTTCAAGACATCAGGGACACTTTTGTATCGGGAAAAAAAACAACAAAAAAAACCCCTGAACAGCTGGGATAAGGAATAGTGGCGTTGTCGGTGGTGACCAGAAGCTCCAACCAGGCCAGAGAATGAAGCCAGTGTTTGTGCTGTAAGCCTTGGTGGGGGTAGTGGCTCAAAGTTCACTTCCACCGGAGCGCGACAGCAATTAGGTCGGGTAACGAGACAATGATGTCCGCGCGAGGAGGTTTCCAACAATAGCCGAGCCCGAGGAGCTGCATGGCAGTACCCCAACTCCAGCTCTGGAGCGAGGCAGCCCTCATGTTCAGTAAGGCATTACCTTACAAAGTCCGACAAAAACAATTCATTGTCCAAGTCAGAATCATTGAATTGATTGTACGCCTTTTCCGAGCTGAATTCAAAGGCAGTGAGATAAGACGCTTCCACTGGCCAAGAAGCAAGTTAGCTGTGTTCACGCCCACAGCGGCGCAAAGGTCCCTTTTCTAACTACCATCGGTTACAAAAATATGTATGAAAAGAATGAAAATTCTCCATCCATGCACACGGTTAGCTCGAATGTGGGGCCCTCGGTGCGTGTCTGTTAGTGTGTGCCACTGTGCAATTCAAATGACCTTATTGAGTCAACGAAATGTTGAAAGGCTTGCTTCCTATTTTCAATCCATTTGGGGAAATACACTTGTGAAGAGCTGAAAAACACTTTGTGGACTGAGTTACATTGAGCACTCAAGTTCACTGTCACCGTAGTTCCCCCTTGCATTGTCCTCTTAGTTCCTCTGCTTCAAAAAGAGAACAACAACAGTGTATGATTACAACACAACATGTATGTATGTGCATTTGTATGTATGTATGTATGTTTATATATAATTTATTGCAAATTACTCTGTAGACCCCTGAGTATGGCTCATGGCAATCTTCAAGCATTGCTATATTCAATACTTTGATTCAAAGGAAAGCTGGATGTGTTCAAACATATTCAAACTTGTGTTTCAGATCAAAATGCAAATATCTCAAAAGCTCCAATTAGGGCTGTCGCTATTGAATAATTTCAAAATTTATTATTCTATTAATTATTCCATCGCTTTATTGAATAATCTGCTACAATTTCATTTGCATTGAAGTGTATTAAAAAAACGTTTTTTTTATGATTGCTGTTTATTAACCAATTATATTTGTTTATTTAATTTTGTTTAGTGAGTAAAACACTTGATCTTTTTGTTAGAACTCAAATGTTTTCAGTCTACTGCAAAAATGAATGTACAGGTCTCACTGATAGAATACTTTTGGAGGGGAACAATCTTTATTATATGAGATACCGCTCAGACCCACTTGTGATCGGTTAAAATCTGCAATATAGTTACAAATATATAGTTTTAATGTTTCCACATAATTTGAACACATCTAAATTGAATAAACCAAGTGTTTTAAAGTAGTTCTTCGTGCAATTTTCACTTTCTCACTGTCCTAAAATTGTAGAGATCATGTAAAATCACTGCAAGGAAAAAAAAAAAAGACTCGCTTGCATAATCGTTTAACTGTATGTGTATGTGCAGAGCATGATAATCCTCCTATAGCTTTCAAATGTAGCTTGACATAAAGGGGGTGTACAGATTGGAATGTGTAATGATATTTTTTGGTGCTCACCACAGACCACAGCTTCCTGTTTGCTCACATGTCATTTCTCTTCAGCTTCTTCTCAGTAGGTTAAAGCTACATCCTTCTATCAGCTTTGCCATAATCCTTTGAATGCTGTATATTCTTTGTTGGTTACTGCCATTTAGTTTATTGCATTAGGCGTTGTCCTTATTTGGGACTTTCTCGTAACTTTTTTTAAATACCTCATTCTTGTTGGCTGGAGCACAAAATTCATGAAAAAATGAGTTCTTCAGTTAATAATGAAAGATATATTAAAATAAAATATTGTCAATTTAATTTAAAAATACAAATTGGATGAAACGCAAAATGTTAAAAGAAAATCTACCTCAGCTGTTGTAAAAATGTTCAATTTGTGAGCTGTCTTGGCCTGGATGCGGATGTTGAACTTTTTGTCATGCTTTGCATGTATTTTTGGTTTTTGTTTTAGATTAACCCACAGTATCCTATGCCTCCAAAGAAAGTGAAAACGGCAAGCAGTAGTGTTATTACAAAGCCTAATAGTGTTGCTGTTGAGGAAAAAAGAAGGAAATACATTATCTGTTGAACCTGAGCATGGCTTTCATGTTTAGGATCTAGCTGTGTAATTTGGTTTGGTCCAAACTACCATCTGTACTATTGCAATAGTAATAACAATTCTAATGGTGTACTGCTTTTCCAAGATCTTTAACATGGGTGGACACGATGATACAAGTTAAAAACTGGTAGAAAGCATGAAACAGTTCCTCCGCAGAAGCTAGCAACCACCAGCTAGCGGCCTCTAGCCACATCTCGTTCCACCTTCTCGCTGGCGATAGTGTTACTGAGGCTTCGTAGTCTAAATAAATCCCTTTTGCTTCCCTGCATGTTAACATGTCATCTCACTACCTGATTACAGAGCATTGTTCACATTTGCTATGGATACCAATAGCTAGATAAAAGCGGCTACATCCCACAATGCCACATGGCTTCCACATTGCATTATGGGAAGCTGCGGCCATTATCTCTCCATGCAGTGAGATGGCAACTTGCATGGAGGAAGATTTATTGAGACTATGAAGCCTCATGAACACTATCACCGTCACTAGCGAACTCTTGTACCATCAGTGGAGGTGGAACCTTGACAAACACTCCATGGCTGAGGTCTGGTTTGAAAGCGTTAGCTAAGTGTTATGTGCTTTGCTCCAAGTGTTTTTGACTTGTCTCTTTGTTTGTGTCCACCTATGTTAAGCGCGATAAAACATTTCCCAGCTAAGCAACCATAACCAACCCCCCTGTTTTCACTTACATATTTATTTTAAACACACACTGATAAAAACTAGGTAAATATAACTTCTTTTTACCACTGTAACGAATTAGTTGAACTAGCATTAATTTTAACGTGGAGCAGTATTTGATTTGCAAAATGTTTCAGGTTACAGGGTGCTTACTGGTCAAATTAAATTTCTATCCACTGTATATGACTTATTCTCTTATTATGATTGAGCTCAAATATTTGCCTTTTTGTCTGAAAAATATATTTTTGTCCTTTAAAATCATTTTTGTCCAAATATACATGAATCTGATTGAGAGTGACTGTAATCTACGATATTCGTACAGCAATTACAACTTTATTCTATGACTATTCTTAGTTAATGAGGTCTTTTGTGTGACTATTTTGGCTTCATTCTTGAAGTGTCACCAGTATTACACTCCCTGACCTTTGCGACATTGGTTGCACAGTGACAGTGAATCTCAATGGAGCCTGAGATGATGTCAGCGTGTCTTGTGATGGAACGTGATCACTTCATTTTCAAGTGAGGGGAGGAGTCTTTGATGGCTTCATTCTTTGTGTCTCCTACAAGCAGTAGTTGCTTTATGAGTTGTTGGTTTTATTTGTTCTGGACTTTTTCGGACGATCCTTGCTAAATTACCCACTGTGACGAGGCTATTAGGCTCACATTTCAACGTGAAGGCTTCATTTTAGGCCTCACTTTTTTTCTCAGGTCAAAGTCTACTGTGGGTGTGTACCTGTGTTTACCTTCGGCTCCTCTGCTGCAGGAGAAACCCGTCTATCGTCTTTCTCACAGCCCGGCCCCGTGGCTGAGTTCCACACCCCTCCCCCCGCCCCTTCCCTCCTCACCTCCATCAAATCCCAGAGAATGCACCTTTGCAGATTTGCCTGCAGGGCTCCGCACCTAAGCGAGTGCTGATTGGCCAGGTACAAGGCGCCTGCCCGGGGGCCGCTCTCTACCAATGGCGACAAGGCTTCGTGACTCATAGGGAGAGGACGGCTCACTTCACGACACTTCTCCTTTTTCTGCCTCCAACTCATTTGTCGTCTCTTCTTGTTTTTTTTTTTTTTTGTTTGTTTTTTTTACCCCCCCCCCACCTCGTCTTACAGTTTGTCGCCGTGAGAAAGTACGTGTGGAGTGGGCCTGCAGTTGGTTGTTACACACCTTGAAAGGCTTTCTTTGGATTATCCTCCAGGGCACCTCACCAAACCATTTTTTCGACCTTTTGTTTTTGACTTTTTCATTGGTTGTATTGATGTTGACTCTTATTTTGATACTTTGTGGGATAGACCTGGTCACCTGCACCCTGTTCATTTAAGGTTAGTGGTAGTTTTCCCTCTTTTAATGGACTTCAATGCATTCTGGATTAGAGGTTTTGTTATAATGCAAAGCAAAAGTGACATCATGTTAAGGGGTTTCTACAGGACCTTTGCCTAGCGATTTCAATGCGAGTTATTCTTGGAGAACAGTTGACTTTTAAGATCTTTTAAGTCAAAGCCAACTAGTAGGTTTGGAATTTAATTAAGATTCATGTACCTGGGTCTGGCTGTGTCTTGTTTGTTGCCTTATAAGGTGTGTTGAAATAAGGGCGGGAGCTGACAATTTTGCATGGCTCTCCAAACCGGCCAAGCCCACGTTTTTTTTTTTAAATGTTTTATCATGGTGTAGTAGTCACTTGATCATCACTTTTGATAACATTTTCACTCATACCTGGATTTCAGCAGTTTTTTTGTTTTATTTTTGCCCCTGTTGTCGCTTTTACAATAAGCCAGTCGAGCGTGGCTCCACAATCGAACGATCAGAGCAGAATGTTGTTCATCCTGTAGCATTACAAAAAAGTGCGAGGTGAAAATGGGGACCAGAAGAGCTTGATTTCACTTCACTGGGAGGTTCGACCACAGTGTCTTGTTCCTCTTGTACGCAACGTTAACCCCCCCCCCCCCCCCCCAAGCTTTTTCGCGCTTTGTGTGCAAGATTTCAAGCTCCCTGGATGTGTGTTGCAGGTCCCTGTTCAAGCAGAAACTGAAACTTTTAAAACGAGATCTGATTTTTCAAGCAGGGCGCTTTGGGTAAAAACACCCACGCTTTAGAATGTTCTTGCTTGTTTGTTACCTGGTGGCTGCTTTGGTTGCCTGAATTCGCTTGGCATGAGAAACACATCAATCCTCCTTTTTAGTTTACGTACACTATTCTATGACTGGTTTGGATGCATAGTTTGCCCGACTTTGCATGTTGACCCAGTCACACCTGTGCAACCCCCCCCCCCCCCCCCCACGTCACTGCTTTGCATTGAAAATTAGGAGCAGCGCACAACTTCCACTCTGTTCATCGAGGCTGATGGTCAGGTGATGAGGGTGGTCAGAAGTGGTCACTCGGTGCCTCCTTTCAAGACTAACTTGCGTATGCTGAAGCCTGTCACAACACGACAGGACAGAGGCTGGCAGCTCAAAGAGGAGGAGGGGTGGAGTACCAGCATGCTTGGATATGGACTAGTCAAAGTTTGCAAGAATGCAGTTTATCATTATATTATTTATAATTTCTGTCCAAAAGGGATTTTAAATTACCTTCAAAGTTCGGATTTAATTGATATTTGGCTTCTAGATGTTTGTCAGAGTTGGTTCATTGATACACTGGAGAGCCAGTTCATTGAAGGATGCACAAGTTGCAGATCCAGGATTTGATAACCAGGGAATTTAAAAATTCTGAAATGTTTCCCCATTTCTCAACGAATTTTAATGACAATAGCAGGATTAAGGATGAATATAAATTAGAATATATAGACTTTGGTCTTGTTATAACTGAATTATGTGAGTGTTTATCAAAAGGTGTTTACTACAAGGTGTTTTGAAATTTCATTCTACACTTATGATAAAGATAATGCACTTAGTTAACAATGCAGCTGAGAAATAATTCAAATCAAACCAAAACTGATTGTAAATTTTATCTGGAAACTGTGAAAGAAAATCCATCTGTCCGTGCGCGCGTCCGTCTGTCCATCCACCCATCTTCTCAACCACTTATCCACACGAGAGTTGCGAGCTTGCAGGAGCCTATCCCAGCAGTCTTTGGGCGGTAGGTAGGGGACACCCTGAACTGGTTGCCAGCCAGTCGCAGGGCACATATAGACAAACAAGAATTCACGTTCACCATCACACCGACGGACAATTTTTAGTGCTCAATCAGCCTACCATACTTGTTTGTTGAGCACCTGGACAACATGCAAACGCCACACAGGAAGGCCGCACTCTGCACAGGAAGGAATTTGCACCAAAACCAGATTCTTCACCCCCAATCGGCCAACCTTGTGCTCGAAGCTTCTGCCCTAGCTACCAACTAAATTCCTGTTCCAGTTATGAACCAAGACACTCAAAAGCCCCCAAAAATACTGACTTGGCTGCGCTTAAGACCCACAGTTACTTGTTCCTTACCAAAAGCCTGGCAGCAAAATCTCCCTTTAACACAAAAGGACAAAACGACAGCAATAACTGATACGCCTCTTAAGCTGACATTGGAAATACAGCAGAAGATGGCTTGTGAGTAAGACAAACGGAAAATAAACAGTGTTGTAGCAAGTGTACAGTGGCACCATTTGGACAAATGCATTCTAAAATTCTAAAATTCATATACGGTGTGGAACCACAGCAATTCTCTTTAAATGAATAAGTGATTCTGAAAATAGATGAATGAATGTTTTAAACTATGAGCTTCCTTAGCAATTATCATGGCCTTTATTTCACATTCATTTAATATTTCACATTTTACTCAAAGGTATGTTATAAGTGACCCAAACCATAGGATCAATTATAAACTTTTACTCTTTCTATTTGAGATTACATCATGCATTTTCAGTTATGCGTGCAGTTTGTGTTGCACAGTCATTTTCCATGCCATTTATTCAATTCCCTGGTTTCCCCTGCATTTGAATGTTAAAAAAGACAACCAAGCATTTCTATAATAAGGTAATCTAATTATTGTATAAAAAAAACAAATTAAAAAAAAAAGTGCTGTCTAATTGTTATCAATAGAAAATATTTCTCCCCCTGCATACAATTAATTTAAATTGTACATTTCTGTTTACTTCCAAAATTATTTGGTTTGAAGGTTTGTACAAACTAAGTAAAATTTAAATCTTGTTTTTGGCTCAAACTAAGCATAAGCAAAAATCATTAGAATCTGTTTTGGCTGAAAGAAGTTTTCTTTTTCTATTTCTTTGCATTTGCATTTTCATGCTATTTCCAAAAGTCAAAGTCAAAGTCAGCTTTATTGTCAATTTCTCCACATGCCAAAGACACACATGTCGCTTTCTCTGTTTCACTCACTCTCTGTCTAAGATTGTGACTCCTTGCTGTCGCCGACTTGTGAAATAAAATCTGGGTGGTCACGGTTAATATGTAACACACGCATCTGCCCTGAATCCTACTGCCAAGGCGTCACTGAGCAAGGCACGTGTGTGTGTGCGCACTATGTACGTATGTGTGTCAGTAGGAGATGCAGTGATACTTTCAAGGCCACAAGTGGGCCTTCGCTCATTCCAGCCCATCCATGATAAATTAAAAAAAAAAAAACTGAATTGAGCAACCGTCTGCTAATGTTGCAACTGTCTCATGCTCTAAGCGTGCCGGGACTAGCAGCCTCACGATTGCTTTCTCGATCTATTTCCATTCATCGCCAATCAGACTTGAGAGGACACCACATTTTTTCTCCTCCTCAGACTTTTTTTTTCTTCTCAGAATTCAAGCGGATGTGATGCAATTCCGGCCTGCATTAAACCGCTCTCTCTTCCCTAAACATAGAATAGCTATCTTTCATTCAGACTTATTTCCTTTTTCCAAGTAAAGTACGAACAAGATGGTGTGCAGTTTGTCAGCAAAGAGGCCGGATGTTTGACTTATGACACCCACCTGACCTAAAAAAAAGAATACAAATAGTAGCTTAAAGATCGAGTGAGGGTGGAAGAAAAAGAAAGATGTTCTAGTATGTGGGAAAGTTAGGTCACACTCTCTGATAACACGCACATGGACACACTTGTGATTATGCAAGGTACGAAACTGGTCAAGCCTCAAGATTGAGTCCACCCCCAGACGTCATACTGTTGCTTTAGTTAGAGAATGTTTAATTGTTCTTTAATTGTTAGCAGATAACCTGTAACCGCATTCTTTCATTGAGGCTCATTAGAAGGCAGCGGCAAATTATAGAATATAAATACATTTGAATCTGCAAGTCATCTCGATACTGTTTTTCAGTGTGTTCCACTTCATATGGCTCACAATGAGATCCATACGAGAGCCGGCGATGAATACCAATAATACTTTTCTTGTCATTACATTGCAACTGTATTGCTTTTATCATAACATCATACGCGCTCAGTAATCAGGTCAGTAATCACACAAGGACATTGAAAGTCTGTTGCTAACAAAAACAGTTGGTCCTGCAGATCCACATAACAGGTTCTCGGATGAATGAACATGTGGGGTTGTATCGGCCAGAAATGTCTCTGTCGTAGCATTTGTGAACACACTTGCATGCATCCATTGTTATCTTCAGGGTATCTATGCACCTTTAGCGTCAGATTGCCTGGGTTTCTCTGTAGTTTTGTTAGTAATTGTCATTTTATTTGATTTGATTTATACTCCTACTTGCCCTATAATTTAATATACATTATTTACCCCCCCCCACTCCCATTGTTTTGTTTCAGGGAGAAACCCACCCACCAAAAACCTGCAAATAAAAAAATAATCGTACTTATGCTTTTAATGTATTACTTATTCAACATTTGACTTGAAATTTTAAATATATTATTTTAATTAAGAATAATATTTTGAAATGGCAGCAAGGTGGTCAATTGGTTAGTAGGTCCGCCTGGGTTTGACTCCGGTTCCGGCCTTCCTGTGTGGAGTTTGCATGTTCTCCCCGTGCTTGCATGGCTTTCCTCCGGTTACTACGGTTTCCTCCCACATTCCCCAAAAAACGCATGGTAGCCCAATTGACCGCTCCAAATTGTCCGTACGTGTGATTGTGAGCGTGAATGGTTGTGCCTTGTAATTGGCGGGCAACCGGTTCATGCTATGCCCCACATACTGCCAAAGGCCAGCTAGGATACTATATATGTCATAAACCTGTGGAAATGTCCCATATCCTGGTAAAAGAACAATGTCTAGTAAAGTTGTGTATGTACAGTGGCTTGTAGGTTTACTGCATGTGCGATAAAAGCAGAGGGAAGAGACTCATTAAAAAAGTCTGTTGTGCTTGCCTCTCCCCAGCATTGATAATTTAGTTGTCCTTTCAATTGCTTTGTCAACACTGTTCTGTTCAAAACACACTAAGTGCAAAGCTGTCTGGTCTCCACCCTGTATGAGGTAACGCGTTTCCAAACACAGAGTGTAAAATAGATTTGTGTGTGAGTGAGCCTTTTACACTGAGAGAAGTTAACCACGAATGCATATGGGGAGTACAATTGCTTTCCCTCATGGTTCTGCATGGACATGTGTCTGTGCTCTTAATAACTGCGGGGAACGTCTCAGCTAGTGTTTCTTCATTTCCAAACGTATGAACCGATAAAGTTTATTAAACCAGACTAAATGATAACAAGTGGTTCCTCAAAGCTTTCAAATAGGATATTATAGATCATGTAATTGCTCAGTGGGCCGAATTAAAGAACGGAGTCTATTTTGCCCAACTTTGTCTAAACGCTTATTATAGTATGCACCTGCCATAAGTGGCGCCGCCACACGTCATGTCACTAAATACCAAACATTCTCGACCTGTGGGAAACACTTGCTTAAATTCTTAATAGAAAAAGTCTTTTGTTTCTATTACTTGTTGACATTGTTAGAATTAATGGAATTCTAATGTGATGAAGCTACTTATCTTAACCTAAGAAGCCGACGAGTTACGAGTACCATAGTTGTGGGATCATTTGAAGTGATAACTACAAAAATTGTGTCTTGCAGTTAGTATGCTGTTAAACAACCTTTTGTTGTTCTGCATTTTGTATTTGCATGATAAAGCGAAATCATGTTATGCAAGTAGTTTTTTTGGGTGGATTTAGAAAACAATGTTGAAGTTATGTCAATTATTATGCCGCTTAAGATAGCACTACACTATTTATTTTTTTCTACCTGTATGTCTAAAAAACATTTGTGGGTGTTAACTGTTAACTTCAATTAAAATTGATCATTTCATTTCACGGCGGCATGTCTGCATCACAGTGCAGAGGTCGTGGGTTTGACTCTGGGCTTTGGCCTTCCTGTTATTTAGTTTGCATGTTCTCCCCCGTACGTGGGATTTTTCCAGGTACCCCAGTTTCCTCCTAGATTCCAAAAACATCCATAGTTGCATAGTAGACACTGTGTGCATAGAGTTATAAAATCCCCCTGCGTGCGGATGGTTTGGTCAATGTGTGTACCCTGCTATTGGCTGGCAACCAGTTCAGGGTGTACCCCGCCTACCGCCCAAAGACAGCTGGATGAGGCTCAAGAGTGCCAGTGACTCACATGAGGACAAGCAGTTGGGAAAATGAATGAATAGATGAATATTTCACTTAACATTGTAAACATTGTTTTTGCAAAACATAGTCAAGTCAACTCAGTTTCTAGTTTCTATAGCACCTTACCATACAATGTGTACTCAAAATGCTTCAAAGTTGATAACCACAACGACTTTGCAATTTAAAATCAACCAGTAAAGCCTGACAACAAACGGCCCGCCTACAACCCCCTGCACCCATCACAGGGGATTAAAGGTCTACAACACTGAACATTGATAAGATGGTGCCATACATAACTTACCTGATGTTAATTTATCATAATAAAGGTAATATGAGTAGTTGACTGGTTTCTGGGAGCAAACGTAATTGCTGAAAATGAATGTTATGCATGTTTAAATTACTTTACATATATGTACGTATATGTTTTGAGCAGTCCTATTCCACCCTATGGAAATAGGGTCTTTAGAGAAGCCCACCTGCTTTCTTCTTCTCATGAGGCTTCTCTCTGCTTTGGTTGCTGGGCAACAGCCACTCCTTGTTTACCTTGGTGTATTTTGCATAGGGGATTGTCATCAGAAAATACCCCCCCCCCCACCGCCACACCCCCTGCCAGTTGCTCATTATTCAACGGTTGCTTTACAAGCCAACTGTTATTACTAAAGATATTTCACCAAGCAAGGGTTATGTGTTAATCAAACGTAATTATTGCCATCTGTTAAAAATTAACACGGGTGTCACTGTATGGTTACACAAGTCTGCAAGCGGGAACTTTATTATCCTTCATTGTCACCTGAGCCCATAAAGCTGCGTACTTTATGAAACCTTTGGCAAATATTGACCCGCACCATCCTTGCACTTCTCCAAAGAGGTGGGACTGATTGAGCTGTGATCAGTGTTGAGTATTAGTCGGACAGAGGAAGGAAAAAAAAAACCCAATGTTGTAAGGATGAGATAACCGTCATGACTTGTTGACTTGTTCCTTCACAGTTTCAGCCCCATTCCACACCTCCCGCCGGTTTTCAAATACGCAACAAAGTGATGACGCAGCACTTTAATGCTTTGTAGGCACAAAGATTAGATAGAATACATTGGCCAGCGCCACCCAATACCACACTGACCTATATCAAATGGTGTGAAATTAGATAAGCCAGGCTGTCTCCATCAGTGCTGAAGAGGAGGGCTGATTTAATGCAATTAGTTGTGGAATAGTGGTTGGTGCTTTGAGGCTACCAAAAGTTTGGGAATTTATGTGGGTAGGGCATACCTTTTTTTTTTTTAATTCCTGTAGAAAACAATAACTTGGATTGCGTTATTATTAGTCTCTGTATAAATACTTGGGACTCTGGTGTACCTGCCCACCCTTCAAACCACCAAGTAGATATCTAGCGTGTTTGAAGATGTGTATGTGAGCGAGCTGTTCTGAATTACCGCATTGTGATGTTTCAGTTGGGCCAATTGACATGATGCCGCCGGAACACAAGCAGCTTTGAATTTTCTTGGATGTCAGATTGATGAGTGGCACACATAGTACATGGTTCTTTCCTTTTAAGCTACATCATGTCTGATAACCTTTAAGAGGTGTCCAGAGTGTACCCCAAGCACTGTAGAAAATAGACGTATGAAACTAGATAGACCACAATTAAGCCCATAAAATGCTGATGATCTTGTTTACGAAACAGCCACCATGCCCTTAATCCCAAGCTTGACCACCAAGTGTCCGGGAGGCAGGAAAACAGGTTCACTTGGATCTCTGTTCTCCGCGAGGGCGTGCTGTGTTTGCTTCACATTGCAACGTGTCTCATTATGGGTGGACACATCAGCCAGCCCGCCTGTGTCCGGACCTGTTTGGTATGCGGCGGCAGCAGCCTGGTACCCGCTTCCCAGGCCTCACCTTCCCATTATGCCACCTGCAAAGACGGCAATGTTCATACTAGCTGCCGACATATGCATGCTGGTGTCGAGTTAACGATCAGGAATACAATTTGTTTTTGTTTTACTCGCATTCGATTTAGAGTTTGCTGCTGGTATGTTTATATGTGAACATAAAAATTGAAGGGAACTCCCTTTATCATTGGCAATGGAACTTTGATTGTTTGCCTTAATTTCTTGTCAGTTCACTCTGGATTTTCCGGTAGATTTCCACATTTGTTTGAATGTGTTGTGTATAAATAGAAGACAAGATGGCTTTCCGTGTCAGGTCATGAATCACATTGCTCTCACACACACACACACACACACACACGCACACGCACACGCACACGCACACGCACACGCACACGCACACGCGCGCACGCGCGCACACACGCACACACATTCACACGCACGCACATAAAATCAAGCCTAAACAACAGCACCTTGAGAATGAAGCATCTCAAATATGCCCACAAGAACAAGATCAGCAGGCCGCAGACACGCACGCACGCACGCACGCACGCACGCACGCGTGTGCTTTTTTGTCATAAAAGTGTTTAAATATATTGTAGCCATCTGATAATAATTAATTCATTTTGACACATTGATACAATAAATACAAATATTTGTGTCTTTGATGGCCCACTTTATGCATAAAGTGCCTAAAATTTCACAACCTGGTTGTCCTAGATATCTGATGTTGGCTTGTTAGATTGAGAAATAAAAATGAGGAATGCATTGACATCAACAAAGCTTTAAGGTTCTTAACATATCTCAAAATGTATCTTCACGAGGAGCATTACCATTGAGAACTGGCACGGATTAAGGAGTTCAGAACCTTCAGGTATAGATATAATCCCATCATCAAGATATGGATTGTTACTTTTCCCATAGTCAATAAAGCAAATACCCAGCAATACAACAGCACTGAGTTTATAAATGGCATATTGTCAGAAATGAGCTATTTTCAGTTTAGTAAAATGATCACAAATATTCAGTTCTTCTTTATCTTACAAGTGGCTCTTTTAAAATATCAGTCCAATTTTCAGTCGGATTTTTGGATACTGGCTGCGTGACAAGGTATTTTCCTGACAAGATCCAGATGCTACCTCTCATCGTATCCCAGTGTAACTCGTGTTTGAGGGCTTTTTCAGAAGAAGCTATCTGCAATTTAATTTCCTGTTCTTGTGACACACGGCCGCTTGCTACATTTACAGACGTGTTTGCTTCATACATTGTCAAACAATCTGTAACAATGTTTTGAACGCTTTAATTTTAGTTACCCATTTTAGTTATTCATATTTTTTTTTTCATTAAAATATGAAATTGTCAATGTAGTAAAGGCAGCTTTTCTATATTATCATGTTAAATTTGGAAACCAAGTGCAGATGTGCTCGTCCCCTCACTTTGGCTTTGTGGATATGTACGTTTGGTTAATTTTTTAATGGAATGCTAAATATATCACAGTTTTTCTCTTTAGAATTCTTTGTGGAAACGATACTACGCAAGGGCATAGTGATGTTTGCAAAGGAAGTGTGGGGGGGGGGGGTTGAGAAGTTTCCGCGACACAGAGAAATGTTGCTCAGAGTGTGGTTTAACAGACAGGAAGTAGCTGCTCTGCGATGGTTTTCCTGCCTGTGCCTAACTTGCAGGTCAGTGTGTGGGTTTTGCATATGCTCTATACTGGCCATAGTATTTCTTTCACAAATTATCATACACACACACGCACGCACGCACGCACACACATTGTATATCGCACTCTCCATATTTATTAGCACTCCTGGTTAAAATGTGATTATTTTTTTTTTTTTTGGCAGAAACATACTCTAATACTGAAAGTTATAGAAATGGCTCACCAGACACATAATCAAGCTCCTCCCATGGCCACTTCATTCCCCAGACTTCCACCCCATTGAAAACGTGGAGTGAACTAAAGTGGAGAGTGCAGAGGAAAAGACCCAGGTGGCTGTATGATTTAGCAAGATTGTGCAAAGAGGAATTGTCTGTCTGGATTCTCCCATCTTGTGAAACATTACAGGAGATTACGTGCTGTGTTGTTTGCAAAAGTACAAAGTATTAACATCTGGGGTGGCAGTAATTGTGGTTTTGAATTATTTCTTCAGGTGGGATTTTTTTTCCTCACTGAATAAATGCATGATTTATTTATTTATTTATTTATTTATTTATTTATTTATTTATTTATTTATTTATTTATTTACAAAGGTAAGACGTAAAAGCTAGAGTTCTTTGTCATGTCTCATATTTGAAACTTAATTTTTCAGTGTGCATATGACAGCGGTTTCACCTTTTTTTTAAATTTATTTTTATTCCTTTTAAAAAAGGCCACTTTGTCAATGCTGTTTAAGAGAAGCATGCATCCTTCTCCTTAAGTCGCTCTCAGCCCGAATGGAAAAGTACAAGGTTTGCAGGAGATGAGATTAAATTCCACTCGTCTTTTTGGCTCTGGCACAGCGCAATAGCCTCGAATGCCCTCTGATGCGAGGCTCTGATGGGCCTGCTGCTGTTCATTAAATGCCATTAGGCTTTTGGAGGTGCAGTTTGCCATCAGCACAAAAACATGGCCCTCTTCCATACTATTGCAAGTCCTTTACTTCACTCGATTGCAATGTGCAGTTTGCATGGCGAGACGTCTTTTTTTTTTTTTTTAGTACGCCTTGTGCTACGTTCATACTGAACACGAAATATCGAATTGCCCCACGTGTGCGTTTGCTTGCCGGAGCGCTATATGGTGGTTGTTACTTCAAGCAAAAAAGAGGAGGTGCGCCCCTTGTCTGAGAGAAAAAATAAAACAAGTTTGAATCTGAAGTGAATCTGATGGCCAGTGGTTGTGTTACTGCTAAATGTTATCTTGGTTTAGTCCACTCACCAAATAGGCCAAATTCCACACTCATTCTCCAAGCGTGATTCTTTTTGGCCCGGTCCCACAGATTGCAATAATATTGCTTTACATTGTTTTTATTTCAACATGTTGTTTTTGCCTGTGCTTGTGCTGCTGCTGCACGTTAAGTAGTAAGGTATGGCTAGTTGACTGTGTTGGAAAGCTCGGGGTGACTCGGGGTGACTACAATGGAATTTCTTTCCTCCATTGTTCTAGAACCTGGAGTCAAAAACCACCTGTACAGGACGTTGTGGGTGATGTAGTACATTCCCGAAACGGACTGCCTGCTGTGTGGCTGTTTGTTTAATTTGCACCGCCAGAAATGCTCACCTCGCGTTTGATCTGAACAGCTGTACAAAACAGCTGTTAATCTTGTCCAAGATATTTCACCCGCTTCATTCATTAGGTAATATCATTTGGCTCAATAGACTTACTATGATCTACATTTAGGGAAACATCTTCACTGTTTTTACGTGTTTGCTCGATAACTGGTTCTTGTAAAATCTGTTTTTATGGAGTGGTGGGAGGATGTTAATGTAGATCCAGATGGATGCAACTATGTTTTCATTCATGAGCATTCTTTACCCAGGAGATCACCAGAATTTTCCCTGACGTTTGGTACTTGTTGCATAGTTTGGTGACAAATGAGTACAAGCTGCCAAAAAGAAAAGTAGCGGGAAGCCGCTGTCCAAAGACTGACTAACTCCATCCCGCGCTTACCCACGCTGGCTATCGCCAAACTCCAGCAATGAGCGTCATATCATTGAGTCACTTCCTTGACAGGAACCGGGCAGATCCTGCAAAAACAGCGCCTGTGCTGACAATGTTCAATAACATAGTGGTGGACAATAACATAGTGGTGGACATTTTTTTTTCTTTTCATGGATATGGTTTTCTTTGTTGGCAGAGTGTCTGGGTGATGTACTGTATGACCGCCGCATGAGTCAGTCAATGTCTTTATCTTACACTGGTGAAAAATCACATAGTTGGCTTGAAGCAGACTGTGAGTATAATACCATAGTTTGGCCAAACAATAGAATTAGTCACAGTGTCAGATTGACAGCTAATGCAATAGGCAATGCCACACAATGCACAGAGTATTGCTGTTTCTATTGGATGCCTAATTTTTGTTGTCGGTTTGTCGAAGAATTTGCCAGAACTCTCACGATGGTGATGTGAAGCCTCCAATGCAAATAGTATTCGTGTAATAGGGACCATAGTGCATGACGTTTGGAGGTGCCACCCAACCAACCACTGTGTTAGCGATATATAATAGTCAAAAATGCTTGATATGCTGTGACGACCTCTTAATGAACAATACTTGCCAGATATGTTGCAGTACTTCAAAGATGAACAATTATATATTTGTAGACTTTACATAGATCTGATCGGATCAAATAGTTTTCCATGCAAAATCAGTGATGGGTTGTAATGTCCTTTGTTGATTCATCAATGCCATTGATCAGATCCACAAAGTAAGACATTTCAGCAAACATACTCACTTTCAATGGTCTCTGATGGTCTAGGGGTACTCTCATCTGATTTGTGTGCACGCAGCAGCTGGGATTTAGGCTTCAACATACACTTGCTTCTAAAACAAATATATTTTATTATATCGTAGACAGCAAATCATATGCTACCTTTAAGAGAAAGATGTAATACTGGCTTAGTCCAAATAGTGCATGATATGTTGCAATAACTCCAAGACGAATAATTATGCACTGGAAACGTCAAGTGCTGCAAGCTTTGCTTCTTTACCTCTGCTATGTGTTAAATCCTCTTCAGGCTACTTTCAATTCAGGACGCAGGTGTTCAGCCTCTGACGTGTTTGTGTGTGTGTGTGTGTGCGTGTGCGTGTGCGTGTGTGTGTGTGTGTGTGTGTGCGCACACGTGTGTGTAGTTTAAACACAGAAGAATAGCCTTTTGTCTCATATCTTCATCACCTTCAGAATGATACGCCCCGAGAAAATCTAATACATATTTTTTGTAATCTGAGCTGCAAATTGCTGATAATTCAAGATTTGCTTGCCTGGGCCCTTATTTCTTGCATCCCACAATGTTTGCAGTCATCACATGCGTACAGAGTGAGTCACTGCACAGTAATTCTGCTGGCTTCAACTACCTCCTTTCATGGTCAACAATGAGCTCAGCTGAGGAGAATAAAGCAAAAAAAAAAAAGAGGGTGTGTATATGTATGTGTGTGTGTGTGTGTGTGTGTGTGTGTGTGTGTGTGTGTGTGTGTGTGTGTGTGTGTGAAGGGTTTTATGGGAATACTCCATTTGTTCATGTATCCTGCCTCTAATTGGTTGTTATTGCAACTGGCAACAACAGTTGCCATATATTCAGGGTGGAGCTGAACGCTATGTGCTGCATACTCTGCCATCACAGCTACCTAAAAGTCCTGGAAACAATCAATTCAACCCGAAGGAGTAACAAACCTGCACACTTTGAAATCTAGATTAACATTAGCGTCAAACAGATTGGAACAATTTCCTCGGCGGCCCGATGTTTGCGTCCGTTAAATCAGTGCTCCGTTAAATTAAATTTGCTGGAGGCTATCAGTCCCGTGTGCATATCTGTTATGGGACGTTTACAATGCCAGCAGCTGACGAGATTTTGCTCTATTTATAGCGTCGCAACTGCTGATAATCTTGACTAAAGAACCTGTCAGTGGACAGTAATTATAAACAAGGCAAATGTAATGAATGTTACCCATGCTGTTGCAGTATAGTGAATACATTTGACTTTTGGGCTTTTGGAGATCTTAATCTAAAGACTTGACAAATTGACAATAACCAGTGTTGCGTGAAATGTAATGCTGTGGCAACATTTTAGCTAAGAATTGATTTTAGATTTTCATCATTTGAACTAATGAAAAAGATATAAGATATACATATTACATACAAACCTATAAAGAATTTTGGCATTTATGGTGGACTACCACAAAAAGTGTATGAGAAAGGAGTTTACACAATCTGATAATACATAATACATACATAACACACGACTTGAATCCCTCAGTTTAGCGCAGAACAACAATAATGGTGAGAATCTCTTTTTGCAACGCCCTTACAAAATGAGGCAGTATATTGCACCAAATGACATTTATAGTGAAGCCAATAATAATAATAATGATAATAATAACATAATTAATTAATTAATTAAATAAAATATTGTTTAAATACATTTTATTAATAAAACAAAAACAAAAAACAACAATATATTAACAATAAATCTTTTAATCTAGCATGACAAATCATGGACAAATCAAATCAAATAAAAAAAACTATTAAAAACTTATGCAATTTATATGTATATATACTATATCTAAATTCAATTAAAAATAAATGGTAAAATAAAATAATACAACTTGAAAATAAAATTACTTTATATTGTTTATTATTAGGTTATTTTTAGCATCAGCTATAGTTGGTTGTTGTGTGAAAAAGTCCATCCTCACACTAAATTTCATCCAAATAAATTGTGTACGTTTGATGTAATCCTGCAAAAAATCAACACACACCCAAATGGCCTGCCTGCTAACTTCACCGAATGAACAATCAATATATTAGATCAGCCATCTGTTCATTGATTAAGTAACAAAGCATTTGCCTGCTTTTTGTTTTTTAGTGTCATTAGTATTTGGAGCTTGTGTTCGACCGGGTCCACATTCCATATGACACACTTCTGTGTCATCTGGTTTTGTAATCGCGATTTTAAAACTCTCGGGTCCCATCACTCTATTTACTTTGTAAGCTATTATGCGTTGACTGTGCAACTCCTCCCTTTGTCTTCCTCCTCTTCTTCTTCATTGTCTCTTCATGATGCAGCAGTCTGGCTTATTCGTCGGGACAAGGCAGCTGTTGTCATGTGCGCAGGATAATGTGCAGCCTGCTTCTCGCTAATGGATGCCTCTCTCGGTGCTAGCACTATGGCAACTGGACCGTTTTTATCAGTGCTGGGACATACTAAGCAGGGCTGCTTGATGTTGGAAAAATATCACACATGCAATCGCAATGGCTTTTGAATAAAGCAATGTTGATATATAACATGTAACTCCATTTTTATTATCTAATGACATAATTGTTATTTTCATGCTGCAAAATAAGCAAGCTTAGTGTATTATTAGCTAATCAATTTTAATTACCCCAGATAATGCTCAAATATTGGATGGTGATGCACATTTAAGTTTGCGTCTGACTAATCAAATTTAGATAAAAGAATGCAATTGCGTGAGAAAATTAGAGAGCCCACATTGTTTAGATAATCATGGTGATGAACATTAAATGCATGGAGGGTGTTGTTTTTCTTTTAAATGTCATACCGTGTAAACAGTTTTTGAACTTACCTCGTGTCTCGAACATGATGTGGGTGACATCAATGTTAACTTAAGATTTACATTTCATAAATAAATCACGACGTTTGAGTATATTACAAGCGACGAGACAAATATTCAATTTCAAGCTTCTGCCTGTTGCATGGCACAAGGCATCCAAGAGTGTACCTACTTTCACTTTCATACACACAATTAATGTGTGCTCTAATTACAAGCTGTGCAGAGAACATCTCCACGTCTTCTTCCAGCACAGTGCACTCTTTTAATGCAAATATGTTGACAATTTTGAGTAAAAATTAAGCTGAATGTGTGTGAATAATATGTACACAAATCTCTCCCCATATGCTTTTATCACTGCTACTTTTCTACACTGGCCACTCTGACCCCATCCCCATTGACACTGAACTACTCTTGTCTGCACGCTGGTTGCCCATTTCCACCCCCGCTTGTGTGACTCCACCTTGGACTTGCAGCGTTCACAAAAGACAGTTCAAAGCAAATATTCTCCACCCTGCAGCAGTGGGAAAAGCAAGACGTGTGTGTGTGAGTATGTGTCTGTGTTTGTGTGTGTGTGACCTCCAGTTCCACGAGTCTCTGGGAAAGATGTATGTGAGTGTGTGCGTGGCCATGGGCTCCATTAATTCTACAACCCACTCCCATCCTTCTGCACGCCTGTGGGTATCAGCCTCTTTGGCACACTCATGCAAACAAACTCCTTAGCCCTCCCTCTCATGAAAACATATTCCTTATTTAACTCCCAACGCCCCTCCCCCCCGCTACCACCACCCAACCAATTACTCCAGTACCAGCCCGAGGGTATCCAGCGCAACATCACAAGGCTGATCTTTGACCTTATTGTTTGTGTGTGGCGAGACTTCACTCAGGCCTCATGCAGATCATGTGATGAAAACATGCTGCCCATGAGTGAGCTCCATCGTAAAGGGAGCGGTAATGATAACGAGGGGTTCTTTCAGGACAGTGTTTGCAGTTAAAAAAAAAAAAGGAAGAAGCATTTTCATGCAGATGGTCATCTATTTTTGGTCTGAATTAACAGTCTATTGTCGTTTAAAAAAGTTGTCAACTTTTACCTACAAAGCTGCTTTTTTGGCATGAATTATTATTATCTTTTTATCAGTCAATTATCATTTAAAACAAACTCCAGCCTCACTGACTGTCACCATAGCATCAGGATATCACGCTTACTTTGTGCCATTCGGGTCAGTCGATAAAGTCAATCCTGATTGAATTATAGTTCCATCAAATTCCAGCTGCAGGGTGGAACCACGTCTTTCTTTTTTTACTTTGTTTTTCGATAGCAAAGCATTTCTATCGCCAGCCTTGTGCCTTAATGTTTACACAGATTAGGTTGACATTTTATCCAGCTAATTTAAAATGGTTGTGGACTGCAGTGTATGGAGAACCAGAAATGCCAAAAATAAACAAATGAATAAATACAACATGAAATTATGAATGTCATTAATTTATCAAATCTTTCATTTATTAATCAAATAAATCAATGTGTTATAGGGAACTATATAGATATAATTATTCCTCTATTTCATTTAAAATTTCAATTTAATTTTGGCACTTTTGGTCTTCCATAGCAGTGGGACACAGCTGTTTACTACTACTACAGTGCACCTGTCAATTAAAGTGGAATACTTTTTTGTCTCCATGAAGGCTGGACTTTAATTAAAGCTCTTGCATTGGGCCTTTTTGAGTGTGCGAGAAGGTCAGAGGCAGGTCAAATTAGTCATATAAATTACCACTGTGTGTTTTTATCAGAACGAATCCCTCCGCCTTATAATGTGTGTGAGTGTGAAATCAATGTCGAAATTACAAACTGGAGACAATTGCCATGGTCTCATCCTGTCTTTTCTTCTGGTCTTCCAGGTATAGATGCATGAGGTGGATCTTGAGCGGGACCAGGGTGCTTCCGGTGGGGCCAGGCTGATCCTCTAAATTTCAGCTTGTGGTTCCTAAAGAGAAAGTCAGACTAGGAAGCAATCTTGCATTGTGAAAGTCTGCTTCGGGCCTCTGTCGGGGGCACTGTCCGTGTGGAGAAAGAGCCAAAGTGGCCACCGTCATGACCACCGCAGTGCAGCCCAATGAACTGGTGTTTGAGTTTGCCAGTAACGGGATGGATGAAATCAACCAGGTATGTATCTTACAATTATTGATCAATTTTGAATTTCATTTGTGAAAAGGTTGGTAAAAAGTATTAATCAGGTTGGTGTGGTTTGATGGTTCTGATTGCTGTAAAAAGCTTCTGAATGTTTGCTCAGTCAGACAAGATTACACAATGACCACAAAAAGGATTTTTGGGTTGCATATGGGCCAAGGATCTTTTGTGTGTTACACGAGTCATGTTTAGCATTTTTCTGCCTTGGTGGCGTCTGTGGGTGCCACTGTGCATTCCTAGTTCTGTAGAAGCAGACTCTTCACTTGTCATGTGAGTGTCTGGCGAGCAGAACCTACACTATCACATAATAATGTTACATTAAGCCCAGATAGTGATTTTTTTAAATTTTATTATTTTACACACGAATGGTCACAAAAACCTGATACATTAGCCTTATATTTTGTCTCAAAACACACGATATGGATATATTGTTACAGAAAAAAATCTTTATTTGACAAACAAGTTCATGTTATTCTATTGAGTGCTATTTCTTAATTGCTTTTTGAGGTATCTGTGAATTAGAGTGTGCGAGAAAATCCAATGTCAAGTGGCATACATTTACGGCAATCAGTTTTTATTTTAGTTTGAGTATGTCTATCACACAGAGGCACAGACTCTGAGTCTGCACTTTTGAGGTGACCTGGAGGAGACCCGTGTTTGCACTGACATGCTGCTTGTTGGTATATGTGAGACTTGTCCTGGCAGGGCAGGCAAAACAGCGTAGCCACTGGGAGGCTGTCAGAGCTTCTCGAGAAAAAGGCGGCGACATGGAAAGTCTGACAAACCTGCAGTGGGGCTAGGGTGCGTGGGAGGGACAGCAGTGAGTCGGCAGGGTATCGCATGAATATGTTTGCGGCACAAAGGTTACTTGTGCGTGTAGTATGCATCCTTCCATGAACCTGCGTACGTCGACGGTTGTCTGGTTGTCGCCACGCCCACGACTCGATCCAGTGGAGCAGGCTCCTGGGCGCTGCGGTGTGCTGTTGACTGCATCATGTGCGTGGATCCAGAATGACGGGTTGTCACTGGATCCCCAATGAGCATTTGTTCAGGCCCAACCTGACTGACCGGTTCCGAGTGGATGGTGCGATTCTTTCCAGAGATCTCGCATTGTTCCCCTGTCTTTGTTCCTGGCTGCACCCACCCTGCTGAACAAACTTCATCCACCCCCTCAGCCCCCGTAATAACAGTCCTTCTACTTACTGTGCTGTATTTACCTTGACTATGATGAATGCATGGGGGAAATTGCATCTCTCAACAATTAGCGCTGTTGGTGGTCAATGGTCAAAAGTCAGTCATTTATAATGGCACGAGCATACAGTATAGTATGGTTGAAGATGTGCCATACTACGTCTGCTATTATTATTATTATTATTATTATTGCTACAATTTTCCAATAATATTTTGCATTAGTTTTTAATTTTGATGCAAGGAGGTTTCATGTAAAGCAATATCCAACACTTGAAAACAAATAAAGACAAATTATATACAGTCCACGGGCCTGTATCACACAGAGAGAGCTGTTTCTAATATTTTAACCCCTCCTACTGTAGATTCATAAGGTTCCCAAAATAGGCAGCTGTCAATGTACGCTAGGGATTTGACTTCATGCAGAATATTAATGATCAAATGTCCCAATGGGCATTATCATTGTGTAGGTGAAATATTGAACACAGCGCTTGTATTGTATCTCATGAGATGGTGCCAACAGTGGTTTTGTATGTAAGGTTTTCTCATACTAAAATGGGGAAATGCATACGAGGAGAATGTAGTAATGGCATATCTACAAACAGGAAATAACCGTTCAACTTTAGACATGACAGTATGAGCTATTCATGGTGTATTAGTGTGCTTCATAATTGCTGGAAATTGACCAGTTTCACCCATTTGATCCAAAAATGATTTGATTACAGTACTATAAATCATGTATTTATTTTTTATCTATTCCAATGCCATTATGTTTAGTGAAAGGCTGAACAACTAAAAGCTCTTTCACTTGCACCACAGATCATTATTATTTCAGCACTTTTTCTGACATTTTTGTTTGGTGATGTGCCATAAGATTTTTTTCAATGTAAAATATGCGCCTTAGTTCAATAAATGTTGGGAAACAATGAGCTAGTGTACCATCGCAATATCTGCAGAGACAACAAGGCTATGTCAACAAAGTGTGCTGCTACATTAGTCGGGTGTAAGTAGGAGTTGCTGTTTGGGGGGGTTGAATCGACCAGTAGTCAAAATGTCTGCGCGCACACACTTAGACACACACTTGACTTTTTCAAGGACACTGACAGACACGCTTGTTTTCTGCGCCCTGTTGCTACATCCGATAGTATCAGATGGGGATTAATGGGAAACATTGCTACTGATATTTTTTGTAGTCAAAGCTATCATTCTGCTGCGCACATGACACAATGTGTTTTTGTTGTCGCTCATCTTGCTGCAAAATTCACAAACGTGGCCTGTGTGTGAACTTGGAGCGTCAGCCGGCTAACAATGGCGACAAATAACGACTTGCTCTGTTAGCAGGCCTGGTTAAACTGTAGCCAAAATCGGCTAATCAGCCCAGCCCTCCCCCGTAAGGCCTGAACACCTGGTATGCCCCAGAGGTTCACACCAACAATGGCTACTTGTCTAACAGCACAGATAAGCCTTTATTCCTCTTCCTTCTCCTGCACCCTTGCCATCCTTTATCACTTTTAATGAAGTGCGGGGCTGTTAGCATAATTTCCCAATTTACGTGCTGCATGTCTGCAACGATACGAGTAAATGTCTGCATTATGCACTCGTGTAGACAAATCATTATATCAGTATGAGAAGGAAATGTTTTACGATTTTTACATTTGATTGAAAGCCTTTAATACTCAGATGCTTGTTTGTGACGTTTAAAAAAAAAAGAAAATCAATAAAACATCCTGAATTGTTTCATTGAATGACCAGTGATGATGATGATGATGACCTGAGTTGAGGGAGTTTTTCAACTGTGGCGCCACAGACAGGGTAATCTTGGTGTGGACTATGCTGCTATCTAGTGGAGTTGTGATGTAACTGCATTGCCTAAAAACACCCACAACTAGCCAACATCAATCTATTTATTCATTTTTGTTCTATTTGTTTTTATTTTCACTTTTATTTAGTGTAAACTGTGGAGGTTTAGGTCCTTTACACAAAACACCTTGTGGTAAAAACGAAAACCCCCACACTCGTCGGCCAATTCATTGGGTACATAAAACTAAAAAATAAGAACTGTATGAAGAAATATCTTTCAATATTAAAAGTGTTGTCACTCATTTATTTCAAGCATTATTTTGTTTCAGAATCGAGATGTACTTCTCTAAAATAATTTGTTCTTAAATATGTTTATTCACAAAGTAGCAGTATAAGGTAACCAAAACATTAGAAACACTTTGCTTGTATGATACAGTATGACATTGATCACAGGATATGTAATAATTCTCTGTGTGTTTAAAAAACAAATCTGCATTACTATCTGTTTAATGGTAGGATTTGATGTTTTGGCAGGTGAGTAAATATGGAACCAACATTAGCGTTTCAATAAATTCAACCATGATATTTTAAGTGGAGTGCAAATAATAGCATTTTACATTGAGGCAATCAACACGAAAACGTAAACGTAAAAGATTCCCCCAGGAAGGTTTTCCAAAGCACATTTTGTGTAAAATTCCCAATTATAGCATCCACAGTGAGTGGTTTTATTTGATTTCCCAGCCAAGTAGTCATTCTGTGGGTGAAGTAGGCTCACTTTTGCTGCCAGTCTTGTTCTTCGGTTGGCTCCCCGCGGACTACTGCAGTGCCTTCGAAATGAGCTTTTCTGCTCCGTTGCTACACATTAGCCCAAATTGCACATAGTGCTAGCCTGCTTTTATACGGTTGTAAAAATAACAGCCAGCAAATCAGGCTGTGATATTAATCTACCAGGGTATTTTATGTACCCTTTACGATGTACACTGGATGGAGCCAACGCTCTGCCTCCTAGTCATGTGTGTGGGTGTGTTTGTGTGCATCTGTCACAGCTGGATGACCCGTCTGTGTTCCCCGCCGTGATCGTGGAGCAGGTGCCCGCCACAGATCTGCTGCAGGTGTACTCGGGCCTCGAGTCAGACGAAGTGACCAACGGCATCATGATGGACAACGCCATGCACGTGGCCGAGGTGCCCTCCATCCTGGTGGGAGGCGTGGACCTCTCAGGTTGGAATACTTGACATCTAGAGAGCTAGAAGAGTCCATCCGTCTATTTTCTAGAAATAAAGTTAAGGTACTTAGTATAGTAGGGGCGCATGTACCAAATCGTTTCTTGATTTGATACATTTCTCAAAATGGGTGTAATAACATTCAAGAACGGTTTGATTTTGAAGTGGAATGACACGATTCGGTGTGATTCATACGAATGAACCTGCGACTGTGGCGTTTCCTTCAAAGACAACGATTTGATACGTATCTCCATATGCCGGCATTTTAAAGTGGAATGATTCAGTTTGGTTTCCACGCACTTGCGGCTTTTAAATCCAAACCGATTTTGATAATATTGTGAATGTGCATTTGAGTCAAATATAGTGATGAGATTTTTGCCCGAGTCACTTAGAGTAATGGTACTTTTACACAGCGGTGTCCTTGAACAAGTGCCCGTGTCGAGCTGGGCCAATAATCAACAAGAAAGTGCTGAGCCTGTATGTTTTCGAGCCAATTTGAAATCTTATGATCGACCACTTCAAAGGCAGCTCTGAAGTTGAGTTATGATTGACGTGTCGAAATCCATAGCAAGTTCAAGTTCATGAGATATCTTTGAATGGAGACAGAAACAAATGGATTGCGAGAGGCCATGTGAATATTTGGCTGTTGTGCTCTAATTTCTTCAAGAACATTCAAGATGAAAGATCCCTTTGCCCTTGCTGATGTCACAACCACAAATCATCTGGCCTGCCCCTAACAGCCAACATTCGAGTAACTCATGGGAGGAATACTTTGGCAATATTTCAAGGTGTCCAGTTTTTGAGGGAAGTGCTTGACAATTTCACCTCTCCATCACCCTGCTTTGATGATAGTCACAAGTATACGTGCATGACAGCAGTCACATCTGACATGGAGTGGCCCCAATGGTAACACTCGAAAGTCATTTTGGCTGTTAGGGGGCGGGCCTGATGCTTGACAATTGTGACATCAGCAAAGGCAAAAGATCAGGGACCTTTCATCTTGAATGTTGCTTAAAGTTAGTGAGTGGCATGCATGTGCGTGAGTTCTAGATGATAGCATTTCTTGTATGAGTGTCCGTAGTGCCACGATAAATGAAGCAACCAAATTGCATCGGTGACTATGTCACCCTTAACCACAATCAAGAGCATAGCAGCATTGAGTGGTGTGCGGCACCCGTCACTTGGCAAGACGCTTTTGATGTGACTCCTCTTTCGTGGAACACTATGTTCGGTAACGTAATTTTTTTTATGGTTCATGTACGGGGAAGTTGATGCTGTCATCTTTCTGTCTTTCTGACTGTCCATGCTGATTTTTTACTTTTCAAATTTAGCTGGAGCAAACGCCTCTGTTGAGAGGAGACTTTGAATCTCTTTTCTTTCATCAATAACCGCTTCAAATAACAAGTCATATGGAGGGATAGTGATTTGTGTTTCTATTATTGCCAATGTTCTTTGTGATATTTTAGGTTGTATTGTTATTTTATGTTTTTGTAAAACGCTTTTGCAGCGAAAGCCGTTGTGAGAGCGCTATGTAAGCAAGGATGTAAAATTAATTGAATTTGAAAAGCAAAAATATAAACAACATAAATGCTAACTATAATGAAAACAAATCCAAAACTATTATAACCGTGGCTGGCGCTCATTGCAAGTGGATTTGTGTGAGAGGCGGGGTGCAATCTGGACCAGCTGTCGCTTCTTGACAACATTGAAGGAGCTAATGTGTCTGGCCTTTCTTTTCTTTCTTTTTTAGAAACTGTCTCGGGTACAGAAGACAGTATGGAGACAAATGAGGCGGCTGCGGCTCTGCTCAACATGGAGTCACCAAACAACATATTGGACGAAAAGCGCATGTGTAAGACGTCTGTTGCAAATTTGGCTGTTTCTAGAATATTAATCTGACTTTTTCACAAGGGTATGTTGTTATTTTCATCAGAACATTCATTTTTTAGAGCGTTTATTTGGGTCGTGGGTGAGCTGGAGCCTATCGTAGCTGACCGAGCAAGAGGGTCACGTGCCATTCACAGAGCAGATATAGACTAACAATCCATGCCACTCATATTCCCATTTATGGACAATTGACACTCAGACAATTTAGCAGGAAACCAGAATGCTTGGAAACAAAAAACATAAAAATGGGATATACATGCAAGCTTCAAAGAGCTTCAAACCACAAGCCTCTCGACCTAACAAGTACTCATCCTACCGTGCTGGCTGTTAACACAATCAAAAGCCAATATAGAGTGGAGCCTCTAAGCTTGAATGCCTTAATTTAAATTTTGAAAATAAATTTACTTTGAAAATGTATTCAAGCAGAATTAAGCCACGTTTTCAACAATTTTGTGGCTTCTCTGTTTTTTTATTTTTGGCCTTTTCCGCTGCGGTGTAGTTCACAACTACGGTACTCTGCTCGAGGGGGACCTGACGTACGCGCCCTTAAGGCCCGACCACATGGAGAACGCCGCCCTTGACATGTCGCCGGATGATGACACCTCATCCATGGACGAGATCCCCCAAAAATGTCCTTTGAAGCCACAGAGAAAAAACAAAGGTGAGCTTGTTGGCATGTTGTATGGTGCCTTTTTTTTTTTTTTAACACATTGCTCTCTTCAATTTGTCTCAGTGAGAAAGCCCCGGGCAGTGCGCTCATGCTCCCCCATCTCCACCCCAAACCTGCCACTGAGGAAGAAGAGCAAAGAGGGCAAAGGTAAGCCTCAATAACAAGTGTGCCTCCCTTATAACGAGCCAATCAAAGCCAAGGTCTCTCCCCCTCTGGTGGAGCGCACTCTGTGTCACCCTGTGTGCAAACAGCCAGGGTGTGAATGATGGTTTTCGCAGGGCCTGCAGGGACGCACTTGCAGGCACATTGATGTTCCACTGTCAGAGACTGCTGTGAACCAACCGCACAGGGTGACACGTTTTAATCTCGCCCATATACATCACCCTGTCACATCGGCTGGGATTTAGGTGACAACTGGGAGCGTTACTGTTTTTAACCACCTCTTGTTAAAACATATTGCACATTAGACTAATCGACTTCCTGCCTTTTTGTTCTCGGGTCCATCCCAAGACACACGCATGCACTCAATACAAGGTCGAACAAGATCCTCTCCAGGATGATGTCATTCCCTAATTTGTTGAGATTTACTAGGAAATAATGGGCATTTTATGATAAAATCTGCATTTACTCTAGTACAGGCATTTTGAATTTAATTCTTACATTTGAAAGTAATTAAATGTAAATATAAACATGTATTAACTCGTGTTAATGTTAATAATAGCCTCATCAAAACAGTAACCTTAACCTTGTCACGGAGAACAAGTAATTTACTTGTCATTCAAGTGTAAAGAAATTAAAGGCACAAAAGGCCATTTTTTACTAACAAGCTCAGTTTGTATTTTTTTTTATCAGGAAAATGAATTTATCGGTTTCTCATTTAATCCTGCGTTCAAAACAAATTCCCCACTTATCGATCAGACTTCGATACTATCCCAGTTAAGTATAGGCAAAAAAAAAATAAAAAAAAATAAAAATAACATTTAAATGCTTTCACCTTAGTTGAATACAAATTTCCTGGTTTGAGGTGGGACATGTCTGACTTCAAAGCTGTCATAGAATCAACCTTAATGCTTTAATGACTAGTAGTTGCTTACTTCACATAGGTTCCTTTGTATATCCTTTTTCTTTCGTTCCCTTAATGCTTTTGAAGACCAGTGACAATACAATGCTCTCAAGTGAAACATTGTAACACATTACAATGTGAACTGTATAATAGAAGTGCACTCCATGGATGTCATGTGTGTTTGAATATATGTAGAATAAAAAAACTGCGGATGCAAATTTGTTTCCCCATTCTCATTTGCAGGCAACACCATCTACCTGTGGGAATTTCTCCTGGCTTTACTGCAGGACAAGAACACATGTCCCAAATATATCAAATGGACACAGCGGGAGAAAGGCATCTTCAAATTGGTTGACTCCAAGGCAGTCTCCAAGCTTTGGGGCAAGCATAAGAACAAGCCCGACATGAACTACGAAACCATGGGACGAGCACTCAGGTACAAAAGGAAAGGGCTTGTCGTTGTTGGAGAAATGTATTTGCGCAGAACATTTGACACCACTGACAGTGGAAATGTGGTAGAAAGTGGCAGAAAAAAGCATTGAGAAAGCATTAAGGCAGATTGATAAGTATATTACATCTTGCCTATTAATCACCATTCAGGTTTTTTTTATTTTAATGAGAACTGATTCAAGATGCTAGCAAACCTTGCTGAGTTAATTAGGGTTCGACTCATGTGCGATTTCTAATAAGAAAAGCTAATACGCTAACAATTCACAAGTTCGCTTACAAGCACACAACCTGTGTGAAAAAAGCATATGACATCTTGAAATATAAATCTTCAGGTAATATTTCTATGATTTCCAATCAAATGTTACACTCATTAACTGCAGGTACTACTACCAGCGAGGCATATTGGCTAAGGTGGAAGGTCAGCGTCTGGTCTACCAGTTCAAGGAGATGCCAGCTGACCTGGTGGTGATCGAGGACGACGACGCAGGGTCTGATGGTCACGAATACAGCGCCCAGAGGTCCGCCAATGGGAGGTCTGTGGCACGGGGGGGCTCCAGAGGGAGGGCTCACCAGCAGGTCAAGCAGATGAAGAAAGAGCCCGTCGAGCAATGTCTGCAGCAGGAAGCGCAGGGAGGACAAGCTGAACAACTCCTACATATACTGCAAGCTAACCAGGGGGCGGACATGGCACAGGCTATGAGGTACACATGCACTCTTGGTAGACACAAGGCACTTATTGGTATTTTGATACTCTTATATTATCTGTACATTTTGGCCATCATTTCAAAAGTGTTTGGATACAAACACAAAACTCCAAAAGAACATCATATTGTAACTACTGTGAAGCCTGGGAGCTGTTTTTCTTCAGCTGGAACTCGGGCCTTAGACAAGGTGCACAGAACTATGAACAATTCAAAATGCGTAAAGCCTTCAGGCTTCTACTGGAAAGCAGAACAAAATATCAGATACCAGAACAACTGAACTTTATTTGGAGTAATCGTAGGATGGTGCTGACTTCTGTTGAAAAAGTGTGAACGTGATGCAATTCTGAGCATCGTCACATCTCAGTTGTAAGAGTTTTTTTTTTTTTTTACCCTTTTGGGAAAAAATGTCATTTGTTATACAGCTTACTGACCACATTATTGGTGAAGAAAAAATTGGCTTGGGTCAGTACAAAATTTGGCATTTGAACGATGGTGTGTAGACATATATTACTAATTGATTTTCCATCATTTCTTATGACTGTTCTCCATTCGAGTCCTCCTTTTGTTTTCTTTCCAGGGCCATGAATGCTACTGCTTCACTTCCGGTTGTCTTGACATCTTCGAGTTCTCTTCAGTCTCTGCCCCTCACCACTGTCCTCTCCAACGGGGACCCCACTCACTGCTCCCCCCCTCGTGTCCTCCTCCAGTCCATGCCCCCCACCAGCACCTCAGCCAGCGATGTGCTGACCATCCAGGCGGCCAACGGCCTGCAGGAGGGCCTCCCCCAGCAGCTGCTCGTCACCAACCTCGGCACGTCCGCCATCTCGTCGGCCTCCACCACGTGCCCGGGTACCATTTCCTCCGCCTCGAGCCTCCCCCGCCTGCTCACCATCAACACCACCTGCGGGCAGACCATGGTGGCGCAGCAACCCGGCACCGTCATCGCCACCGTGCTGAAATCGGGCGATTTGTGCGGGCTGCAAGTGAAAGAGGAGATGCTGGACTCCAGCTATTTCCAGTCCATGGTCAACGGCGATCCTTCCTTGGCCAGCACCTTTGCCAAGGAGAACATGGACACCAGCGAGGCGGAGCTGCAGTACCGAACTGTGATCATCGACACCAGCCACGCTCATGGCCAGGAGCTTGCCGGCGAGACGGGGTTCAGTGGACTCTCTTGCCAGAGCAGCAGCCCTTGCGAAGGCCTCACCCCCGTGGAGGAGCTGGAGGTGCGAGGGGAGATGTCTCTGCAGTCCCAACAGGCCATCAAAGGCCTGCAGGAGCTGCCCCTCTCCATGCAGGTGCCCGCAAACTTTATCCAGATAAAGACAGAGCCTGCGGAGGCCTGACTGGCTTCTGTTTCTTCTTCTCAAGCTCAACTAAAAAGCAGCCCTAATACCATTTGGAACATGATGGTGGTTGTTTTTGTTTTCTTCCACATTGCTGCAATCTGATCCAGGATCAGCTGTTGCACCTCCAGGCTGCTCAGTTCTGCCTCGAGATCGAATCGTTTACGCACTTTTCTGTGATCATGTGCCTAAAGAAATGTATCAAGGGAGTGTCTCATTTTTTAAAGATGTCACATTTCAGTTTTTGGACATGCGAAGATATTCACGCACCAACCTCCTTGCTTAAGGAGAACAGCCATTGGATGATGACACAGGGAAGCTTCTCTGCCAATTGTGCCAGTTATTCTGTTATTGTCTTAAATGTCAGTGGACATGCAAATGGTGAAAAAAAAAAAGAGGCTTGGCTCAGTACAAACCAAAACATTGGGAACTGAAAACGAAACGGAGCAAGGAAATTGGACTTTCTGGCTGAGGGAACGCCAGCAACCACTGAGCATCATTGCAGACCCTCAAATGCAAAGAGGACCCTGATGACTGCTTTTGGGACATAGTACTACTTTATTTTCTTAGAAGCAAAAGGCAAAGTCCTCTCTAGTAGACTACTTCATGCTTCCAAACTGGAAAGGGCATTTGGAAGAAAATAAGTCTTGGCCCGGATTGGAGGCAAAGACAAAATTCTCGATAAAACTTTTTTTTTATATCAGCTGGTGATTTTGAGGCTGAAATCCTGTTGATATGAGACAGAATATGCATGGATCTCTCTCTGTATAGACAAATGATAATACACTTGAGATTCACTATTATGGCCACGGCAAATTTTATTTATTTTGTGAATTTCTAAATTCTGTATAAAAAAGGCACATTTGTACTCTATTTACATGAGGGAAAATACAAAGAATATATACATGTTTAGTACGAGGAAGACCAAACTTTTTTTTTTCCATAAATATATAAACAGCTTTTCTCTTACCCTTGTTTCCGTTCCCCTTACATGTTGTTGTTATTATCCTGCTGTGTGTGCGCGCTTCTGTTTAGCAAGGATATTGTAGTTGTCTTGCATTAAAAGCATTCAAGAGTCAGTATCAAAAGAAGCAATCAGTATGGGGATATAAAAGTCATATATCATCTCTCTTTTGAACCAGTGCTATTTTGTTCATTTTCACACGTCCTCTCGGCTCCTGCTAACATGTGAATCCAGTGTGTGCATTCTCCATGCCGACAACACCCGAGGCCAGATTTATGATTGGACCCCATCAGCCATAGTGCCGTGTCTAAACAGGCCAAACTTTCTCTACAATGGGTGGAGGCACAGAGGGGTCATGCAGATACACTGACCTTGATTCACAGAGCAGAAGTTATATAAACTCCTAGTCTTAGTTTGTTTGGTTCTGTAAGGACAAGCTGAATGTATACATACTGTTCAAATATATGCAAGATAATGACAATCAATAATTACACTGGAGACATTTTCTTATCCAAATCTTGTTTATGCTGCTGCTTTATTTGCTCCATATACTTAGCCTTTATGTAGACCAACCTTGCCTTAAAGCACTGTTGTTTCTTGACCGTTAACTGTCAGTGGCCTTCTTAATGCCGAGTATACTTATAAAGCTTCTTCCTTGTTTTGTGACACAACAGATGTCCAGAATTCACACAGCAGCCCAAAAAAAGGAAAAAAAAAAACATGCAGAACCATTAAACTTGGAGACAAAATCAGTTTGCGAGGGCTCACAGTGTCAAGTCATTTTCCTCTGGTGTTTCATTCCGAGAAGGAGGACCACTAAGGACACAGTTTCATTGCAAACCAGTATTGCAAGGTTGGTTTTGTACAGTAAAAATGGTTATTGTTAGCAAAGACACTCTGCCCCTCATGATGGGAAAAATTCAACATTTCAGAAAGCATGTTTGAATGAGAAAAGCTCTGTGGTGCAAAGGATATGGGGGCCCTTTCGCTCACACTGAGTGTTTTTTTTTTAAGATCTATGGCTGCGGGTGGATGAATATATTAGCATGTTAGCAATTGACACACTCACAGCTGCAGACATCCAAGTCTGTCCCCACCACCACCACCACACCGCAGCAGAATGACTTGGATGGATTTTCCAAGAGCATGTGCGTGTCTTTCTGCTGCATGGATTGTGGCTGTGCGTGGGTGCTGGCTGAGGAAGCTGTCTGCAGTTGGGGCTTGCCTACTTGCATCCTCACCCTTGTGCTGCACTGTTCCTGTTGGAAAACAAGAGGGGGGAAAATCAACCCCTTCGTCAACAAACAAGCCTCCATTTAATCACAACTGCCAGACAGTGAACTCGTTATGGCAGACTTAAATGATAAAAGGCAACTAACACTATTCTGTTGCTTAATGAGTCAGAAAGTCAAAAGATGGCACGAGCCTCTATGGGGGGGCTGGGGGGGGGCTATTTCGGTGTTGCCTACGGCCACTGACACAGCTGTAGTGTTTACTGCTGTGCACCTCCCTGTGGGAGAGCTTGAAGGATGATGGCTGACACAATGGCGCCTCCAGCGCGTGGCGAGAAGCGGTGCAGGGACTAGATGCTCTAAATGCAACATGGCAGAATGTGCCATTTGTGCACCAAACATCCTGCAACAAAGGCAATGGTGGGAGGAAATAAAATAACTATGGACTTTGGCATTATAGTACGCTATTCAGCTAAGAATATTGTGTCGGTCTAGCTAAAACCAAACCAAACAAAAACAAAACACCCTACTAACTTTACAATGATACATTTGTAAAGCATATTTTTTGCATCACCTAATTTTGGAAAATATATCTAAAAACTCCAATGATTTTTATTTAAATAAAGACAATAGCAAAACTCTGAACACAAAGTCAGAAATAGTTTGAAATACTTAAGTGACTATGGTTTCAAACTGAAAGCATATGAAAAGCATGCAATAAAAACTTGTAATTATTGTTTTCTTTTAATCCACACCTGAAACACGAAGAAAAGAGATCCCATAATTTTTAGATAAATTAGTGCAATATATTTGGGGGTTTTGATTAAAAACAAAAAATTGTACATAGAAAAACATAAGACTTGAAACCAAACACAAACAGAAAATAATGGCAAACATTTGTGACCAATATATTTTTGCTGTCGAATGAAATGTGTTCAACAGTTTTTTGTTGTTCAACAGAAAAAACAAAGAAAAAGCAATTTTACAATAAAGTTGAATTTTTTTTCATTTTATGCTACATACCTTTATTTGCTGTAGGAAGGGAATTTCTTCACTGTGGCATCACTTGTCTTTTTTTGTGTTGTTCTCATCCCACTGAGCCAGAGGCGACAATTAAATGTCTAGTCTCAGTTTAAACTGCCTATAACCAGTTTATTTTATCTAAATGATACAATTTTATTCATTGAATAGTAAATATTAATTACAAACCAACTGTAGATTGTATGAATGATGACAAAATGTTGGATTACTTGGTTTCATTGATTAATGTACAGTGAGGTTTTCATTTATTGGATTTAGACGTCTAAATCGAGACCTCGTTTAACATTTCTTTGCACCATATCTGGACGATTGAACTAAATATATTAAATAATGTACATTTGTAATGGATGCCAGCGTACGTTGAATGTTAGTTAAAGGTCAGGCTAACCTGCCAGCGCTGAATTGTCAGGCTGTGATTTTAGCTCAGTGGTCTGCACTCTGCGCTCCCTGACCATATGGGTTCACGACCCGGGTGTGGCGGCCCTACAACGTTACCTTTACATACTGACTAAATTATAACTGTACAACTAGATCTGAGTATAATAATCTTTGCACAAATAGCAATTGGGAACAGTAGCCTAAATCTTGAGTAAAATGCATAGATGAAATGGTAATTGTTAGTGGATTTATAACGTCATAATACCTGCCCACTAGGGGGCAACAAAGTGCTTAACCCTTGTATTATGTTGAGAAAAAAATACATTTATGTATTATGTTGCGGGTCATTATGACCCGTATTGTGTTAATCCACTCAAAACAGTCATAAAATGAAGTTAAACCATTAAGAACTTTATTTTAGATTATACAAACATTCAGAAGAGATGAGAAGTAGAGATATACAATTCCAACACTATATTATTTTTCCTGACTGTTCCCAACATAGTCAGCTGTCTCTTCTGACGGTAGGATGTAAAAAAGTTGTCACGTGTAATGTATGACCTTGCAGCCCTTCAGTCATCTCCAAAACTGCTAAAAAGTCATGCTAAAAACTGCATTCTGACACTCGTGCACATTTCCGAGATTGTTTGTGTTAGGAAAGACAGTGGGCAAACCGCTCCTATTCATTTCCAAACGTAGCCAATGTTCTAAACCAAACAGCAGCTGGACTTGAAGTGTTTCCATCTGTGCTATGTGACGCACTTGCTCACCGTGTCACCAGTGTGAACAACTAGCGCGCACTGACACTCCGTTTTTGCTGCACTCTGAATTTCTGAATGGCAAATTTAAGCAACACACTGAGCTTCCAAATGTTCGGAGTGAGCCAGTGCAAACTCTGAGCATATTTCCGAACGCGCCGAATCTGACATAATGCTAGCTTTTCCAACTAGTAGTGCACCCCTAAGTACAATTCGATGGTATTTTTACTTTCAAGTGCATTATATTTATATTCAGTGGAACTGATTTGTCTTTACAATTTTATTCAGCTGTGTGCAACACATTTTAACTGACTCATAAAAAGCGGGGTTTTTTGTGCTTTTCATATGATTAAGTGCACCAATGTTGAACTAATGGTAAACTGTGAAAAATGTTACAGTGGCCTACAGTAATATGTTTTAGAAGTAAAACTTCTGTCTCATTTTCGATGTTCATGTATAAGCCTTCTGCAGCTGTATTTTATTGTTGGCCATGATGGTGGCATTTGGAAGGCATTTTTGTTTTTTATGCTTTTTATGCAAGAGGTTTGACAACCACCGGTGTAGCAATACTTTTTTTCTGCCTCAGAACGATGCTGTAAATTGGGGGAACGCTATTACATGGTATTCCCCTCTTTCGACTCTAGATGGCGATGTGCTGTCACAGGAAAAAAAGTGTTTCCCTGCAGGTCATTCAAGCGAAAACAAAGCCCCAACTCATGCCTTGCTCCCCATTCTCCCAGCCTGGCAACACTGCCATCTCAAGGCCGCACGTGAAGATTATTTGAAATGAAAATAAGGTGGTGGGGGGGAGTACGCTTTCTCAATATGTAACAAAAGGAAATAAATTATTCAAGGGCTTCATTTGATAATAGGATGGGCCTGGGTGGCAGAGGAAGAGGGGCCAAGCTCCTTTGAACAGCACTCACCTGAGAATTGCTCGTCCAGTCCGCTTCTTCCACTCATTCAAACAGTAGCAAACATCCGCCTGAATGCTTACAATGGATGCTTACAAGATGCAGGAGAAGAAGTGTTTGAAATGAGATCAAAACAAAGCAGAGTTCAACCGTAGCAATATTATTGATTAGCTTTATATTGCTGTAGGGGCAATAAATAAATATTTAAATAAATAAATAATATTGTATTGGGTTATCTGTTACTTTAAAATACATGCAATCAAGTCTGCCATGGGGCTTGTGCTGTAGGATAACACAAGGTTAATATTTGACTTGATCTTTGATTTAGAAGGCTTTGCTGAATTATCTTGGGTCTTTAGAAAATGGATAGATGAACGGAAATTTGCATTGACTTATGACATTTCAACATTTCAAAACACGAGTTGCCTTTGAGGGCCACATAAAATGATGTGGCAGGACGGATCCGGCCCCCAGGCCTTGAGTTTGACGCCTGTGATATACAGAATGGCCTGATGTCTGTCAGTGAGTGTCAAACTGCATTGTACTGAGGCATTTCCTGATAGCACATTTCTATTTCATCATCATTTCAACATCACTACAGATTAAAAAACAAGATTTTACCGGGAAGTATGGGTGGATCTAAGGCCATCAAAATTATTAAGACAAAGGCAGAGCCATTCAGGACTGCAAAGTTGAGCAAGATGCGACAAAGCGTCTCAGGATCAGCTGATCTCTTTCACCTCCAAGCTTCAGTGATGTGCAGTGAAGTTAATGACTGCCGAGGCACTGACTCTTTTTGAGTCAGATGTTAAAACAGGAACCAAAAATAGATGATTATACTGATGAAATTTATTCTTGCAATTTGTTTTCAAAGCTTTTGTGTTTCAATCAATTTCACACTGTGATGTGATAGCAAGAAAAACAAAATGATATTTAACATAGATCAAGTGTCGCTGTTTGATATCTCTCCTTCTTTTGGGAAAGGGAAAAAAAGCATTTAGTCTTTAAGTTATTATTAATGTTATGAAAATCCCAATATACAAAGTGTACTGTGTCAAAGACAGTAAAGAACTGGACGGATTATAATGAATGTAACAAAAACCAAAGACATGATAGCTGCTTTTAGGAACTTGACCTCTATTTCCCCAACTAGTTTTATTAAAGGTGCTAATATTGAGATGGTGGAGGAATACAAATTAGGCCTTGGCGTGGTCCTCGACAATAAACTTTGCTTTGAACCTCCAAAAAGGTTTATCAACAATTGCACAAGGAAAATAAGAACCTTTACTGAATCCATTTGATCCTCCTGTACTGTTGCATGTTTTGGAAATCTGAACTTGTTTGAAACAAATCGCCTCTGTAGCCTTCCGCTGGAAAAATATCGGCGTGTCGGATTTATGTAAGCCCGGCTCATGTCTACCAGTAATAAACAGGTCCTTAGGAAGGCAGATGTTATTTTGTGTAGTCCTAATCATCCACTCCGGTACGAGTTTGAGCTTTTGCCCTCAGGCCGTCGGTTTTAGGGCTCCTAGGAGGAGGACAATAATGCTTTTGCTTTCATTTATTCCAAGTGCAATTTATTTACTTAATGGCAATGAGCTCTTATGTGGCTCATGTTCTTAACTACTATTGCCAATTGGCACATCTGCGTGATGCGATGTTGCACTTTTTTGTTGTATCAATTGAAAATAATTGTCTTTTCATTGTAATAGCGCTGGACTGAACATAAAATGTTTTCCTTTTCTTATGTTATTTTCTATTTTCGGACACACCATTCCGTCCCAGAGTTATTCCCTCCCCCCAAATACTGTATTTTTACTTCTCCTAAATAACCTCTCTGTATATATGAGGTACTAAAAACATAAGCCCGGGACCGTACGCGTTGGATCAGATTTATTTCTATAAACAACTGATGTTGTTTCTTCTGTCCACGTGGATTACTTTGGGGCGCATATGTTCACACACCAGACGGACGGCGGTCGCATTTAATATGAAATGTGAACGCTTAGGACTGCACCACAAAAAATTGGATTCCATCCAAAAATGCAAGTCTTAATTAAGTCTCAATTGCCTGAGTCGAAATTCTTCTGTATCTGGTCACCGTACCCTTAAAACTGCTGGGTTAAAAATTGGACAGACAGCCCCAAATAAAACAGAGTCAGCAAAATATGTACAGTCGTAGTCAAATAATCAAGCAATGACACATTTTGCTTTGTTCAAGATCTTTTTCTCATGTCACTGTTTAGGTGTCGTAAGACTTGCACAAATGACACAACTGGGGTCTTTTAAATTTCAATCATCGCTCCTCCTATTCTTATAAAACTGCTGCTATGGTAACATTGCCCCAATGTTCAGTTCCTGTCTTTGTTTTTTTTTTTTGCTCAGCTTTTTGTGACTTTTTTACAATTCAGTACAAGATTGCAGTGTTTCTCATGAGAGCTTATTTTCGTGAGCATCAAAGGATCAAAGCTCTGTTTTGCTTTTGCCTTTTTTCCCCCAAACATGGACTGTCATCTTGGATAATAGCACACTCTGTGTATTGTATCAAACTTTGTGCTTTCCATTTCAATTTTCCTTTTATATTCTTTGTGTTAAAATCCGTGAATTCTATATTTTATAATTGGCAGTGGTTAACTTGTTTTCGTACTTGCCTGTCAATTAATAAAAACGTTAGTAAATAAGAGGTTTTCTGCTTTTACATTTGAATAAATTTATACATTTTAATAAACTTTTCACAAATAATTATTTTTGCATTTACACAACATTTTCCAGTCTCTTCAATGAGAGGGCTGTTGTTGTGATGTACACAGTTTGACCCTAGATCCAGTTATTTCCATTTCCTATGGTGAAAATAGTTTTGAATGACAATCAAATCGGATTGTGTTTGATTCAGTGGCTTTTATAGCGCCAATTTTGTAGCTAATATTGAACGTAGTGTCCCAACAGACGTGATGAGAGCTCAGTGAGCAGCCTTCAATATGTGTATCTACCAGCATTCAACATTCAAAGGGACTCTCAAGGCTTCCGTGACAATTGGCTCTCAACACAAAAGATTCCTGGGAGACTTTGTGAGACTCACAACGTAACAACCGGCAACGGCTTCTTGTGGAACCCCCCCTCACCCCCCCGCCACACACACACACACACACACACACACACACACACACACACACACACACACACACACACACACACACACACACACACACACACACACACACACACACACACACACACACACACACACACACACACACACCTTTTCCACCACATTGCGAGTGCAGCAGCATCTATACATGAAGGCTTAGTAAATAGTAATAATAATAATAATAATAATAATAATAATAATAATAATAATAATAATAATAATAATAATAATAATAATAATAAAGCCTGTGATGAGGTGGAGCAATGAACTGATTATGTGAACTTTCCCGAAGCGCCTCAGGGTTTTTTTCACTGGCAATACACTTGTCAGTACATTTGACGTATGCTTGCAATTATTGCATTTGTTAAATAGCACTACTATTCTTTTTACTCGACATATTCCTCCGGGCCATCGACATTATTGATTTAAAAATAACAATATGGTTGCTGCCGCCTGAGCTCGATCCATACATATTTGCATGAGCTAATATGTCATTTAGTGTTGGCTCGTGAGTGAACGATGGGTTCAAAATAACGAATCTTTTCAGTGAACAAGAGTGAACGAATCACTTCCTAAAGTGATTCGTTCTTTTTTCAGTTCATATGACTTCAACCAGTAAGTGTCAGTAATGCCCATTGAAGCTGGTGCCATCTGGCCGTAAAACAAAACGAAGAAGAAAATGAGGTCGCTTCCCGTTCACGAACGAGTCGTGAATTGCATTTCCCGGTCACCAACGAACGAATCTGTGAGTGACCGGATGAGTGAGTGATTCGCATTTCCAGTTCATCGCGAGAACGGATCAGTGAGGGAACCTCCTTCCTTCCTTCCTTCCTTCCTTCCTTCCTTCCTTCCTTCCTTCCTTCCTTCCTTCCTTCCTTCCTTCCTTCCTTCCTTCCTGTGCATCAACGGATCAGTCAGTGAACGTGTTGCCTCCCTCTTGGCGTGAACTATGTAAGCCAAAATGTCGATTTACAATTTCCCAAGGAAAGAAAGAACCACTCACTGAAACGACACTTCTTTAATGCGCGTTTTCTTCAAGCTAACGGCTAACTTTATTGCATGAAGGGATGCGCCGTTATGCAACAACAGGTGTAAGAGTATATTTAGGTATACTCTCACACCTGAGTTCGAACCAACTTTTCAACGAGCATGAGCTCGTGACGTTAACCAGTCGGCTATGTCGACCTGGCAACCTACGGTCGTATGCACTGTTTTGTACTAGTGATGTGCATTCCTGTTTTAAGTGAACTGAATCTTTAGAATCGGTTCACTCAAAATATTAGTTCAAAAGAATCGTTCACTGAATCGTTCGCTAAACTTTCTTATTTATTCATTCATTTTTTTTTACCTCGTGTAGTGTACCTATTGTAGTGTCCATGAGGTGTACCTAATCACAGGCCACTTCAATAGGGAAAAAACTTACCGTATTTGCCGGTGTACAGGTCGACTCGGTGTATAAGTCGACCCCCTAAAATTCGACGGAAATTTACGATTTTATGATATATCCTTTGTATAAGTCGAGCTCAATTGTTGCATTATATTAAACTTCAAAATTCAATATGCGAAATTTATTGACGAAATGTGTTCAAATTCCGGGAGGCCGTGCGCATGCGGCTGTTTATAAGCACCGCGGAGGAGATCGCGGCCGGCGAGCTCGCGCACGCCACCCGGCACCAACGGGAGGCCGGTGTTGTGCTCGATTTGGTTCCCCCGTGAGATTTTGTTCCCCCTGCCGCGGGAGCGCGCACGCCTTGTTTGGAAAGCGAAAAACCGATCCCGTACGGCGTCGTACGGCGTCAGCACTATGTTGTTTTCAATAAAAACATGAAGAATTCACGTTTGCGTCAGTCAATTTTAATTTTTATAAAGGATTATTCTCATTTGATGTCTTTAAATTCATCCGCGTTCTGCCATTGAAGCGGGGTGCATTCAAAGACCAGTCGTAAAGACGGAACACTCACTCACTTCACCAAAAAGCAACGATATAATTACGTGAGCTCTTTGCATAAACCTCGATGCAAAGAAACTCCTCCTTTTGGGTACCGTTACATGCTACAAGGAGTACCTGTTCAAATTTGCCACACTACCTGAGCAGACCCCCAGGAAGACAGAAAAAAAACAGCTGGAGTCTAGGACTCACCGTTCTCAAAATAAGGGGGGGGGGGGGGGACATATCCTCACGGGCCACCCGTGAGGATATGTTCCCCCCCTGTAACTTGGGCCAGGAATGAGGGAACCTGTTCAAATTTGCCACACTACCTGAGCAGACCCCCAGGAAGACAGAAAAAAAGCCAGTCGATGTCCAGGACTCACCGTTCTCAAAATGGGAGGGGGGCACAAATATTCACGCCTTGACATTTTTTATAGCGTTTCTGTTACAATTTTTATCCCACCACCTTTCACTTTGCTTGGGACAAAAGGAGCCTTCAGAACTGAAATTTCTTCTCAATTATTCATTCAAATCAATTCACTCAAATCATTGTCGTTATGAAAGATTTGATCACAAAACGTGTGTGGCTTTTTCTTCAATGAAAACGTTTGACATTGCTAGAGTGTCAGCTTTTAATTATATTGCGCTGTCATTTTAAAGCAAATTAATAAATGCAACAATATTAATTCGCTTTGAAAATACCTGAGTAATAAAATGGATGGATGAATGATGATTACAATTAAGAATAAAGTCTCCTTTGTAATATATACTCCTTGTAGCATGTAACGGTACCCAAAAGGAGGAGTTTCTTTGCATCGAGGTTTATGCAAAGAGCTCACGTAATTATATCGTTGCTTTTTGGTGAAGTGAGTGAGTGTTCCGTCTTTACGACTGGTCTTTGAATGCACCCCGCTTCAATGGCAGAACGCGGATGAATTTAAAGACATCAAATGAGAATAATCCTTTATAAAAATTAAAATTGACTGACGCAAACGTGAATTCTTCATGTTTTTATTGAAAACAACATAGTGCTGACGCCGTACGACGCCGTACGGGATCGGTTTTTCGCTTTCCAAACAAGGCGTGCGCGCTCCCGCGGCAGGGGGAACAAAATCTCACGGGGGAACCAAATCGAGCACAACACCTGTTATAGCTCCAAGCCGAGCGGATCGGCACTTTATAAGCACCGCGGAGGAGATCGCGGCGCCTCATTGGACTTCCAGCGGCCGGCGAGCTCGCGCACCCGCCCGGCACATCCGGGAGGCCGTGCGCACGAGCCAAGTGGCCAAAAATAGCCCCCGCCGAGCGGATCGGCTGTTTATAAGCACCGCGGAGGTGGTGGCGGCGCCTCATTCGACTTCCAGCGGCCGGCGAGCTCGCGCACCCGCCCGGCACATCCGGGAGGCCGTGCGCACGAGCCAAGTGGCCGAAAATAGCCCCCGCCGAGCGGATCGGCTGTTTATAAGCACCGCGGAGGTGGTCGCGGCGTCTCATTCGACTTCCAGCGGCCGGCGAGCTCGCGCACCCGCCCGGCACATCCGGGAGGCCGTGCGCACGAGCCAAGTGGCCGAAAATAGCCCCCGCCGAGCGGATCGGCTGTTTATAAGCACCGCGGAGGTGGTGGCGGCGCCTCATTCGACTTCCAGCGGGCCGCGCACTCGCGCACGCCGCCCGGTTCAAATTTTCTAAGTGCAACGCACAATGAGATGCATGAGAAACGGCCTTGGTTACCATCACATTTGAAGCGATGAATACGAAGTTAAATTTTATGACTCGGTGTATAAGTCGAGGTCGATTTTTTTCGGTCGATTTTGGATCGAAAAAGGTCGACCAATACACCGGCAAATACGGTAAGTGAAAAGTGCCACACCCGCCCTGAAAAAAAAAAAAAAAAAAATCAGTACGTGTGTGTGTGTGTGTGGGGGGGGGGGGGGGGAGGTTCGTTGAACGATTCATTTGAACGAATCTTTTGAGTGAACTGATTCTAAAGATTTAGTTCACTTAAAAGAACTGGAATGCACATCACTAATATCGTTCCCTCTTTTTCATCCACAAGGAAATTGTATTTTATCAGCGACATTTCCACAAGCCACTGAGGTCAAGATGCAGCACATTATAGTGCATTGGTTTGCATTTGGAACATGCTTGACTGACATCTTGTTTTCTTTGTTTTTGCTTTTTTCAGTGAAGAATGATCTGGATTGCATTACTTTCAATCCCGCATTGACTCAGCGCACCCGAGGGAAGTCACGTCTCTTTGAGCGCGCTCGTATTGTTTTAGTAATGACAGAAGATGTGATGTTTAATATTCAATGACATTTTATTGAAAGAAATCAGGAATGGCAACCATAATAATGGTGAATTTTTTTTTCTTTGTTTAACTGTTTGAAATGATCAAATACACTTCGGAATTTGTAATGTCTCATAATCATAATTGCTTTATGAAATATTTAAAGGTGTTGTGCATTGAGAAGACACAACTGATAGTTGTGGAGTGTGTATCATTAATATATACTGCACTTTCTTAGTACAAGTACATGAAGTGGCCATATTGTAAAACCCTAACTGAAATCCTCAACCCAAGTTATTGACCCTACTTCAAAACACAAACTCTACGTTAATTTCCCGACTTCAAAATTTAACCCACTTAACCCTACTCTGAAAACTTAACTCTGAATTTAAAACCTCAATTTTCAAACCTAACCCTTCCTTAAAACGCTACTTTGAAATCCTAACCCTAGTTTAAAATTATGATTCGAAACCTTGACCCCATTTAAAAACCTACTTTGAAACCCTAATACTTGTTGGACCCCTAATTTGAAACCCTAACCCTACCTAAAAGCCCTACTTTGAGTTCTTACCTCTTGTTCAAAAAACACTCAAAAATGTAACTAGTTCAAAACACCATTTTGAAAATCTGACCCTAATTTAAAACCTTACATTGAACCCCTAACCGTGGTTTGAATCAATTTAAAATCTTTTGATGCCACACTTTAGAACCTTAACCCTTTTTGAAACCTAACTTTGAGATGCTACTTTTACGCTAGTTGTAAGACCTTATTTTGGGATCCAAATGCTACTCAAAATCATACTAAAGTTTCAAACCCTAATTTGAAATACATCAATCCATGCATCAAATAATTAGCACTTGGTCAGGTTGCGTAGCAATTTGCCTCAAAAAGTGACTTTATTGGAAACCTCAACATAAATTACTGTTATACTGTATGCAACTGTTCATACATTACAGCAATTTAAAACAAAAAAAGAACACGCGTTTTCCTCAAATATTTGACATAGTCCAAACATGGTAGCATGCATTATACCGGCCGACATAAAAACAAAAGCAAAGAAAATGATAAATGACGGCTGCCTTTTAAGAAAGCGTTTAAAATGCCCCAGGCCCCATTTAGTGTGACAAGTACGCCTCCGGCCAAAACTCAGCTCAGGAAATAATTAACAGCGGTCGGTCGACATTCATCTCACAAGTGGCGTAAAAGATGCATCAAAGCAACGATTCCAGGCGGACAACGCCCCCCTCAGATCCTCCCCAGCATGCGAGCAATCCACCAGTTGCACGGCATCACCACCTGGCAGACAACGTGGCCTCCCCGATAGTAGTATGGCCACGGGTTGAAGCCACCGAGGGGCACGTGGTAGCGGCGGCAGAAGCGGTGGCCGCGGTGACAGTACTGGCAGCAATAACCGCGCTCATCCAGGCGGTTGTCCAGCTCCAGACCCACGGCTCTCTGTTGAGTGATGGACATGGGTTTGAGTCTCTATCACCAATATCCAGAACTTTCTTTTTTATATACATACAGAAAGCGAGAGTAGTGAGAAGTAACAAAGTACAAGTATTTTGTCATTGTACTTTACTCATTCATTGCCAGCATGTTTACAGCATTTTGACATTTTAGTAGATTCTCTTTTACCCCAATAAAAAGGTTCCACCATTTTCTGTTCTTTAGTAATCAGCAGTAGCTGCAAGCAGCAGGCCAACAACAGCGTGTTGGTTCTGTCCTGTGACTGAAGATTTGGTTGGCTAAATCATGACTACTTGTGCTTTTGCTAGAGACATCAGCATGACCAGCTGACTCCTGTTGCCTTGCTAGTAACTGGTGACACCACTTTAATGGATTAAGCCATTTCCAGTCATTTCTATAAGGAAATTGCATTGAGATACAAATGATTTGAGATGTGGTGGTCATGAAATCAGTTAAATTCGTAAGTCCGGTTACCACGCATGGTCACAGTTTGTTTGTTGCATCACGCATGTGTCTGTCCCCTCACACATAATATGCCAGTGTTAACACTCGGTAACCTTACAGCAGGCTATTATGCTATTATGCTATATAAGGTTATGACAGCGGCTCCTCAAGGTGTGAATGCGCATCTGGTGAACTTAGGCCGGTCATATGTCAGGCAGAATATATGTAAAGATCAGTGCAAAGAATCGATAGCCACGACGACACAAGAATGTGACATGTAGCGGCGAGCTCGAGTCGGATTAAATATCAGGGTAATAAAGTGTGATGCGATACCCTTGACCTTTCCGTCAGGGTCAGCGATGGCAGTGCTGCACACCCACACAAAAAGCATCATCGCCGACTTGTCCATTGCAGAGATCTTCAATCAAATGCACCAACGTGCCTTTAAGCAGCATCATTACACTATTTCATTCATCTCTGACCTCATAACTCCGCAGCAGCGTCAGCCCTGCCTCCCCTTACCGCATCCAAATGAGCACCCTCCCCCTGACCTTGACTTTAAGTATGTATCACATTCCTAAAGCAATTAGCAAGCTAATGATGGCCTAACAAGGATTCTTTCATTTGCTCTCGCTGGCTGCCTCTAAATTTATTGAGGGGCCAATTGGAGCCCAAACGAAAGGTAAATTAGGTAGATTTAATGACCCCTGGCGTTCGCTGTTGTGCCGGCTGCTTCACGCCCTGGAAGACTCGCAGAGCCTGCGCCTTTGATCAAGAGCAACGCCTAATGGGCTTCGGAGAAGTGCCACTTAACTCGACCGCCCTCGGTCCACGTTGCGCCACATTTCAATCTCTCTTAGTAAATGGCTCCTCTGAGACAATCAGGCCGTGTCGCTCTGAGCCAGCTTCAATTTCGAAAAAATCTGCCAGTGATTCTTTGGGAAGAGTCGGCACGAGTCAAGCTGCAGCAACGCAACACATTCACTAGTGGGGAAGGAGAACACGCAGAGGTGGACACAAAAGTGAGTCTCATGCCGGTAAACTGTTGCTTGAGTCCTTGGATTGCCACAACAAGATCATACAAACACAAAAAAGATTCTTAACACGAATACTTAAACCCTAAATATCAGAACTGTGAAAAGAGAACATAAAAAAATTAAATTCAATGAGATATAAAAACTGTAGTATCTGTGTTTGATCTTTAGGAGGCATGGCCAAGTGAGTGACGTCAGGACCCAGTTTGTGTGTGAGCGCAATCACCTTTTTCATGAGGCTCTCATGCCGCTGGACCGTAAATTTCAAGTTTAACAACTTAACTGTCACACAACCACCAGTAGATGCCAGCACTACCTCGATTGTAAAAAAACAGAAAAAGGCAGAATCAAACTTTTTTTGTTGCTGATTGAACAAAAGAGTCTGTTGTTTCATTTGGTAGTTTTAGTGTAGAAAATTTTAACACAATATCCTGTGGGTTGAGAAAAAAAATCTATACTTTAGAAAGGTTTGTAAATATAAGTTTGCATAGAAATTACAAACGAACAATGTAATAAAAATACAAAAGATTTTTACAACATGAACTTAAAAATCTACCTTTTGCATGCGAACTTATCTATTAATTTTTTTAATGCAACATCAAAACACATTTTTTTTTAAACAAAGGGATTACTCTGTTGATATAGCTTAAACTGCATATCTCGCGATTAGCATGTCACCCTCGCAGCCAAGTAGACACTTTGACATATAGTACTCGACAGGCAGCCTGCCGTAGACATGTTTTTAAGTTTGTACTTTGTACTTTTTGACATTGGCTAATTTTGGTCCGTCACAATTAAAAGTCGATACACATTCGAGGTTAGCTGGTGGACATAATGTCAGTCAGATGTACACAAATGTGATTTTAGTAATTGATGGTATTTTCTCATGACCAATACTTGGAGACTCCTGATGTGAGTTCTGATAAATCGAGTAATACTACAAACTTGGGAGCCCTAAAGCACATAGAAATGCTGCGACGGATGATATCTTGTTTAAGCGCGTTTGATTTATCATCACGACACGCAGAGGCAGGTTTCTCATGATTTATTGTTTAAGTCAAGTTTGAGGGTCATCAACTGGCTGTCAACAATCCGTTATAGAAACAACAGCAAACCCGTCAATGGAGCAATGATTATCTTATCTGCTTCACACACAACGAATTGGGACATTGCTTGAGAAAACCAGAGAAAATGTTTTATTCAAATGATGGTGCACCGTAAAACAAATCAAACAAACAGCCAAAAGGCAGCATTGTACCTTAAAAGCAATTAATCAGAGCTAGCCTCTTAAAACGGGTGGCACATATTAATCACTGCGGCTTTGAGTCGCCTCCTCTAGTGGGAACGCTGCGCTGATAAGAATGGCTCACCTTGGGAAATCTGAGGCAGTCCTCCCAAATAAGCAGCGTTAATGAAGACTAAGAACCATTAGTGTCCTTTGCTACGCGTGATTTCAGCCCGCATGCAAGTATGCACAATCAAACACCTCCCAAAAATGTCAGCCATTCAATGAGGGAAAAGTCTTCCCTTCGGGCTTTTGAAAAGTTTTGTGCAGATACTCATTGCAAAATTGAATGAAAACACAGTGGCAGCAGATGATCAAAGTCCACTAAAAACTTTTAGTTATGTCAACTAATCAAAACATTTAGACTTAGTGAAGAAAAAGTGTAGCTGTAGGCCAGTATGAACAGCCGCATGAGATCGTGGGGATCATTGCTATTTATAGCACAAAGGTCAGAGCACTCTATGGGTCACTAATTTTCCCTGTGCTGGGAAAAAAATGAAATATAGATTTTGATTATAAATAGTAAACGGAGCACTTCATCATTAGTACTGTCTACAACACTGCAATCTTGACTTGGCTTTACCATGATTGTGGTTCTGAGTAGAGTCTGATGGCCCACAATTTAATCTGAGATGGTGTGAATTTGAAAGAAGAAGGAGGACTTGAAAAGAAACGCCAGGTCAACAATGAAGAAGAAGAGGAACGGATAGGAATAAATAGAACTTTGGAAATACTTTCCAGTGTATTAGATCACACCCCCAGGTGCCTGTACATAATTCCCTTGACTTTGGCTGATAACACAATGTTAAACATGCTTACCACAATGTGGCATCTGTAGAGCTGACGTTTAAGGCAATATTTCAAATGACTGCTCGATGCAGTGTGGAGCATTCCAGAGCAAAAGCTGGAAAATGTTTCAAAATTACTAAAAATGATGTAATGTCCACTGACAAGGAGAGACACATTTAGTTATATTTTTGTTACATTTTTGGTGTGAATTTGTTCTACACAGGCAAAACACAACTGACATCTACTCATTAGTGAATGTTGCAGGCCTTAATACACATTTGGACTATATAGGAGTTTCTAATATATTTTAAACATTTCTCATTATGTATTTGTGTCAGAAAATATTTCATATAATTACAAAATGAAATGTTCAACTCTCGACACCTCACACTTGCTGCAGGTGGGTTAATAAAGGGCTCTTGTCACTATATGATGAAATACGGTATTCCTTAACTTTTTCCCCCAACTAAATTCTTGAAAGCGCATATTATTCTCACAAACTAAAGTCTAGGAGTATTGAGAAGTGTTTCTGGGGCGGTCCTGATAAATGTGACCATTATCGGAAGTCTCATTTCTGCCCATGTGTCGCACTGCACCGAGGAGACAGCGCCTCTGCTTTAGTGGCCGTTCACGTGTAAGTGATAAATGTGGTGTGTCGCATGTGTGTAGTTAGTTCTGAGTGTGCGTTCCTTTATGTTGCTGCCTAAAATATTTTTCTCCCACCGTCACGGATAATTAATCCTGCGCCGCTGAGTGGTTTGGATGCAAAATATGCCGTCCGTCTTTCCCTCTTCATGTTGTACACTTTGATAATTAAAGCATTGGTATTAAATGTAACTTATTTGCACAGTCGCGAGTGACCTTGAACTCGCTCTTCATGTGGTGCGTTGCTCTGCCAAGTGAGAGAAGACACCAAGAGAGGCAAAATTTTCTGCCTTGGAACGGCTGGATGTTTCACTCAATTAATGGAGGGACATTAAGGGAGTCTTCAATGAACTGGCCTTACTTAAACAGATATATAGAGCAACTGCTGTGCCCTCTGGTGCACAGAGTCAGTTTTAACATCAATTAGTGAGCAATTTATATGCGGACAAAGTGGAGGCAGAGCCGCGGCTAATTGAAGTGACTTGACTGTAACTGGAGGCGGATTCCTCGGATGTCACGGCGCACTTACGTAGTCGTTCACGGGAGGGTTGTACTCCACCTCACGGGCGGAACGATGACCTTTCACCTCTGTGTCAGGCGCGTCCACATGCTCTACCTCCTCTTCCTCCAGCTCCAAATCTGAATGAAAAACATGACTAAAATGCCCGTGCAGTCGCACAACTGTTTTGAATCGGGCGTGTTAGAGGAGGGAAACTTTTAAAACAGGCAAGACAGTGGATCTCGAGGACCGGAGTTGCCTACGTCGCCTTAATACTGAACGACTGTTGCTTTAAAATCTGAAATGTGAAAGGGCTTTCGTCAAGTTAAAAGGAGAATGTCAATCAAATCAGTCAATACATACTTTGACTGCCATGTGTAGTCTACTCAATTCTGCACTGGATGGAGCCTATTTTCATAACTATCCGCACGGCTTTGGGCACTACGTACACACTCTCATATCCATGTGTAGTATAGTGGGTTAGAAGCCCACCCCCGTCTCCCACCGCCCTTTCCCGATTCCTCACCGCTCAGGGGAGAGGGATTGATCCAATGGATGGGCAGCTCCTGGCAGAATTCCCAGATCTTGGACTGGAAAAGGAACGCCGGGTCAGCGACGGGCTTCTCGGCAGGGACCCACACTCGGGAGTCCTCCATTTTGGTATCCGAGGCATCCACCTGCTCGCACACAGACCCACACACACTTAGTAAGCCAAACAGCAGCCTCATCATCCTCATTGTTTTAATCTATCATCTCTATGAGACAAGGGTGCCGACTTCCTGACTCCTGTTGCCTGACCCCCTCCTGATCCTCCTCCTTTTCCTCCATCAAGCCTGCAGCATGCTCTTTCTAAGACACATAATTGAAATTCACAGACAGTGATGATTTGACTTTCAAATGACTTTGCAAGTGATCTTCATTACTGCGCGTGTGGCGGCAGTATCGTTTAATGTGACAGACACAATAAAGCCTCGTATTCTCCTCCTCCTCCTCATCTTCTCCTCCCTGCTCTGCCACGATGCATCGCTTGCCTTCCAAGCACTATCAGTGAGCTTAATTTGTTGATACTGTAGTTCATGAGCTGTAAAGTAAACTATTATTGCTTAATGATCGCAACTACATGTCAGTGTTGTCTAATAGAGACATATGACAGGCAATGGGTGATGCTCTCTCTGCTAATACCGTACACATATTTATTTTCATGTATACGTAAATAAACACACAGACTTCCAAGTCTCTCTTTAATTAGCCAGCCAGAAGAACAGTTCACTTGACAAATGTTTCTACAAGGTGATTTTCCCTCAGTTTAAAACTTAATTGCACATTAGTTAAACTTGGAACCTGGGGCTATCGTTGGAGCAGGACTCATTAATATCGGACTGTGTGCCTTGTATCCCCCTTTGCCCCTGTCACTCCTTGTTAAAAATAGGCCAGCTTGAGACCTTCTGTTAGCAAAAAGCTCTGAATGTCACATATCTGGGAATTGACGGTATTTGTTTTCACAGCCAAGTAGGTGGTAGTGTTGATGGAATCTATACTAAGAGACAAAGTGGTTATATTTTGAAGGAAAAACAAAGTCATCATTTCAGTCAAAACGTTTCTTCTCACATTGTGTCCTGTCATGTGTCCCCTCATGCCCATGGACATTTTAAAGGGCTTTATTTCCCTTTAGATCCTGTGCAGCATGTAGAATATTGCTCCATGGAGGGTTAGAGCTGTCAAAATTAAATGATTAATCGACGAGTAATCAATTATCAAATTAATCGAGTATATTTTAATAAACAAGTCATTGTTCAGAGCCATTTGTACCTTGGAATGGTCCTAATCATCTAATGTCAGCTGCTCAACAGCAATTGTTCATTATGTTTTGTATTATTTCGTGAAAACCAACAGATTATCTTTTACGTTTAATCAAAACAAGACATTTGCAAATGTCTTCTTTTACTACAGAAAGTAACATTGTCTCTTGTGTGATATGGAATAATTGTTATTTATTTGTTTTTGATTACTAAACAATACAAACTAAGCAGTAAATGGGCAAAATGTTTTTTTCATAATTTTTTGTGTAAAATAAAATGTATCCAATTAATCGATGGAATAATTGATTCTAAGAATATTAAATAGTGACATCCCTAGTTAGGGTGGCACCTGATGTTGATAATTTCGCACAGCTCTGGGAGTTGTCACATCCAACTTTAGCCTTGGCCATTCAAAGCCATTACTTTTTCTATAAAGCGCTTTATTCCAGCAACAGTTGTGAAAGCACTATATAAGTAAAGACGTATTGTACAATATTGTATTGTCAATGAAAATAGTGCCCAAAGTCTTAAATGAATGTGTATCTTTTGTGGGATGCGGCAGGAAGTCTGGGTACTAGAAGAAACCTGCACAAGCATGGGGCGAACATGCAAGGCTGAAAGGAAGGTAGTGCTTTGATGCAGATGTGATAACTACTAGAAAATCGAGTAACTAGATCACTGTGCTTCCCCAGTGTTGTGACTGGGCTAAAAATGCGCAAGTACTGGATGTGTGTTGAGTTATGGGAGTAATTTGTTTGACTCACACACATGCTGGCAAGTGTACCCCTCCTTGCACAACTCTCCCTGGCATTAAGTCGGTCAGCTTTCAGAAATTAAAGTCAAAGATGAGGCGCCCTCGCTGCCCACTCTAATTGGACCTTTCAAACACTCAAGCTGAGTATAAAGTAAATGGAGGTCATGACACATGGCTCACAACATGACTTGGTTTTCACAGCTGAGAAATGACAGCAATAACTTGTAAGGAAGAGATGCGGGTTGGGCGGCACACGGGAGGAAGGTGTGCTACAAAGGTCAGCCTTTTAGCATGGGGCAGGGATTTCGAAATACCAGTTGACAGGAAGAAAGACAACATGATTACAATCTTTGGTCTATACCAGACATGGGCAAACCATGGCCCGCGGACCACATCCGGCCCACGGGGCCGTTTAATCCGGCCCACCAAACCTGAATAAATTGTATTATTAAACATTGTTTTTGGTCATTTTTCCTGCAATGACTGCGTTTCCCCCAGTAGATGGGGAAACCTATTAAAGGCCAAAACCTTTTATGCAAGGACCTTTACATGTCATTTATATTACTTCACACAAACACTACATCCATCTGCTCCTATTTTGCCCCCCCGGTCAAAATTTAGAACCCTATTCGGCCCGCAAGTCAAAGTTTGCCCACCCCTGGTCTATACACACCTCTTCAAGGCCCTTCCATTGACTATTGACTAATCAGGTGGTGTTAGGACACAAAGAACTGCTTTTTCTAATCAACTATCTTTGAAATAATCATTTGTGTTATGTATACTCCCCGTGTATGTATGACATTCCGCCTCCAGTGCTGTTGACTTAATTACACAGCGCTTGTACTGTAGTTAATGAATTTACCCTCGCCTTGTATCAGGAGCCAACTGGGAAAACACTGGCCATGACACACTGTTTAAAGTGTTACTATGTTTAACAGAGATCAACAAATGTTTTATCATGGCACCCAGGAGCTTTATTACACACACACACACACACACACACACACACACACACACACATCCTTGTTAACCTCCCTCTGCAGGACCCAAAGTACTTTACTGAGTAGTGGGGTCCACCCTTTCTAGTGGTCCAAGAACTATGAAAAAAATCAGGCAAGTCCCAAAAAAAATCTTGATATTAAAAATCACTTTCAATGAACACAATTCGAAACTTTTTTTTTCATGTCAGTTTTTCAGTCACATGAGGGGCCTGTTTCTAACATTCCGGCTTTGCGGGGTCCACATTTACACACATAAGATTTTTAGTCAGTTATGGGGCTCGCTTTTAATATTTCAACCTTAAGAGGTCCACCTATACACACATTATTTTTTTAGCCAGTTATAGAGCTTGCTGTTAAGATTTAAGACTTGTTAGGTCTGCCTTTATAAAGAGGATCTATCAAGTTCAACCCCAACCCTAATCTAACCCAAACATGCATTTGTGTGGACTTGATCATTTCAGAAAACCTACAAATTTTGTTAGTGTGAATACTTTCATCTGGCTAAATATACTAGATATACATTGAAATGTGCATTCTAAAATACATTCTAAAGTCTTTATTCAGATTCTGGTCCATTTTCCTTGGTCACAGTCTTAATATTCTTCAATTTGTTCAGTCATATTGGTACATTTTAAAATAATATTTAAATTCTGCATTTTAGCTAACTATAAAGTACACAGGATTTACAAGTAATAATTGTCTTGAGTCAAAATTTTAAATGGACACATTACAAATGTAGCCAATGAATAAAGGAACTTATTTAATCTAACATTTATGAACAGGAGAAGTGGAGCATAAAAAAAAAATCACAAACAAATAGTGAACAAATGGTGAAACAGAACCAGCCATGTGTTTCTATCTCTGTTAAGGGAAGCTGTTTCACTCATATTTTCTCCTCATGGTGGTTATTCTCTTTTTGACAAAGTACTTAACAGCTCAGTGTTTGTGGTTCTGCAGCAATGCATTTCTCGCAGTCAAGCTTACCAGGAACCTGATTTGTCAATATATACTTCCTTGAATGTTTATTTACTGCAGCACATTCCTCTGGGGTCCAGCTTCTTTTCACAACTTTTCTGTTACCTAAGGGCATAAGAAGAGCACTTTTTAGTTTACAATTTAATTAGAACAAAATTGCATAAAGAATACATTCACTTTATGTACAATTATCCGACAATATAATTTAAATGAGATATTTTATAACGTCAACTATCTTTGTCAACAGTGATGAGCCTACAATAGACATAAGTAAATCAGTTAATATCTGAGATATTAATCCGGTCATTTAAGTTGCTAGGTGGTCTTCAGTGTCAGCTGTTTTGATATTAACAAAATTAAAAATAGATGCACAAAAGGGTAACATTAGAATGGCCCCAGTTTTGGTGGTGGGGGAAAGAGGTCTCTCATTTTCTTGACTACTTTTAAGCAGTTTTGCATTTGATCAGAATGTCACTGCTGGTAGATGAAGCAATTCCTGGACCCTACAGAGGTTGCACAGGCAGTCAAACTCCACCATGGCAGCACATTGGGATGCACCATTTCTCTGACAAAACCATTAAGAACAGATACAAGTTGTTGCAAAATCAGGGAAAATAAAAAATAAAAATCTGTGAAAAACTTTTTTCAGACAGTGTTTTACATGTATGGGGAATTTGCTTTGATAACGTGCTACACATAGACAAACAAAGATGATAAAAGTAAATTTGGAAATATATAGTGTGTAAAAAATTAAATGTGTCATGTATACATTACCCCTATTTAAAAATAGATGTAAACAAACATCTCACATATAATCAAGGTTAGCAATGACCTGTAGCTCACATGAGAAAGGATGGGTCAATTTTCATTTTATAACAAAATTCAAAAGTTTAGACCTTACATGTCTAAGAAAAAAAGTCAAGTGGTGTTTAATATATCTTGCTTGGGTCATCTAAATCTTAGTAAGCAGCATATGTGAGGATAATTAGATACTGATACAGTAGTAACAATTGGGCAATTTAAAAGCAACTGTGATAAAGTTATATATTGAAAAGGATTACTCTCAACTCACCTCTCTTTTTGGCAGACTTTTCATTACTTGGGCCACGAGATGCGGAGGTACAAGAGGTCACTTCTATGACTTCTGGGATCAGCCCATCTGAAATGATGATTTTAAAGTACAGAAAAAATACATACAGTATAGCAATATTCTAAAACAAAAATTAACTGCACCTGTATAAGAATGCTTGGTCAAATTTAATATACTCTTGTTTTGAGCAGATTGATTTGCAGAGGTACAGAGCAGTCCTTTTGGGAATCATTGTCAGTATCATCACTGTCTGAGTAGTCCACTTTGAGAAACTCCTTTGATAATTGATAGCTCTATGGAGGGAATTAAAAGAAATGTGTTGTTAGTTTCTGCAAGCTACTCTTATATGCTGTATTAATATAAAGACTAGAATTTCTTTGCTCAAAATAATTAAAATTTCTGTCCAATATCTTAACTGGTAGATGACCGGTGCTGTACACATCCTCTGAAATATGCCAAAACCTTATATCACATTCAATGCACAGGAAATTTTACATATAAAACATGGAAAAGGCTCCAAAATTTACAACAAAGAAGCCACAAGAAACCATATTTCAGAAATCTGTTATGTGTGTGTGAATGATTGGCTTTGTTGGAATAACCATGACAACCTTAAATCCATACGGAGGGCCGCATAAGTAGCCATATTTAAGAAATCTATTACGTGTGTGTTTGAATGATTGGCTTGGTTGGACCCCCATGGACGCATGTTTCAACAATCCATCTATAAGTGTGTGTGCCACTGGTTCGTTTGGGCCCTATGAGGAGAACCACTAAAACCGTGTGATCCAATGGTTGGCTGAATGCTGTTTAAGGTACCTTCTGACTAAAGAACAGCTTTCCAAATAAAAGCTGTAAACTAAGAGAACAAGAAAAGGTCTACAAAGTTTATTTCTTACAACAAAGTTTAACTGAATGGTACCTGTTGGCTGGCATCTTGTTTGATGTTATCATCAGGGTCAGAGTCCTGCCAAGTTCTGGCTGGTTCAGGCAGCACACCATCAACAGGAGCCTGAGAGCCTGTCACCTGGAATTAAAACCACAAATAACTTACCAACATCATACAGACACCACAAATGACAGACTCAAGACCTGTAGAGTTAAATCATGTGAAGTTAGTCCCCAAAACCAAACAAGCTTTTCTAACTAAAGTGTTCCAGCCAGTACTGGATGTCTAATCAGGTCCTATGACAGCATCTTTATGGATGTAGTGGAGCATCATTAAGCATGACACTTCAGCCATTTAGCTGTTGAGGATGTGTGGAACTATAGCTGTAATATAATCAGCCTCCATAATGTCCATAACCAAAATATGATCTAAAAACATGAGACAACCTTCGATCCATACGGAGGGCCCCACAAGTAGCCATCAGAAATCTGTTATTATGTGTGTGTGAATGATTGGCTTGGTTGGAATAACCAAGACAACTTTAGATCCATACGGAGGGCCCCACAAGTAGCCATCAGAAATCTGTTATGTGTGTGTGAGAATGATTGGCTTGGTTGGACACCCATGGGCGCATGTTTCAACAATCCATCTATGGGTGTGTGTGCCACTGGTTCGTTTGGGCTCTATGAGGAGAACCACTAAAACCGTGTGATCCAATGGTTGCCTGAATGCTGTTTAAGGTACCTTCTGACTAAAGAACAGCTTTCCAACTAAAAGAACAAGAAAAGGTCTACGAAGTTTATTTCTTACAACAAAGTCTAACTGAATGTTACCTGTTGGCTGGCATCTTGTTTGATGTTATCATTAGGGTCAGAGTCCTGCCAAGTTCTGGCTGGTTCAGGCAGCGCACCGTCAACAGGAGCCTGAGAGCCTGTCACCTGGAATTAAAACCACAAATAACTTACCAACATCATACAGACACCACAAATGACAGACTGAAGACCTGTAGAGTTAAATCATGTGAAGTTAGTCCCCAAAACCAAACAAGCTTTTCTAACTAAAGTGTTCCAGTCAGTTCTGGATGTCTAATAAGGTCCTATAACAGCATCTTTATGGATGTAGTGGAGCATCCTTCAGCATGACACTTTAGCTGTTTAGCTGTTGAGGATGTGTGGAACTATAGCTGTAATATAATCAGCCTCCATAATGTCCATAACCAAAATATGATCTAAAAACATGAGACAACCTTCGATCCATACGGAGGGCCCCACAAGTAGCCATCAGAAATCTATTATGTGTGTGTGAATGATTGGCTTGGTTGGAATAACCAAGACAACTTTAGATCCATACGGAGGGCCCCACAAGTAGCCATCAGAAATCTGTTATGTGTGTGTGAATGATTGGCTTGGTTGGACACCCATGGGCGCATGTTTCAACAATCCATCTATGGGTGTGTGTGCCACTGGTTCGTTGGGGCTCTATGAGGAGAACCACTAAAACCGTGTGATCCAATGGTTGCCTGAATGCTGTTTAAGGTACCTTCTGACTAAAGAACAGCTTTCCAACTAAAAGAACAAGAAAAGGTCTACGAAGTTTATTTCTTACAACAAAGTCTAACTGAATGTTACCTGTTGGCTGGCATCTTGTTTGATGTTATCATTAGGGTCAGAGTCCTGCCAAGTTCTGGCTGGTTCAGGCAGCGCACCGTCAACAGGAGCCTGAGAGCCTGTCACCTGGAATTAAAACCACAAATAACTTACCAACATCATACAGACACCACAAATGACAGACTGAAGACCTGTAGAGTTAAATCATGTGAAGTTAGTCCCCAAAACCAAACAAGCTTTTCTAACTAAAGTGTTCCAGTCAGTTCTGGATGTCTAATAAGGTCCTATAACAGCATCTTTATGGATGTAGTGGAGCATCCTTCAGCATGACACTTTAGCTGTTTAGCTGTTGCGGATGTGTGGAACTATAGCTGTAATATAATCAGCCTCCATAATGTCCATAACCAAAATATGATCTAAAAACATGAGACAACCTTCGATCCATACGGAGGGCCCCACAAGTAGCCATCAGAAATCTATTATGTGTGTGTGAATGATTGGCTTGGTTGGAATAACCAAGACAACTTTAGATCCATACGGAGGGCCCCACAAGTAGCCATCAGAAATCTGTTATGTGTGTGTGAATGATTGGCTTGGTTGGACACCCATGGGCGCATGTTTCAACAATCCATCTATGGGTGTGTGTGCCACTGGTTCGTTTGGGCTCTATGAGGAGAACCACTAAAACCGTGTGATCCAATGGTTGCCTGAATGCTGTTTAAGGTACCTTCTGACTAAAGAACAGCTTTCCAACTAAAAGAACAAGAAAAGGTCTACGAAGTTTATTTCTTACAACAAAGTCTAACTGAATGTTACCTGTTGGCTGGCATCTTGTTTGATGTTATCATTAGGGTCAGAGTCCTGCCAAGTTCTGGCTGGTTCAGGCAGCGCACCGTCAACAGGAGCCTGAGAGCCTGTCACCTGGAATTAAAACCACAAATAACTTACCAACATCATACAGACACCACAAATGACAGACTGAAGACCTGTAGAGTTAAATCATGTGAAGTTAGTCCCCAAAACCAAACAAGCTTTTCTAACTAAAGTGTTCCAGTCAGTTCTGGATGTCTAATAAGGTCCTATAACAGCATCTTTATGGATGTAGTGGAGCATCCTTCAGCATGACACTTTAGCTGTTTAGCTGTTGCGGATGTGTGGAACTATAGCTGTAATATAATCAGCCTCCATAATGTCCATAACCAAAATATGATCTAAAAACATGAGACAACCTTCGATCCATACGGAGGGCCCCACAAGTAGCCATCAGAAATCTGTTATTATGTGTGTGTGAATGATTGGCTTGGTTGGAATAACCAAGACAACTTTAGATCCATACGGAGGGCCCCACATGTAGCCATCAGAAATCTGTTATGTGTGTGTGAATGATTGGCTTGGTTGGACACCCATGGGCGCATGTTTCAACAATCCATCTATGGGTGTGTGTGCCACTGGTTCGTTTGGGCTCTATGAGGAGAACCACTAAAACCGTGTGATCCAATGGTTGGCTGAATGCTGTTTAAGGTACCTTCTGACTAAAGAACAGCTTTCCAACTAAAAGCTGTAAACTAAGAGAACAAGAAAAGGTCTACAAAGTTTATTTCTTACAACAAAGTCTAACTGAATGTTACCTGTTGGCTGGCATCTTGTTTGATGTTATCATCAGGGTCAGAGTCCTGCCAAGTTCTGCCTGGTTCAGGCAGCGCACCGTCAACAGGAGCCTGAGAGCCTGTCACCTGGAATTAAAACCACAAATAACTTACCAACATCATACAGACACCACAAATGACAGACTCAAGACCTGTAGAGTTAAATCATGTGAAGTTAGTCCCCAAAACCAAACAAGCTTTTCTAACTAAAGTGTTCCAGTCAGTTCTGGATGTCTAATCAGGTCCTATAACAGCATCTTTATGGATGTAGTGGAGCATCCTTCAGCATGACACTTTAGCCGTTTAACTGTTGAGGATGTGTGGAACTATAGCTGTAATATAAATCAGCCTCCATAATGTCCATAATCAAAATATGATCTAAAAACATGAGACAACCTTCGATCCATACGGAGGGCCCCACAAGTAGCCATCAGAAATCTGTTATTATGTGTGTGTGAATGATTGGCTTGGTTGGAATAACCAAGACAACTTTAGATCCATACGGAGGGCCTCACAAGTAGCCATCAGAAATCTGTTATGTGTGTGTGAATGATTGGCTTGGTTGGACACCCATGGGCGCATGTTTCAACAAGCCATCTATGGGTGTGTGTGCCACTGGTTCGTTTGGGCTCTATGAGGAGAACCACTAAAACCGTGTGATCCAATGGTTGGCTGAATGCTGTTTAAGGTACCTTCTGACTAAAGAACAGCTTTCCAACTAAAAGCTGTAAACTAAGAGAACAAGAAAAGGTCTACAAAGTTTATTTCTTACAACAAAGTCTAACTGAATGTTACCTGTTGGCTGGCATCTTGTTTGATGTTATCATCAGGGTCAAAGTCCTGCCAAGTTCTGGCTGGTTCAGGCAGCGCACCGTCAACAGGAGCCTGAGAGCCTGTCACCTGGAATTAAAACCACAAATAACTTACCAACATCATACAGACACCACAAATGACAGACTCAAGACCTGTAGAGTTAAATCATGTGAAGTTAGTCCCCAAAACCAAACAAGCTTTTCTAACTAAAGTGTTCCAGTCAGTTCTGGATGTCTAATCAGGTCCTATAACAGCATCTTTATGGATGTAGTGGAGCATCCTTCAGCATGACACTTTAGCCGTTTAGCTGTTGAGGATGTGTGGAACTATAGCTGTAATATAATCAGCCTCCATAATGTCCATAACCAAAATATGATCTAAAAACATGAGACAACCTTCGATCCATACGGAGGGCCCCACAAGTAGCCATCAGAAATCTGTTATTATGTGTGTGTGAATGATTGGCTTGGTTGGAATAACCAAGACAACTTTAGATCCATACGGAGGGCCCCACAAGTAGCCATCAGAAATCTGTTATGTGTGTGTGAATGATTGGCTTGGTTGGACACCCATGGGCGCATGTTTCAACAATCCATCTATGGGTGTGTGTGCCACTGGTTCGTTTGGGCTCTATGAGGAGAACCACTAAAACCGTGTGATCCAATGGTTGGCTGAATGCTGTTTAAGGTACCTTCTGACTAAAGAACAGCTTTCCAACTAAAAGCTGTAAACTAAGAGAACAAGAAAAGGTCTACAAAGTTTATTTCTTACAACAAAGTCTAACTGAATGTTACCTGTTGGCTGGCATCTTGTTTGATGTTATCATCAGGGTCAGAGTCCTGCCAAGTTCTGCCTGGTTCAGGCAGCGCACCGTCAACAGGAGCCTGAGAGCCTGTCACCTGGAATTAAAACCACAAATAACTTACCAACATCATACAGACACCACAAATGACAGACTCAAGACCTGTAGAGTTAAATCATGTGAAGTTAGTCCCCAAAACCAAACAAGCTTTTCTAACTAAAGTGTTCCAGTCAGTTCTGGATGTCTAATCAGGTCCTATAACAGCATCTTTATGGATGTAGTGGAGCATCATTAAGCATGACACTTCAGCCTTTTAGCTGTTGAGGATGTGTGGAACTATAGCTGTAATATAATCAGCCTCCATAATGTCCATAACCAAAATATGATCTAAAAACATGAGACAACCTTCGATCCATACGGAGGGCCCCACAAGTAGCCATCAGAAATCTGTTATTATGTGTGTGTGAATGATTGGCTTGGTTGGAATAACCAAGACAACTTTAGATCCATACGGAGGGCCTCACAAGTAGCCATCAGAAATCTGTTACGTGTGTGTGAATGATTGGCTTGGTTGGACACCCATGGGCGCATGTTTCAACAAGCCATCTATAGGTGTGTGTGCCACTGGTTCGTTTGGGCTCTATGAGGAGAACCACTAAAACCGTGTGATCCAATGGTTGGCTGAATGCTGTTTAAGGTACCTTCTGACTAAAGAACAGCTTTCCAACTAAAAGCTGTAAACTAAGAGAACAAGAAAAGGTCTACAAAGTTTAGTTCTTACAACAAAGTCTAACTGAATGTTACCTGTTGGCTGGCATCTTGTTTGATGTTATCATCAGGGTCAAAGTCCTGCCAAGTTCTGGCTGGTTCAGGCAGCGCACCGTCAACAGGAGCCTGAGAGCCTGTCACCTGGAATCAAAACCACAAATAACTTACCAACATCATACAGACACCACAAATGACAAACTCAAGACCTGTAGAGTGAAATCATGTGAAGTTAGTCCTCAAAACCAAACAAGCTTTTCTAACTAAAGTGTTCCAGTCAGTTCTGGATGTCTAATCAGGTCCTATAACAGCATCTTTATGGATGTAGTGGAGCATCCTTCAGCATGACACTTTAGCCGTTTAGCTGTTGAGGATGTGTGGAACTATAGCTGTAATATAATCAGCCTCTATAATGTCCATAACCAAAACATGATCTAAAAACATGAGACAACCTTCGATCCATACGGAGGGCCCCACAAGTAGCCATCAGAAATCTGTTATTATGTGTGTGTGAATGATTGGCTTGGTTGGAATAACCAAGACAACTTTAGATCCATACGGAGGGCCTCACAAGTAGCCATCAGAAATCTGTTATGTGTGTGTGAATGATTGGCTTGGTTGGACACCCATGGGCGCATGTTTCAACAAGCCATCTATAGGTGTGTGTGCCACTGGTTCGTTTGGGCTCTATGAGGAGAACCACTAAAACCGTGTGATCCAATGGTTGGCTGAATGCTGTTTAAGGTACCTTCTGACTAAAGAACAGCTTTCCAACTAAAAGCTGTAAACTAAGAGAACAAGAAAAGGTCTACAAAGTTTAGTTCTTACAACAAAGTCTAACTGAATGTTACCTGTTGGCTGGCATCTTGTTTGATGTTATCATCAGGGTCAAAGTCCTGCCAAGTTCTGGCTGGTTCAGGCAGCGCACCGTCAACAGGAGCCTGAGAGCCTGTCACCTGGAATTAAAACCACAAATAACTTACCAACATCATACAGACACCACAAATGACAGACTCAAGACCTGTAGAGTGAAATCATGTGAAGTTAGTCCCCAAAACCAAACAAGCTTTTCTAACTAAAGTGTTCCAGTCAGTTCTGGATGTCTAATCAGGTCCTATAACAGCATCTTTATGGATGTAGTGGAGCATCCTTCAGCATGACACTTTAGCTGTTTAGCTGTTGAGGATGTGTGGAACTATAGCTGTAATATAATCAGCCTCTATAATGTCCATAACCAAAATATGATCTAAAAACATGAGACAACCTTTGATCCATACGGAGGGCCCCACAAGTAGCCATCAGAAATCTGTTATTATGTGTGTGTGAATGATTGGCTTGGTTGGAATAACCAAGACAACTTTAGATCCATACGGAGGGCCCCACAAGTAGCCATCAGAAATCTGTTATGTGTGTGTGCATGATTGGCTTGGTTAGACCCCCATGGACGCATGTTTCAAAAATCCATCAATAAGTGTTTGTGCCACTGGTTCGTTTGGGCTCCATGAGGAGAACCACAAAAACCATGCGATCCAATGGTTGGCTGAATGCTGTTTAAGGTACCTTCTGACTAATGAACAGCTTTCCAACTAAAAGTTGTAAACTAAGAGAACAAGAAAAGGTCTACAAAGTTTATTTCTTACAACAAAGTCTAACTGAATGTTACCTGTAGGCTGCCATCTTGTTTGATCCTATCATAAGGGTAAGAGTCCTGCCAAGTTCTGGCTGGTTCAAGCAGCGCACCATCAACAGCCTGAGAGCCTGTCACCTGGAATTAAAACCACAAATAACTTACCAACATCATACAGACGCCACAAATGACAGACTCAAGACCTGTATAGTTAATCATGTGAAGTTAGTCCCCAAAACCAAACAAGCCCTTCTAACTAAAGTGTTCCAGTCAGTTCTGGATGTCTAATCAGGTCCTCTAACAGCATCTTTATGGATGTAGTGGAGCATCATTAAGCATGACACTTCAGCCATTTAGCTGTTGAGGATGTGTGGAACTATAGCTGTAATATAATCAGCCTCCATAATGTCCGTAACCAAAAGTATGATCTAAAAACATGAGACAACCTTCGATCCATACGGAGGGCCCCACAAGTAGCCATATTTAGGAAATCTGTTATGTGTGTGTGAATGATTATCTTGGTTGGAATAACCAAAACAACCTTAGATCCATAAGGAGGGCCCCACAAGTATCCATCAGAAATCTGTTAAGTGTGTGTGAATGATTGGCTTGGTTAGACCCCCATGGACGCATGTTTCAACAATCCATCTATCGGTGTGTGTGCCACTGGTTCGTTTGGGCTCCATGAGTAGAACCACAAAAACCATGCGATCCAACGGTTGGCTGAATGCTGTTTAAGGTACAACAAAGTCTAAATGAATGTTACCTGTAGGCTGGTATCCTGTTTGATGCTATCATCAGGGTAAGAGTCCTGCAAAGTTCTGGCTGGTTCAAGCAGCGCATCATCAACAGAAGCCTGAGAGTAATTCAAGTAAAAGAGATTGATGCATCAATACTAGGAAAGAAAAACAAGAAATCAAACATTTTGTATCATATAACTAGTCTTTTAGTAAAATAAAAGTTAGCTTACAGAAATAAAAACTTGCAACATTTCAAAAGAAAAGTTGAGATGGAAATGTCTTTTTGAACGTCAAAGCACTAAATAAAAAAATTGTTAATTCCACAATCCTGATGAGTTATTGAAATATTGCTTCTGAGTGACTCACTAATATAGGGTATTTTATTCCAGTCTCTTTCTAGAATTCATAATTCTTGTATAGAAAATATTTGGATATACATACCACCAGTCATGATTCTGCCATTCAAAGTCAAAGAAAAATGTACTCTCCTTTTCAGAGTACTTGGTTGTTTGGCATTTTTCTGCCGACAGAAGTTGACCCCTGTATTCTAAGATGAAATCTCCTTGTTCAAAGGGCTGGGTAGCACACACGCCTCTTCCTGCAAGGACATTTTATATAAAACCATTGGTTATGAGAAAATATTTCTTTAAGATACACCTTTAACCAAATAATTGTGGTGTTATCTTACAATTTTAATACTAAGTTCTCGCTTAGAAACAGAAATACAACAACCAATCTGAATTTGATTGTTGTTTGTGTCATTTTATAAAATAAATAAACATATATACTTAATGGATAAATGGTCTAAAAATGAGTTTATTACCTTTTTGATCATCAATAAATCTTTCCACTAGTCCAGGTTTGTCCTTTGAGGATTGAATGTAAAAGGTTGCTTCATCAGCAGGCTTTTTTCTTGCTTTCCTTTTGGACATTTCTGTCTCTAAAAAATAATTCAAAACATGGCAGAGAGTACTTTAACAAGCACTCTATATTAATTTTAAAAGATTTGTAATCATCCACTGTATAAAGACTGAAGGAATAAGCCTGGCCTGAGAACTAACAGAACAAGAGTGATTAAAGAAAGAATATTTTTCTATAATCTTTTTCAGAAAATACTGATATATTAATGAAAATGTTTGTCGGTTTGAAGCTGAGCTTTGTTTCTTCTAACTAGTCACAGTTCCAACCAGATCCAAAAAAGGACTGAAACAGCCCTTTACCTAAGTGCAGGGGTGTCCAAGTCCAGTCCTCGAGGGCCGCATTCCTCCATGTTTTCCAAGTTTCCCTCGTTAAACACACCTGATTCAATGATCAGGCTCCTGCACAGGTGTGTTTAACGAGGGGAAACTCGGAAAACATGGAGGAATGCGGCCCTCGAGGACTGGACTTGGACACCCCTGCCTAAGTGGGTAGGTGTGTAGAATGCACACAGACTGAAAACTAGATGTACAGACACTAAATAGTGCAAAAGCACCATTTACCCCATTATTATTCAATTGGGGTACTCCACCCCACCAACAAGACCTCCCTAGACCCCCCCAAAGATCACAGCATGTAGTAATTCTACATGTTCACAGCTAATTTTATTATCTCAATAACAACAAGTAATGTCATGAGCTATTTCTGTCTCTACGTGGTCACTCTTCTACTTTCAGCTCTTCCTTGAGTCAATGTGTGTTGTGAACTGAATTCTTACAAACCCAAAAGCTGGACAAAAATATGCACGACATAACGCTGACATCCTGCTGAGTCACGTGTAGGCATGTCAAGACATGTCTGTCAGCAGGCAAGAGTGCACAGGAAAACATATTACAAAAACCAGCAAAGTAGGCACATGTATCATTACTTTTATAATGCAGTAACTAGATAGTAACTCAAATACCTTAAATGAGAATAACTTGTAACTATAACTACCTATTTTTAAAAAACTAACATGGCCAACACAGCACAGCAGCGGTGCTGCATCCAAAGAAAAGTTATTTCAATAGTTTTACCAGTATAACTCATACTTTACAGGAGCTACCAACTCGTTTTTATTATGTTTCTGTTTGAAAAGTGAACGTAGCATCCTGATTAGCGCTAGCTAATTAGCTAATTTCCGGATAGTTTTATTTGCGTCAGAATGCTTGTGTTATCTAAAGAAAGCATTCTTACATGATAGAAAACCACCGAGACATACAGAAGACATGCAGATATATCATAACACTGAGCTTTACCACGTGTTTAACGAGTTTTGAAGAGGTTTCGGCAATTACGGCCAGAGTCCGGTTCTGGGGTTAGCAACTATGAAACATTAGCACATCGAAATCACCCTGAATATAACACTGAGCAATTATACATGCTGTCGTTCTCTTTTACACCATTGTTTTTAAAACAACTGTAAGCTAAGATGAATGACAAGTTAAAAAGCCGGACTTTCTGAGGGGAAAACGTTACGCCATCCGAGTGGCAATATACCGAATCCGAAGCCATAATCATTGCATATAAACCCCTCGGGGTCTGGACAAAAAGCATTTCTACATCAGTTTCATGTACTTAGTATTTACATGCAGTTGATTTACTCACCGTGTATGTTGTGTTTCGATAGGAGCAGCGTGTCTTCGTCGCGGAGCAGTCTCAGCCTTGCGCCGTCACACGTAGCGAAGTGCCGTTAAGCCGGCGGTTTTAGCCGCATGAAGCTAACACATGCAATACCTGCTGATTAAACTAATATGTAAACTGATGGTAAAGAATAAATTACTATTTATTTATACCTTTATTTTTATGTTTAGAACATGAAAAATGCACGAGACAGTTTTTAAAATAAGCCTAATAGAATGAGCGTATTTTTATAAAGCAAACAAGTGTCATGAATATTAAATAACATGTAGATAAATTGCAATTGTAATGCAGGAATTTTATGTTTACACTATTATTTTAGCTGCTATGGTTACTAAAATAATAATTACCTGGTTTAAATCTACAGGAAATAGCATTTTATTTTCTTAATCAACACTCGGATCACGAGGTGCCCTGATTGGTTGAATCATACACACTTCCGGTAGTGTGTATACTTGCAATACCACTTGCCATGGTCGGGGGGACGCTACTGAGCACACACACTTCACACACACATTTCTCAACATTGCGACCATGTGGGGTAAGTGAAAAAAATTCGTGAGGCATGTTGTTAGAGCATTTCAAGCTGTTTTAGAGTGGTTTCCCGAGTGGGGTCCAGGATTTTGGACCCCACAACGACACAGGGCCCCACTTTGTTGGTGGGCTCCCTGTCTTCGGACCCCCCATACTAATAAAAACAAGTGCACACACACACACACACACACACACACACACACACACACACACACACACACACACACACACACACACACACACACACACACACACACACACACACAACACACACACACACACACACACACACACACACACACACACACACACACACACACACGCACGTATATATATGTATGTGTGTGTGTGTGTGTGTGTATTTCAGTTGACATTTTTATATTGGCAAGTTTTGCCACGATGGCAGTCACACTGGCAGTACAACTATGCAATATCGTATCCATGAAGCTACGACCACACATTCATCAATCATAAATTTCTCAGACATGCTTTTCTGATCTGTTTGGAGCAAGGTCAACGGAAAGTAAATTACGTCAGTATGGTATAGTAGGTCTAGATAGCACTTGATTAAAGTTAATTATCTTGAAATGTGATACTCTACTTATGATATAATCCAGCCATCTGGGGTTGATCCCAGCTGACTTGGTGAAAGGCAGGGCACACCCTGGACTGAGAGCCAGCTAATATTATATCATAAAATCAAACTGATTACATCAATCAGTGTAATTACTATATAGATGAATTTCAATTATTTAAATGAAACATTTGCATTATTTTAAATAAAATAACCTCCCATAATTTAATCTATTTAAGCCTATTGTATTTGTGTTTTTTCTTTTTACTACTTTACAAAAAGGTGTAGAGCCCCTACCATCATTCATCCTAATATTGTGTACCCTAAACAACATACTCCAGGCTCTAAATGGCGCAATTAATAAAAAGAGAATGCAAATATTTTCCCTTATCCATTATTAATGTGAACTGGTTGTAGCAATTCTCTAGTCGCCAGAATGACAAGGAAGATGAATGAGCATTTTAAAATGTTGCTTGGGCTAGCTCATGTTAGCAGCAGCTTGTGTTGTTAGTTACCTGTCATAGTACTAATTGCTTTCTGTTTTGGCTGCCGACCTGTCACAAACCATAACGGAAGAATCTGGACAATGAAATAGAATAGTGGGACCAGAGTTGTTACGCTGCATTATTTCTCTGCAAGAAATTTGCGTGCGTGTGTGCGTCCATGTGTGTGTGTTGGGGGGCTGGATCTAGTTTATGGTATATTGACAGCTCAAGAAAACAGTGATCCCTCGTTTACCGCGGGAGATGCGTTCCAGAACCACCCGGAAGTAGCGAAGTAGAAAAGGTATATGTGTTATTTTGAAATTGAATTGAATTAAAATTGAATTTCTTGTTGCCCGCTGGAGGGCATGGATGTATTGCAAGTCAATTAGAAGAGCAATAAAAGAGCATTAGAGAGCATTAGAGAGCCTTGCCAAGCAATACAACGTGTCCACCTTCAGAATTACAACACTACATTAACTGCGAAACCAAAGTGAGTCACAATCGCGCATGAATCTCCTGTTGCAATGTGGCCCACTACACGATATTAAAGCTTTTTAAACCCTCTCCAATACTTTAACGCGACCTAAAACTTTCCCATTCCCTTAATAACCATTCCCACACTGCTCTGTGCATGTATTGTACCTTCACAATAGATAAAAGAACAAACGCGTAACATTGTCACTGGTTGGTGCTGTTGCCTCATGCATGGCTGGCTGCTGGCCTCCTGCGCTTGAACTCAGTCACGTCCGGAGTGACGCACATTGCTCACAGGCACGTCCCGCGTTATCAGCGTGTATTTAAACGTCGTTCTCCTGTTACCTATAAACCCGAGAAATAGCGAATCCGCAATAGGTCAAGAGCAAAGTGGTGAGGGATCACTGAACTGCTAAATTCAAAACTCAAACATAATGTTAAATGTGTTGTTTTGTCTTGCTGCTCGAGGATTGGATGGTACCTGTGATGTGATGTGTTAGTCTCACCATGGTGGACTGTGATCCTCACCCTAAAAAATCCAGTGTCTCCAACATGTTGCCTCTTGTTGCAATGGATGACTTGTGCTTTGTCCAATACATTGTCATTACACCCTTTTCTATGGTGTTGTAGTGCGCCACTCCGATTTTGCGACACATTTGAAGAAAGTAGCAGTGGCTATTATTGCACAAATTTGGTGTATTGGCTTGCTATTCACTCATGTTTACAGCTGTCTGAGTAGGAGGTTCTCGAATGCCGGGTGAGTGTCGGTCATCCATAATAAGTGACTGTTAAATGGAGCAGGCAGCATCCGTTGACAATAAAGGCAGCGAGGGAGGCAGAAGAAGACTTGTGTGTCAGTCTGCGGATAGTGAAATGAAGCTCAGGGATTACTCCCTCAGAGGTGGCATGGAAGAGGCAAATTGAAAAGGGAGGGGTGGGGAAAACTCTGGCAAACAATTCATGTTTGTCACCTGGTGGTGCCCTCACACCGGCTGGATTTTGTTATCAGTCGCCTGCAGTCTCTCTACCATTTTCCCATTGTTTTTCGGTGCGCCACTGAAGCCCACCGTGGTTGCTCTGAGCCCTCCATGAAGAAAGCCCGCGGCTGGGTTGAGCGAGGAGCCGCAAGTGCTCGGCTTTAACCCCTGTGAGCTTTGTGCGTTCCACCACTTGAGAGGGAACTTGTGCTAAGCTTTGGCAGGTCAAATGTGGGAGTATTCTCACAGAAGAAGGTTCAGGGGATTTTGTCTATTGTTGGTGAGGCCAGGTCAAGGTCACTGTATATTTTTTCAAACACAGCCCCCATGATAATATTTACTGCATCTCTCCTGTGGCATCAAGGGTTAAGACGAAAAAAAACCCGAAAAAAACCTTAGCAGCTGCACATAGTGTCATGGAAGTTGACTGATCCAGAAAAAAACTTTCTTTAAAAGGGACTAAACTTGCCAAATACGTTGAAAAATAAATTCTTCCTCTGAGGAAAACGACTCAAGTAAAAAAGTACAAACCCTGAAATGTACAAAACTAAAAATAAAATTTCACTGTCAATTATATACAATAGATTTTTTTTTTGCTTTTTCATACCTTTATAACAAAAATAAATGTCACTTTATTCTTGACCTCTCACTTTGCTTAGGGTTCTAATTTTCTACAATTACTAAAAATATCCTTGAGGAAGATACAGAAAAAGTCAGGTTAATAAATTATTGTGTGCTGGCTGGTGCGCCGATTCGGAAGTCGAAAATTGGTTCATAGGTAGATGCAAAAATAATCATAAGGCTCTGGCTTAGCACTATTGCTTTCCAACACTGTCACGGCTACTATGGTGAATTCACACTTGTGTAGCAATAAGATGGCTACTATGACATGCTTGTAAACCACTGCTTAAAACCACCTTTTGAAATGTGGATTCCACAGAACATGGTCCAGAATCATCATCATGGCAGTCACACTAACAACAACCAATATTTGGCCCCCATCACTTGGTTGGTTCAAGATGATTGTCTTTGAAGCTGCTGTTCCAGTCAATTACACTTCAAAGTGCTTAAAAAAAAAAGATAAACTGTGTGGACAACATGATCTTGTATCAAGATAAGAGGAAAACAACAAGCGTTTGGTTATTTGATTGCAGCTTGTGTTCTTCAAGTTAAAAAAGCAAACAAAGTGAGACTTAAATTTTCCTTGTGCTGACATTTGGCTGACTGTGTCTTTGAATGGAGTGTCTTTGCTGCAGATTTGCCAGCTTCTTCTTCTCAGCTACAAGGTAAAATGGAAATGAGCACGCATGAGTGTGGATTTTCCGTTTGAAAATGCGGCCCACTCTGAATTGCACCGTGACACAAGAAAAAAAGTGGGTATTTTGATTGATTGAATTCCTTCCACTCGTTGTGCAGAGCTCACCATACAGCTATCTAACACCCAGAAAAGTCAAATGAATTCCTATAACTTTGAGAGGAGGCTCACAGAAAAAGTCTTTTACTCGGAAGAAAAAAAAATAGCATACATATTACAGTCATCCCCCTTAGTCAGACCAGCCCCCTTAAGCTATCTGAGTGGAGCTTTTGGAGGACAGGATTAAAAATTAATATTGGCTCAGGATTGACAGCAAACACCATTTGATGTGAGCCACAAAGAGTCTGTGGGGTTGTGGGCAGCTGACAGTTCCGCAGGCACCACAAAGCTCAGTAAGAGGGACAGGATGGGGATGGACAGGTTGAGGATCAGTGAGACTCTACTCCGGTTATCTCCCTTCAGTGTGCATGGCAACTTTCTGTATGACTACGCGGCACGCATACCTCGAAGTCACCGTCCTCAGCCTCCACTTCTGCCGCTATGGGTAGCGTCCTGGTTTGGCTCCTGATGTAGCACCTCTGATGTTCAGCAAAGCGGATAGCAGTGAGTCCCTTTGAAAACATGGAGGAAAGAAAAAGCTTGCTCAGAAATTCGGATACATCTTTCATTCATTAACTCCATGTGATGCGCATCTCTCATAAGCACTCGGGTAGTTGTATTGAAAGGTGTCCATTTGAAAAGATAATCAAAGCCAGAGTAGTTAATACACAATGAGTTCTTTGAAATCATTTTTTTGGGGTAGTGTTTTATGCAATTGATGAAGTGTTCACAAGTGCAACTGGCCGCTCTAAAGTGCAATAGATGGAAAAGTGTATGTGAGAGTAGAACTAACATGGAAGCCAACATTTTGCCATATAAAAATGACGCGGCGTTGCTGCAAACGAGCTTGAAATAACACCAATGCTGTAACACTAGCTATCTTTAGGAGTTGTTGAATAAAATACGCCTCAAGGCTAAAGAGCAAATGACTTGGAGTCATTCCAAGTGACACTTGCCTCTTGGCCCTCAAAAGGGCACGGAAGTCCTTTGTGAGCTGCAGCAATGCAGCTCAGTGCTAACCGCTAACCTTCAGCCAACCAATGATTGTTTGATTTAATTAATGTTTCTGGGCATTTTTAATGACCTGGGGAAACCCTATGTAGTACAATAGGCCCTTTTTTTTTTGCCGCACGTTATGTAGTAATGGCAGACTATTGACCAATGCAGCTAGGCTCCTGCTTTAAAGCGAAACAGAAGACAAATGGCACGGGTGTTCTGCTGTGGCTGTACAACACTTCATAGTCTATACACCAGAGAGTAGAGTGACACGCTTGGAGAATGAAGTGTTTTCTGCAGAGTGCCCCCATTGAATTAGCCACTCACAGGTTTCTCTCGCCTTCTTAATCTGTGCAGTCAAGTGTGGAAGTCACTGTCTTCAGTCGCAGCCGGTGATTCTCCACCGAGTGCTCTGTTCGGTCTGACACGCTGAGCCTCAACGGGCACGAGAGAGATCTTTTAATTCGCTCCACACTATTGTATGTTAATCTAACATATTCAGCCGAGACAGCGTCTGAAACACGCGCAACAAGATCAGATTTTATCCAATTTATTTCCTGCAGAGAGCTGCTCATTCATCACACTGTATTAGAAGAGACAGCAGGATCTACATCTGCCGTAGAATGTCATCAGCTGAAAATTGCATGAGTGGTGCCACGAAAATGAACTTGATTTTCTCTAAATTTAATTGCGGCGACCCACTGATTGCTGTGACATCTCCTTTTTAATCAGTTAACTTGACCCTGTGGCCACTGGGTCTACACTGTGGATTTTTGGGGAAGGTGCAATCACTTAGAAAACAGACAGTGGCCACACATGACATGATACAATGTGAAGCCTGTCGTGATCTACCGCTTGTAATTTCATCTGCGTCGGGACAATAATAGTCTCTAGCACAGAAGCATGATGTTTATGCCTGGCTTTATTGTGATGAGTCTCCGTTTAATTTGGCTACGCTGTAGCGGGGAGTGGCGGGCGGGGAAGCAAAGGGCATTCTTGTGATGAGATGCAATGATTACTGGGCTTGGTCAACCAGAAAATGAAGACAGACACATTAACACAGGAATGAGAAATGGAAAGCAATGTCATTTTGAGAGATGGCGCTAGGAGAAGGGGAAAAGTAGTCCACTTGGTGTGTCCATTTGCCAGACGCTCAGCTGCGTCTATTCAACAAGATGGAGGACATAACAGCATGTATCATTCAGATCCTGTGAAGAAAGATCTTGAAGCAATGTCAGCAAGTCTCACGCAGCCTTGTTCTGAAAAGTTTCACCGCAGTGATTTGCATAATTATTTTCAACCTATATTCAGTTCAACATTTGGGGGGGAAAACACATGAATAAAGGCAGTGCCACCCTGTTACATCACACTACTTCATCTCTTGATCTAATTGCTTTTGTCTCCTCGAGCAGTCCATGGACATTCACCACAAAAAATATAACAAGGATAAAAAAATTGTAAACTTGGTATCTCTCTAACAATGTCAATATAAAGTAAACATTATTATATATCGTGAAACTTATTCTTTGTGTAGTTTATTCATGGATAAATGCTTTGCTATTTTCTTTCCCTGACATTTCAGGTGGCACTATTCATGACCCATAAAGTATTTATATTTTCACCAAGATACAAATACTTGCTAAAAAAAAAAAAAAAAAAAAAAAAGGGACATTTTTGGGCACATCGAGGCCGCCCCAAATGGTCATTCATTATTTGAAAGACGGTGATTCCATTGGATGGACCTTAATGTAGGCAATTCTAAACATTTTTAGAGAGGGTGTCAATCACTTACATTTTTTTAGTATTTGCGGTAGAGCTAGGTCACGATTTCGCGGTACATTAAAACGACAGTCAACTGGCTCAACGCCACATCGTTTTTGTCTGGGGCTGAAGTGGTAACACTGGACGCTCCATTAGAACGGGCTGGAGTCGCTCAGTCTATCGTTTTATGGATGTTAAGCATGTACCCGCCAGTATTAATGGTGCCGTCACAGATGCGCAAGTCAGTGCATCAATGCCGTGGGCGCCAACGCGAACCCTCGAAGCGCCGCAGATGCTGCCTTGTCAACCAAGTGGAGAGAGCAATCTGGTTGTGGCTTTTCCTCCTCGGCCCAGAGGACATGCCATCCGTGACGCGGGGGAACAATCTAAGACCATCGGAGCACAGAACACATCTCCTGAAGTCAACCTCACTTCTAATGTCACTTCTTTTGTGCTCCTCTACACAGTAGACTTGAAGGTCACATGTCTTAAAGGTCACATGTGGTCACTCCTGTGGGGAGATGTTTTCCCCCATGAGTTTACATTTAATTTTGTTGTTGCACAGTTTGTCCCAAAGTAGTGAAGGTTGAACCTCTCAATGATATACTTCATGTTTTTGTGGAGGTCTTATATTCATGGTCAAAATGTATTATTTTATGGGAAGAAATTCTCATGTAAATTGTATATCTAAGTGAGCTGTCAAAGTTTGGTGTTATAACACATACGTAACATGACAGATAAAGTTCTTGTTAGCACCCGCCATACTGGACAGAACATATGTGCTGTCTTGTGGATGTTTTAAGGGTAGCAGTGGTTTTGTATTTCACAATTATTTTCACACTCTCAGACCTAAATGATGACCGTCTTGCCTTGTTAGCCAGACATTTTGCATTTTGACGACAGCAGCTGACGGAGTAGTCGACAGTCCTCTGTAAATTGTCCATTTGGAAGACGAGAAAATATTTAAATTACCAACTGTGATCACCAGCTCATTCTGAATTTAATAAGGATACCCGCTTGCCTCATCTGTTGCCACACCGGCCAAGAGAAGTGACAATGGCTCAGCCATGCAGACATCACTGTGACTCCATGCGAGTACGCCACATGTAAAGCGAAGCAGTTGCTTTGTTTGATGATGAATCAAGTGGGCTGTGCTCACACCACTGCTGTGGGTGCCGCCCTTCTTTGAAAAAGCCCAGTCCAACCAAATTCGCACAGATTTAGACTTGCATAGGTCACCAAAATTGAGCTGGAGGTGTTCAGTGCAAGTTTGTTGCCAAATTCAATAATTATTATTTCACTGGAAGAATGGCCGCTTCTTTGCTCTCAGGATGTATTTTTCCTCCCTGTTGTTTACGAATTGTGAATTGTTGCGGAAGATAAACAGCTGAAAATCATTTGTGGCTCAGAATTCTGGTGGCATAAAGCCCAGAATGCCCTCGGGCTTGATGGGACCGTGTCTGGACTGGCCAAGCGCGGTCATTTTCAATAACAAGCAACGGTCTCCTTTTTCTTTTTGTTAGAAATCAATTTTCACCATCAGCACACAGCTGCCTCTCAGTGTGTTTTATACCACCTCATTCCCATTCTTCTTTCTTCTTCTCAGAATAAGGTTTGAATTACTGTGCTTACTAGCTTGTTACTTAGTCTTTCATGGAAGAGCATTGAGTCGCCTGAGGGGATGTGCTTCACTAGCGCGAAGTGGCACAAGCAACAGGCTTGTGTGTGTGTGTGTGTGTGTAGGGGGGGGTCAGCTTGGCGAGAAAACATAGAAAGAGGCAAGATAAAGAAATGGCGCGATGGAGGGGGGCGGGTGATTGATGTTAACACTCTGCTGGCCATTGTAACCGAAACAATGACAAGTGAATATGTTTGCTTTGTCCTGAATTGAAGGTTTATCTATTGACATTTCATAGTCACTAAATAATGTTGTAAGAATATTGGCTCCCACCAGCAAGTTGAGCATTTTGGGTCCTTTGTCTGAGTCGCTGGTTGTGCAACCTCCCTCAGACTGGAGCAGGATTTAGAAATGAAAGGTAAGCTAATGAGTTTTGCTGGAGACAAAATTGCTACTGCAAAAGCTGCTGTGTGAAACAAATGGAGACAGGCTCCCTAATAGTGTTTGTAGTGCAAACGACTTGCTACTATAGAATTAGTCTTTTAGGAAAGAGCAACCCTCCCTCTTGAGGCTGCTGTGAGTGCCTTTAAACCGTAAATCTGCTCTTCTAATGACTGTGTGTTTAAGCGGTTATTACAGGAATTTGTGGTCATTCTCTCATTCATTCTCTGCACCAATTATCCTGTTTGTGGGGAGCTGAAGCCATTCCTGGCGGAGAGAAGGGAAACGCCCTGGCTGGCGCAGACAGCAAATCACGTATTAACATTTACACTCACACCTGACCTGCATCTGGGTGGTTTCTGAGCTGTCCGAAAGATTGTCTGTAATGCCTTTAAAGAATGATTCAATTGAAATATTTTGGAAACAGAGGTTAATTAACAATTCTTCCTAAGTAAATGTTTTAAAACAAACAGCTCTTAAAGGGCAAATGTATTCGACTTTAAAGTTAAATGAACCTGAACTGTACTCGTGCGGTGCTCATCCCACACTTTGACAATTACTGATCTATATGATCTCACAACTGCAAATTATCATTATCAGCTATTATTTCGTTACCTTTTAGTCACTAACGTTTTCAAAGGCCAACAAGTAAACATGATCCGCCACATTTCTACTGAATGCACTTGAGTAATACCTTCACTCACATGTTTAAAGTCGTGCACTTCGAGCACCTCTTGACTCCCATTTCCAATTCGGAAGATTTCAATCTGCCGAATCGAGTCGATCTCCAACAGGCTGGGTGTTTCGACACCATCCAGAACCGCTTTGTACTCGTGGTCGTAGACCTAAAAGGATAGAAGAATAAACATCACCAAATTGCACACCAATAGTGAAAGGCTGCAATCTAGTTTAGGACAAATAAAGTGCCTAAAAAATACAGCAATGTTAAAATGCACATTAAAAATGACAAATGCAATCATTGATCAGTGAGTTTTCCTCAAATATCTAAAATAAATAGTTACAAAGCGTTCTCCTCACTGTGGCCCTAAAGCAGTGAAGACACGCTTGGATGACAGTTAAAATTCCCTGTTTGAAAAACGATTCATGCCCACCAGCTGAAAATATGCCATTAATATTTATGCGAGGGTTGTTGTGTTTGTGAGGAGAAATATATCGTGGAGTCCATCTTCATCTTTCTCTGCCAATGAGACGCATTATTAGTGAATACATTCAAACGGGACTCTGTCAGAATGTATGTACATCAGACACATCTGTCCGCCAATGCACAAAGACAAAATTGGCTTTCACGTTTCGCTCTCCCACACGCTCATTTTTTGGTGTCTGCCTGCTTACATGATGTCATCAGAAGCCTTTTTTGTGTGGTTGGAGAACAATAGGGTGATAATAGGATACAATTCTTAATAGCAAATCGCTGTAAGAGTCGCATTGGCTTATAAATCTCCATTAACATAGGTCACAGCAGCATCGGCAAAGGAAAGTGGAACTTAAAATTGCCAGCAGAAGCCAAATGAAGATGGCTTTGAAATTTAAGTGTCATTTGGGCCGTTGTGGATGAAATTGAGGCTATTAAATACTCCGCAAGTCGGAGTGGGAATTTAAACTTCAATTTGATCATTCTTTTATATTAGCATAAATGTGCAATTGGGGGCATGGAATTAGGAGGTTTATTGATCCATGCATCCATCCAATAATCTCTAAATACATCACTTCTAAAGAAAATATAAAAGTGATCTTCCTGCCATTCAAAATAAAAAATGTAAATACTTATTTTGACGTATGGACTATGGAGAGAGAGAGAGAGAGAGAGAGAGAGAGAGAGAGAGAGAGAGAGAGAGAGAGAGAGAGAGAGAGAGAGAGAGAGGGAGTGTGTGTGTGTGTGTGGGGGGGTCAACAAGTGGGGGTCTGAGACGATGCAGTACCATGTCTTGTTAATTCAGTTAATAATAGCTGAAGTGCTAGTTCTCATTATTTTCATTGTGGTACTAAAACTACACTAAAGTTTCAAATATCAAATGTCACTGCATTGCAAGACAATTAAAAAAGCACCATGAGAATTAATTAGCTTCATAGTGCAAGTGGGTGAAAGTGCATGGAAAAACTCAATTTAAATTACAGTATACTTTCTGTAGAAAGGACTCTTAAAGGCCACCATGTCACTTTTTTCCTAAACAAAGACAAAATATCCATCCATTTTCTGAATCCCGAAATAGGCCCTTTGAAATCTGGGATTCTACAGTCCCATTAAAACCACTGATGCTGATAATGGCGTAACTCCAAAATGAGCGTTTTCCAGTATTGGCAAAATTTGTGATTTAGCTTCAAAAGCACTCCATCAGATGGAACAAAATACGCGAATCGCAGTGCTGTATACATTGATGCTTAAACGGAACGTCCCACCATCAACTATCAAGGTCAATTGAACTCTAAATTTGTTACTTTTCAATTTAAGTAATCATAAAGTAACAAAGTTACTTTTCAAAACAAATAATTAGAAAAATAACTCAGTTACTTTTCAAGGTACCTGGCAACATTGATTAACACTGCCTGTTTGGCCTAGTCCAGTGTACAAAAATTTAAAAAAAATTAAAAAGTCTATCCAAGTAAACTTTTTATAATGAAATGTCATGCTGATAAATAGGAGCACAAACCACACAATGAGGGGTAGAATATTCAGTATTTCATCCAAGCCTGACCTGTTGGGTCATTTGAAATAACAAATTCCTCACCACAAGGGAAAACAGTGGTTTGTGCAAGTAATTGACTGTAATTAAATGTGCGATGGGTGGCACGGTGCAACACTGGTTAGCACATCCGCCTCACAGTTCGGAGGGTGCAGGTTTGATTCCACCTATGTGCCTGCGTAGGTTTTCTCCGGGTACTCCGATTTCCTCCCACATCACCAAAACATGCTTGGTAGGCTGATTGAGCACTCCACATTGCAAATGTGAGTGCGGATGGTTGCTCGTCTCTCTGTGCCCTGCGACTGGCTGGCAACCAGTTCAGGGTATCCCCCGCCTACTGCTTGATGACGGCTAGGATAGGCTCCAGCACGCCTGCGACCCCTGTGGGGACAAGCGGTACAGATAATGGATGGATGGATAAATGTGCTATGACTGATACCACCATGTGCTCGATGTCTTTACCACAACACACACCACCCTCACTCTCTATTGTCTGCAGCGCGGAGCATTTCATTTTGCTAAAAATGTCAAGAGTGACAAATAAAATTTAGGCTATACTAAATATATCCTTTATTGGTGGGAAAAAATATGCAAAATGTTCACGATACATTATTGGAAAAAAAAAAAAAATTCAAAGGCATGCAGCATGCCCAATAAAAAAAGATTTATAGTAGTTACAGTTATATTTGTAGGGTGTAAAATGAGGCTAAAGTAAGCAAGAAGACTAGGTCATAATTAACAGTGAGTTAATTTTTACATGTGACCCTTTTCCCATTACTTGGTCCCTTTGACCCATTGTTAATTATAATATTCAAACGTGTATTAATTAGGTTACGTACAGTAATGTGTGAATGATGTGTTTCCAGACATCCTGAGCACATTTAGTTATAGCTACTTGAATAAACTGTTTCCAAGGTAACCGTCCTGAAAGAAAAAAAAACCCCTCAACTGTGCGTTTGATAGCTGGCGCAGGTCCCTGAAAAATCTCATTTCATCATTTTGGGTGATTTTGACAGTCTCCCAATTCAATTCACTGCCACTGTTTCATAACAGACTCCAATCTGTGGTTCAGTGCAGAACCCCAGTTGTCAAGTGAAGAAAAGCAACTGGCAGAAAGGAGCAGTTCTTTTTTTTTTTTCATACAGATCAAACAAATTTGAAATTCATGTCGATACCCAAAGTAAATATCCATGTGTCTTTTTAGGACACACGCCATTCATTTTGTTGGTTATGCTCTTGTACAACCTGATCCCTAATCTCATCACATATCGACATGGAGAAAAATATTTCAGGCGATTCATGTCGAAGCCCTCGCACACACTACCCTGTTTATTGACTCAATGTTTCCATTTGACGTGCTTCTTAACAAAAGCGGCGAGATGCCTTCCGCCACGGGGTCACGTCGAAAGCAGTGAATAAAAGGGGCAGGCACTGCAAAACCTGCGGGTTGTTTGTGTGAACGGGTTGTGGTACTGCTGAGCCCGGGGATATTAGGAAAAGGTCGTATGGATGTTGTTACAGGTGACTGGATCGCCGGGTGCATAAATGCGTGTGGCGAGAGACAGCCCGCATATGTTCAGCGATGAGGAAGGCGGCGGCCGTGGGAGTGAGAGAGATGAGTTGATGACAATATGTCCTCTTCGTTGTCCTTGAGGGGAAGGAGATAGAGGCTGCAGTCAGGCGGAACTAGATGCCTGTCACTCACCGCAGGCGGGTGGCGGCCAAGGCAGCGGTGGTGGGTGTGAGGCGGGCAGCCGTGGGAGGGAAAGGTGGAGCAGGGTTGTGGGGGGGGCAGCACCGTGCATCGGGCCTCTGGGGAGCCATAGGCAGCCTTGTGATGGATTGAGGTGGGCAGCAGCTTAGACAGCTACACCGATGAACACTGTGTCCTTTTGGGTTCAGTCCTTATAAGGTCCTCTCCACTTTTTCTCACCTGACAACTTGTGGGAAAAAACACCACAGTTGATATTCTATACAGGAAAACTTTGCTTCATTGGGGGGGATACATTCCAAAGAGACCCACCGATACAGGTATAAATCCGCATTATAGAGTGACTGTCTTTAGATTTTTGTTTGTTTGTTTGCTGTTTATTTGTTTGTTTGTTTGTTTTACCCCTCCTGCACAATATATTTTTTGGCTGTTATAGACAAGGAGATTTAAAAAACAAAATCGTAATGTCATGAGGATTTTGCAGGTGAGCCGTGATACAGTATATGGAATGCACAAGATCAACAAAAGAATGCTTTATGTACTATGACTAAACATATTTTTGACATTGATTTGAAAAATGTGTCCACTTTCTTTCCTACTACATCAGATTTATTTAAAATACATATGCCCGCAATCTTCAGCTTGAGATATAATTTGTCTCAAGAGTTTAGTGTGCGTCATTTGACCTTAGTTCATTGAACATTTTAAATGTATTTAATTCTGTATTACTGTATGGGCAGTAGGAGGATCAGTTATTTGGAAATTGTTCCATTAATATGATTGTTCTACCTTGCACTTGACAAATACTGCATGTATTAAAAAAGTTAATACTAAAACAAAACAAATTAAGTTATTTTCTAAAAAAGTAAAACATACTGCATGTGTTAAAAAAACAACCTAAAACTAATATTAAAACAAACCAACTTGAAATATTTTCTAAAAGAGTAAAAGTAATTAAAACTTAAAACAAGTCAAAACCAACTGTAATAAAATCTGGTCATTTTTTAACGTTTTTGCTTTGATTTTCTGCGGATGTTTCTTTGCTTTTATACTTTTTTTTTTAATTGTGTATGCTATTTTATGTTTGTACGGCGACTTTGAGTGCCTTGAAAGGCGCCTTATAAATAAAATGTATTATTATTATTAATAATGAAAAATCTCAAACTATTATATTTATATTTATATATATTTTATATTTATATTAGGCCCTCAAAAGCCTGAAAAGTATAATAAATGGATGGATGCATATACAATTAATAGAGCTGTTACGATGGGAACACTTCATCTAAGACCAATTATATTCAGTAATAATTGTAGCAAACATAAGTGAAAAAAATTAAATGGATCTGTGTGGGATCTGGGATTTTCCAGTATGTTATACGCAGTCAGAGACAATATTTTTTCCAATCTTAAAAGGAGATATAGAAATAGCACTTTGAGGATGTTTGTCTCCCAGGTATGAAGAAAAAAACAATCCCCAGACTTTAAATGTAGTTTGAAGTCAAAACAGCTGAGCATGAAAAATCAGAGAGAGGGCACTTTCTGGCTCCCTCGCTTCTACTTGTGTCGTCAAGTCGCCGGCAGCGCACTTATTTAGATCTCACGTCTCTTCACTTGGGCACCCAGAGGAGAACTACACTCGTCTTGCCCGAATACATCCCTTTACAACGTTTCCCAGAGTATCACAGTCTGAAAAATGAAACATCTCTGCAACATCCTTTCTAAATTATCTCTGTAGATTTGCATCTTTACAAATACAAACAAGCCTACTGTTGTTTATTCCAGAATAATGAAGCCAGGCCCTTGTATAATGATGATTAAAGAGACTTGCACACACTCAAGTTTTATCTGCAAAACACAGAATAATTATACTATAGGTAATGAAAACAAACCTGGGAGGAAGCAACACACATTAAACTCAAACAAGAATAGCAGCAGATTCATCCAAGGATAAAAATGGAAAATGAGGAAGTGCAAGGGAAATAATTCACAGCCCATATAGATTTTCCACTGAGAAACAGAGCTACGCATGGCCTTAACACATTTACACACTTTTTTTTGGTTGTTGCTGACAGCCCATGTGGGATGAACATTTGCAGATCTGCTTTCTTTCACAAGGCGATTTGGATCTGATAGTGTGGGGTCTGGAGACCACGGGGATTATGCTTGTGGACACTAATTACCAAGGCTGTCAACTCCCAAGGCCTACAGAATTCCGATCAATGAAGTAGGAATACTCTGCGGCTAACTAACACATGCAGTCTGCTGAAGTGATGATGCCAGATGAATACGAGCAGCTGGTTCTGGATGGATGCCAGTTCAGAAAATTCAATTTGGACAGTGCTTGTCATTCACTACTATCAACTCAAATGCTACAGGGTAAAATGATACTTTTTGCAGTGTGCCACAGTAATCTCTTTGAAGACGATGACACTGAGTGCAACGCTCCACGGTATGAGGTTCAGGTTGTTACTGTTGAATGTTTATGTGTTCCAATGGACTTCTTGAAGGGTTCCATTAAATGGTGGTTCAGCACAGCTGGTTGTGCTTGATTGTTGAATGATTTTGACGAGAGGCACATCTTCTGTTCCTACCATTCATGTACCACAAAACACTTGGTTCCCAGCTCTTGGGGACTCAATCAATGGGATATGGTACTTAAAGATTGAAGCAAGACACTTTTGTCCCCAACAGTAGGGTACTTTATGTGCTATGGCACAGACCAGTCATTCTTGTAACATTTACAACTTTTATTCAATAGGAATGTAAGAAACAAATCAAACTTTACGAATGGTGGGAACCATCATGTAGCAGATGGTACGGTTCAAATCAAGTCAGCCCTGATTAAGCTGCATATCCACAGTAAGGCTATAAGCAGGCTGTGCATCAATTTTCTTAGTGTCTTAGGGGCCAGACAACGTGTAAACTTCTAATTAATTAAAGGAAAGACAGCTTCATTTACTATATAGCACATTTCATACACAAGGCAAGTCAACAACCTATGAGCATTTACAAACACAACTGTTGATGACATTCAGAAGAATAGCAGAGAAAAACAAAAGTAGCTACACAAATGACCCAAAATAGCATGCATTCACAGCATTTAAACACATTCACAAAAAATATTGGAAAACATTTAAAAGTAAAGTAGACAGTAATATAAATTACCAAAGTAAAGTCTCCAATTTGAAAACAGAAAATTTACGGCACATGACAAGTTACACTGGCGCCAACATGATTTGCAGTATTTTTTAAAAGCCACTTTGGTGCGGTTCTCACATGCATACCTCCGAAGAAGCGGGTTAAATATTTTTCACAGTGGAAATTGTGTATTTAGCACCTGATTGAACTGTACTGCGTGGTAGTTGGTGGAAACAAGTCTTTAGTAACTGTCAAAAACAGATTTTTTTTCTAAATAAGGTAAAAGTTAAATCAACCAGACAGTTTGCACATATTTATGAGGAAAACATTGGAGCGACACTTTATCATAACAACAAAATTATTGAAGTAGTTTCAGGTCAAAAGACCTCAGAATATGCTACAAATTTACAACAGGCACTGCATATCTGGAGGATGATGACTTTGTGTGCTGCCAAGCACCGCATTAGCATTTGCCAAAAAGCACGAGACACTACACTGCTGCCAATTTGTGTTTTGTTGTTTGTTGTAGTGCATCACAGCCTGAAAACTCACTCGCACTTAGAAACCCAACTTCTTAACATGTGCAGTGAGATAGTAGGTCTACTGGTGCATAACAGCTGTACAATTTTTGTGGGATTTTTTTTAGAAGTGCGGAATAGTGCTTTGACATAGTCCACAGCCGCAGTATACCCAACAGAGCTTAAATAGTTGCTGTCGATACGCCATGTCTAGAGATTTGAAGGATCCTGTGGTGTTCTGCTCTCTCACAGAGCTTAGCTCAGTAGCAGCTTTGTATTAAGAGTCAGACCCAACTTTTCAACTCTGGTCTTGTGACACACGTAGTTTAATATATTTTGTTATGTAGCAACAACAGTGTACAAAGTTCTTGGTATCAGTTTGAAATAAAATAGTAACATTTAGAATTTCTCATTCCAACACAGCCATTCATGCTATTCGTGAAATTTGACTTCATTTAACCAATCAAAGAGTCAAGCAGTCACATGACCACACCCTCGGTGTATGAAGCTTAATGTACTGTTACATAAGTGTGAACGTCAGAAAGAAAATTTAAGACAATTCTTTGAGATAGAATTTGCTTTGCTTTATGTCATTTTATAAAGATTTATTGTTGTTTCAGTGAAAATGAAACAGTTGGGCAATAATTTAAATTTGCACATTGCCATTTTATGTAGGCTATTTCATGCTTTGATCAAAAAATAAATCAGAAGTTTACTCACTAGTTGCTTAGTACTTCATTAGTTTCCATATTGAAAACTCACTCTACTAATTATTTGGAGGACTGCTTTTTATTTTGTTTACTTATTTATTTATCAATTTACTTCAGTCCTACTATTCTGAAACAACAGTTGAGTACAATTTGTGGTTACTCTATCCATCTCTGCATAGTACGATCCTAATGAGGATAAGTGTTATTCGAAATTGGATGGACTTGACGTTCAGGAGTCAGAATCATATATTTAAAAAACATGCCGAGTGCATGCGCTAGGTGGTAATTAAAGGATATAAAGGAAGTGAGTAAATATATGTGCAAACGCAAAATGCTGCTTAGAGTGCTACATTATAATTAGTGCCACACTCTTCTGCAGTTCTGTTTTCATAAAGGAGAAACAGATTACCAACCTATTAAGTTTGTAAATACAGGGAAAGTTGAGCTATTTACAGAGGCTGAAGCCTCTGCAATTACTTAAATATTACAGGCTCCAACAAATCCCATTCTGAGTATGTTGTGTACGTATGTAGCATTAAAAGCAGAAGTGGTGGGGTGTTCAAGTGCTCTTCGGAATCCACCCAAGAAATCACTTAAGACGTCACTTTGATGCCAAAAACCAGTTGAGAAATGCTACAATTAGCCTCTCAAAGAATGAACCAGGTGTCATGTCAAGATGTCAAACTTAATGGAAAAATCTGTTGGCAGCTTTCCCCAAATACAGCTTCATTCTGACTTTTCTTTTATTGTGTGATGTTTTTCAAAGCCAGATTGGGTGGTATAAATCACCAACATCGAGAAATTCAAAAAACCTTTGATATTTCTGCGGGAGTTTAAGCACAGACACATGCGGAACCCTCTGAAGCAAAGGTGCCCAAGTCCGGTTCTGAAGAGATGTATAACTACTACAATCAGGGATTGTTGTCGTAGGGCTGCAGGCCGGATAGGCGATCTCCAGGACCAAACTTAGGAAGCCCTGCTCTAAAGCATCGCTCATAAAGGTCAGATTTCCAAAGTTAGTCTCTCAAGAGCAAGAGAGCAACCATTTTCCTTGACTCACTTTTTTACACTGATGTTCAATAAAAACGCAACTCTCAATGAGAACAAGAAACAAAGTGAAAATTCATTCGAGACAAATCTCAATGACATGAAAAAAAAGATGGTCATGGCAGAACGTAAATTCTTGACATTTAAACACAAACATGCAGTTTACAATATTCATGTTGGATGTGTGTCTTTATTGTGTAGCAGATTGGAAAAGTTTGTTTTATTTGTTCTGTATATCTAGCATACAGGTCTTCTGCCCTTGATAACCCCCCACGGCCCTTTAAGGGGCATATTCTCTGCTGTTGCTAAGTGAGAAAAGATGTGGTATCATGCTCTTTTTGTGATGCTCATATTATCCCATCATCTTAATTGTGTCACTTATGTTACTTCCTGAAATGGACACACTCTTGGTAGAGCGACATTTAACTGTTTTGACTCAAACTGCTTTTGTGCTGTTTTGGTGATGGCAGCGTGACTGAGTGGCTCTTGACTAGTGCAGGTGACTTTGAGTTTGTCTGAAAGTGCTGCTCATAACTGCACTCAGGGTAATGGAGGCAACGGTGAGTTAGATTTTGAAACATTTTCTTTTTATTTGACAGGTCGGTTGTGAAATTCTTAGATGTGACATGTTCGCATGTGCGGCGAGAAGTATTGCTAGGCAACACTTACCGGCTCACTCGCTTTTCAACTAATGGAACAACTATAAATATACATTCAATCATGAGAGTACAGTCCCATGATTGAACTTTTTTATTCATTAAATACAGAAATACACATTCACACTTCTTCAAAGTAGCCACCACGTCATTGGGGACAATCAGTGAATAATTTCTGGATCGATATACAAGCCCGTTTCACATTTACAGGAGACATATTATGCTAAATAAACTATTTATTTATTTATTTAGTTATTTATTTTTTAAGGTTTAAGACGTGATAAAATTCTAATTCCTCACCACAAACAACCCAAAGTGATGTTATCCTCCATTCACTCATCTTGGAGCATTTCTGCTCATTCCTCTTCTCCAAGCAGGGTCTTGGTGAACCAGGTGTCTTAATTCCGGGTTAAAAAAATAGTCACCAAAATAACTCAAGAAAATATTTTTCTTCCAAGACGAACTTGTGCACCGACTGGGTTTCTATTCAGTACATCTCTGAGTGTTAAGCTCGAAAGCGCGTTGTATAAAGTTTTGTTTTTTTAGAAAGGCATGTGGTTGGGAAGCCGAAGGGGCCCGCTTGTCATCCGTCACCTTGAGTGCTCCACACACATCACGTTTGTTGACATTTTAATAAAAGAGAAGCAATACGCAGATGACAATATCAGACGGATTGAGTAAGTCATTTTGATGCTATGTGAATTGGATGGAGGAGAGGAGAATAAAGTAGCCACTTAATCTACTACTGTGTCCGGTGACGCTCTGTGTGAATGAGATGCTTCCGCAAACTTCCCCCTTTCTGAATAATAAAAAAGAAATATATCTTGGCTATCCTAACACTGTAATAAAGTAGTCATAAAGATCAAACAGCCCAACTTACTATTATCTAACGCCTTCAAATTGGTCACAGAAATTCATCGAATCACTAGTGCTAAGGTTTCCGCACTAGTTGTTTTGCTTCATATGGTCCTTAGATCATCCACTTAAAATAGTACTTGAAGATGTATTTATGACAAAAAAAATTGGTGTCAGTGACCAAACTGCGTTGGACAAAATCATGTAGGATCGAAGCGAGTAAAATCAAGATTTAGGTGTACTTGGAAGCCAAGGGAAATTTAATTTCTTATATGTGGATTTGGCATTAAAAGTTGTGAACCCTCCCCCAGTTGATTTCAAAGCTCCAGTTTCTTGTTCACACCATTTTGTTTACTTGTGAAGAAATGCACTAACAGCAGTGGTTTGTCAGTTCAGTGTTGAAAAAAATAGGTGGCTGTTTTCTGTTTTCTGCACTGCAGTTTAAAAGCTAGAGAAAATCTAATTGGAAGTAACTACTTAAATGAAGTAAATTATGCTTACTCTGCACCCTATGCTTACTCTGTATATATATATTTATTCCAACTACGCAGGAGACTTTTTTTTCTGGCGACATAAGTAACCATGTATGCATTGGTATGATCTCGTGTTTCATTTTCAAGACAACTTGGGGAGAGATAACACAGAGGTTTTATCAGATATTAATTGGTATTGTCACTGTCTTATGATGGTTTATGTCACATTCTTGTTTTATTTTTTTCAAGAGGAATAAATAAAACACAGGCACAAATGACTTTTACTAGACAGCTTTAGCATCCAAAATGTGGTTCTAATCTTTTCAGAGCCATCACTGTTGGTTGCCGGTAAAAGCCAAATATTTTTAAATGATTTACTGGGCTTGTTTGTCTGGTATGTCTGAGCTTGACTTAAATTTATGATCTTGTGAGTGTCTCCTTTGGGTCTATGTAGCAAAACGATGGTGGTGAGACATGACAGCGTCCCGTGTGGTGTGACGCGACCCATATAATATAACTTAATTCGCCATTACTACACCTGTGACTATGTAGGAAAAATGTACGTTAAAATGATATAATAGTATAATAATATCACTGATAATATAATTAATAGTCAGATCATTCTGCAGACTATCCCTTTAAAAAGAAAGAAGAGTAGATTTCATTGGTTGTTAACATTAGCTGAACACGTCATCTCTGAAGTCAACTGACAAGATTATGCCAATTTGGCAACCTGAAGGGAAAAACACACAAGTTTTGAAAACAAAAACAACTTGTGAGCCAAAAGGCTCTTCAACAAGCGCATTTTTGTCTGGAGTAATGAACCATGGATTTATCTGGGTGGGTGTGTGGTGGAATATATGGAGCATATGTGCAGCTACTCAAGTCGTATTTTGGCAGAGGCTACAGGCTATCATTCTTCTGCTGTTTTATTTCCACTGTGGAAAAATCAATTAATCCCACAACCTCTGAATCTTGAACCAGTCTCCCTCTCTTTTCTGTCAACCCACTCCTACCTGAAAAGAGTGTAATGACCCACTTTCTCCTTGTCCCCCGGCAATTCTGTTGCTTAACGTGTTTGACCACCTTGCCATGGTCGACTATAGTGTGCAGCTGCTGTTAATTTACAGGAGCACCGTTCGCCTTTCTTTCCTCGCTCCGAAGCATATATGACTAATCACAGCAGTCATTTCAAACAACTTGAGTTCTTGGTGGCAATAAATCACCTTGATACATGCTACTGTACCGATAATAGATTCACGCTCATGGCAGAGAATAGAACAGGTAGTTTTTGAGAACTGTTGGGTAGCACGGCATCGTGACATTAACTCGAGACTGGGACATATTGTTGCTCAGTGTACTCTTATGAGGCAACCAAAATCAAAGCGAAAACAACAAAGGGTTGTATTGTCTTTGTGCAACCGCCGGGGGGAATATGATGCTTCTTCCTTGCTCTTAAAAACACATTTTCTTTCTTCTTTTCAAACCTTTTTACAGTTGGAGCTTTTTACAAAATCCACAGTGTTCTCCGTAAAGGCATCATGTAAATATGCTGTCGGGGATACACACATTTTTAAAAGAAACAAATTGTGCATATGTGCTGAATTTGAAACATTTCCCCAGTGTCGTATTAACGTAGTTTTGTCAAAATAGGATCAAGAACTATAGCTTTGCTCATGTTTTTCGAGTATCGCTAAGATGAGCCTGTTTTGAGGCAATGGTCCTGTTTTACACCAATGCTCACCCCACCCGCTGTACCGTGGGGCCAAGGGAGAGTATGGCTTTTGTTACCATGACAACCTAACGGAACTAGGGAGTTGCGACGACGTCATCGTCCGCTGATTGCAGAAGCCCAAGGTCTGAAGAGAAATGCGAGTGTCTATAGACATAAATGCATCAAATGTGTTTTCACTCATGGAGACAGCACTTCATCAACAGGCCATCATATCAATCACAATGATTTGGCACGTATTTTGAAACTAAGCAGCTTTTCATTTGACGAGTTAACGGCTTTATGGATCATACCTCAACAGCACTTTTGAGTGAGCCCCACACCATTTGTGCTTTCGTTGCCTTGACATGAGGCATTTTAACAAGGCCCACAAAGTGTGTTACTCTCGTACAAGTAGTCCCAACATTGAAATTTGCTATCCTCAGTGGATGTTAATCCTTAGACATTCATCCAAATCCTTGATAGGTAAGCTTGTTGCATTTTATCCCCAATACATTTTAAAGCCAAATTTATAGCCAAATTGTAACTTCCAAAATCACACCTCAAGTCTACAATAGTTAAATGCCGTTCACAACTTTCATATACCTTGGAACCTTACTGTGGAAACCAAGGTTGATAATGGACCTCTGATCCGTTGTTTTATTCCATATCAATTTCTCCCAAAAGAAATAATGACCACAAGTACAGTAGTATATAAAAGTTGAATCACATCAAGCAATCAACAACCCAGCCCTGGCAATGGCTGTCATCTGCCAAATTCTCCTCCCCCTTCTTTTCAGTTTGTTGATTGTTTTATGTAAGGCCTAAAGTGTACCTCCGGAGATCTCACATTGTGGTCTCATATTGTGTAGTTTGATAAACATCTAGTCTTCCCACTTTTGTGTCTGGTCTTGTATTTGCCAAAATAATCTCCCCCGGTTTCCAAGGCAAAGCAGAGGACCTGTGGTAGACCTATACAAAGATGATTGCAAGCTGATGCTGAGTCACAAGAAAAGTGACCTCCATTATGAATACGTCTCCTGGTCATGCTCCAGGTTTTTGTCTGCTTCATCTCCAAATAAATCAAACAAGAGGCCACTCACCTATCCTGAATCCAAGTGGCATTTTAAAAATGGCTCGTGAGTGCTTTAAACCTGCAATTTGGATCAATTTAATGCAAGGCCATAATCCATCCCCATGAAAAGCATTAATTGCAATCAGCATTTTGTTAGCCTGATGGTAATTGAACTTCCTCTGGTTCAGAAGGGCAAACAAAGCTTCACAGGTTGAAATGGTAGAAATTTCTCCAAATGTGCTCACGTGCCTGTGTTTCATTTGGCTATCACTATATTGGATAGCGTCAGTATCGATGCTTTATGTTATCATTTTGGCGGTTCCATACATTAAGAACAGGTACAAAACTCATCATTTCGTGTGGCCCACGAAAGCAAATAATTCTTGCTAAGTGGTACTGGTCTCTTTGTTTAATTTTCTTTGGTAAGAAAATCTTCATCAACAACATGAAATTTTCTTCATTTTTTATAATTATTGCTCACTGATAACACTCTTAACACAAAAGTGTCAACTAAATATGAATGCTTTTTTCATATTTCCATCTAATCAATGTGTTATTAAAATTAAAAACAAGAACAGAGCAATGCAGGCAAGCCATAACTACGATATGGCCCAGAATGAAGATGAGTTTGTCACCACTGCATGACTGAGAGAGAAGAAATGCACTAATGTAGAATATATTTTTTGTTCCTTCCCTATGACATTTCACACGGGACTTTAGCTCAGTGAGCAAAATGATTAACGATTGTGTTCACTCATCAATCTTTGAGTATGGTTGTTGTTGTTGTTTCTAATTGCTGTAAATTGTAAATTGCGCACATGACAAAGCATGATACGTGAAGTAATTCTAATCCTCAGCACATATAAATTAATGTTAAACACAGAGGCAATTTGTTTATGTATTTTGTTGTTTTATTTATTTGTTGATTTCTGTTGATTGATTGACAGATTGACGGATTGATTGATAGATTGACGGATTGACGGATTGATTGATTGATTGATTGATTGGTGGTTTATTGATTGAGCATATATAGACACATTACACAACAGCTATTTATATAGGTATCTATATTTTTACTGTTATTATTATTATTATTATTGTTGTTGTTGTTATTAATATTATTATTATTATTATTTAACACTTGCATGACAAGCTTACGTAAACATTTAATAATGGCCTGATGATGGATAAAATTTGACCCCGGAGCGATTTTACTCAATTTCCATTACATCCTGTGGGATATATATCGACCAACGTTCTGGTTGTTGTTTTCACAGAGTCCTTTGTATTAAAATTTAAGGTACATTTAAGATGACAGATGTAATCGCAAGGCTCTTTGACAAACAACAAAAACACAGCAGCGGACGAGATGATCAAAGTCAGAACTGCCACGACGGGAGCATGGCCGCCTTCATTTATGATAATGGCAGATGGCCCAGAACAACAAGTCCAGTCCCTGCTGCTTCATCAGCTCTTATCACTTATGCCTGAGACAAGGTAGATAACTCGTAACAGCGTTGCAAGGACATCCATTGGCCGATAATTGTTCAAACATGGTGTATGTGCCTGGAAGACACAATAAAAGGGGGAGTGATGGTTGGATGCAGAGACACTGGAACAATGCTTACTGATGAAAAGCTTGTTGTTTTCATTGCCCCTGAGTGGGCCACAAGTCAGCTCAACTGCCTTTTTTTCTCCTTCAATGATGCCTGGAATTTGGTACGGGTGAACCTATTAAATTGTGCCCTGAATGATCTGGGCCTGGGATTTTACAAATTAATAAATGTTTCAGGCTATTACATCAAAATCACAGCAAATTATTGTTCTATAGTAGTTGTGCAACACACCACTGGAAACTCAGTCTATCACCATCACTCCTGAAATAAAACATTCAAATTCCAAATCCTGCACATTTGTCGCTTTGGATTTACATTTAGTGCGCCTCATTGACTGCAATCTTCAAGCCTTTTTCTTTAACAGCTATTTAAGTTAAAGTGTGGGAACCTAAGAACACTTACTGGCAATTTGCTAAATGCCTGATGCACACTAGAGGAAATTTAAATTGCAACTTTTAGAGACACGGGCTACTCAAGACATTACTTCAAATTTAATCTTTTAATCCAGAGGACGCACACACTTGATGATTCAGCCCAGACAGAGGACAATACTCGGCAATACTGAACAAGTTATTTCATGGACCAGAGAAGGCACACAAACGTGTGATTCAATGTTGCTTCGTTGTCCATGGTAACACATGCCGCAATCCTGCTTTCTTAACGCACTCATTGACTTCTTCACGTGTTCTGCACAAATGTGTTTCTTTCACGCTACTGAGATTTTGATTTGAACTCTGATCCAATCTGTGGCATTAAGTTACATTTAGTAAAGGCTTCACAGTAGAGCAGCTCGAACTTGCCTTGAATTGGGACCTCAGGAAAGGTTAGCCGGAGATTCTTTTTTTAATGCCGGCACAGAAAACTAAGCATTATAGTCATATAAAGTTCAAAACTTTTAAAGTTGATTGTCATCATGAAATAGGTTATTGTGTCAATAGTGTTCTTGGCTAAATGTAATGTGTAATATAATTTAGTCTCACTGACATGATACCAAATGTTTGAACAATTTGCAGATTTACGAGAACAAGGATCTCTTGTACTTACTTCTTTTGAGTGAAAACAAGTCTATTTTCTTATTATAATTTACATTTTGCAATATAATACCTCATTGTCCTGAAATAAGGCACAGCAATACTTCACGATCGTTACTGACCCAAGGTACATATTCTTCAGAAAAAATCTCCCGGCACATGACTGAAAACTATATTGATACTCAAATACTGACAACTTTGGGCTCAGTTCAGTCACAAATGTATTTTACTCTCAGGAGGCCTTGACTTATTCTGTTGTACGAATGGCAATACTCAATAGGTCGATACACAGGTTAATTCTACCTTCTGTCATCCAGTGAAAGAGCATTTCATTGTTCTGCCTGTCACTAAATGTTACAGCGTAGATAGATGAACATACATTATTTTATAGCTCTGCAATGTCAAACGATATGGCGATGAAGATCTGTTCGACCAAACAGTTGTTTACATCACCACTGTACGTGGCATGGACCTGGCTTGCTTTGGACCCATTTTGTGGTGCCTACTTTTGCCAATGCAAAAGCATCAGAGCACAGTAATGTACCTAGCAGTGCAAAGAAGAGGCATAAAGTGCTTCACGAGACGTACAGAGCCACTGTAAGGTACAACAGATAAATTACAGCCGCTAGATTCAATTTACTGAAGTACAATTTACTCCAGGAGATAAGAGCAACCACTAAGGGGAAAGGTTGGTGAATACGCCCTGGGGAAAGGTCAGGCATGACTATAGCGTTGTAAAGACATCGTCCGAATACTCCTCTCAATTACCACCAAGTCAAGACCAACAGTTGCAGTTACCCAGCAAATATCTGACCATTAATCACCAAACCTGTGATTAAGATGATGATAATTTAGGCCTAGAAGTCTTCAAAAGTTTCAAATCCTAATCCTGCTCGACAGCGGGTGCTTGATATTAATGTCTGCTTTATTACAGTGTTGTTGTTAATTAAACCCTGCAACATTTCACCTAGGCTATTGTTTGTTCCTGTCAGGCAGCTAATGAGCCCCAAATTATCTCAGCAAGAGACAAAAGCCCAGAGGATGCTCTATGCTCAGAGGAGTCAGAGACCTCTTGTGTAACTGAAGAGGAGTGCCGTGCGCTTCGTCATTTTTCACAACAGAAAAACAGCCAATGTGATTGTCTAACATTCAACAGAATGAACAAAATAAGAGTTGTTTTTGTTTTAATTCAAACTGCAGTTGCTCATCTTTGGCCATTTGAGGGCAGTGCCAACATTAGCATCGGAATAACAACGTTGGAGATTATGTGCAGCAATAAAAAGATGCTTAGTTACACACAAACATTAGGATTCATATCTATCGCTCTTTGCAGAGGTAAAGTCCAGTATTCATGACTTTTTAAGGACACATTGGGAATCATCAAGTTTATGCTGTGCTCAATGCGTCCAATATAAATCTACATAAATCTGCAGGGATGATGCTTAAATTTCAAATTTTCATCTCATTTTCACGCTCTTCCCTTATTGTAAAAGTGTAAGTTAATTTTTCCTCCGCCTCATTAAGCATTGTAAACATCCAATCATCCAGACCAAAGCATGCTTAGAATAGATAATTGTTGCAATAACATGTACTGTATATCTGGTTTACTTATTCCTATTTCTTTGGTTTCAAAATAATGACTTAAAAAGTGTGATCAACTTTGTTTCAGTGTGGTAGTAATACTTCTACATGTCATTAAAATTCTAGTCTTTGGAGCTGCAACAATTTTTCTCACATTAACAGGCTAATGAGCTGTGGTTATTTTTCATGAGGTGTCAGATTGAGTACCAGACAGAGACCTGCGGTGATGATTTAGATGCCGCTTCTCTTCTTGCATATTGAGTGAGGTGACTAATTGGCCTATTTTCAGGATAGAGATTTAATCATCCATTAGGACTTAAAAATGTCTGCATTGCCACCCCACAACGCATTTCTCAGAGAAGGAGAAGCTCAATGGTGCATTTCCAGTGTGCCGATTTTTTGTGTGCAGCCTGTTTGGTAATGTGCTGGTGTCCGCAGAGACAAGCGCCGCTGACTTACCGGGCGAGTGAAAGTGAATGTGAAAGCTCAATCACATTGTAAATTGTACAACAGAGCAGTGGAGTCTTGCTTGGCCGTGGAAGTGGTAAGATGAGGAGGAGAGAGAAAACAGAGCTTTTGTGTTTATCAACCACACTACTGCCTCCAACACGCTGTACATACAACATACTACGATCTGAGCAAAATGAAGGGTTGCTAATTAAGATGCATAATTTTCAAGGTGTAAATGATGCTTTCAGGGAAAGCAGGGTAAAAAAAAAACACATCCCAGCTGTGCGGCACAATAAATACCTGACGGTGGGCTTTGCAGTTCTGTCACGCTCTGCTGTTGCAGCCACCAACAATCAAGCATTCCCACCTCAGGCACTCCACTGGCAACAATTTAAAACAAACTCTCTTTGTTCTTCCCTGCTTGCACTCCCCCCTCTCCCCAAGTCATCCTGACTTCCCGGTGTAAAAGGCTAATGCATCATCTAGGAAGGAAGTGTGGTGTTTGGGGTGAAATATGAGTGGACATTTGCCTGCTAATGAACAATTTAGCTTTATGTGTTTAATCAGACTCAGAAGCAAACAGACGAGTGTTTTTTTTGTTAAAACGCCTTATCCTACCAAATGCCCCCTTGTCTTCCATCCATCAATTTTATGTATGCAGTTCCTTTGCATGGGTCCAGGAGACATCCTGGAACTTAATTTCTCCAGATCCTGGACAGATAGCTATTGAGTTCAAGGATCAAATTAAGCGGTTTTGCATTGTTGTTTGGGAGGCAGTATTTGCAAATCGCGCCTCACATAAACACATTGAAAAGCAAAACTGTGTGTGGCTACTTCAATACTGCAAGATTCACCTGCTGCATTCCTAGTGTAATTTTGTAATTTTTGGCCCAAGGAGCAAATTGTATTTATGATTTGGATTTTAAACTGTACTTTGAACATAATCTGACATTTTATACTTTTTTCCCGTTATATAATGTTATGCTTTTAATTATTGCATAATTTTCTCTTTTTAATTACAGCAAAATTTGCTCTATCATTATATTGTTAGCCGAATATCACAGTGGCTAAACAGCGACTCCTACAGTCTTCAATTAACCTAATACACATTTTGGGTTTGGTGAAGAAACTGCTATCCCCAGAGAGAACACATCATTTCCACATGACCCGTCATGAATGTGAATGAATTCTGTAACACTTGGTAGACAAACACGGCAAAAATACGCATTGCCTGAATCACGTCAAATAACGTCCCTCAGCACTGGTTACATGTTGACATTTGGACACTAAGGGGTCAGAAAGGGACACAACTTACAATAAATAAATAAAAGAAATGGTCCAAGCCTGGAAAGACAGGTAGATAAACCAGTATGTGTGACAGTTGGAGAAGCAATACTCATTGCACCAGGCGATCCCGACAGTGACGCCTTTACGAAACCATCAGGGACAAACTAGCAATTACCTTGGAACAGGATGAGTCATGCAATTTTCATTTGATATATTTAATGGTGCAGTTGCCTCACATTTGTGTAATCCTGAAGTTTCTTTTTTTTTTTTTGTCATACAACCTGGCAGCACCAATGAGGTCTGCAATTACTCCTACCCTGGCTGCCCGTTTGCAGATAATCCCCTTCAAAATGATTCATGAAATAAAAATAACAGGATCACATCTCATATGAAAATCTTGATTTATAATGTGTGGCCTCACACATTACATGCTTAACAAATTGATTATTTATAACATTTTTTCCCCCTTATTTACATCACCTGAAACGAAAACGGGAAGAAACTATCCAGCACCGTTAAGTGCTTTAATGTGAACTATTTTAATACAAACGAGTTTACACATTTGGAATGATTTTAAAACTGAATGCACCTTTTTGCAACCAATTTCGAGGCGGCTCACTGCTAATGAACAATTTTTTTTGTAGTCCGAAATAAATAAAGGATAGCAGTGAGTCTATCCATTCCTTTTTTATTGTCATCATTATGGTTGGAGATACGTATGCTGGAGACCTTTCACAGCACACATTGAGTGAGTGGGAGGAGCATGTTTTGGAATGTGTGTTTACCAGTTGTACCGACTTTTTTAACCCAATACATGACGTTATCAGATAACATTCATTTCAGTGAAACAGCTTCTTGATGCTAGTGTACAGAATTTACCTTGGGCAGCTGTGGCATTAACCTTGCATTGGTTCATTTTCTAAAGCATTTTCCTCACTCAATTCTCATTTTTCTCAGTCTTAATTTTCAAAGGGTGATGCTGTAAACCAGTAATAACAGAGAATGGATTTACAAGCAGGCGAAATCCCCCAGCGAGACTTGCGGCCCAGAACAATAATGAGCACATAGCAAACAGAAAATTTGCCATAAGCCAAAAGAGAATGCAAACACAACGCACACTGACGCAATGGAGACTGCACAAGCCCGACACGCGTACACACCAACGTACACGGGCACAGGGAAGATGGCGGAATCTTCCCAAAGCTTGTGTAACAACATATGTTTACAGGTAATTAAAAGAAGGTCCCAGGTGGTTCTCCTGTCATATTGAGATAGAACACACCAAGCAAATTACCAGCCTGGTTTTCGACATACGTACAATGCTGTGCGTACATAATGCGAAATCTTGGTGAGCTGCTGTTGTGATCTGGACTGATCAGTAATATAATTTACCACATGTGTACAGTATGTGGTAAATTATATTACTGATCAGTAATTTTTACCATTATTCATCCATATTCTGACTACACTGTGGTAAGATTCTTTTGATTATATGGATTTGCTTTTTGCCTGTGATCTATGATTGCCCGGCAAGCAGTCCAGTGTGTAGTCTTGTGGTCCTAAAGAATCTCTTATGCTATAGAAAATGCTAAAAGTTACTTTTCCTGAGTGTTTTTTTCAGACCATTGTATCCAACTCCAGTAATTTTATTGTAAAGTAGAATTGTATTTTTAGGTTGACCAATGTTCCATGGGCGTTTCTAGCTAATTTTTTGGGCGGTGGTATGTGGGCGCAAACACCCCTAAATTGAATCCCAGCCCCCTTAAAATTTGTTTGAGATTGCTGATATTTTTAGACAATGTATGTCCTTTTTCAAATAAGTTACTGAAGCGTATTAACATCCAGTACTTCCTTGAAATGCAGTATTTTAATAGCAAAATTACAGCGCACACCGCCTGCATCAAAAATGGTTTGCTTGCCCCACCCAATCCCCGCCACCTCAAACTGACTTCGCTCTGATGAATATGCTGGCTTCCAGTGAAAGGAGTAAGGAGTGGATACTTGGCTTATGTTGAACATTTCTTACCATCTAACACTTAGTACCTTACCAACACCTTAATATCATTACCAGTTTTTATTGTAACTGAATTTAATTGTAGCTCACTGTTTTTATTATACTAAGTGAGGAGTTGTAGCTGGTGTTTTGCAAGTTGGGACACATTATACGTAGGTGGTCAGCACCACTGTCCTGTTTGAAATAGAATGGGAGAAGCTAGCTTCTGAGATGACTTTGAGTTGGTCGTGAGTTTCAGCCCGCCAGCGTTTGCGTGGCGAATGGAAGGACATTGCGGTTTGTATTTTTTCAACAAAAAGACATTTGCCCCTTGGTTGGACACTCTAAGGCTGCTCATTGTAAGCAAATGTTTTCCGAGAGAGTCGTGACATCAGCTGTCTGAACTGATTTATGCTCTCTTTTGTCTCTTGCAGAGGCAGACATATTGCATTCTGATCACACAGCCAAAAGGAATGACAAAAAGTAGCAACAAATATTACATGAAAATGGCAAATTTGCAGTAAATGATTTGTGATTTTGAACACCTGCAGTGGGGAAAAAAATAATTTAGTCAGCTACCAGTTGTGCAAGTTCTCCCACTTACAAAATGAGAGATGCATGTAATTTTCATCATAACTACACTTCAACTATGAGAGACAAAAGGGGAAAAAAAATCCGGAAAATCACATTGTCTGATTTTTAAGGAATTTATTTGTGAATTATGGTGGAAAATAAGTATTTGGTCAATAAAAAAAGTTCATATTAATACTTTGTTATATACTCTTTGTTGGCAATAACAGAGGTCAAACATTTTCTGTAAGAATTCACAAGGTTGTCACAAACTGTTGCTGGTATTTTGGCCCATTCCTCCATGCAGATCTCCTCGAGAGTGGGAGAACCTGCACAATTGGTGGGTGACTAAATGCTTTTTTGCCCTAAATAGAATAGAATGGCTGCATAGTTAGAAATTCTTCATGAATTTGGGGGGATATATTGAAACTCAATTTTGTATAAACTGGAACTTTTCTTTGGACGGTTTCTATTCAACTGATTCTAGTGCCCAAAAGTTGTTCAGATCAACTGAATAACGCCAAAGTCAGCTTCAAATGTTAACCTTTTACTGCAGGCCCATCTTGTATTTCTGGTTTTGGTGTGTTCAGATGTCTTTCATTTGCACTGTGTTCATATTTCAGATGACCGGCCCGTAAACACACGGGAATTTTCGCCTTAAAACAGTCTCAGTTTGCCTGTTTTTTTGCTCATCAAAATAAAGTGTGAACATGAACACACACTCACTTATCTTAGGTCTAAAGGGACGTTAGAAAAGATCTTTGAAAACCATTGCGTACTTAACTCTGAGGATTTAAACACTGAACTCTGAGTTTATATATCCCCAAAGTCACTATAGTCACTTCATGTTTGCCATTAACTGTCAAATGATGGTTTTTGCTCCACGCCCGCACCCCCCTACCCTGCCTACCAAACAAGGTGCTGACCACTACAGTCTTGCACTAGAACCATCTGGCAGAATGTCTCAGACCATCCATCCATCTGTCTGTCTGGTTGTGAATCTATTGCTTCACCTTTGGAATGGCCTTCACAGAGGTTTGCGTGGGGTTGTGTTTTCACTGAATGTGAGAAGCACCTGTCCATCAGGTGGAACAGACTGGTGTTTCTCCTCAAATTGGCTCCATGTTGCCCCATTGATGAGGAGAACAGAGAGGTAGTCTTTCCCCAAAGACCCCATTAAGCCAAAACCTGGGGTTCTCTGCCATCAACACATTTTGGTGCCTTGTGAGGACGATCACAGCTTATTAAAGTGGAAATAATGACTGCTCTACCTTCAGCATGAAACATTTAACAAGGACAAAGGAAATTTCTCAAAGGTGATATGTTGAAAGGAGGGAACGTGGACAACACTGTCGACACTGGAAGTGAAAAATGAACCTGATTTAATTTGAGCTTTGAGGTGACTTTTGCATCTTTAGGTGAATTTCAAGAGGCATGATACTGTCTACAGTGAAGGGCATTATATGTGAACCTCCTCGAAAATGGCCTTTAAAATACGTTCAACATGTATGAGCGAGCCTCGAACCGTCATATAGTTTCAATTATTTTCCCTCCAAGTGTGCTTACAATGTATCACACATTTTGGATGTCACCTTATTGATTTGTTTTCCTTTTAGTTTGGACAAATACGCTTTTTCTGGCACCTTGGGAATATTGTGGGGAAAGCAGCCGAGTGAAAACGTTCTCCATCAAGTATGATTGGATTGGATTTTGGAAGATAAATTGCCAGGACAAGAGTTTATCCCGATTACATTGCCATGGGGTCCGCGTCTTGCTGCAGGCATTCTGGTGAGCTTCTTCCATTAGACGAAGACGTTGAAGTGTGATCAAAAATTAGATAAACGCAACGGGCTGAAATTTCACCAGCAAAACCTCAACAAGATTGCTTGACTACAGTGTGACACCGCACAGTACTTATGTAGTTATGCTTTGATGCAACCTGCGTGATTTTTCTGTAATGGAAGCGGGATTTCATCTCACTTTCATCTTGACACCATTTACCAAATGTAGTGACAATGGCAATCCTTTCAAACATGGACTGCAAACATGGATTCAGTTTGTTGTTAGATACATACACAGACATACTCTTCATTGGACTCAGAGGGCATTAAAGTGACAGAGAGCTGAAATTAAACAAATATCCAAATAGTATTTTAAAATACCTGACACATTACAGGTGGTTCGTGTGCTGCTGATGACCTCAGTACAAATTTTCATTAAAACTGCATTTCTCTTCATTGCTTGATTCTGTTTTGCATCTAACAATACAGAAGTTGATGACATAAAGTAAAATGCATCTTACTTTTCCCAGAGTGGGGCTCCACAGATATGCCAAGCTGAAAATGCAGAGACCCAAAAGGAGGAAGACAAACACCAGAACCAGGCCCACGCGTTGGTAGATGCGGTACTTGGCCTTCTTCCCTTTAGCTGCCTCAACCTGTAATTGGTGAGATTGACATCAGTATCGTTTTTTTCTCTCTTTTTTGGGGGGAGTCAAAGGAGGCAAAACAGCTTATGAATTTTTTTTTTCCAAGGCAAACTTTTAGGTCACTACCATATGATAATTTGGGAAAAGACAAAACTCTCGAGGTCAGTTTGTGAAATGACATGCCATGTTCTGACAGACCAACCAAAAGCAGCTTTAGTCAGACCTATTTTGGTTTGTCTTCAAATGCAAAATGAGCATATAAAATGCCCACATTTTAAGCGTATACCGGATGAATGATATAGCATTTAAAATCCGTATGATGTCAAACTAAAGAACACGTTCTATTGAGCCTATTCAGATGATATGGTTCTCTTTGTTTCATAAAGCTGTTATCTGAAGTAAACAACAGAGTGGAAAACGTTTGAGATGCAAGTAAAGTGTTGAGATGGTTCCCCAAGTAGAGGAGTTAAAGTTTTCTGGGGTCTTGTTCACAGGTACATGAAGAATGCTTTGTTTAAATTATTTCAGTGGTGGTCCCCCAGCAAAGTTGTCAGCAACTCCATATTAGGGGATGAATTAGTTGATACAGCACATGGCCAGGTTATATTTGCTGATATGATCTTTTAATTTCAAAACATTGCATTCCAAGAGATGGCAACAATTTGGACCCTTTGCCAGTCCTTTTAGTTTCATTCATTAAAAAGGAAATGGGCACATCTAAGCACACATCGACCAATTTATCTTATAATGTGCATGTCGAAAACCATGACGCAAAGGTGAGCAGCTACAATCTGGAGCTTCAACTTCAAAGTCACTGTGAAACCTCTTTTCTTCTGGCTCTCTTTTCTCACATCGACATTAAAACAACAAATGACCTTTTTGACTGTGGCATGCTACAGGATTTATCCACTATTTATACCTCCCGAAGACTGAACTATTGCTACCCTGCTTGAGCAGACCACACGGATGAGGGCACTGCAACAAGTTCAACGGAAAGGTTACAATTATTAATTTATTTTTTTTCTCTCAAATTTAATTTTAATCTGCCCACTGTCAGTGATTCCTTGAGCCTGACAGCACAAATTAATAAAGGCAAGCTTTTGTTCCAGCAGACTTTCTGTAGGGAGAAAATGAAAGCTTCTCATTTGCACTTTGTATTGTGACTGTTCAGCCGAAGTGGGCTGGACAACCGCCTGACTTCTTTTGATTACAAAAAGACACATTTGTAATGCACTCTCAGGCATCCTGTTCATGCTTTTCTTACGTTCCTTTTATTGCACACTTTCAAGGTGTTGCAATTCATCCATTCAGACATTCGGACAGCCCCACCATGTGTGACCTACATAATTTGTGCACAACCACCAAAGACGCGTGATTCAGTTAATTCCAACGGCAGCCCTAATTACCGGATCATGGAGTTTTATCCAGATCCATTTTGAAAATTTGTCACTCTTTGATTATGAAATTAACTTGCGTAGTAGATCCAGTTAAATTTGCCAGTGGCGTGCACGTGACTCATCTATATATGCCGTTCTAAAGGAGCGTGTGGTTTTTGCATTCACTTTTTAATAAACCCAGTACAAGCAATTTAATCAAAATACCATGCTCATAATGGAATGCTGAGGAGACCATGTTGCCAAGCAACGCCTTGCATGCGTGGTGCCTCAAATACAAAAATCTATAACTCAAGGCCCATTATTGCAATTATTGTATTGTTTGTGACCTGCACTTCAGCTCTCAGTACCATCGGCATGTGGAAATGGTCCTCACGGGTGAAGACAAAAGTCTGCTGACATTGATCTTTTTTTGAACAATCATAAAATGTCGACCTTCTGCCAACATTGTAATGTACTCGACAATATGCAGCCATTGGGCAGTCGATGAGCGTAGATGCGACAGGTGTGCTTCCCAGCCCATCCATACACCAGTACTACAAATCAGCCGAGTCTTGCTCTCAAGGGATGTGAAACGATTAAAAAATGTGAAATATGATGTTTCACATTTGGGGGGCGCAACACATTAGTACAGCCTCTTGAGCACAGAAGACAAAAAGATGCTTGTCGTTGGGAGAATGAGCACACTGGCAGATTTCAGGGAACGCCTGAACCCGAAGTGTGTACGTTTCTCAAGGGTGACACACTTACGTTGATGGGAGACTGCACAGCCAAAAAGGTGCGCTATAGTGTGCTTTTTATTTTATTTAAGCACACAGGAGAATTTGCCCCTTAATTAGATATTTGATTAAATTGTTTGTGTGGGCTTGCTGGGGGATGGGGCACTACTCCCAAAAAATGACATTCGTTGTATTATCTTTTTATTAGTGATAGCCTTTGTACACAACATGCAACAAGAGGGAACGAGTGATCTAAAAGCAGATATTCCTATATTTTGAAATAGTTTTCACATAATACTTCTCTTTCATTATTTTATTTGGGTACGTTTCAGACTTTTTTGCACCCTAGCACCCTCTATTGTTGAATGCACCACCCGTTGAATATATGATTTCTACTTCCATTTCCATATATAGGAAGAAGTAAACATTCTTAGTTACTAAACTAATATAGTTCAGTTACCTCTACTTGACTTGAGTTTTTGTTTTTCTTAAAAAAATTAAATTTTTCCTTCAAAATATATCAATATTTTCTACTTCTTACTTTATCACCAGCTTGTTCGTTGTTTTTTCAATGTCCGTACTTCTTCACTTTAATGCAATTAAAGGAGTTGACTCAGTACTTCTACTTTTTTAACAAAAGTATTTGTACTTCCACATACAGTGTGTAAGTACTTTTGGACTCTGTCTAAATCCAAATGAAATGGATTGTGTTGAACCTCAAGTGTTTTACAGTAATGTACGCCTCTTAAAAAAAAGTACAGTTTAATTTGCTGTACTACCAGTTTTACTGTTTGGGAGAACAGTAGCAAGGTGAGCAGCAGTGAATATGAATAAAGTTTTCTCTTTCTACTTACACTGTATGACTTTGGTAAGAGCACTAATGTATTTGCCATTAATGCATTCCACGGATGTGACACGTCAGTGACAGTGACCATAAAACGTGAGGTACTTCAAAGTGGGGCCTGCTGGGGAGCGTACGACTCTCCTGGGGCACCTTGCATAAGCTCTGAGCCCAGTGGAAACTTAACTGTCTGCTGTTTCGGAATCAAGAGACATAGTGGGGCTCGAGAGAAGAGTTGCTGAAAAGGCAGCGATGGCGACCGACTGAGTGGTGTGAAAGTGCGCAGCCCCCCTGTCAGCTATTGTTTTAAAGGTTTTGGAGTTCAGAATAAGCCAAGAGCTATGAGGAGAATAGCGCCTGCGGCCCACCCCGCTGTTGCTGTGCAAAGAATGATCACTTACTCGGGGAAACAGAAGAAGCAGCAAGCAGAGATGGCACACCAAGACATAGTCAAATGCTTAGGTATATATTTGAGATGATAATCAAGCACCCCCATAACTTATTCATCTTATTTAGGATTTGAATCTGATGGGAGTCATGTCTTTGTTATTTGCATGAATATTAATACGACTTCAAGGTTACTCTATTGTGCAGAGGATCTGTAACAGGTGAAAAGAGCACATATTTCACAGCCAAAAATGCAATTTTCCATCTTGCTAAGTAATAGTGTGAGGGACAAGTATATACTAGATATAAATAAAAAAGTGGATTCAAACTTTAAATTCTGAATAAACTCAAAGCACTCAGCAGAGACCGAGGCACGTTTTCTTTTTTCGACACATGCAGCCTTCACTTTATTCAAAGATCACATTCTCTCTCCCTCTCACTTGATAATGAACTTCTACTGCAACCATCATTTTAATTTGTTTTTGCTGGAATAGTTCACAGGTGATCAGCTTTTTGAATACAAGACAATATTTTCTTTAAAAGAACAGTTAATACCAAATGCAATGAATTTCCCCTCCATTATTGAAAAATAAATTTAAAAAAATACTCACATCATTAAAGAGAACCTGTTGGCTGCTGGACTGGCTGCTCGCCTCCATGATGCAAGCCTGCAGAAGGAATGTGTTCCGATCCTCTAAACTTTGAGGGAAAAAAAAACAACCTTCCTCTCCGCAAAGCAAAAGAGTCACAGCCTCATTCCATCGCAGCAATTTGGGAGGGGAGGGAAGCTTCTTAGGCGGAGTGGAATTACTGCAACATTTGTGATAGCCATTAAAATTCAAGGCATAAGTCTCCCGTATGCCTGCACTCCTTTCAAAGGTGGAACGCTACCAGCGGCCCTCTGGTGAAGAAATTACGCACAGCATGGATGAAATAAAAGCACTATCTTATGGCAAACCCTTTGAGTATTTATCTGATATCCCTGATATGCATCTTAAGGTCTATTATGCTCCTAGGAGGCACTAGAATGTCTCTTTTACCCATTTGCTTGTCTAGCTTTTGGCCTGCTAGTAAGCAGCAGAGGTAAGTAAGTAAGCAAAAACATTTCAGCAGTTTGGGTTTAGCCACAGATGGTTCGACTTAACTGACAAGTAAACGAGTTCCGGAAGCCCAAGTACCTGCGAAGCATCCGTGGCTTAAGCCAAACTGCATCAGGGTTCTTAGTTTTTCTAGCCAGATTTGCCATGATACATCCACCCGAAGAAATGAGACGGGGTATGCCTGTCCTCAGCTCTGTACACCTGCTAGTGTGAAACTGTTGATTCACTAGCACAGTGATTGTCAGTGAAACATGGCACATGTCCTGTGAGGGATCATCAGAATGTATCTTTGTTCATTTGTCAATGCCAGTGACATTTATTGACAGTTTTTTTATGATTCTGATGCAGACTAGAGTGTGCCAGTACTTTTGTTCAGCAAATCTTGTGAGACCTGAGCTCCCTGAGCGTTTTATTGTTTATTTGGCATTTTATCTATTTATTTGGTAATGCGACCACAGAAAAGCACAACAGTCATCACTGAGATTCTATTGTATATGTATTTTCTCCTTTAACCAAGTTGTGACTTCAGAGTGTTGATGATTTTCTTTTCTCTCTAAATGCAATAACTATTGGACTGGCTATAAAGGCCTTCAGGGGATGGCTGAATAAGTGATTGAAGCTCTTCAAATAATGCCATCCTAAAACTTTATTCAGCTCTTGGCGAGCTTTATAATGTCAACCGCTGATACCCAGTTATTTGTCTCATCTGTCCAATACGCTGTTGAAAATGCCATCGAGACTCCATAAAAGGTGTGATCGTACTGTTATGTATTTATTTTTTGCCAGGAAAAAAAACGGTGTAAGGAACATTTCATGTGTTTACCTCAGCCTCTCATAAACTTTGAGACCTTGTGACATGATGATATATGATTAAGGTCATGGACAGGCGTCCTTTGCTGACTTGCTATACTGTCTTGGCACCTGTTGCTTCCTGTAGATAACTTGGGTAATAACACTGAAAAAACAACATAGTGTGAAAAGAAAAATAATCCCACTTTATAATTAATCATATCTGATAACACCTACATTTACTTTTATTTTCCTTTAGCTACAATATGGAAAATCTCTTGATGCAAGACAATCCTAAATTTTCTCAATTGGCTACACTCCTTGCAAAAGTGGAACACCTTAAAATGTCTTGTGCTGGAGAAATTATTCCAAATGTAAATAAGTAAATCAGAATCATCTGATACTTCCTTTTGGCTTTGTATAACAAACAATTAATTACATTACTAGCAGCAGCCAGGATTTAGATTTAGCAAAAAAAGGAAAATAATCAAAGAATGACAGCATCCCTATTGTATAATAATAATAATAATAATAATAATAATAATACAAAGAAAACAATAAACGTTCTACTCGGCAGCTTTACCATTCCTATGCTAGGAGAGGTATCTTTTGAAAAGTGCAAAATATTGTATATCCCTGGATCTCCAAACAAGTTCCTTAGCGTGGGCACAAGCTAATCTTTGGTTTTGTGGTTCAAGTAAAAACAAAAACAAGGTACAGTGTATTGTCAATGTGGAACTTCAAAATCCGTTACAGGGAGTGTTTAAAACAGCCTTTTGGTTTCAACAGATTTATTATAAAATGAGTAACATTTGCATTTACTTGGATTCTAGTCACCTAAAGGTGGTGCTATACATGAGTTGTGCTTTACATTCTAATTAGGAAAGTAGAAGAAATGCTCGGTCAATTCTGCTTCAGGATGACCATCTTTTGGAGAAGTGCTCAAGCTGCAAACCGTTTAGTTGAGCCCGTATCGAAGTTGTCAAGATCTGATAGTGGTGAGACCTCATCAGCTTTTTCCCATTGATATAAATCTTCCCAATTACTGTGACATTTTGCTTTGGTAAATCAAGTCACTTCTCTTTCAGGATTTGGGGTGTCAGCAGCAGTCTTGCACATCTTGGGACCTTTTAACCTCTTACAAGGTTTAGCTGGTACCATCATAACACTTATTAAATCCACAGGCGACATTTTAAGGAACATTTTAAAATGATCAATTGTCAATAAAATAGAACCAGTGTTAAACCCCTTTAATCTTTTAATCCTAAAATTAACAATAAATGAGAACGGGCTTCTCACATGCATCACACACGGGAGTATAAAATGAAATCCACCACAGATACACTATGCTAAGTTCATACCACAAACAAGATCTGAATGATCCATCAGGCACATAAGTATAACATGGACAACTTTGTACTACCAGTAAAAAAAGGTATTACTCATTAGACGTTGTACACAACAATTGCCCTAGCTACTGTTTTTCTGTCTGATCACATTGTTTTGAACTCATTCCTGTCCACATAAAACACAGCAAGGTGGACTAGTAGCCACAAGGCAAATCACTTCAACAACACAGCTATTTTGTAAAGTTAAATTGAAAAAAAAAAAAAAACAAATGAAATAATTAGTGACTATTTTGATTTTGGATTGCCTAGTGGAAATGCAAAGAACAAATGATAAACTGATTGTGTGCCCTATCAACAGTAATTGAGCAAAAACAGGAAGTAAAAATATGCATAAAAAACATAGAACATACAAAAACAACACTCCGAATGTTCCACTGTTAGCTCTGTGCTCCACATGATAGCCTTGATTGGCTTTGTTAAAACTGCATCACCAGTTGTTAAACCCACTGATTTGCTTTTTCTTTACAAAAAGAACACAGAAGTTCCCTCAAATAATAACAATAGTTCTTCAAGCAGATGCTGCTTCCTCAGACAAAGACGATAAGTATTTTTCTCTCTTTCTGTGACCATCTGGAAAATAAAGTTCCTTTTCAGGCAGATTCCCTGTCAGTCACTCAGAAAGAAAGAAAGAAAGAGGCCCGCATATGCTCAGTCATTAAGAGTCCTTTACGACACGAAGGGAAACTGGTGCTACTCAGAAAAAAAGATGATTTGCATGAATAAAAAAGGTATGTATGAATTTAGAAAACAGATACAACCTGAGCGCAGCCGAGAATGTTTTATGTGTTTCCCACCTGTGCCCTATCTCCTCTGGGTCCATTCAGGTCAAATATGACAAGTAATCCTGTGTGATTTAATCATCCGCTTCCTGCCTCAATGCCGCTACACCTCCTCAGGCTTTCATTAAAGAGGAAGCAGAGGTGGAGTGGAATGGGCTCGACCCGAAAAGCCAGTCACCTTTACCATCTCGGTCTAGACAAAGAAGATTTGAGACTCTCCAACTGTCATCGTTGACTATTTTCCCTCATGCTGCTTTAAAAGCGGGGAAGAAAAATGCTTTGTGCAGGAAGTTTACACTGGTGTTTCCCAGTTGACATTTGGTTCTTCAAGTTAAGTTCTGACACCTAGTGATAAAATACCTCTTCAAAAATCCAACACACTCACTGAGGTTCCACAGGTAATATTCTAACTGTCAAAACATGCTTTACAATGGTTCTTATGGTTGATAAGATAATTTCAGCATACAGAGGAAAGGAAACATTGCATGCAGCTCACACTATCAGTTCTCAAGTGTCATAAGCAAGGGAATCACTATTGGTAATAAAAGACCTCACTTTTACTTTTACAGCAAATATTTTATTTATTTATTTTATCATTATTTTTTTCAAATTTTTAGTGTCAACACCTCATATTAGAGATGTTTCTTCTTTTGGAACAAGTGTTGTTGGTAAAAAATATTTAAAATATTTAAAAAATAATTTAAAATCATTTAAGAAATGACAACAAAATTGAAGTTTATCATTTTAAGCCATGGTTTTCACCCTCTGGTTACCTTAAGATTCTCTAACATCATTTAGCTTTCACAAATGCCTTTGAATCCTTTCCTTTAATTTGACTCCAGGTATACAAACCTCAGCAAATTGATTCTAATTACAGTAGTTGATCCCCAGGTTTATGTATTAGTCTATTTAAAGACCAAATAAAATAAATAAATAAAACCATCCACCCCCTCGTATCGAGAATGAATGTTTCACTAATATGAAGATCACCTTGGCTGTGACCTGTGCCCTGAGCAAATGTGATGTCATTTTCAGCTGACAGCAAAATGGTCGCCCCCTGAGATGTATAAAAAAAAAAAAAAAAACAGGTGGATTTTGCCTGTTTAATACCACAGCAATGTTCTTCGACTAATCGGGCTGCACGGAACAACAAAGAAATGACTTTCCCACCAGAATGTGTTGCTGTCAGTCGAGTAGTAGGCTGAAGTGCACCTGGTTAGCAATTTGCTCGCTTGTGGCTGATTTGTAGTGTATCAACAGGCTGCTGTTTGAAGCCAATTCTTACAAGAACACAGGCTTAGAATATGAAGGTCTGAAGAGGAACAAAAACCTGAAAATCATCCTGGCTATCCATGACAACACTTTATTATTGAAGCAATAACGCTTATTACTCTGGTTGGGCTTTGCTGCTATTGTGTGTATAACAATTTGTAGTTCTCCGGGACAAATGAACTGATAGTGGCGGTGAGAGAATGAGAGGCGCAACGGGTGATTGAAAGATTGCCTATACATTTTTAATATACTCCTGCATCGATTCCAACCTTTCATCACAGATGTTCAAGGCGAAGACCAAACATGTGCTGGAGAAGAATCACAAAGGCCGATCTCACAGGAGTTTCTCTCTGACACATTGAGGAAGTCGATGAATAGAAATGTGGATTATGCCTCTCCGCATCGGCCCACATCCCACGCTTAAACAGTCATTTCCTCACATCTCACCTTGCCGCTTGCCGAGGAGTTTTCTCAATTTCGTGCTTGGTGAGACAGATGTATTTACTTACATAATTGTATTCCCCTGCCAATTTATAATGCGATTAAAAATTAATACAATTTGGGATTTGAAGAAGGGCATTCCTGTGAAAATGATTTTGACTGGAATGGCAGAAAATTGTTCTTCCTGCTTTGCAGCATTTTTAATCACACAAAACTGGAACAGAAGCAATGAAAGAGAACTCATTTTCCTTCTTTAGTATACCCTGTAATCGTATTTCCACCAATATATTTCTCCAGGTAGAAGATGAAAACATTTTCTTGTGATAATATTTTCTCTGTTTCGCTATTTTCACTTTGGGGTTGTTTAGTCAGAGTGGAGCTCTCCCGAATGAGCACCGAGCTTTGAGTCTCCGACATCCCATCACAGAGTGCAATGGAATCTACAATCGAGCCAAACGTTAGTCATAGCCGGCTTGTAATTACCTCTGCACCCTGCAGAAGCAAACCAATTGACTCCTCAAGATGAACGACGACAGGTAAAGGCCAGTCATTAGCCACGGGCTTCACCAGCCCTACTGTTGCAAAGGGAGGACGAATATTTCATTTCAGGTTGAATTTATGACTCACTTGTAACATTTCTTTTTCCTTGGGATTATTATAGACACTCACAACTTGACACCTCGCTGGTCATGAAAGACTCTCTCACCAACAGTCAACCTGTCTGTGTTGTGAACAGTTGTTGCATCATGACTAACTTCAAATGAATGTGCATTAGCTCATCTTCTGATTGAAAGTTTTTTCATGTCTGACTTCATATTTTTTTGCTGCACACACTAACATGCATCCATGCAATGATATTGTTATTCTTGCAGAATATCTTAAATAAATGCTTGCTCCTTTGAGTTAGTAATCAGTCTTAAGAAATGACATGCCGGAACGAAACAGTAATGTCTGGTGCAAGACCGAGTTGAAAAATATAAACAGAATTTGGGCAGAGTTTCTGAATGCGAGTTATTAAATACGACCTGTAGTGCTGGAATTGAAGGTGTAATCAATCCAAATTGTACTTTGTTTTCCCTCCTCATTGCATTGGGAAAAAAATATTTCTCGGCCATTCGGTATTAATAAATTAAAGGGTGCGAATAGATGCAATTATTCATCCATTGAAAGAATCAATAATTATAGATTATGCTGATTCAACTGTAGCTTTTTGGCCAAATACTTTAATGCAAAGCATAATAATTTGTTATTTTTCCCCCAATGCATAGTGTTTCTAATGTCATGTTTTTTTAGTAGTTTAATTACAGTAAAAACAATGTCATGGAGCACTTTCACTAGAATTTAGTAGGATTACAAAGAAGTACAATTTAGAAAAAAGACCAAATAGAACATTAGAATGATGCATACTGGCATTTGGTAGGTAGTCTAATTATGCTACAATAATATTTACACGATTCGTGCAAAATGGGAGAGTTATATTACTGACAGTGAAATGTATTGCCATTTTAATGCATTATAATAATACACTCAAAAATATATTTGAAAAAAAAAACCGCCAACTACAAATTGAATTCAAATGGAGTGCACTCCCGTTTTACTCAACAGCTTAAAAAAAAAAAAAAGATTATTAAGCCCATTTTTAGTGGCCACATACACACACGTTTAGGGTAGTGTAATTTCCTCAGGGTACTGCTGTTTGAGTGTTGAATTTGAGAAGATATAATTACCAAAATTGCGAGGAGTGATATTTGGACAAATTGATCCTTTTGAAGCTTTAACCAGTCTGACGCAGATGGCAGCACGTGTGAAACTGAGTGACTAGAACAGTGGCATGAATGATGAAATGATCTGTGAAATCATCCCATGCTGAACCATCACCCGCACACCTGTTGGCTTGGAACAACAGACAGCAAACTGTCACCATCCATTGCAGTCTCTACGAATAACTGGATGATGAAATTTGTATCCAGAATATCAAGCTGATTATACAGACAATGGAGCTGCTAACTACAGCCAGTCTGTTATCGTTCAGTTTAAACAAAGCACTCCATGAGAGCATAAATTCCAACATGCTTTAATTGGATTAGGACGTGTAGTTTACCTTAATCCCATGCGGAGGACAATTCTCCAGTGAGGGTGAAGGTGAACAACTGAAAGCTAAACAGTGCTGATAATCTCCTGGATACACACGTTCGAACATTTCTAGAGGGCAAAATATGTACTGCAATTGCATAAATACCTCAGGGATTTGGGAAAAGCAGAATAAATAGTTGAGTAGAGAAAGGATCTTTTGGAAGCAGTTTCCAAGCAACCAGGCTTTGTGAATTCACTACAGGGACTTGCAAACACGAAGGACCTCCAAATCACCGAACATAGTTGCCTTTATGGACAGTAATAATGAAGAAACAAACATTTTATTGAATGTGTTAAATTCTCAAATTTAGCAGGGTTGGCAAATCAAGGCCAGTATTTGTTTGATTTTTGAAATAGAATTGACTGAAACACAACAGGACGGTGGTATTTTGTGCATTAATGTGACAGGCGGTTTTGCCTTGAATGTATAACACTGGTGCTGGGGTACTGAATTAAGCAATAAGATGTAATGGAGAAAAAGCAGGGCAGGAAACAAAACACAACAACAAAATCTGAGATGGATTAAGAATGTTGGGTCTGTTAATGAAGTTGCACAACGCTGAAGGTTAAAACTGGCGCAGGAACAAACAACTGTGCTTTTTTATTTTTTGATCTGAGCTATTGAGTAGCTCTTCTGGTGCTTTGGAAAATTGTTCAGAAGTGAGACTTTCCGTACTTGTTGAGGAGCAGCCTTTTCATAATGTTGTGGGACACCAATCATAAATATAAGAAAAAAAGCCCCTAAATTGGCTCTAAATGACTCTAAAACAACAATTTGAATTCAAGCTAGGTTCATGTGCGAGTGACTTATAACCGAGTCGAGTATGGATCTAGTCTAATTATGGTACGGTTGACACTCTAATTAGAAACCCTAACCTTAATTTGAAATCCTACTTTGAAACACTACCCCTAGTTTAACTCCATACCAATCCTAACCCTAACCCTGATTTAAGTGGTCGCTGAGCCTGCAGATACCTATGATTGTATCTTAAAATGTTGGGAATTCCTTAAAGCTCCAGGAACACAGTATATGACTTGTAAGTAGCCACAAGGTAGCGCAATTTTAACTTTTCTGCGTCCCGCATGTGGGACAACTGATTTGTATGGGGTTTGCAGCGGAAACTCGACTTCAAACCCCCAATCCCAGTTTGAAACCCTACTTTAAAACCATACCTCCAGTTTGAAACCTCAGCCCTTGTTGAACCCACACTTCAAAACTCTGAGCCAAATTTGAAACCCTAGCCCTAGTTTGAAATTGTACTTTGAATCCCTGACCCTACTTTGAAACCCTAGCCCTAGTTTCAAACCCTTGTTTGAAAACCTAATCTTATCTTGAAATCGACACTTTAGTTTGAAACCATACTTTGGTACCCTAACCCTAGTTTGAAACCCTACTTAAAAACTATACTTTGTCAACCTACCCCTAGTTTGAAACATTAACCCTATGTAGTTAGAAACTATACTTTGTCACCCTAACCCTAGTTTGAAACACTAACACTAGTTACAAACCTTTGTTTGAAATCCTAACCCAAGTTTGAAACTCTAACTGTAGTTTCAAACCCTAGTTTCAAACCCTGACCTTTGGGTCAGGGGTTATGGTTCAGGTTATGGGTTAGGGGATTGGGTTAGGGTTAGTTTAAATCCTTAAATTTAGTTTAAAACCCAGCCCTAGTTTCAAACTCTAATTTGAAAACATAACCCTAGTTTGAAACCCTAACCCTAATTTGAAACTCTATTTTGAAACATTAAACCTTGTTTGAATCCCAAATTTAAAGCAACACAAGTTTGAAACCCTAACCCTAATTTCAAACACTAGTTGCCAACCCTGACCCTAGTGGGATTAAGGTCGGAGTTGGGGTTAGTTTAAAACCTTACAAATAAACATTTAACAGACTTTTCAGAGTGCTCTTCTGTTTTTTTAGCCTTTCAAAAAAACAAATGAATTAATAAATGAAAACTCTCACATTACATTAAACCTCACGTTCCCTGACCGCCAATGGAGATGCAAAGCTAGATAAGCTGTTCTCCTTCGCGACCTTGAAAGAAACCTTATGTGAAAGCGCAGGAAATGTTCACCAATCAGAGCGATAGGGGTTTTGTCTATTTTTGATTTTCGCCATTTGTTGGCATTTTGCAGCGTTGGTTTGAGCAATACATGTCACAAAAATACCAGTATGTACTGATTCTGCCAATTAGAGCGTTGCAAATGTTTTGTCAGCCGATTAGCGTTGTGTTCTGTCAGCAGACTCGCAGTCCGCAACTCACCTTGCTGATCACTTCTGCGTTTTCCCTTTTTGGATGAAATGTAATATTAGCGGAGTGGCATATCTTGAGATTGCTCTGAAATACAGTTCCAAAAGAGCATTGATGGAGCCACCCAGGTATACAAAAGGAGAAACAGAAAGCCTGCAACTCCTCAACAAACAAAAACAAAAAACGTTTGCCCCAACATTCAGATATTTCTGACCACGGTGGGACTTCAACATGCAATATTTTGGTCCACAATGAATCCCAAGCTTGACTGAGCTATCCATATTCTATCACTATAATGACAATGGGGTGTGTAGCACTAAGTAAATACCGCAGTTGTATCCCCTCGAGGTGTGGTCATTATCTGCTATATTACTTGCTCAATGCTTACTCTTTTGTATACAACCGGAACAAATTACAGTAATTGATTGGATGCACACGAGATCGAACGTTGATCTCTTTGTTCCGCTTTCCTCTCGCTGTCTTTCTGCACTTGGCACATTGCACTTTCAGTGAGTCTATGTATGACCGTTGTCTGGAGGTCATCGCAGTGGTCAACCGTCATGCAGAGGTACACTCGTCATCATGCCGGGCGCCGCACGCTTTCGGGAGTAGTTGTGCGCTTCCAGCACCACCCCACTCCCCCCTCCGTCAGATTGTTCCTGCCCTGAGGCCAACAAACCAGATTTTTCATGTCAGTTGGCATGCACCTTCAACTTCTAAGTAGCGGTTTGACTTTCATAAGTCTCCCATCATCGCAGCACTCCCAGGCAAGGTTGCCACATCCTTGCGCTGTAATTATATGCCAGTTATAAGTGTCCACTTGCGCATGCAGATGGACCCTGTCTCCTTAAAAAGAGAAATCCAGTAGCAGGTCAAACTTATCTGCACTAGCTATTTATTATTCCCTAAGGGGGATTTAAACTATTTCTCATTAGTTCTTGCTCAACCTCCTCAACGGAAAAAAAGACAGAGATCATTTATGACTAAGATCCTTTTTACTGATATGAGTCTTTTAACAAGAGATTGATGTGCAATTTTTGGCATCACAAGAGACACTTATACCAAGCATGAATATACGTGAGCATATCTACAATTCAGACACCATTTAAAAGTCAAATATTGTCTCAAAACTCTAAATTGGGATGATGGCTAATCAAAACAAAATATTTCATTTAATAATAGCTGACAGTTTCAACAAGCTCCAAGAGTGTGTGACAAAAGATGTATGTCAAACTCAAAACTAAATTCTGTGGACTTTAATAAACCACCACGTCACGAAACAGATCCTGCAGCGTTTGCGTTGTTTAGCGTGAGATAAGAGGCAAGAGTTGTGGCAGGACAACTGGCTACTTCACAAATGACAACACATCTGCTCATTCTGTTCTATTGTATTGTATTGTATTGTATTGTATTGTATTGTATTGTATTGTATTGTATTGTATTGTATTGTATTCTATTCTATTCTATTCTATTCTATTCTATTCTATTCTATTCTATTCTATTGCCTTGAGTATCTGACAGTTCCCGGCCAAGAAAAACAGTGCTATACTAAGGCGACCTCCGTCCTAACCAACAACAGGGAGCTGCAGAAGATCCTGGAACCATTCTTCATCCTCAATTACCGTATTTGCCGGTGTATTGGTCGACCTTTTTCGATCCAAAATCGACCGAAAAAAATCGACCTCGACTTATACACCGAGTCATAAAATTTAACTTCGTATTCATCGCTTCAAATGTGATGGTAACCAAGGCCGTTTCTCATGCATCTCATTGTGCGTTGCACTTAGAAAATTTGAACCGGGCGGCGTGCGCGAGTGCGCGGCCCGCTGGAAGTCGAATGAGGCTCCGCGATCTCCTCCGCGGTGCTTATAAACAGCCGATCCGCTCGGCGGGGGCTATTTTCGGCCACTTGGCGCGTGCGCACGGCCTCCCGGATGTGCCGGGCGGGTGCGCGAGCTCGCCGGCCGCTGGAAGTCGAATGAGGCTCCGCGATCTCCTCCGCGGTGCTTATAATCAGCCGATCCGCTCGGCTGGAGTTATTTCCGGCCACTGCGCATGCGCACGGCCTCCCGGAATTTGAACACATTTCGTCAATAAATTTCGCATATTTCTGATTGAATTTTGAAGTTTAATATAATGCAACAATTGAGCTCGACTTATACAAAGGATATATCATAAAATCGTAAATTCCCGTCGAATTTTAGGGGGTCGACTTATACACCGAGTCGACCTATACACCGGCAAATACGGTATATGAAGATGTGTCAGAAAAATCTAGGGAACTGCAAAGACTCCTGGATTATTCTCTAAAGGGCAGAAACTGTAAAAATAACAGATTGTGACACCAGTCCTGGAACTGGAGAGACATGCGCCGGCCAGTGCCTGCCACCAACTCCCCACTCAACCGGTTAAGACAGACCGGAGGGGGGGGAGGGTTGCCGAGATAATGTCTGGGGCTAGCACGTCATCTCCCATTGCAGCCAGTTTAGTCGAGCTGGGGGGGACTAGCGTTCTGAACACCACTCTAGCAATCCCAGCTAGGAGAGGGTTCAGGGCCTGGTTTGAAGAACTTGCAAAGTTGGCAACACTGCTTCAGGTTCCCCCTCCATCCTGTCTGTGCTCAACATCAAATGGTAACACATTCAGATGACTAAGAATGGTACGTAATTTAATTTTTCAAGTTTCATTTATGTTTATTTTACAATAAACAGATAGATAAAACAATGAATTGTTTGGCAATTACTTAAGCAATAAAGTGTTCGGTCCTACTTCATCAAATTTTCCAGTTGTTGCATTGGTTTGACATCTGAAAGTTTCAAGACGGAGTGTGTGCTGACCACCAGGGGAAAGTTGGCCTAATTAAAACTGTCATTGAGAATGAACTGAGTGATGGTGAAATTGGCAACGTGGTGTGCATTTCCGTATCAAGCAAGCGGGCTTTGGGTCAAAGAGGCAATTTCTGTGCAGCGGATCCAATCAGTAACTTTGTCCCGTGAGGCGAGCCCAGCATACATCCTTTACATTCCAAAGCATGGCAAAATAGTCATTACAAAGTTTTGGCGCTGTCAGCAGATTTGAGGAGCGCCTCCGTGTAGCGACGAGGGCCGCCAAAAACTGCTTTCCGACAAGATAAAATGTATATCAGGCTGGATTTTAATTAAAGTAAGTTTATTACGTACCACTACTGCAGTCATTTAGATTCATTTTTTTACCCTTTTCCCTGTGTTATTATTTTCACTGTGACCCTCATCACACCCTAATGAGATGGGTGCTTATTAGTAGAGCTTGCCCTCACAAAATACACTGTACAGTATTTGGACAAGGACACCTACACAAAGTGAAGATTGAAAATCCAATTGATTAATTAATTGATTAAAAAGTTGGCGCATCTAGATACATGCAAAGGCAGCATGGCGTGGATAAAATAACTCGGGCTTAATGTGCATTAAGTCAGTTAAGCACATGGACAAGTAGTCACACATTCAATCACACCAAATAAGTCTAAAGTCTTCAATAAACCTATGAGGCACAGTTATTTAAATGTTGAAAGTAGCCAGAGCACCCAAAGAAAATCCATGCAAATCCAACGAACTGTAAGGCAGACTAACAGGTCAAAACACGATGGAACAATTGCAGGATCCATCCATCCATCCATCCATCCATCCATCCATCCATCCATCCATCCATCCATCCATCCATCCATCCATCCATCCATCCATCCATCCATCCGTCCATCCATTTTCAACACTGCTCACCCTGTGCAGGGTCGTGGGGGTCCCAGCTGACATGGGGCGAAAGGTAGTGAAGTGGCCCCTAGCCAGGCGTAGGACAAGTGTAGGATTTCCTTTGCACTATTTATGAGAGGTCCAGCCACCAGTTTCACTTTTAAGTTGCAAATAAACTCTGTTCCAACTGGGGCGTTGGCATTAAAAGAAATAAAGGTATCCACCATCATCAAAAATTTGAATGACCGGAATACCCGGCTACAAAAGCTTGACAATGCAGACATTTGCCTGGGAGTATTTTGCATTTTAAAAGTATTTGAATGTGCTCATATAGGCTACATTACCATACTTCCCGTGTAGCCACTTGAATATCTTTACAACTGAAGGAGTAAATATGTTCATGTTATTGTGACACATGGAAATCACTATGCATTATCCTGGAGATCATCTGAAAATCTGTTTCTAAATCTATAAGAAAAACAAACTTCTCCCGGTGTTAGCAATTATATGAGCCTCATCATAAGTCTGTTAAATGGGGAACAGGTGCACATGAGAATCAATCATGACCATCCATCTGCTTCCGTTTGTGTTTCGCAAAAGTTAATATTTTCCTCCGAGCCATTTTTTATGGAAAAGAGGAGCTTTAATAAAGAGAAAGGGAGCAGTCACATACTTGTCCATTTAGAAGGTTGTCGCGTCACATCACCACAGTCCTTCATGTAATATTAACTACCTGAAGGGCGGATCCGAGGTGGGTACTTTCTATCCAGAGATATTTCTTTATAGTTGCATCATTCCAGCTCTCCCCCTTGGAGGCTACATATATATATATATATATATATATATATATATATATATATTGTGATGCTACTTGCATATATATATATATATATATATATATATATATAGTGATGCTACTTGCAGCCCACCTTTACGATTATGGCAGAACATCGCTGGATAGTTTTTTGGCTGAGAATTTCAAAATTTATTCTCTGAACATAATTAGGAGATGGTGCCTAGAAAGAAATCACAAGTGAAGTACTTGTAACCATAGAAACCGTGTGGTCATCCTATTTGTATTTCAATTGGAAAAAAGCTTTAATAACGTTAGATGCCAGTCAGTGATAATAAATTACTTAGTGAAAAGTTCACGCACGTATTGCACAGTAATGTGTCGTCACAACCGTGAAATAGATGTACCTAGAAATAAAAAGCAAGATGGATGGATGATGATGGATGGATGGATGGCTGGATAGCTGGATGGCTGGCTGGATGGATGGATGGATGGATGGATGGATGGATGGATGGATGGATGGATGGCTGGATGGCTGGATGGATGGATGGATGGATGGATGGATGGATGGATGGATGGAGAGAGCAAGATGGTGATAGATAGATAGATAGATAGATAGATAGATAGATAGATAGATAGATAGATAGATAGATAGATAGATAGATAGATAGATAGATAGATAGATAGATTGGACCGACCAAGGAAGATGTGTCAAATTGAGCCAACTTCCTGGGTTGTTTTGTACAAAATAACAATTTTCTGTACAAAATAACCCAATAGTTTTTTTAGTTTTTTTTAAAAACAACCCAAAATTGGGTCAAATTAACCTAATCCAATTTTTAATCCAGCAGTTTTAAGGGAGTAGTAATTTGTACATGGCCAACATTTAAAGTCTGAATCCAAATATTAATTTCAGCAGAAACTATAATCCACCGTGAGGTAAACAAAGAAGTGAAAAGGTGAGTTTGCCACTTTCTTTCTGACTTACAGTATCTAGTGGAGAAAATCCTTGTTTCACTGTCTGCCTACACAAAGCTTTGAAATTAGAATGCCCCCTCTGGACTTTATTTCCAGTTCACTGTCTGTATCCGAAATTAAAAGAAGAAATCACACGTTACTCTGGGTTCTTTTAAAGTTTCTGACCTCAATGCATAAATGCCTCATTCTCAATAATGGCTAGAACTGACGGAAGTATGTTCGACAGACAAAAGTGGCAATCCCAAAAGTAATATACATGTGACGATCTATTTCTCCATCAGAGCCTTTCACTATTAATCTATATGAGATATTGAAGCGTTGACGGTAAGCAAAACTCCAGGTGAATTCAAGGCATGTTCCTGTAATTCTCAAACCCTGAAGAAACTTTCCAAGGTCTTGTAAAACACTGGGCATGCTCTATTCTTCCCATTGTAAGCGTGTGAGCATTTGTGCTTAAAGGGTTTTTGTTCTGAGCCATGTCTGAAATGAGAAGTAGATGTAGCTCATTAGTCATTATTTCATTATGGTGAAAGTAAGGACAGAGTGGAAGTAATTATGCCAAATGTCGAAAGCGGAAAAAAAAAAATATACAGCTCTAATGAATGTAGTGCAGGTATGACGAGGGCTACATTTGACCTGTTCTTGATGTATAGAATTTGCAAAGAAGATAATTTTCATCTTTTCATCTTTCATCATGTGCTTTGTTTGTCAAGTTTCTAAGTAATGTTTTACCCTTCACAAAAATGATTGTCTTGGAAGACGGTGGTGGTTGCACATATCTACTGACGGAAATGCACTTAAGGAGAACTCACCGCTGATGTAAAAATCTAAAAGATGTAGCTCCTTGAATGTTTTTAGCCTTGGCCCAAGCTATAGTTCCTCAACATTTTTGCAAAAGAAAAAAACAAGACAAAAATAGAGAGAAAGAGAGGTGGGGGGGTGGGGGGGCTAAGTGTTTTGTTGCATACAGGAACGAAAGGTTGTCTCAGAATTGAACATTCACTATGTTCATTAGCTAACCAACTGGTTCTTATGGTCTAGTTTGTGGAATTTTTTATAAATGAGACAGATTAAGCAATTTCCCCATAATTTAAAACAGTAAAACCCGTTCTCAGGGAAATAATTAATTTGTGATAATAGCAAAGGGCGGTGCTTGTGGGTGGCCTCTCATCCAATTCAAATTCTAAAAAGTCCTCAAGCGGTAAAACAAAAAAATGAATTGTGGGGTTTTTTGGGGGGGAGGCAAAACTTGAATTAATTTGTCACCGATTGCACAGATCTGTGAATGCGGTGCATGCAACACAAATCAAATGCACAAATCTTTGAAATGACTGATATTACAAAATAAACTTCCAGAAAAAAAGAGTCCAAAGTACCACATTTAAACTGCTACTGTCACAAACTTGCTCCTGTGTTCGTCTTGTCTTTTTGCCTACAATCTCAAGCAGTATGCCAATGTTGGCATGTAACTATATTGACAAGGCTCAGCTCTCCAGCCAGACCAATCATTTTTACTGGTGCTTAGGGTTTTATTAATCTACTGTAGAGCAGGGTCCCCAAACCACAGTGTGTGGTCTCACAGAGAGCCTGAACAAAATATACTTTATTGAGTTGATCAGAGAAGCACTGTGAGTCTGAGATAACAGTGTTTGGTTGTGAAATTTATTCGCGGAGAATATTGGCGCAAGCGAATCTTTTTTTCACTGCTTGTTTACGATGCTCACCTACAACTGTGAAGAGCTTCAATTATGCTCCTGGGTAGCATTAATAGACAAGCCTTTTCTCTCTATATATAATTTTATATTGATATTATTTATTCTATTTCTTTCTCTGCCAGTCTGTAAAAATATGTTTAAAGTGTGCTTGTGCTTTTTTTAAGAATTTAAAAGACAATCCCAAGTCTAATAAAAAGTACACATTCATAGTCTTTCCATGTAGTCTCAGATCTCTGAAAATTGCACTTCTTTGCATTCAATGCCAATTGAAAAGTGTGTAAAAAAAGACTTGGAAGGTTGTGCAATATTCTGCAGATTTCCACTGTTCATTCCAACAAAGTGTGTGTGTTTTTTTTTTTTTTTTAGAAAATATAGTCCCTCACATGATCTAATTTGATGCCCGATCCTTCCTTGAGTCCTTCAATTCATTTTCGTCATGAAAACATCATAATTAAAATGACCCAATGAGGCACTCTCCAAAAACTGATATCATGTCTAAATTAATTATTGATCTTGCAGTCCAGCTGTCGATAATCTATCAAATTCCTGCATGCAGAAACTAAGATGTGCAAAGATTACTGATGATTTTCGGAGACATGCCAAAAGTTGCTGGTGCCGTCGCGAAAAAAGGCAAAGCTCTTAATTTACTGGTCGATCTACGTTCCTACCCTTACCTATGGTCATGAGCTGTGGGTCGTAAGCGAAACAAAGAGATCCTGGATACAAGTGGCCAAAATGAGTTTCCTACACAGGGTGTCTGGGCTCTCCGTTAGAGAAAGAATACAAGCTTGGTCTGGGTAGGATTCAGGTGGGATTTCGTTGCTCTTCCTCGTTGAAAGGAGCCAGACGAGGTGGCTCGGGCATCTCATTAGGATGTGACTCCCTGGTAAGGTGTTCTGGGCATGACCCCTTGGAAGGTGGCCCTGGGGACCATCCAAGTCTTTCCTTGTTTTGCCTGTCTATATATCCGTGGATGACCAAAGATATTTTAATTCAGTGAAACTGGTTACTAATTCCAGTGGCACAGCAGTTGGGACTCACTGCCCTCGATGATGATGTTCTGTGTGAGCAGTGTTTCCTTGCTAAACAGCACCACCCCCTCTACTCAAACAAGGTGATGAGCGAGTCAGGTGAGTGCATAGGCCTGATAAATGTAGCTTAGAGCTATACAGCAAGTAAGTAGTTTGTGAGGCCACCGATCGACTCTGTCCACGGTTGGTGTTTACAGCAGGCCTTAAGCCTTGACATATGTTTAGGAAATGAACATCTGCTGAGTCTATCCTATTAAACACCAGGTTCACAGATAAGATGAATATTGTGTGCTTTAATTCCCTTGCATGGCTCTCATCTTGAAACTGATTTTCAATAACACACATTAGTCTGACCTCTTAAGCTGTCCAAGGCTAATGCTATTTATCACAGCTAAAACAGTGAGCAGGGTCCTTATGGAGGTTAACGCAACTGACGGAAGCCTCAATCACATCACTGAAGAGCCACCAGAGGTGATTTTTTAAAAACATTCATCTTCCCAATCATGTGATACGGTGTAGTCACTGATGTTTTATGTACCTATCATTTAATCTGTGCAGTCTCGCACCAATGACCTCGCTCCATTTACTGTACTCAGTGTGTTATTGTGATGGCATCTGCTGCAAACATGTCTGAACTCTGATGTAAAATTCTGTGTCTAGGTTGCTTTTCGCATTACGGAACGACAAACCATTATGTTAATTCATCGAAGCATCTTTGTTTTTTTTGTACCAAAATAAATACTACACATTCTTTCGAGAGCAATATGTATGTAGGTATTTTCCTTTTGTGACTAGTGTAAGAGGGTGGTGCTCTGACATTTCAATTCAAACCTGAGAAATGGTTCAAATCCAAAGGTGTCACTCTGGATGGAGAAGATTGAATGTTGTTGGTCATCCAATGTTAATACCGGTTGGATTAAAAATATTCCCATTTAAGACAAGAGAACCTTTTCAAATAAACACATTAGCGCCCCATTGCCTATTACGCAGTACAATGCGTCTTGTTTATAATAATTGCCAAATGCTTGTACAACTATTGCTTTTGCTTGTTTGCAGAAAAACTCACTCACAAAAACAAATTTCCACACAATCTATGAGGATATAACGTTTGTATGAAATTCACCAAAAACTAGACATGCTAAGTATTTTCCTGTATTGTTGAATACTGGCCAGTGAAGTATTTTTGATGGATTGAAACATTTCATTTCCTCACAGAAGCATTTACTAAAACGGTAACTTTTGGCAAAAATTCAATAGAAGCTGTACTGTAAATATTGGTATTGGAGTTATTTAGAGTTACTGTAAAGTTACACTAAATAACTTAACTAAATTCTGAGTTACTGTAAATTAAACACAAAAAAATAACATCACCTTGAAAATAAATATTATATTACTATAGACAGCTCCTCTAACATTAACCGTAAAAAACTGGAGCTCATTTGAATAAGTCCCATTTAAACTTTAATTATCAGGAACAAAACACTTGTGGCCCCTGGGAAGCGTGCACTAGTGCCCCATTTTATTCACTTATGAAATTAACATTTACATATCTTTGAAATAGAATATTTACAGTAAAGACTGTAACTGGATATCTAGTCTACTTGCAACAGGGATAGACCAACAGTCAAGCCCAAAATTATTCAAATTTGTGTGGCCCTGGTTGGGAAACACTGCTGAATTGTTCTGATGATGAGATAATAAAACAAAAATAAAAAGTAGTAAATGTTCTACTCCATCAAGGAAGGCACTGTAGCCTTATTAGGTTTTTGATTGGCTGAAAAACTTGACAGTTTTTATTCGGACTAGATCGATCCAAATCCACTGCGTGTGTGTGTGTTTTATAAATACCTGCACAAGTGTACGCTTATATTTCTCAGGCAAGCCATTCGGAATTTATTTTTCAGTCTCTGGATTTTTTTTTGCAGCTTTTGCCACTGATCTCTATGTTTTGGTTACTTTTTGAAATAATGAAATGTGAATTTCTTCATGACTCGTTTACAATTCAACAACAGTGTAATTGTATGCAAAAGAAGTTGTAGCTTCAAGATGCTCTGTTGTAAAATACTATATTTTGTCCATGTCTTGATGATTTATTCATGTCCACATTTCTTTGTGATTGTCTGTCTGAAAACGGTATCAAATATATCCACACCGGGCCTATTCTCTACTTTTCATGATTTTGAACAAAGCGATAGTCAAGTTGATATTTTCTGTTTAAAAAAAAATAAGTGAGTGAGCCTGAGGGGGAAGGTTTGAATGAAAAACATAACAAATCCAGACAGACACTGTAAGAGAGAAACACGTAACTTCCAATCAGTACCCAGAGATGAGTATCAGTCCAGTCAAAGAGCTTTCCTGTGTGCCACAGTTGTCCTTGGAACTATTTAATCACAACAGGACCACTGTGTCCAATTGTGGCCACCTGATTGGCTGGTGCTTGACAGCCATGACCATATGGTGGGAAGTGATATACCTAGCTGCTATCTTCCTCTGACTGATGTCTGCAGTAAAAATGATTACTTCATTTACTTTATTATTCGGCGGGCTTGCGGTTGGTGCGGAGGGAAAAAAAAACAAGCCAAAAAAGACGACACCAGAAATAAAAATCAGTGTAGCAGCTGGAGTTGTCATGAATTTGACAGTTTTGTTCTTGAACTAAGTAAATATGGAAGCATTCAGTTATAGTCTTTCAGCTTTACTTGTTTTCTTGTTTTGTTATAGAAGTCAAATGAAATGTAGTTTTACTCACTGAAAAAAAACTTCACAATGAAATGTATTCTTTCAGTTCAACAGGACTCTAGTGTTTTTTTTTTATACTCCAAGGCATAGATAAATTGATGCGTTGCTGTTTTCCCCAATATAGATTATTATTATCATTATTATTATTATTATTGGTAGTAGTAGTAGTAGTAGTAGTAGTAGTAGTAGTAGTAGTAGTAGTAGTATTGTGTAGAATAGTGATAGTGATATTGTTATTGCGTTCATTGGTAAAAAAAAAATATAGTGTTGTAAATCACTCTGCGATTCCCAGCTCTCACAACTACAATTTCATGCTACGTTATGTCATAAAAGCGGCTGCAGAGATATGTGGCATTTAAGTAAATGTCAAACAAAAGCATCGGTCCCATTCTACATCCATTCCCTGATTATCCCCACATATGCTGCAGTTAAATATAGTACACGCATTTTGACATTGCACATCTGCCAATAAATACCGATAAATGATCTTTGGTGAAGGCAATCTTGAGTTAAGTGACAGCAATATGGCTAAATATGAACAATTACCATTATCGGTGCCACGTGCAGATTAGGAGACAATACGTGATTGCTTAGTTCAGTCATTAAATCAACTGATTTAATAATGTGTGCATTATGCATGGACTCGTGGGCGCATGTGCTTTTAAAGCTGAAAAAAAGGAGATTTTATGATACCCTGTTGTGCAAGAGCACATAGACATTATTGCAATACAAAATTGAGTTATCGTTTCAATTAAGGACTCTTCCTTACATTACCTATTGACATGCAGATATATATGGCAGTAAATTGTGTATTAAGCAGAGCACATGATTGTATCAATATACTAGCAATCTGATATGATAATGAGAAAGAAATAATCAGGGCTTCAGTCAGATCACGTGTGAGCATTTGCACGGATCTTATGGCCCAATAAACCTTGGCCCAGTATTATTAAAATTAAAAATTCAATACTGTACTGAGGATTTCCACTGTGAGTCACCACATTGCCTTACGATCCAGCCACAAAGATTTTTCATTGTCTTATTAATCAATACTGCGTGCTTTCATAATGCTTTGACATTGTGCAAATTACCTTTGCTAGGAAGTGCAAAATGCAGCTGACATATCCTTCCGTCCTCCGCCGAGAGCTTCTGTCTACTAATAACTACTAAATCACTGTCAAGGTGCTCTGATAAGCGCTAAGAACAATTGTGACGTCTGATAATCGAGTGGAAAAACATCACGCTCGCCATAGTGCTCTCCAATGAGCCACTCTTGGACTAAAATAAGGACTTGTAGAGCACTGACAGACACCGTTGTCCTTGGCCATCTTCATTACTGTGTGTTGTTTACAAGTGACATTTACTCTTGTAGTTTTATTTTCAATACGTACATCATTCTCACAGTCCTGACAGGCACAGCTTCATAAATGAAGAGACGGATTTTTGGTGATATCCACAATTGTTCGAGGCTGCGATACACTGCTTTTACTCGCTTTGTTGTTATTGACTGTCATGGTGTTTCCACTTGAGTATCTATGACAAAGTATACTATTGCCAGTCTTTTACAAATGGGAGCGTGAGACCCTGCACACCATAAACAATGGGGTTGGATTGAATTGCAGCTGCCGGCTTCAAGAATGACCAAAAAGTGGCAGCAAAATGCATATTTGTGATGGGGAACTGAATTTCCATATTTGCTTCATGAACCACTTGTATTTTTACACTTCTCTAGATGGCACTGTTGGCTAAAAGCAAGGGGTTTAAGAAATGGCAAGGCAATGCGCTGTCAGCCGTATGTTGAACAGAGTGCCATCTAAAAAAAGCTGCTTCAATTTGCAGATGCACTTGGGGCAAGGCCAAAATGCCCAGTGAGGTCTATTGTGTCTAATTCACAAACACGTTGAATTAAAACATTTCATGCCAAGCGCTGAAGACTTTCTGTTACCAACTGGTCAGATGAGTAGGGGGTAATTATGTATTGTAATTAATGTATGGTAAATGCCATATTTTTTGTGAAATCTTTTAAATAAAACCTGGAAGTCTATTTGTCAGTCACAGCTAGATTGTTTTATTTTAAAATTAAATGTGTCTACAAGGAGACCAGCCACACACCCAACCACAAACAGTACCCAAGCAAACTATCATAACAGCTCATCTTTTGCCAGTTATACGAGAATTGTCCACTACTGCAGCATGTCTTGGGGGCGTCTGCTGCTGGAGGAAAGGCACTTCAACAAACAGACATGCCATGAATTGTGAGGCGAAAAGGTCTGACAGGTGAACAGATGGGTTTGCTCTATTACTCCCTCGCTCTCTTCCTGTGCCAGTAAAGTCAGAAACGAGGGAAGAGGTGTGGAATGCAATGCATTAGGAAAAATTTATTCTTAACACACAAATGAGGAATATCAGAGCAATTACGATGTGTTCAGGGGTCACGTTGGCTACTGCCTCTGCTGATATTCTCCAGTGCCCAGCAAAAGACAAACACAACAGTGTAATATTTAGTGTAAGCAGACAGATTGAGATTTTGTATTAGAATGACCGTTACTTGTTTAACTGAAATAGTATCACGCCTTATTTACAGTGACAGCGGAACGGATGAGTCGCGGAGTCACTCCGGTTGTGGTGCGTGTCCGGAAATCTGCACCCCTGAGATCACAAGATCATACTGAAGAGTTTAGTTCAAGCGATAATGACTTTGGTTTGTCTACCATGGGGACGTGCATTTTGTGTTTAAATATTGTTATTTTGTCATGTTTAATTTATCTCAAGTTTTTTTTTTTCTTTTAAATGTCCTATTCGTGTCAAGCTATGTAGCTTGTTACGCCTCATCTGCTTCATCACTTTGCAATGTTTAAAAGGCATACCTGGTAGTTGGTGGGTTCTGGCTCAAGCACAAAGTATTTGTTTTATAATTACCTTGCTCAGGGGCACTCTGACAAGTGGCGGTAGAGACGCAGCTTGCGCCCTTCCGCCTTGGAGGGAGGTACTGCAGTGTCAGTGGTTAAAACCAATAACTTTCAAATCATGCACCTAGCTCTTGATTCCGGAGGCCACCATTAGCACAGAACTCTCAATTATTGGCAATTATTGGCCTATAAAGATGGGTCTAGCATAATTTGGAACTCGGTGAGGAATATATGCTTACTTTCACCTTTTGACAGATCGTTTCCAGGAAAACATCATAAAGACAATTTAATCAGCTTGTCAGAGATAGAGGTTTTGCGGCTTTTTGACAAGGCAAATGTCTTCAGTGTTGCTGATAAAAAGCACAATCAGTCTTAAATGAGTGGTTTAAGTTTTAAAATATATGGTTTAAAAATAAGTGGTTTAAGTTTTATTTTGTGTTTAAGTTCTTCCACCTGTGTGTGTGTTTTGCCGGGAGATTTTGAAAGGAATCACTCTTGATATTTTCTATGTGAAAATTGAGGAGGACCCAGACCTCCCTGAGGCCCCAAATGAAATCCCTCAACTTTGATCCATTGACCCCACACTGTAGTAGTCCCACTACAATTTTAAATCCAATGTTAGAAATAATACAATTACTGTCCTGAGGACATTTTAACTGTAATAAATGATTATAGTACATGTCTCGGTCGTCCTCAGACGAGCTTCCATCGGAGTCTCCAATCCATCCGGTTCTCCATACATGAGAAAGCAAAAAACCCGCCAATATTACAAAATATACAATTAATGTATAGGAAATAGATACGTACATATACTGCAAAAACAGCAAGTTAAAGAAGTGCTTAAACATCTTAACTGCAATAAATGTTTGTCGTGAATTACATGAAAAAAAAAACATTGATACTACCAAAAATGGACATTGTAATTGCATAGTTTCCTCCAAATTAAGAATTTAACCATCTTAATGACAATTGACTTCAAAGTTTGTCCGACTTGCTTTCAAGATGTGGATGTTGAAGGTGGTACTGTAGAGGACGGGAAATGGAAGCAGAGCTGGCAAATCCAGGTCAGGAAAGTAAAAGCAATGCCACAGTTTGGCTTTAGCCAGAGGTGCTTCTCGTCGGCAGGGGCAAGTAAAGGAGATCCCTGGAGCTTTACCTGCTGGTTGTTTAGCAGCATCTAGGGCTAAAGCTAAACTGTGGCAGGGTTTATACTTTCTGGAACTGGATTTGACACCTCTAATAGGACGTATATTTTTTCTGGCTGCAGTACTGCACCTTTTGTAACTCGTATGTGTAGGGCTACCTGACTTTGACAGGTGAATCTTGCAATTGAAGAATTGCTGGCATTACCTTAGCCAATATTAAGATCAGCAGGAGAGGCAAGGAGTCCCCCCCCCCCCCCCCCCCTTCAACCAGCTGCTTTCTCTGATCTACAAGCAAGGTTTGGATGATAACACCATCTTTATATGCACACTCACATATTTTATCCAGCAGGAAGCCAGAATCTGTGCCATCTGACACCACCTCAAAAACAACTGGAAACTAACAACAGAAGGCCAATCAAATTCCCTCAGTGAGCAGGTTCAACATTCACCAATGCTCTTATGGTGGCGCATATGGTCAGTTTTTACACTTTGCATAAATTATTATCGCTCACACTTCTGTTTCAGTATTGCAGGTCTTCTGATTTGAATGCTACACAAATGCACAATAGCAAGTTGTAAAAGTTGAAGTTGAATGCTTTGCAAAAATGGTTAGGGTCATTTGACGTTTTGATGTTCAAAGTCATTAGATTTTGTGTTTTAAAATATGGCTTTGAGTGAAGAAAAACAAGACAGCAACAGTCAACAATTAACTTTCAAAGACCATACTGTTGTTTCTGCACCATAAGGCACTTCGGGTTGAAAGGCGAAGACTCAATTCCGGGGCCTTTTCTGTACTTAATCTACACATAGGACGCATCGCATTATAGGGCGCATGCATGCCATGACTTACAGTAAAAAAAATTACAAAAACGTCACGGGAGCAAGACAGTGAGTTCAGTTGTACTTCATTGTACTATTTAACCATGTACTGTATTGTACTCACATTGTTAATCAATATTAATATGCAAATCCATCAAAGTCCTCATCTTCTGTATCCAAATTAAACAGTTGGGCAAGTTGGACATTAAACATGACAAGTGCTCAATCAGCCTACCAAGCATGTTCTTGGGATATGGACGGGAATCAGAGTGCTCGGAGAAAACCCACGCGGGCACGGGGAGAACATGCAAACTCCACACAGGGAGAGCCAGAGGTGGAATTGAATCTGCACCCTCCCAACTGTGAGGTGGACATACTAACTAGTGTGTCACCATGCCGCTGATGGGGACAACATATTGAAAAATACAAATCAACAAGAGATTGTTTTCAACTTTCACTGTGAAAGTAAAATGTAACCCTGTCACTGTCAAATTCTCTCAGTGCCCCCAATCAGTCCAGTTCTATCACAACTTCAACGTGCCACTGCACAGGAAGTCACACTGTCTGAGAAGCTATAAATAAACAAACACATTTTAGGCGGCACGTGGTGTCTGCCGCATGGTAGAAGCCGCAGTATTTCTTTATTCACACTGTTTAATCTTAATCTAAATTCAACCATGCCGCCTTTTACAAATGGACTCATCCCACTGCTGTCGAGACATGTTTTTTCACCTAGCTGTTGCAGAATGATGTTGCTCCCAGCTTTTAAAGGTGTATCATAACTAAGTTAGTAAAGGTTGATCTAAATATGGATAGTCTCTTTAATTTTTTTTATCAGTCTTGGTTTTTTTTTGCCGCGTCGTCATCTTTGCCTCTCTTCTCTTCATCACCTGTGTCCTCTATCTTGCTTATCTATCTTACATCCTCTTGTTTGTATTATTATTATTATTATTTTTATCATTGTTTTATTATTGTTATAATATTCAACTTTATATTAAGTCTGCTTCTTTAGTGATTTGTCCTCTTCTTGGAGTGTACCTTGAGAAGGAAAATGGATGTAGTGTAGCTAGTGTAGCATGGACCTCTGTCAAGGCAGGACCTTGCCTGGACTTGATAGTGATGGAAAACGCCTTTAAAGGTTAACATGGACAAAAAATGCTGGATTTGTGTCACAATGAAAAACCATACTAAAATAAACAATTGTGTCATAAGAACAAAACTGCTACTTGATACGTTTTTAAATAAATTATTATTTGGCTTTTTAAAATGCTTTGAGCAGCGTTGCTAAAGCGCTATAAAGGTCTTCTGCAATTAAGCTACTGTTTAGGGTCATTTCTATTTATTTCTGAGAAATATGTACATCAGCCCTCTTGTCCCCATAAATATCACGAGTCCACTCGGAAGTTACTCACTGACGTTGCTATGAGTGATGAATGAGGATTATGGTGCTCCTGTAATCGGACATCTGTATCATTCATTGAAGCATCAAGAGTCACTGAAAAGACATACATTTACAGTACAGTGAGAGTGTGCATGAAGGTGTGACTAAATTAGAAACTTAAGCCAGACAGAGATAGTAATGCTGTGTGAGACTGAAATCTAAATGGAACTGAGACAAGACAACATCTGGTTACCATGTTGTTAAAATGGATGAGAACGACACTTAATATTAACAAGATTATATTGATAACACGACAGAATGGGAGACAAATGGTTGGCCTGTTTGCCTCACAACTCCCTGTGCTTGTGTGGATTTGCTCTATTGTCAATAGGTGTGAGTGTAAATGGTGGTTTGGCTTCATGTGCCTTGCACAATTGAGTGGTGACCCCATGGGTGTAAAGGAATAGACTCCAGCTCACTCGCGAGCCGAATGAGAACAAATGGTATATCAATGGATGGATGGATATACATGCTTTGAATTTGTTTTATGAGAAAGTGAAACTCTTATGAGACTTGTTACATGTGGAAAAACACGATAAAGCTTTACAATAAAAGAAACGTGTATTTGTTTATGAAGTTGTTATTAGAAAAAACAAAATAGATTGATGGTTTTATTAATAATGCATTACATGATTGCAAGAGTCCAATGAGTGCTGGTAAAGCTAGTCGGGCAATTAAAAAGAAAACGGAGCTCCTTATGTTCGAGACTCAATCATGTCGATGACACATGCAGTCAGTGAGAGAGCTGCGTTATTTAAGCTAATAAAATAACTTCCACTTTGCCTGCGGAGCTGACATGTTGGATCAGCAATTTCCTTCTTCACATAGGGTTACTTTAATATTTAATAATTTATCCAGCATATGTTGAGACGCTATCTGTTGCGCTTTGATCAAACCTAAAAAAGAACAGAAAAAAAACAGTCTGTCTTCTCATTGGGCAATTTGTAAAGAACATAAGTGCTTTGGAAGAACAACGAACGAACGAACGAATGAACATTAGGTTCTGACTGTAGATTTTTTTTTACATATTTCCAGTGAGTAGAAAGCAATATCTATCCATTTTCTATACCGCTTGTCCCCACGGGGGTCTCGGGTGTGCTGGAACCTATCCCAGCAGTCATCAGGCAGTAGGCGGGCGGTTGCCAGACAATCGCAGGGCACACAGAGATGAACAACCAATCACACTCGCACTCAGACCTAGGGGCAACTTGGAGTGCTCAATCGACCTACCAAGCAGGTTTTTGGGATGTGGGAGGAAACTGGAGTGCCCAGAGAAAACACACGCAGGCACCTGGAGAACATGCAAACTCCATACAGGGAGGTATGGAGGTGGAATTGAATCTGCACCCTCCTAACTGTGAGGCAAACGTGCTAACCAGTGCGACACCGTGCCTTAGAAAGTAATGGTTCATGGCAAATATGGTTAAATATCTCAAATTTTAGAAATAGGCATGTTCTTTTGCCAATATGATTTTTCTTATCAGGCAGTTTTCACATTCAAGCATATAGCGTTTTTTTCCTGAATAATCTTGAGAAGGCATTGCAATTTTATTACTGATATTGGGTAAACTCAGATTTAACTAAAGAAGAAATACCGCAAGTCAGCAATTTTAAGGCTTCAGTGTTATTTTAGGCTCACTAGATTTACTTGTTTAAAAAAAAAGAGTTCCTGTTCTATTGGCAATAATGGTGTTTAAATGATTACATTTCTCATTTCATGACATTTTTTTTTGTTCTTAAGCCCAGTTTTCTTTCCCAATTTAGTGGGTTCCTTTTACATTGAGGGAGGCTATACAAAGTTGAGTATTTTAAGATTTCAGAGTTGATCGATGGATGGCTTCTAAAACTTCCTGAAAGTGTCGCCTTCTGCTGCCCTCTCTAGATGTCTGTATCACTGCAGTCCTGTCTTGGAGTCTTTTCACTGTTTACGTCAGGCTGCATAAGTATTCTTGAAGCTGCAGCAAGGTCAAAGGAGGTCCATCCCTCCTCCATGCTTCTGCTCTTGCCTACACCACTATGTCGTTTGTGTTTTAACACAACTGTGATGTGTCCTCGGAGACCAGAGATACGTACGAATAGCTGCCTGTGGAAGGCGATGATCGATCTGGTACTTGAACTGACCCACTTCAACAATGTGTGATTGTACATTTTCAATATTGTTTTAATAGGTGATGAGAAACATATGTGTAGCTGGAAAAACTAATGCAATTAAAGAAAAACTGGATTTCATACAATCAAGACAAATCTAATTAAAACACTATACCTCGTAGAGTTGATTTGAACCATTGAACATTTTTATCACAGTATTCACTTAAGTTTATAGTACATGAGTCAGTGATTCAGAGCTACAGTAAAAAAAGATAATTGTTTTCACACCTGTAGTTGCTTTCCCTGGTCCAAATCACACAATGTGTTAACTAAAATGCAATTGACTGTGTGAAAGCACTTTTAGGATACATTCACACGTCTTTATGCTCAATCAAGACTTTTAGTTTTCTGTTTGTGTGTGTGCGTGTGTGCATGCGTGCGTGGGTGTGTGCGTGCGCGTGTGTGTGTATGCAGTCCATGCGCTCTCATGTGCACAAGAAAAAGATGACATCACTCGCAATGTAGTGTTTGCAGAAGTAAATGTGATCCAACATTAAAGCAGTCTCCCTTCCAAGCAAAAACTATTGCAAAACTTCCGATACGTATCCTATCTAGGACCACATATCAAAGTGCTCCAGGTTGGATTTGAAACTAATCGGGATTAAGCTGTTCATACTTTAAAAAAACAAAAACAAAAAAAAACAGACTCAGATTTCATATGGGCAAATAAATCAGAATTGAACTGCAACGTAACTAAGAGCCAGTTCAGTGGCGTATTCACGGGTCATCATTTATCATTGTGAATGGTTGTCAAAGTGTAATAGGGCAAAGTGAGCCTGGTGTGAGACAATGTGTAAAGCACATTTTGTGGTGGGCAAAATCTATTAATTAGTCAAAGGGTCACAAAGTGCAAAGATACAAGTCAGAAGATACACGAGGAGCGTCCTAATAGGTCCAATCACTCAGCACTGTACTCTCTTTTAAAGGTTTGGTTAGGAGAGGTTCTGAGTTTGAATTCTAGTCTTGGCTTTATCCTTCCTTGTGGAGTTATCTTGTTCCCTCTGTGGTTACCTGGGTTTACTCTGGCTTCCTTGTCTTTATCCCCAAATTCTCACAATATGCATGTTAAGTACGCTCCAATGGCCTGAATGCTCTTTGTCTGTGATTGATTCGAGACCGGTCCAGGGTGTACTCCACCTGTGGCCTAAAGTGGAACGGAACATGCTTCCCTGTGGCCCTGAACAAATAATTTAAGACACTTGCGCTTCCAATACTTTAAGAACTTTGAGAAAGTTATTTTTACGATGATCACGTCTATATTTCCCTCATTTACACTTCCTTTGGTTTGATGTGTCCAAATACTTATGAAAGAAGAAAGATTCCAAAATCAGCACCCTTTGGCCAGGAGAGAAGATTGAAACCTATTCGTTTGTCTGTATCGGGGACTGCAGAAAGTAAACATCCCAAGATTAGACCATCTGGTGGGTGGTAATTCAGTTTCAATTTAAATGTTGATTAGGTTGCTTCTAATTTATGTATAGATAACTATTAATTACTATCATTAAAATAGCTAAAATGTTGAGGTGTGATAATATGCCTTTGCAGGTATGAACAATTTTGTCCCATTTTATCCAACCGCCAAATGGTTAATTTAATTTATTGTCGTACATATCGTCCTTTTCACCTCTGTATGTGAGTTTGTTGCTCGTTCACAGCTACAACATTGTAGGGATTCAACATAACCTCAGGCTGAGACGAGATGATGAGTTTTTATTTTCCCTTTTTGTCAACAGTCTTTAAATGTCAGAAACGTTCACTCACATTCACATGCTGCATAATAAATCTCAATGTCCTCAAGAAGGTATTGATATTTCTTTTACCAGCGTGGAGAAGGGCAACCTTTTCCGCAGACAACACATATTGAAAATAAGATTTGGTGCTCTTCTTTTGATGCAATCTTTAAAGTGTTCATGTGCACATATCTTTTTGTAATGAAGTCTTCATGCTATTTTTTTATCTTTTCTATTCAAAATATGCTTTTGTTGCCCTATGTAAATTGAACGGAATGATTGGAGATTTAGAAAAATGAATACATTCAATGTCAAAAAGAGAAAAAAAAACTTGAGTGGGGAAACAAGTTTTCAAACAAATTGCCTTATTAGTACACGCAGCACCTGTGTTTTATTCTTTTAATGATTGTGTAGATCTGATGCAATCAAGTGAATGCGAGAAAATTATGCCTCATAGTTGCAAAAACTTCATCTTGAAGACATTGACATGCATACATGTTATGTACAGATGCCAGTCAGTGAATTAGAATAATCTGCAAAATTGCAGTTGTTACAATTTTTAATGCATTTTTTGTGTGTGCAGAAAGCAAGTGAGAAATTTACCACGCCTGTCCTACTTGTGAGAGTAATCACAGAACTTGCTACCTGTAAAAAAACGAATTGCTCAGTTGAGCTTTCTAAAAGGCCCGTTTAGGCCGATTAACTGTGACTCTCTTGTTTCATTGAATTAGAATAATGGAGAAACAGTCTCGCTGAATTAAAACAAAATGTCTTATAGCAACAATAATCACTTTCTCAGTGTTTTGTGGCTGTCCCCTTGGCTTGTATGACTGCAAAGCAAGTTAATAATAATCTTTTTAAGAGATGCAACAGATTATCCAACTTTTATATATAAATGAAAGCCCATAGTAACATTAAAACAGTGAATCTCCCACCAAAAATGTGGAATGTCTAAAATCGGTGATACAGTCCTAAAAATGCTAGGTGAAAAGTAACCAAAATTGGGTAAAATAGCTAACCCAGTTATTACCGGGTTATTTATACGGCGCTGGGTCAAAACTTTAATCCAAAAAGTAGTGAAAATGACCCACTCTGATGAGCTAAAGCCACCAAAGAAGTCTTATCAGATTAATAGCAGCTCAAAACAATACTGATTTTATGACCAATGTTATATTAAATTGACTAAACTTCTTTGACTGGCTTAGCAAAACAACAAAGCAATTTTGTGTTTGTTAATCGATTCAAACAGTCAGGGCATTGATCCTGCATGTTTCGTACTTTTTTTTAACCGCCTTCCTCTTATGCAATAGATGATATGAAAAGAATGCTAATGTATGCAGCCACCAAGGGGATGCTAAACCAGTGAGCAGTCGGTTAAAAACATGGGAACAGGGATTGGATTAGTATATTTATCCTAGGAATTTGTAATGCACTTACCTCAGCCTTGCTTCCGTTAGTGCATTGTTCGTGCTCAGCCAATCACAGCGGTGACCAAGTTAAGACCAAACTTTCTCCACTTTGCCATTTAACCAGATTACCATTTTTCACAGGGCTGCAAATGACACAAGCATTGTTCCGGGCGATACTCTTCGCACTTGACAATGCCCCCCCACCCGTTTCATAAATTTATTAGGGGATTTGTATATGCGCTGACACCTGCGCCCTGCCACCAGAGCAATGTAAATAATCCCATCACACAGCAGCGACTCATCAGCGACAGGCTAATCCCTTGTTTAAGGCAGTTACAGCGACCCCACCCATTAACAGTGCCCTCATAAAGCAAGAGCTTAGCATATATTAAAGAGTTCTAATATGCCATTCGCTCGCAGCCAACTTGGGCAAATCTGCAGTGAGAACATGTCACTTCTGCCGGCTTCATCAAGTGTGCTGCCATCCCGTATCAACGCTGGCCTTCTCAAACCCAGCGAATACTTCGGTATGGGGGAGAAAAAGGCTCCCTGTGTAATAAATTAGACTGAGCCAAGGGAAAGTAGTCTTTGGTGAGCGATGTTAAGAGAAGTGGAGGAGTCAGCTGCGAGAACTAAGCTTGTGTGACAATCTCTCTCCATGCACCGTGTTTTTATTTAGTCATTTTTTTTCATGTTGTAGTGTGAAACTCATGCCGCTCCATGCCACATGACTCAGTACAGCAGCACACATGGAAAATCAGCCACCGATTTCTCCATACTTTAATCATACATATTTGAAATGCTGACATATAAATTAGGACATTTGCGGAAGCCCCCGCCGCCCAAAAGAAATATTTTTCAACAGGTACCATAATATATGCAAGAAAGATAACAAAAACATAGCTAACAGTAATATTTGTCAAGATAAAAACACATAGCTACAAATATAAAGTGTCCGACACCCGGCCGGCAGGGCGAGAACAGAGCGGAGATGCGACACATTAATAAACTGCAAGAAATAATAAAGCATTTTTAGTGCAGTCTATACTTCCCATCATCATGGATAACTTGAAGATGATGGTAATTCTTGCAATTTTCTGCAATTATTTCAGAAATCAAACATTCTCTTTCTTTTAAAACCGGTGTGCTTTACTTCTGCTATGTTTTCCCATTCTGACAATTTTTCTTTGACAATATTCTGTGGTCTACTTAATTTTTCTTCAGCTCACTGAATTGAAGTTTGTCCTTGATGCAGCAGTCGACCGCTTATGCCCTCGTTTGGTAATTCCGAGCATCACTGCATAAAAGTTTCCACGCTTTTGCAAGACAAAGTGAAAATTAATCAAATCTTCAATTTTCTGTCTCAAACTGGTTTAATATTTATTTTCTGTATCTTTCCAATTATGTGTCTGTGAAGAGGAGAAAACAACTCTGTGTGCCTGCAGGCGGCTCTAAACCACCTAAATATGAAAACACTCAACTGTCTTTTTATTTGAAAATGTAAGTTTTTCCCCTCCATTCTGACTCTTTTGTTTAGTTTTACCTGCATCGGTGTAGCACAGCATCCTCTACTTGCTAAATCCGCCTCTGGTTTCATTGTATTTTTTTTTTTAAAATCACTTTCTGCCTTCATCTGTTTGCAGCTTGTGTGTGGAGAGGATTCGAGCATCTATATGAAATGTGGAAAGGCATGTTGGGAAAACTGCCACATGAAGGCTGCAAAGATTGAAATATCCTTTTTGAATAGAAAGAATAGCATAAAGACTTTTTCTTTCTTAGTTTTTCCATTTATTATTTCTTAGGGTTTGTACAACCACATTTCCTGGAAGCTTAAGCATTAACGTTTGAGTACAGAGCATTTTGACCTCCAAAGCACCTGCCTCAATGCACGTTTACTGTATATATTTCAAATTGGTACTCTTTATGTTCACCTAATCATAGTGTCTATTATTGCAATAATGAAGCTGGTCAAATACCTGGAAGGGCTTTCATCAGCGACAGTGATGACTTTCTTATTCAAGGCTTCTTGTAAGTGGGCATTTTATTAGTTTACGTACACAAATATTATATTTTATACACATAAAATACACAAAAACCTGGTACATGAAACCTAAAAAGTATTCTCTTCTGTGGTTTAGCTGTGACATTTGGCATCTGATGAAAAGTCACCTAAAAGTATTCCCTTTCGTGGTTGAGCAGTGACATTTGAAAAGCCACGACCTGGCACAAAAAAGTGCTTACAAACCAGGGCCAATATTGATCATCTAATTTATACAGGTCCCAAAAATAAAGTCATAGTCAAAGTCAACATCTTCTTGCTCATGTCACAGCTAGTAAAAAAAATACCTTTGAATGCTTATAGAATTTAGCCAACTAAATGCATTGTTTCTTAGAGTCGTTTACAAAATGGAGTCAGAGCTTTTAATCTGTGTCATTTGGTTCCTCTGTCTGATTGCAGATAGAGAACCGTTTTAAGTCAGTGTGTGGCAGGACACAGCCCCCGCAGCAAAGCAGCTGCCTTCCTTTCAGGTCTGGAAACCTTACATCTGCCTTTGGTCCCTAGATTGTAAGACTTGCTCCTGGGAGAGTGACAATCACGTTGCAGTTTCTTGCCTTCGATGCTGGGTGGCAATCAGGCTCTACCTCGGAACTCGGCGACCGCCATCATGGACAGCGGGGTCGAGTGCGAGAGTGAGCTGATGAGTCTCACACGTCTCGTCAGTGTTCTGAAGGCGATGCTGTATGAGGCTTCTGTAACATTTGAACCGACGCCAAGTTAGAAGGGCTCCGAGCACTTTTCTTTGTTCTCTGATGAACCCAAGGAGAATCAGTCAGCATGGCTATATGCTGGGGGCTTTTCTTCAAGCCCGGCATAGAATGTGGATAAGTGTGCCAAGTATGCATGTGTAGGAACTCCTCCGTCCAAAAGACTGTTGCCCATGCTATGCCAACCGGGCATAAGATTCTTGCCAACATTGTGAGCTGGGTATCAAGGGAAGGCCTGGCTTTGTCACTCTAAGACGAGTCTTTGTTTAGTTCCTAACAGAGCTCTAGCAAATGTTACTTTGCAGCTGAGGGCGGACAGTATGCTGAGGCTCTTAGTGTCATTTTCTATACTGCTCGTCCTGTTCAATGTTGTAATGAGAATGTTTCTCTGCTGATTATGGTGATAAATGCACGACAGCACCAGTGTTGCCACAGTTACCTTGAAGATGTTACTTAGTTACTTATTACTTGACTTTGAAAGTAACTTGAGTTACTGAATACCTGATTTTAAAAGCAACATAGATAGATAGATAGATAGATAGAGAGATAGATAGATAGATAGATAGATAGATAGATAGATAGATAGATAGATAGATAGATAGATAGATAGATAGATAGATAGATATCGATCCAATCGATTGATTTTTATTGATCCCTGGGAGGAAATTCAGTACATATATAACAAAATAATAATGTATAAAAAAAATAGATAAAACACAATAAAAGTCATTCTAATCCTAATTTGCTAACCAGAAACAGTTGTGGTTCCCTCTGTATTTATACCCAAAATAAAATCCCTGCTTAAATTGGGGAAGAAAGCAAGTGTCTGAAAAAGAGCATTATGATAGAAATTTGAAGCCCGAAGAGGTAACAAGAAGAGTGGGAGAAATAATACAAAATAATACAGCAAAATCCAGTTGTAAGATATTGTGCAACACTATGGAATAAAACTAGCCAATTGCATAGTCATCAACTGGTCTTTTTTCTTTCTTATCATATCTTGCAAGACAAACATGGACACAAATTGCAGTGAGGCCTTAAAAATGTTGTCTAAATCAGGTCTGATTGCCATCTCTGTCCTGCACGCAGTTCCTGAGCAGCAGATTAGGACACTATTTGGGGATTGCTTTATTATGTTGTGATTTATTAACCACCGATATAGCACAAGATGTATTTATTTCTCTGACATTTCAGCTCGACAACAGCACCTGTCAGCATTTACATATGTCAAAGTAATTGCTATTTACTACATGCTTTAACGGCATTTCGTGATGTGCTTTAACACGGTCAACATTCACACAAGATCAGAAAATTAAATCAAGGGCAGTGATAGACGTGAAACTTTTGATCAACTGATGGTTACTGCTGTAAGTAGCGTATGTTGAAATGAAAGAAAAAAAAAGTTTATTTTGTAATTTTACATGAAGTGAGATTATAATGCCACGGCTATAAATGCATTCTACACTTGTTTTTGATTCCTAATGACACAGGTTGCTTGATTGCCATCAAAGTCGTGGCAGCATTCATGCCGGTGTCACTTTAAAAGGACACAGGAAACCATGACAAAGCGTGTGCGTTGACTGATGCCATTGATTAGTAAAAGTTAACAACATACACAGTGTAAACATATTAGATGTCATTTAGTTGTCTACCAGGCGGCCCATGAATGGGCTTGTTATTGTCATGTGAAATCACTTGAGACTGATTGGAAAGCATATTTAAATATGTGAATTAATACGAATGGATAGTGAGTAGTGATTTATTTGTTTTTAACTCATTAAATTACACTTAATCAGTTAGTTGTTAGTTCATTGTTTGATGCACCAGAATCACAACTAAAGCAAGTGTTTTTTCCCCAGTACATACTACTATACTACTATAATTGCATATCAAAAAATACTTATACTTTGGTGATTTTAACCTTTTGTACATTTCATGTCCAGTTGCATGTATTTTCTCTTTCCAGTCTTGATTTAAACTAATTTAATGATCATCGCATCTTCTGTGCGCTGTGGTGGGGTAACCAATGTGACACATCACGCAAAAAAAAAAAGGAGAGGGTATTAGCTTCTTATCTTTATGTTATTTTAACAACAACATGACACAGATGTTAATAACAAGTTACCAATAACTAATTATTTAATTATTTACTGAGAACTGTTTTAAATTGTGGCCATAAGAACTTTTAAATATCCGGCTAATTGAAAGTGGGGGGAAAAATATCATTTTTAGGAAGATGACAATTTAAAAGACCCAACTGCTTTGATACAAGTTGATGCATATTCATTAAAAGAAACTCTTCTACTTGGATGCTGCTTCCATGTGAATTGCAGTGCAAGGAATTTGGTAATTAATTAGAAAATAAATCCCAGAGATTAATCTTGGCCTCTGTAAAGTCCCGAGTAATTAGGCACCTCTGTGATAAAGTTCTACAGTTGTGCTGTGAATCAGAGGATATCATAGCACTGATTGGGCTCTGAGTGGAAGGGTGGCGGAGCGTCGGGAACATCATTTACCCCCCCAAAAAATCACAGTAAATAGAAAGATAAAAGACCGTGTTGATTGTGCGAATGCCTGTTGCATGCATAATGAAATCACGGGTGGCTGTACAGTTCAGTTGGCGAAAAACTACTTTGGATAGGAACGATGTGAGTCAGTTCAAAGGATTTGGCTATTTTCTGTAATTTGTGTGTCTTTGGCACTGTGGAGAATGCATGCTAAGAGGCTACAAAACAGAGTCATTTGCACTCATGAATAACCAAAGACTCCTCTTGATTATTCTGGTAGTCACTGTAAAACAATTCCACTTTGTTTGGCAAAATCTTAGTCGGCGTGGCGCCTTGAACTTTCAAGGAGATGTGTGGTGATTTGGAGAGTTGTACTGAGGTTTTTATTCACGTTTAGTCTTCGAGGCACATTGCTATGGTCTCATGTCTATGTGGATGTCCTTCATTAACGCTTTGATGTTGAAATCCTTGCCTACATACTCCCACTTGTGTCTCCTCTTAGTTTGTTAGTGTAGTTTTTGTTGTGTTTATAAAATATTTGCTGTCTTCAAACAAAAAACCAAGCCACACTGCATTGCATACAAGATATAGTAAATAATATAGATGTAAATAAATAAATAAATAAATAAATAAATACTTATGCCACTGAATAAAGACATAAGTAAATATGCCAAAACTTCTGCCAAGCACAAGGCTGATTGTGCGGTCCCTGAGCAGCTCCTTTGGCGGCAGACTTTTGCACCCTTGGTGTAGGAAGGAACGGTTCCGCAGGTCCTTCATTCCCTCTGCTGTCAGACTTTACAACATGCCACCTGATAAAATGAATGTGTTTCGTCTCTGCTAGCAGCACTTGTGTTTGTCCTTGTCTGTTATTTACCCTTTTTTGTAATTCTGGCATTTGTTTTATTCTTGCACTCGTATTATTCTTGCACTCATATGCGTTGCTGTGACAAGTGAATTTCCCCGCTGTGGGATGAATAAAGTTCTATCATCATTATCATCATCATCACAAAAGCAGAGCCCAAATTCATAATAACTTCATGTTTAAATTTTGGAACGTGCAATAGAAAGTTGCTGGGTTTTTCCCCCACGAGGACACAGTGTGTGCCAACCTGGACGGCAAATCATTGAGACACCCTTCAGTCAGGCTTTCTATCTCTGCAATTTATAAATAGGCTAGTTCCCCTTGCACCGCGTCATTTTTAAAAAAATATCTTTTTAATAATATTATACTGTCAGATAATACTGATGGTTTTAACATATGAAAAAAAGTGTGATTTCTTTAAAACTGGAAACATACACTTATAAAACACACCCTTTATGAAATGTAACCAAGTAAATAGTGTTACTACCGACCTCTCTCGTGCACACTATGAGATCATAGATAGTTGCATGCATTACATCTGAATGTGTGTCAGTAAGCATCGGGCATCAAATATATGCAATCCCACACATCTTGAGTGTTTTACACCACTGTTGTTTCATGAAATATTAAATGAAACATTCATCACAAGGACATGCAAAAGATGAAGGGATGAGAAAAAGCACCATGGAAAACATGAGGATGATCACATAAGATGATCACATATTCACAGTCATGCATTTGTTGGCACATGCATGCATAAACAATCCTCCGCTTGCTTTTCAGGTTGTGCTAAGATGACCAGCAAAACTGTTGTTTTTTAATTTATTTATTCCATCCCTTGTGTGTGATGTGACCAAAGCTGAAAGAACACAAGCGTTGGACATTTCAAGCATCAAAGCTTCTCCACCTCCACACTAAATCCGCTAGATCCTTGTACAAAGTCACATTCACACAACCACAGAGGCCAAACCGCGACGCTCTCGCCTGCTAATGTGGTCATTCTGCAGTGGGCAAGGCCAGAAGGTTGACCTATAATTCATCACCTTGTACCTCAGACATCTGCCACAGAGTACGGAGTGGAGTGAGGCAGGACGTCTCAGGGTTAGCATCACACTAGTCACGGTGTCTGTCTCTCTAGGCACGGCAAGCGACTAAGTCATTAGCTCACTGTCAGCTGGGACTTGATACATTATTCATCAGCTATATTGCATGTGTGTTTATGTACAGGGGTTAAGTCACAGTTGGGGGTGAGAGACAGGTCTCTTGAGAGGTTAGCGGACAAGACAGCCATTGAGACGTCGGGCAGATGTTTATGTTTTTCAAACATATGCATGGAAATTTCTTTTCTGGGTGGATATATGCAAGTTCATTGACCCCAAGGCTTCACATTTTGGAATTCAGCCTCCAAAAATGCTTCAACAGTGACACAAGTATAGTTACTTAAAGTGTGTTTGTTTTTTAACTTTCTTTGGGGTGGAGGCTTTTTATTGCTCTTCTTTTTTCTATTCCAAACAAAGTACTAGCCTGAACAAATAATGTCAAAGGATACATTTTGGTGCAGTATAAAAGAGTTCCTAGGAGTCCTAATAAAAGTTGTGTCATATTCTTGGGTCAAAATACACCAATGATAAAGAATAACAGCTGATATACTAGATAAGGAAATAACAATATAGAATAATATTTGGAATCAATTTAGAATACTCTGTTTGAAATCTTTCCACTGAAAGGCCATTACGGAGTATCAGACAAGCATGGAACACAAGAAATAATAACAGAATAAATGACTTGGCTACTGTGAAGTGAGTCCCATCATGTAGAATGAGCACTTCATCATGACATCGTGAATTGCACTTGTCTATTGCTGCATGGGGTGCACAAAGCAAAACACAAATTCTGTGCACCTGCTGGTCAACAACTTCCCCAACCATTTGACCATGTCCCACGTATCAGACCCTAATGATGATAATTATTTTAGCTAGTCTGATTTAATTAGTCTATGCTGTTAGTCTGCTTAGCTTTGATGTGGCATGGATATCCAGGAAACACAAATTGATATTCAAGGAATCACAATTGCATTGAGGTCAGATGTGGTGGTGAATTGGAAAAACAAAATCACTGAACCTTATCATGACTTGGCAATGAACAATTAATTTATATGATACACTACAATTCACAGGCTTATTGGTTTCATGGTGAGTTCAGGTCGTTAAATGTTTTATGCTTGCGCCTGTTACCTCTTCTTAATTGCCAATCAATGTATTGACTGATTGAATTTATATCATGTCATTACAAGTCATTGCCGACCACAGTTGTATTCGCTCGGCGTCTAGTGGCCAATTGGATTTTACTGCGGAAATAAAGGTTGCTGTGATATACTGAGGACTACGTCACAACAATGTCAGCTCAGGAGTCAATGCGCACACAAGTTATGTTGTAGAGATTCACTCTCCTTGTGAGGCCAATTAAGGCAGCCTTGTCCATGGATTGTAGCCTACTGCGCATCTGTACAATAATAGCACCCTGAGGGAATGGGGCTGGGGCGGGGCTGAATTTACGTGACAATGCAATCTTCATCGGAGATGATAGCTGTATTACAACGCCATGAAGGGTGCAATGTAAACAAATCCATATGCGTATATTTCGAGCAGAAAATGTACTTGACATGAAAGGATCAGGTTCCGTGGTGTAATTACAACCGCTGAAACTGTACATCTGATCACTTGTTGACCTTTTCCCGCTGCTTCTGCCACAACAAGGATTCACTATTTATAGTACTAAAAGGCATAATAACTGACCAGGATTCTACCAAGTCAAGGTAAGCCATTTTAAACAAAATTTTGCAAATGTTTCTGTTGTTTGAAGCGGTCGTACCAAATTCCTTTGAAACTCATTCGCTTTTGTCAACACAATTAGGAGTGCATGTTCCGATGCAGTGTGAACGTTACAAAACTCAGAACGTTGTTGAAATGTACCGTTTGGTTAGTCAGAGTGTAACAAAATTGTAGTGTACTCTACTGTAGATACTTCAGCTGGGTACACGGTGTGAAGAGTGCGTGAGGCCATCGAGACAGAGAGATGTTCAACCTGGGTGAGGGAAATGAACAAACAAAACATGGCGACACCGGTGGACGAATGCATGGATGCTGCAGTTCTGTTATGAAAAATCACACATAAAACAGCAAGAGGTGCTTGTGCATTTTTAGCTGGTAAAAACGTCGGATGGATTTGGATTTCCATTGCAAGGATTGGTCAAAACAATAATTTGGTAGGCGTCCACAAGTTGATTCACCTAATCAGCTTGAAGTATTGTCAATCACGCCTTCACTGAGCAAGTCACAAAGGGGCAGTCCCAGACTGATACCTTGGAGAGCTCCTTTGAGTGATTTGCACATTTACCTGGCTCCAACCAAGTTATAGGAAACGAGGATTTGGTGTGCCATTTTGAGCTCTAATTTTAATACATAAAAGTTGCAACTAAGTAGCAGGACCAACCAAACTATGAAAAAAGTGTGGCCTACTATACAGAAATAACAGTAACGATTTTCTCCCTCAGATTTCCAAGGTCAAGACAAATTCAAGATGCATTAGGTTTGTGGCTGACAGTTCTTGGTGCAAGTGTTTTTGTCTGTGACTGCTTTCAATTTAAAAACTTTCAAGCAAATCCCCGTTGAAGCTAGGAGGGGTCACCACATGTTTGTGACATTTGCAGCATAGATTAGGCTCTCAACCACATTGTCTAACATGATGGGAGCAGAGAAGCAAAAAAAGTTTGAACAAAAGCAGAGATATTCCACGCTCAGTCATCAGTACTGACCAGCTCAACTGAAATTGAGGCTTTTATTAGCTTCTAATAGGTATGTCATTTGAAAGTGACAAATCTGACAGCCATCGCAGACCAAATTTGTGAGCTGTCACTGCTTTAATGATTTTTTTTTTTGTCAAGTTTAGAAGACAGCTCGGAGTCATTGGAAGCATTTTTTTTCTGCATTGTTCTTGTTTTCTTTCCTGATGTGTGCCAAATATGTGTTCCACCATGAAGTGGGTGAAGGAAGGATTGTGCAGTTGTGTTGTCAGAGTGCTTAGGGATCCATGTTCCTCTTACATGGCCCAAAGATAACCCCTTCCTCACCGTGTATGCAATCAGTGATGGCCTTCAGTATACTGCTATTGTGCAGGCAAAAATCAATGTAGTTTACTGAATGATCTCCCATCAGGATGCCGGGGCACACTAATGTGCATGAGAGATCATCGGTGGCGCAGCAGTAAATTATCTACTTGCACTTAATTTTGTCTGATTATTACAAACAGATATTTATGTTCATCCTTAATGTACTATATAGTGACAGGCAGAGTAATTAAGTACGCTTCCATTAAATGGTAGATGGTAAAATAAACCATCTGTGTATTTACCTGTTGCCATATATAGTACAACCGAATAAATCATTGCTTGCGGGTTTATCAGCTTTAAGTTAAATTAAACAGGCCCAGATGTCACATTGAGTCCGTGACGTTACACAAGATCATCATTATTTTAGTATCCATACTTTTTGTGACATTTTTTGTTTGGTGTGATGCGGGAATTTCTGCATGTAAAATGGGTGCCTTGGCTCAATAAATGGCGGGAAACACTGATCTGTATTACAAATCACAAATGTGTGTCTGACTTCATAAGACCAAGTCGGGTTGTTGTGATGCGTCTAGTGTGTTGGTGGAGTGCCTAGTGCATGTCACTTCTCACTGTCAACCCTCACCGCTGGCTAGCAGTTTGCGAACGGGAGAGCCGAGTGCGTAAGTCTCTCCCTGCCAGTACATAGCCTCTCTAACAGCAAGCCCTATGTAGTGCCTCCACGCGGCAACACACGGTAACTGGGTACAACACGGACCCAGGAGGAACTACAAGGGACTCGGAGGAGGTCTGGCCCCTAGACGTGCGGCACGCAGGCCCACCGGTGTGTGGACACGCCCTGGTGCCTACGAACCAGCCCCCAAACTATGGGTTAAATAGTACCACTGCCCAGTGGGTTCCTCGGGAGAGGAATGGGCTAAGGGAGTCAACCCCTACAGAAAATCTATTTCCCCTTGGGTTAGGAAGGGAAAGGAGAAGGAAAACTCTGATTTCAAACCTCCGCTGCCTTGCGGCAACACCCGTTCATGGGAAAAGGCTTCGGGAGTCAACCCTGAGGAAAAATCCGGAGCTGGAGTCCCTAAGGCGGATGCTGTGTTGATTCAACCTCTTTCCGGCAACTCCTGCGACTTCGCCGGCACTCAGACAGTATTGGCCCTGCGGAGTGGAGTGGGGGAAACTGCTACATGGGCAACAGCTTGTTCTCCATAGAAACATGCCCAGGCTCTGCGCCCTGAAGAGTCCACTTCAGCATCGCGTCACAGCGTTGGAACAAAAACGGAAAGCAGCAGATTTACCAGTTATAAGCCACCGCTCGATTGGCGAAGAGCGAGGCGCCAGGGGTTGCTTTCGACAGTGGGAGAGATCTTCGCGTCTCATTGGGCAGCTACCGCCCGCTTGAAGCTGGGCAGTCCCCAACCAGTAAGGTGCTGCCTCGCCACGGTCTACTTGCCCCACTGGGTGTGTGGGTCATAGGGGAAACCTGACAAGTAGCCCGACAAAGTCTTACACCAGGCCGAAAATGCAAACAAAACGGGAAAACTAAAGGAAAACCCCGCTCATACTTGAAAATTGGCACGTGGAATGTACGAACCTTAACCACTGGCCTTTCTGAAGACCTTCAAGCCATCAATGATGCCCGAAAGACCGCCGTTATCAACAACGAACTTCTGAGGTTACAGCTAGACATTGTTGCTCTTCAGGAAACAAGACTCCTCTCTTCTGGTTGCATCAAGGAGAAAGATTACACCTTTATCTGGCAAGGAAAACCGCCTGGTGAACCAAAAGAACACGGCGTGGGATTCGCCTATCGGAACAGCCTATCTGGTTCCATCTTGCCATGCGAGGGAACAGAGAGACTCCTGAAACTTCAGCTCCGAACATCAACAGGCGTGGTGAACTTTATCAGTGCCTACGCACCAACACTTCCGTCATCTCAAGAAGCCAAGGACAAGTTTTATGATGAGCTCAACAACACAATTCAGAGCATACCTCCCAACGAAAAGCTGCTCATCCTTGGAGATTTCAACGCCCGTGTTGGTCAGGACTACAACAGCTGGCCATCCTGTCTAGGACACTTCGGAATTGGCAAGATCAACGACAATGGACAGAGATTATTGGAACTGTGCTGCCAACAAAACCTCTGCATCACCAACACATTTTTCAGCACCAAGACCCAGCACAAGGTTTCATGGAGGCACCCAAGATCAAACCACTGGCACCTGATCGACTTCGTGCTAACCAGACGAAACGATCTGACGTCAAGCTGACTCAAAGCTACCAGAGTGCGGACTGCGACACTGACCATTCCCTCGTATGCAGCAGAGTGAAGCTACAGCCGAGAAAAGTCCATCACTCGAAGAAAGTCGGCAGAGCTCGCATCAACACCAATGGTACATCTGATCCTCGAAAAGTAGAACTATTCGCAGCCGCAGTAGACAAAGCCCTTGAAGAGACCCCTGAGGGCAGCGCCTCCAAAAGATGGGAACACTTCAGAGATGCTGTCTACAACACCGCCATGCAAACATTCGGACGGAAAACAACAAAATCCACAGACTGGTTCGAGGCACACTCTTTAGAGCTACTCCCTCTGATAGAACAAAAGAGGCAAGCCCTGAGACAATATAAATCCTCCCCCAACGACAAAAACCTGCAGACACTGAGAACAGCCCGCAGCAAAGTGCAAAAAGCATGCAAAAGATGTGCCAATGATTACTGGATCCAACTTTGCGTCAAGATTCAAACTGCAGCAGACACAGGAAACATCCGTGGCATGTATGAAGGAATAAAACTTGCCATTGGGCCAACGAAGAAAACCACTGCCCCACTGAAGTCAGCCCAAGGGGACAGCATCATAAAGGTCAGCAAATGGAATGCTGGGCAGAGCACTACTCACAACTGTACAGCAGTGAGACAAACGTTAGCCGAGATGCTCTCGACTCAATTGAAGAACTGCCGATCATGAGGGAGCTAGACGAAAATCCCAGCCTGGAAGAAAAAAAAAGCGCGCTAGAAGACCTTGTGTCTGGCAAAGCACCAGGAAAAGATGGCATCCCTCCAGAAGTTCTGAAATGCGCAAAGGGTACACTCATCCAACATCTTCACGAGATCCTCTCTTTGTGCTGGAAGGAAGGCGAAGTGCCACAGGACATGCGAGATGCAAACATAGTCACCCTATACAAGAACAAGGGTGATAGAAGTGACAGCAACAATTACCGCGGAATCTCACTCCTCAGCATTGTCGGCAAACTCTTCGCGCGCGTAGTGTTAAGAAGACTGCAGGTCCTGGCCGACAGAGTCTACCCAGAATCACAATGCGGATTCAGAGCGGAAAGATCAACCATAGATATGGTCTTCTCTGTGAGGCAACTACAAGAGAAATGCAGAGAACAAAGAAAACCACTCTACCTTGCCTTCATCGATCTAACCAAGGCCTTTGAAAAGGACTTTTCAACATTTTGGAAAAAATTGGCTGCCCCCCCACCATGCTGAGCATTGTCAAATCATTCCATGACAACATGAAAAAGAACTATCATACACGACGGCAATGCATCCAAACCATTTAACATCAGCAGCGGGGTAAAACAAGGATGTGTTCTGGCTCCAACCCTGTTCAGTATATTCTTCTCCGTCATGCTGAAGTTTGCATTTGGAAACGCCACAGAAGGAATCTACTTACGAACTAGACACGACGGCAACCTCTTTAACATCACAAGACTAAAGGCCAAGACCAAAGTTCGAATCAGGAGCCTCCGAGAATTCTTGTTCGCTGATGACGCAGCTGTTGCAACCCACACAGAAGAGGAACTCCAGGCACTCATGTCTCGCTTCGCATACGCCTGTGAACAATTCGGCCTAACCATCAGCCTAAAAAAGACACAAGTGATGGGCCAGGATGTTGTAACACCATCGGCAATCACAATCTCAAACCACACGCTGGAGTCCGTCCATGACTTTATCTACCTGGGCTCTACCATTTCAGACAAGGTGATTATTGACAAGGAACTCGCTTGGCAGATCGGCAAAGCTGCATCAACTTTTGCTCACCTCACAGAAAGAGTCTGGTCCAACAACAACCTGACGAGAAACACCAGGGTTCAGGTCTACAAAGCTTGTGTCTTGAGCACCCTACTCTATGGCAGCGAAACCTGGACGCTCCATGCAAGACAAAAGAAGAAACTGAATGCCTTCCATCTTCGATGTCTACGTCGCATCCTCGGGATCACCTGGAAAGATCGTGTAACCAACAACGCAGTGCTGGAGATGACCAAAATACCTTCCATGTTCTCCCTGCTCAAGCAGAGACGCTTGCGCTGGCTGGGCCACGTGACCCGTATGGGCGAGGGAAGAATCCCCAAAGATCTCCTGTTCGGCGAATTGTCGTCTGGTTCGAGGCCAGTAGGACGACCCCAGCTGCGCTACAAGGACACCTGTAAACGCGATATGAAAGCCGCAGGCATCAGGCTGAACACATGGCAAACTATCGCCCAAGACAGAACCTACTGGAGACAGAAAACGAGAGAAGGTCTTGTCGCCTACGAAGACATCCTAAGGCAGCAGGCCAACGGCAAAAGACTGAGAAATAAAAATCAGCATTTTCAAGATTTCAATAACACCTCTGACCACCGCTGTGCAAGATGCGGCAGAAGCTGTGCCTCCCGGATCGGACTGTATAGCCACACGAAGCACTGCCGTGGAGTGACACCAACGGGCGCAAACCCATGATCTCCCGGGATCGACGGCTGCCTACGATTACAAAATGTACCACTAGCATGGGAAAATTGCTTTGAAGTTGTTTTTGTTTCAAATCTATATGGATAGCCTAAGAAAGATGCTTTATTCCTCTTGTTCTTTGTATTCTTATCTTGCATGCAGGAGAGGATGACGTACAAGTCAACCCTTATGCATTTATTCTCTCACATCCATTTGAACCTGTCAATGTATCCGCAATATAATAAGCCAAAGTCAAATTCTTAATTATTTAGTGCAGTTGGACATTTTTCATGAATTTGCCTTTGTGTGCTCCACTGAGACAGAGTTGAGGAACTAGTAAGCTTCAATTCAAAAGGTTCAGTGAAAATACTATGAACCTTCATAGAGCAAAATTCTCGGTAAAGTAGCTTCACAAACCTGCTAAAATATACATCAAGCAATTAATATTTGCTTATCAAATCTGTATGGCTCAAGTCTTGAACTAATGGACATCAATATATCATTGCTGTGTGTTTATAAAATGGGGCTAAGTAATGACTGATATCTAATAAAATACAACATGTGTAAATGTAAATACAAAATATGCAAATGTAACAATGGCTTTCTATTAGGTGTATGCATCTCATTTGGGATCATTTTCCGACTCGTTTTACTGGGGTTCAATTCACATTCCGACTGCCCACAGTATGCTCAGCACTCGGATTGTTTGTTTTCTTTTGGGAAATTTAGAAAGTATGTGTTGTACAAGTTGTTTTTCCTGAAAAACAAACTGCACTGTGGAGCTGTGGGGTACATGTGAAATGCAGGGATGAGGCGTGGTAAAGGGAAGGTGATTGGTCAGCCTTCTATTTCACATGTCATAGCCTGATATTTTTCCTTATGCTCTTAATGCATCAGCCAATGGCGTTTACATCATGGTGTCAGACACTTTTCTGAATGGCAGAGCGTATTATTCGTCACCTTTCTCACCTGCAACCAGATACGACCCTGACACGCACAAAATGAGTTTTGGCGATGATTGAAGAACAGCCTGGGAATCAAAAGTGACCATTGTATTATAGCATCTCCCTCAAGAGAGGCAGCTTTCACTTAGAATGACAGCAATAAAGCAGGAATGTAAACAGCAACATGTAAACGACACAGAAATAGCAATTTGAGCATGTTTTATTACACAAGTGACTCATGCTCATGTCCCCCTTTTGTGCTTTTCTATCTCTGTGTTTGCTTAATATGAGCATTATATACTAAAGTGAGTGCTTGGCCACAACCACTCTTCGAGTTGGATCTACATTATAATTCATCCCTAATCAACCTGCCGAGTTATGAGCTAGGAATAGTCAGTCCCCATGGCCTCGGCAAACCATGAAGCAAAGCCGGGACGAGCGACATATCCGGGAAAAACCGAGGTGCCACACTCAGTTATTCTTCTGTTTGAATAAAGTGATCACAAGACAACTATCACTTATCATTGCCTACTTAGCCTTGGCTTCTTTTTAAGCATCAATATGAATCAAAACACACTTCTCTGCTCCAATGACAAACTCGGTTTTTAGCTCCCATGTTAAGGAGTTGCACAATACAAGGAGACAAAGAAACACTTGACAATGTCAAGACTAAAAAACATGACTGAAAATTTTGAAAATGCAGGTCATAATAGTTCCCTACAGTCTTGTGGCTGGCAAAACCCCATATTAAGAAATATTTTTTTACTGTGCAGTGACAGATGGACGGACGGACGGACGGACAACCAACCAACCAACCAACCAACCAACCAACCAACCAACCAACCAACCAACCAACCAACCAACCAACCAACCAACCAACCAACCAACCCCTGCAAAATCTCAACTACTCTAATTGTGAAGTGATTTAAGGTGGAGGTTAGCTGAAATGAATAGGGGTTAGAAAAGTAAGTTCAAGAAAGCGAGATAGAGATGGCAAAGGCTCGACTGTTCCTCCAGGTTCAATGTTTGGTCTTGTGAAGTGAAGACAGAAAGTTGGCATTTGAGAAGCAGTGGCTGCAAGCGGGTATGTGGTGGTAGAGGGGGTCAGAGTGGTAGGAAGGGGTCTAATTATGGAGGGCTCTGTGAGGGAAAGGAAGGATTTTACCTCAATGTGTTTGGTAATTAGGAGGCAGTGGACTTGCTGTTTGACAGGGTTGATATGGTCACTGCTGTAGATTTGAGTGAGCAGACTGATACCTGGGTTGGGCGGTTGTTTTGCAGATCATGGGGCTGTCATACATTCCTGTATGATGCCCTCCCCCACTTTTGTTTCCCTCTTTCCATTTGTATGGTCCAGTAGCATTTCGGGCTGCGGGTTGAGGATGACTGTTGTACACCACTACAATAAGTTATCTTTTATCATTGTCAAAAAAAAAAAAAACGGAGTTCACCACTGTTCTTACAGCACCTTGTACTTTGCTGTTCTGGCTGATGATTGACATTAATAGCATTAAGATTATTATTATTATACTCAATGACATGACATTGAAGATACTAATAATCCTAATGATCTTAATTTTCAACCTGCTGTATATTTAGGACGTTATAGGGGATGTTAGTTACAGCACCACATGTTACTCTTGCATGCCCTTGAAAGCGTTTCTTTCTAAACCAAATCAGATAATTGCTGTGCATGAAAATGACATGTATATCTGAATTTTAGCCTGCAGAAATTAAATCAACATAATTTTCTTACTCAACGCTTAGCTTGCCTTTCTGAAATCAAATTTGTGACAGGAATTTGATGTTATCCACTCGCGCATTTCAACTGGCTCTTCATGCAGTTGATCAAACAATGCATTTTGTCACCATATGTGACTGTGAAGTTCACTCTAATATTGAATGTTTTGGACGCTTGCCTTTTATCGACTATCTTGTTTACCTTGCTAGGGTGGTCCATCTAAATAGTACAAAACTTGAAGGAGCGTATGTCGAGTTCATACAACTAACTACAAAGTCACTACAAAGTCACACATGGATGAAGCGACACAAAGATGCTCAGACTCATTAAGTAGTATGCAAATATCAGGACTTCCATAAAAATCACAAGGAGGGTGAATATGACCAGTGCATGCAGTTGTTGGTCCATGTTGTGACCCTGTCTGGTTTTGTTGTCTGTGACGACAATGGTTGGATTCTCTTCGTCCTGATGCTGCAGCATGTAGAGTGTTTTAAAGGCAAGGGGAAAGTTGTTGTAAGGTAGGAACTGGTCTGATTGCACACTGCCTGGGGATTTCGCCAGGATCAATAAAGGTGGAGTGACAGCCGTACACTTGATTAAAAGTGACTGCTACATTTGGCAGGCTCGGCCATTACTTTCCCACTCAGAGTCTCCGGGGTGAAAGAGCATGAAGTGACAGGCCTCCGTCAGCCCTCCATTACCACCTTTCTGAGGTCCTTCAGATAGAAGGCGGCCAGGGCAAAAATAGGCTGATGGACGATCCATGGGGAGATGAAAGTGAGTGAAAATAAAGGTGGTGCAGGTCTCTTGGCCTATATGCGAATGTGTATAGAAGAATGTGTCAGTCAGCTATGCGTTCCTTTGTGTGTGTGTGTGTGTGTGTGTGCGCATGTGTGTGTGAGTGTGTGCGTGCGCGCGTGCATGTGTGTCTGTGTGTGTTTTGGAATCCACAAGCGAAGGGAGGCAGAAGATTTTCTGAGTATTGGCAAAGGTCAGGGATAGGTAGAAGAGTGTAAAAGCTAAACGTTAACATTTCAAAAGGTTGTGTGGGAAGTTGTTCACACTGATAGAGACCAAAAATTGCTAAATTACCAAAATCTCTTGTAAACAAATATTATGCTAGCATAGTCAAAGACGTTGCTTTAAATGTCAAAGGCATAAACTCAAATGCATTTTGATAGAAATTTGACCTCAACCATATCAGCTGAGTGTGTGTTGGGAGTGAAAGAGAAAGCGACACAAGATGACTTCACATGACTTGATGATGTTCATCTCCCTGATGGAATACAAAATGCATGTCTGCTTTGGAACAGCGCAGGACCTTGACACACAAAGCTTTTAACAGAGCAATAATGAAGGGGAAACATGTCACTGCTAAACCGCTAAAAGAAATGGATCTACGAATGAGGGGATTGCTTGGTGGTCGCATGTATTGATGGGTGCGATGGGAAGAAAAGAATGGGGCGTGCCCGAAATTGACGGACGGATGGATGGATGGATGGATGGATGGATGGATGGATGGCTGGCTGGCTGGCTGGATGGATGGATGGATGGATGGATGGATGGATGGATGGATGGATGGATGGATGGATGGATGGATGGATGGATGGATGGATGGATGGCTGTGGGCAAGAAAAGAAATGTATTGTTGATTGAAAGAATGGGTGAATACCATGAACGGAAGGAGACATTTTTATATCCATGCCATTGTATGGATGGATGGATGGATGGATGGATGGATGGATGGATGGATGGATGGATGGATGGATGGATGGATGGATGGATGGATGGATGGATGGATGGATGGATGATAAAAATGATGAAAGGGATGGGTGGATGCCTTCAATGGATGAACAAATTATAGAAATAAATTATTTGGTGGGATGGCGCCATCAATACATGGAACGATTGATGGACAAAAAAACAATGATGACTCAAATGCCTTGCATTGATGGACTGATTTACTTATTTAGTGATGCAATGCAATAAGTGCTCCAGATGGTTAGGGTGTTTTGATAATAGTTCTGGGTGTGTTGGACTTTCTGTTGATTTGAATAGGTTGATATGACTAATGGATTGGATGATCAAATGAACAGATGTCACGTGGTAAATTAATTGATCAGCAAGATGGAAGGACTGGGTAGGGTGTTTTGGTAAATTGATATGAATGGATGAATGATTACATGGAAGAAATAAATGAGTTGATGCTTGAAAGGATGTTAATTTTTTATATAAGAGCATTTGAATTAATAGGTGAGATAAAGAGATAACGGGTTGATTGTTGAATCAATTATTGATGCAATGACTTTAGAAAGCCTTAAACCCGCACCAGCACATGAATGGGTGCCTGCCACAATGGCTGATATGCCCAAAATTATACTGAGTTTAACACTGAAAACAGCATAGAAAAGAGTTACTAATGCAGTGTTTTAGGGTGTATTCAGACCAGATACGTCCTTTAGTCCGCTTGTTTGGTCCGGATCAAAAACAGACTTCATTTTTTCATTGGTTCCTATTCAGACTGTACATTTTGCAAGCAAAGTATATTTTGTAAACACACCCACGCTTGTGATGATTTGTGCTCCCATTGGACAGCAATGACCAGGGCGGCGCACAGAGCACAAATGGGGGCAAATGCGAGTCCTACGCACTGCAATCCTGCTCTGCATATTTGTGCTGTTGGTTCGGATCGATGCTGTTTGTATTCACACCTGAAGCAAACTGCAGAGTTCGTTTGGAAGTGTGTCTCAGTCCGTTTCTTTAATCCGCGCCAAGATTCGTTTGCGTGTATTCACACCTGCACAAAAGCGTGACAATTGAACCCTGGTCTGTTTAAAGTGGACCAAACAGTCAGGTCTGAATACCAGGTGTAATCCAGATTGCAACTTCTTTCACAAGTCTGGAGTCAAAGTGATCATGACTAGAAGAAGTATTTTTAAGAGATGAAATTATGTTATGAATTTCTTGTTCAGTGGCTGGGGTCAGAGTAAAAGCTGCAGAAGTACTAGTCTCCATATAATTGATTGGGTTATCGGCTATTTGTGGAATTTGTCTGGCTAAGGTCGGTCCAATTTCTTTGAAGAATTCATTAAATATACAGCCGATTGTTTTGGGATCTGATAAAGGCTTGTCGTTTACTATGAACTCAGAGGGAGATGAATTGGATGATTTCTTTTTATTCAGGATTTCCTTTATTGTAGACCACAATAGGCGTTCTTGCTGCTTTTGACGATTTCATTGGCATGTTTCTTTTTTGCAGCTCTGATCACATGGTTGAGTTTGTTTCTATATTGTGTGCACTTATCATGATTCATAGATGAAGGATTAGCGATGAATTTAAAGTACAGTTTATTTTTGTGCCTAATAGATTTAGTAGTTGCCCGACTAGCCCAAGGCTTTGAACAAGATTCACGTTTGAGGCTTCTATTCTTTATGGGAAAAGAATAATTATAATGCTTGGTCAGTTCCTCCAAGAATATGGTGTATGCCTGCTGGGGATCAGGGTTCCTTAATACAGCATCCCAGCTACCGTTTTGAACTTGCATTTTAAACTTGGAAATTGTTTGTTGATTAATAAGTCTATATGTGCCCATCGGCTTCCAAGTAGGAAGAAGAGTGCTTGCTTGTGAGGAGGTAAGAGAGAATATGGGACGGTGATCAGAGATGTCTGAGTATAGAATTCCAGACAAGTGATCTCTGTTAAGTATGTTAGTAAATATATTGTCTATTAAAGTTGCTGAATTTTCAGTTATTCTCGTAGGTTTAGAAATCATAGGCTTAAAACAGAAAGAAGACAGACTATCCAAGAAAGACTGAGTTTGTTCCTCAGAGTCCATAATGTTGATGTTGAAATCCCCCATGAGGAAACATGTCTTATTTTCATGAGACATTATAGATAGCGCATTGGTGAGATGGTTAACAAAATCAGGTATCTTAGATTTTGGACGTTTATAAATGCACCCTATAACTGTTCGATTAGACTCAATAAATACTGCTTTTCCACGCACCTCAAAACATTGTTCAATATCAGGTCTTTCTTATTACTAACATACTGTGAAACACCTCCTCCATTCTTGTCTTCTCTGCATCCGTGGACATTACTATAATTGCCCAAGGCATAGTAATCAGAATTATCTTTGTGTAGCCAAGTTTCAGAGATGCAAATAACAGAAAAGGGAAAGTTGAGGTTGGAGACAGAGCAAGATGGTCAACGTTTTTAGGAAGACTACGGGCATTTACATGCAGAAGAGATACACTGGAATTATGGAATTGATCGCTGGCTGTTCTAAATTCATCATCAAGTAAATATTTGCATTTGTCAGTTACACTTTGATTCATGCAATTAAAACAATCAACATCAGGATGGTCAACTGATAATGTATTCCATGGAGAGTCATTAGTACTGTTGTCAAGTTCAGTTTCTGCGCTTCTATATGAAGAAATATTGTGCAATGTTGGCATCATTAAAGAAGTAACTAATCTTGTCACACCATTAGAATGGATGAACTTATTCCTTTTTTCAAAGCTTCGATTCATTTCTGTCTGTTAGTAATTAATTACGAGTACCACCAGGGCTTTCCTTGTAACCATAAAAAATCCATAAGACTCAACTGCAGATCGCTTTACAATAAAACCAGCGGGAACAAGCACCTGGTTCCTTCCTGTGTAATTGCTTGGCAACCAGTGCAAAAAATGGAAAAGCTTATTGTGGGCTTCTGTTGAACCTGTGGCATCCTGCACCCTACTCAACTACAATATCTTGAAATTGTCATGGCCTCCTATGTCGTGCCCAAAGCAAAGTCAGATGAGAAAGGTGAAGGGGCAAACAAGGAAAGGAAAAGGGCAGATAGGAGCGATCCCTATCTACCATTAATCAGTTGTCAGTGGGGCTGCTGCATATTAAAGTAACCACTGTGAGTTTAGATGTGCAGAGTGCAAACTCTGATTGTCCTGCCACTGATTGTAGCTGCTGATGAGGCCTTTGGTCTTTTCCTACTCTGCTCTGATGGTCATGATAATTAGATCAAGCAGTGATCGGTACAAAAGGATGTCTCAGTTCCTTGTTGTTATCTTTTTTAAAAATGATTTTTAGGGGAAATTGTGATGTATGTAGACAGGGAAATGTGCAGAGCCTTCAGCAAAATAAAAGGCCACACCAATAAACAAATAAACTCAGGTCCCACGATCTAATTATGTGCCAAGAAGCCAAATCTCACACTACCCTGACACTAACTCAAACCCATAAGCCAACAGCTAACCATAACCTCAGCCAAAACTATCTTAATGCTACCTTAAATCCAACTCTAACTCCTCTAAATTAACAGCAAACCAATACTATGACCAACTACTCTTGTCACGGATCCAGTGGAGCAGGGTGACCAAATGCAGCTTGGACCAGGGTTTATTGAAGGGAACAACTAACAGTTCCCTGGAGCTGTGTAAGGTGTCCTCGTGCTTCAAGAGCTCCACCATCGTTCCAGTGGCCAAGAAGCCCGCCATCACAGGTTTGAATGACTATAGACCTGTCGCACTGACATCTGTGGTCATGAAATCTTTCGAGAGGTTAGTGCTGAACCACCTGAAGGATGTCACGGGCCCCCTGCTTGACCCCCTCCAGTTTCTCACATCTGACACCCGGACCACCAATACTGGAGCCCCTCAGGGGTGCGTCCTCTCTCCACTGCTCTTCTCTCTCTACACCAACGATTTCTCCGCAGGTGACTCTCCTGTGAAGCTCCTGAAGTATGCAGACGACACCACTCTCATCGGACTGATCCAGAATGGTGATGAGACTGCGTACAGACAGGAGGTGGAGCAGCTGGTCCACTGGTGTAGCCAAAACTACCTGGAGCTGAACCCGCTCAAGACCGTGGAGATGACAGTGGACTTCAGGCGAGGCCCTTCACCACTTTCACCCCTCACTATCCGCAGTAATACTATTCTCTCCACAGACACCTTCAAGTTCCTGGGAACCACAATCTCTCAGGACCTGAAATGGACCGGCCACATAGACTCTGTCTGGAAGAAAGCCCAGGAGAGGCTGTACTTCCTGAGACAGCTCAAGAAGTTCAACCTGCCGCGGGAGCTGCTGAAGACCTTCTACACTGCCATCATCCAGTCTGTCCTCTGCACCTCCATCACTGTCTGGTTTGGATCGGCCTCCAAACAAGACAAGCACAGACTGCAACGGGCAATCAGGACTGCAGAAAAGATACTTGGAATCAACCTTCCATCTACCCAAGACTTGTACCTGTCCAGGACCAGGAAACGTGCAAGTAAAATCTCTACAGACCCCTCTCACCCAGGTTGCAGTCTGTTTGAACTACTCCCCTCCGGACGGCATTATAGAGCTCTGTACGCTAAAACCAGCAGACACAGAGACAGCTTCTTCCCCCAGGCTGTTGCTCTGATGAACTCACACCACTCTTAGAGTCTCAGAGTCATTACTGTGCAATAACATCCTGCTCTCCACACCTTTTTTGAATTGTCTACACTGTTTGTACTATGTGTCCTCTCTGCATCCATTGCAGCCTGGTCATCCTAGAAGAGGGACCCTCCCATCTGTGGTCTCTTCTCAAGGTTTCTCATTTCCCCTAGCTGGAGTTTTGAGTTTTTCCTTGCCCTCTTGGGAGTTTAAGATCAGGGGATGTTTGAGAATATCTGCCATTTTTCACATGTCCTGAGTGTTGTTGTTAGTCACCTAAATGTTGAACAGAGGCTGTGATTTACAGAAGTCAAATTCCTTGTTTGGCCCGCTCAAACATGGCGAATAAAAACTCTTGAATCTTGAATCTTAACAGAGTCGGCAGACTGACGTAACTTACTAACAAAACCAACAACAAAAACTGAACAGAGACGTGAGACAAAAGACATCAAGACATTGACGAACGACAACAACAGTGATCCGACAGGGGAGTGACACACAGACAGGACTTAAATACGAGACAGGTAACGAGAGGCAGGTGACTGTGATTCGTACATTGATTGTGAGTTGACACAGGAAGGGAGGGGAGAGTACACAGACTGACAGAAACCATGACAACCTACATATAATAAAACAACCGGGGACGAGTCGTGACAGCTCTAAACCTAACCCAACTCTGACTATGTTACAGCTGCAGCTATATGAACTGTATAAATAAAAATGCAGTGTGTTGCATTTTAGACTAAATCTAACTCTAACCTTATCTCAACATCTGGATTACAGCCTCGCACCTTAACCCCTAACCTTAATCTTAACCTTCTTAAACCTAGACCTACCCTACCGCTAACTTCACCTTGAGTTACTTGCCTGCCTTCCCTAGACAGTAGCACAAATTGAACCCCTCCTACTTAGTGTGTGTGGCATGTGAACATGTGAGTGTGTGTGTGTTTTCGTTCATGCGTGTGTGCACGTTAAGCCGCGACTTGTGCTCAATTTCGGGCCCATAATACGCTTTAAAGCAGGCAGCACAACCTGCAGACTCAGCTGCGGCGGGTCATCAAAAATGATTCAAAGGGAGAAATCCCATTTAACCCGAAACCTCAAAGCCTCTGTTCCAAAGAGCCCGGTCCAAATAGGTGCCCTGCTTGCCATTTGCCATGATAAAAGCCTCACGTCACAGGACAACATGTTTGTCCATCTCCAATCACTGGAGGACAATAAGGGCCTGTCATATGCGTGCAAACATCCAATATGATTACTCTCAAAATGACTTTGCCCTTCAAGCCTGATTTTAATTTCTATAGCAGATGAAAATAATGAATTAATGCATCATTTGAGGGGAAGCCGTGTTGTATCTGCACATTAGCACTCCCCTGTCTCCCTCCTGACACTGCGTAGGCATTCATTAATTCATTAACCTGATGAATACAGCTCTCAAGATGATAGGCAGCGATGAATCAAGCCTCCACGTTACCTGCGACACGTATGCAAAGAGTGACAACGCCGCTGCAGTGTTGTTTTGTATGCGCTCATCACTGTAATCGCACAATAATAATGATAACCTAATTTCAGGCCACAATACCAGCCTCATTAAAGTTTACCGTCTGTATTAGGATGGATGATCCTTCCATTGGGAGGTGATTTGTGCATCAGAAGGGTTTGCTTTGTAAGCTCTCAAGCAGTGGTTCTTAACCTTTTTGGAGGTACCGAACCCCACCAGTTTCATATGCGCATTCACCAGACCCCTCTTTAGTTAAAAAAAATATATATTTTTTTTCAAATTCAAGGCATAGATGTTTTTTACTGGTGCACAAAATGAGCCATGCATGAACATCACCTTGTTCAAAGAACAAAACCAACATAATGCATGAACTCACAACAAATTACTCAACTGCAAATCAGTGTGACTTCTGCTGTTGACTTTGCGAGATATGCATCATCACGAATTTATACAATAAATCAGGTGTTTTTGGACCTCCGCAGTGGAGGCGCTGCCGAACCCCTGAGAATGACTCGCAGAACCCCTAGGGTTCGATCGAACCCAGGTTAAGAACCACTGCTCTAGAGGTAAGTCTACCAATATCATAGATCACAAAAATGGAGGTGATGCTTGGTTGCCCTGGAGACACCAAAGCTAATTCTCCCAATTAGAGGATGCATATTAAAACTGTTATTTTGTAGCCATACTAGTATCACAATTTGGACAACATTGGCCTTTTCACATCAAATATAAAATAGTCATGATAGGGAAACATTTGAAAAAAAACATAAGAAGAGAAACATTTGCAACTTTGAGCAACCAAAAATTTCATTGCGTAAAACAGATTATGATCACATCCATTTGAATCCCTCCCAAAATAATATATATTTTGTATTAAATTGTACAATAAAATGGTGGCTATGACCACCTCTTGAATGAAAATTCAACTTTTATGTACCTCATTGAGCAGCTTCTGCTCGAGAACAGTGCTGTGGATGTTATTGCAATCCCTTGGATGGCAAAAGAGGTCAATAATACATTACTTGACTTCCCTTTAACACGGCCTTTCGCTTGGCTGAGAAAATTTTGCAGGAAGGAATGAAATAACGAAAACATTGAAATTTTGAGGCAGCGGAAGCAGATTGTGGTGGTCTGGCTGACATGAAATTGTCTACAGGGGATTTTTATCATGATTTTCTCCCTTCTATTACAATTAAATATCAATGAATAGTTCTAAAAGATGAATATGCAGTGTAATAATCCATCGTTGCCTGTTATCTCAGTTTTTGGGGCTCAGGTGATGGAGTGATAAAGACAAGAAGCTGAAAACCACATCCACACAAATGCTGTGATTCTAAAAATCTATTCTATGAATCTATTCAAGCTACAACTACCAATCCTGTCGTACAGCACCTATTTGTTCATCCATAAACCCAAAATGATGTTTCCTAGTCGTATGGGATGATTTGATTGACCAAAAAGGAGATACAGTTGATCAAATGCATCAGGTGTTCTCAACTGGCAGCAGTCAGTACAATGGCGCTCCCTGATGACGTTACGATGATTACCCCGATGATTGTTATGGTGTCTTCCCCACTAACAGATCCTGCTGGGCATGAATACACAGAGCGCGCTCGCACTTTCCCCGGCAAGTGGGAACAGTTGGCTGCTGCCAAGCGCTCGTCACGGGCGCCAAGCCTGGCTGTGTGTGCGTCTTGTTGACGCCATTAACATTTTTTAATAAACACCTTGCGGAGCTGGTGACAGCAGAAGGCATCCGACTTGACATGCTCCCTCCCAAGGGCTCGTGCAAACAGCTGTTGGGAGCGACCATACATGCTGGCTGAGAATACGCACTTTGCCACACGCTCTGTCTCATGTGGAATGCCATACCTTTTAAATGTGTGATGACTTAAAGGAGACATATTGAGCATTTCTCCCCCAAGTTTAAGAGTTCCCAGGTGTTTTGATAACACGTCTGTGACATGGTTTTGTCAAACTGTTTCATGGTGGCTCAATATGCTCCCTTGTTTCCCTTTATTTAGCTCTTTAATCAGCAGCTTGAGCACAATTTTAAAGAGAATTGCACTTGGGTAGCCTCATCTTAAAACATGTAAATGCATTCATTGACAAGTTGTCATTAAGATAAAACACAAAAAAAGATGGAGAAAGAAAGAGAGCGAAACCATAGCATTCATTCAGTAAGAGCATTTCCTGCATTTATTGCCCCATATTGGGAGTGCGATGTATGATATAAAGCCATCACCATATGCCTGTGTTTAAAGTCCCCGTATAGCGTGAGCTTGGATTATGTTGACTGTGGGGAATGTTATCACAGCTCCGGACTGCACAAGTGTGGTTTTATCATATAATGAAGAACACAGTGTAATACATCAGAATTGAAATAAAGCAAAGCGGGTATTAACAGATTTCCTTGATGGGCTTTAAGCTGGAGTTTAACATCCCATTACTATCATACATAGACAATTCAAGTCTTCTGCTGAAAAGCTTTTTTTTTATCTGCACCAAACAATATTTAGTTACATGACTCTCTTTTCATTCAGTCTTTGAGTGATGATCATCACAATGAACATTAGGAGTGCTTAGGTCTCCCCCTTTTGGGGTGATCTTCTATGGCCTCGGAAACATGTTTCACTTGATAAATACAACACAACTGTTAAAGAATGAGCCTTGGCTAACATGCGAAAATATGTCAAGCATATTACTTTGCATTTGCAAAAGTTGTTTCCCCAGTTGAATTTGGACTTTTTCTCCATCCATCGTCAGTCTGGAAAAAAAATCATAGTGGTCATAGTCCAACGGATCGGAAGCCTATTTCTATTACAATGGTGGAGGGCATATATACACCATGCGTTGGCTGCAAAAGAGTTTTACAAAGCCTCACATTCACTTATTTTCATTTGCAACCTCAAAATGTCAAAAAGTTTCACGTTTAAAATGACCTACTTCAGCTAAGATCCCTCTCTGCATTGTAGCCAAGTGTAGAATCAAATAAACTTTTAAGAAATATTAGCCTTAGTCTAATTTACTCTTCACATCCATTTAACTTATGGGCATCCATTTCCTTTTTCTTTTTTTTTGTGGAATGAAAATGTTATTTGATGATGACATAATAAGACACTGCAGTGACGCAAAATGATAATGTTGTAATATTTTACAAGATGTGATTGACAGTGTAACTGAAGAGCGTATTTATGTCAATGAAATCTCTCATGAAAAATCACTTGAATCTCCTTTTGCCACCACCTTGTGAAGAAACAAACTTTTTTTTTTCTTTTTAACATTCACATTCGGTCTGAATGTAGGGATTTGAGATGTGAGACAAAGCAAAAAGGGAAACCCCTATCTTTGGCAGGCTTCCATGTTAGTGTTAAGGCCATGCCTGGGACGGAATGCCCAGATAAACAAAAAATGATCAGTTCCATCAAACATCTGTGGAGAAATCACAGCGAGTACCCTCATAATGTGGATTTAGAGCATTTTTGCAAAGAGTAGCAGGTAAGTGTTGCCATGTCAAGGTGTGCCCCACTGATATACGCCTTCTCATAAAAATTGACTGGTGTAATATAAGCCAATGTCGCTGCAACAAACTTTGAAGGTGGGTGTATGTTTGCACATTATTGCATGTTTATTTTTCTTTTACTTTTAAAAGATTTCCTTCAATTTAAAGTTGAAATGTTGAGGTTACAGAGCATGAATATATTGCAGCTACGTAAATATTTTGTAATACAATGCGGTCCATCTTCTCATTGTGTCATCTTCATGTTGTGAAGCGTCTATTAAATTCTACAAGGTGAGGCCAATAGATTGTGGCAAATTAGATTTAATTTGCAGACGTCATTTGAAAATAAAAAAAATACAAGTTTGCATCTTGTGAAACTAACACCTTTATTGTTTCCCACCCACGGTTTACATTTATTTGCAATCCTCGAGTCCCTCTGCCAGCCGATAGACAGTTTCTTGCATTGTTTTTGCTCCCCCCCTCCCTCCCCCCAGAGAATTATTTGACATGCTTTGCCTAGCAGGAGGCTGGGAGAGCTCCTCCTCGTTGAATTACAGAAATCATCTCCCATTAAGCATTTTAATGGGGAGATGAAATTCAAGGACACCCTCAATGTTATGATTATCACTTCAAAGACAAGCTGTTGACACCCTGCAAAATGGTAACCATGTCATGAATGGATCATGAGTATTTATTTTTGGTCAGAGGGCTCTTCCTCCACTCGGCAGTACGGTGGGCCACGTTTGTCGCTCTGTGCAGTGACAGGTGGGCCCACGGATAGAATTTGTTTTCCAGGCAGGGTTGAAAAGAGAGGGATTTTTGCCGGTCGTCCATGTGCCTTGATCGCGCGTTGTCGTCCTGCCCGGATAAACGTCATGTTAATCGGCTTTAATCCTTCATGCTGACAGGCGAGTGCCATTGAATCGCCTTGAAATATTTCTGAAGCCCTTATAAATCTGCCATGGTTCAACTTGATGTCACTTTCACCATTGGACTTTTACATGCACGCTCGAGTGAAATAAAAATGAGACTGATCTTAAGAGTCCATTACCATTTTTTTCACCTCACAAGTACCCGATTTTGCTCACGTAGATACTGTACATTTGGGGACCATAGCAACAGAACTTATGATAATGAACCCAACCATCCATGTTAGAAAGGAACATTAGGGCCACAATCTGAACGAGGAAAAAAAGAGCCTCTCAAGAAAATCGATGTAAATTTACAGTGGTATCAATAAAAAAATGTTATAAGTGTGTTATAAATCGTGAAATTATATTAACAGAAATGTTATTAAAAAATGGTGTAAGTTGAGTGTTGAGTGTAACATCTATATTTGTAAGATGCAAACTTATTATTGAGGAAATTAAATAGATTTTTTTTTCAGTAAACAATGTTTGAATGCTACATTACTAGTTTGATACATACATACATACAATTACTAGCAAATGGTAGGTGACATACTTCCAGGACGGAAACAGGTGGTACTTAACATGTCAAATTTTGACATGAAAATCCTTCGGTGGAGCATCAGTATTAAAGCAGGATTAAGCTTTTGTTGTTGACTTGTGTTTTTTCCCTTTCTTGTTTGGGCTTAAAAGCAGAAATGTTTGTGTCTGTCACACACACCAACTTCATCTCAGCTCATCTCCTATGTGTTCCATCACAAATACCAAACATGTACCAAAGAAATAACTTATCTGCACTTTTACAGAATTATTTATGATGGATCCTGTTTTTATACAAAAATCAAAATCCAAAGTTTTTTAGACAGTTTCTCATTCAATAGCACAGGGTGTGTGTCCAAACTTTTGACTTATCCCCCACATGCAGCACACACACATGCGTCCATGAGCAAGATCATTACCTTGATTTGCTCCCACAAACAATGTCCGCCAATAATACCAATTCAAGGAGTTTTTGTCATACCAACACACATAACATGGCACAAAATATGATACCCGAAGTCTCAGGTTAGATAATGAGGCGATGTTAAGAAAAGAAAACACAAACGTTCAAGAATCAAGTGTCAATATAACATTTTATTGGAAAAAAGACATGACATCTTTATGAGTTAAGACTTACGAGTAAAACCTTGTAATGGTTCCAGAAGAAACAGAAAAACTTGTAATGTAATGGGTATTAAGTTATTATAATATTACAAAAGTCATAATATTGAAAGTACAAAGTCAACAAGTTGAAAAAATAAACCCAAAATTTCAAGAATAGAAAATGTTGGTCATCTGACAAACACAACGGGTCAATCTGGTGAGGAAATGTTTGGCGGGTGGTCAAGTGGCGCCAAGTCAAAGGTCAATCTTGAAGTCCTGCCTCCCCTCCCTTTTCTTCTCGTGAGCACTCCCAACGCAAGATGGCGGGCCATTGAGGTCTCGGGCGATGGCTGTGATCTTTGGCCAAGCAGCGTCTCTACCAGCCCGGTCAAACCAGATCCTCTTGTTCCCCGGCCAACTGGCCTCCTTCTCCTTCCGAGATGGGGCCAGCGCTCCTCCTCGTTTCGTATTCTCGACACTTCTCTAGGCCCACCGTGGATGCCAGCCGTCCCTGGGTGCTCTCTGAAGCCTCACCAGAGAGGAGGATTAAACAGATTTATCTCTTCTATTTTTTTTAGAAGTGCGTAATCACCTATAATCTCAAATTCTAGGCCTCTTGATAATGAACCGGGGGCTGTTTGGGCCATTTGGATCAACTCCCTCAGGTCACCTACTTAAACCATGAAATGGACCTGTCAGAACAGCGGAGCAAAGTCTCGATGAGGAAATGGAGTTAAGGTGGCCAGCGGGGCGCTTGTAAAACCGCCTTCTCGTCTTGCGTAAGGCCGACGCTGATGACGCTTTGGCCGGCGACAATTTGGTTATTGATCCCAGCTAAGATGGAAACCCTCAGGAAGTTAAGCTCTCAGCCGACATGTAACGGGGAGGATGAAACAGCAGACATGTGCTCACTCTAATCTTTGAAAGACTAAGAAGTGGAGCAGCATTTTAATTTACTGGGCTAAGGCAGAAATGAAAGAAGGGGCCTGAGTGCTCATCCCAATTCAAGAAACTTGAACATTATAATGTTATGGGGGGGGGGGGCATTTTACACCTAAATCTTGAGTTTACTCGCTTCGATCCTAGCAGATTTTCTGTCTGACACGGTTTGGTCATGGACCCCAATTTATTCTTTGTCATAAATGCACTTTCAAGTAGTATTTTAAATGTATGAGGACCATACAAAGCTAAATGACTAGCTAAATTATTTATTTCTGACAAATTTAAAGGCATTTGATAGCAATTGGGTTGTTTGATCTGTATGACTGCTTTATTACAGTGTTATGGATGAATAGGATTGTCTTTCATTCAGTCCAAGAGCTTGGCCAGACACAGTGGCTGCTTTATTCTCCTCTCTTCCATCCAATTCAAATAGCATCAAAATGACTTACTCAATTCGCTTGATATTGCCATCTGTGCATTGCATGTCGTTCAATAAAATGTCAACAGGCTTAGAGGTGTGTGAAGCACTCAAGGTGACGGATGGCAAACGGACTCCTTCGGCTCCCCAACATCATGCCTGACCTAAATTAATGTAACAAAGGATCCCTTCGGGTACCTAAAAACTTGGCTTTGTAAAAAAACAAGACTTTCTATACAACATGCTTTCTGGGTTAATGCGGTTCGCAAATTCTGGACCCCAAAGTCTGCATTAAATCGAGATTCAGGTGCACATATACCTTTTCACAATGACATCACATGTACTGTGGAACGTGTTCTTTGTGATTATTCCACTTCAGAATGTCTGACTAAAACTGAACGGTATGAAATCTGGCAATGAAAATGATAATAACTATAATATAGAAGTATAACGATGAAAATGATATTAAGTATAATACAGAAGAATAACAACTAATAATAAAGAAGATAATGGGAATCCAATTAATCTGTTCCAGATACCCAATATTTCTATTAAAGGGACAGTGTGTATACATTTTTGATTTTTCAATGTTCAAGGATAAAGGTCTAACTTTGACATTGAGCTCTAATAGTCTCCTTTTTGTCTCCCTCTGTTAGCCACAGTGCTTGTGAACAAATGATTGATGCATCTCTTGGTCACGCCTATTGTCCATACTGTACAGTGTCTGACTGGCTAATTTAGGTACGCCGTGACAAGTTAAGAAATAATATTTGAATTTGAGGCACAAGATGGGTCAGAGGTGATGATTTTGATAATATACTGTCAGGTCATGCAGATTGTTTTAACCAATACTGTATGACAAAGAAGTGTGTTTTTTCATCACAGCATATTCCAGCTTTAAATACTTGTACTTAAAAAAAAAAAAGATATATTTTGTTTGAATTTCATTTCAATATCATGGATCATGGCCTAAGAAATAGATGCTAAAGTAGTTAGGAAATCAACAAAAGAGTGCGAATGAAAATGACTGATTCACTCAATACAAAACGGAAAATAAACCAGAAATAATGAGACTGTTGGAGATGTGTGTGTTTTGTTCATGTGGGTGACATTGTTTTTTCAAAGCAGCTTTGCCATTATACATTAGATGTGAAAGAAAAAAAAGGCGACAATGACATGTCACATGATCATGTTACTCCCCATGTTCCTCTCTTAATCAAAGGCCCAGCGAGCGGCTCGTTTCGCTATAATGGCCTCACTCGATTACAACGTGTAAAGTACTCCATTAGTTTCTGTGTTCATGAATCATTAAGTACTGCCAATGATCGGCTAGCTTGGTGATGAACTGCGGATGGAGAAAATGGAAAGCCGAGGAGCTGGATGAGGTCACAAAGCCTCTAAAAAGGCCGAACGAACATTGTCGTATAACGCTGGTCTTAATACTTGATGACAACTGAAATATAAGTATTTCACATTTTTGCTTGATTAAGGCTAGAAAGCATGTATTGTTGAGTAGCTTAAGTAATATACGAAAATGATGAAAGTAAAGTCCAAGTCAAGACAGATTGCTTTTTTTTAAACCCATGCATCCATCCATTATCTATACCGCTTGTCCCCCACAGGGGTCGCGGGCGTGCTGGAGCCTATCCCAGCAGTCATCGGGCAGTAGGCGGGGGTCACCCTGAACCGGTTGCCAGCCGATCGCAGGGCGCACAGAAACAAACAACCATCCGCACTCGCACTCACACCTAGGGGCAATTTGGAGTGCTCAATCGGCCTACCATTTTTAAAATCGTTTCTTGTGTATTGTCATATTTTATTGACATGTTGAAAAATAGTTATATACATATTTAATAAAAATATGCTTCTATATAAATAGTTTTACAATATTTTATTTGCTCAAATTAGGCCCCTAACTCCAGCCATGCACCAATCACTGACCTACACGAACGATTGTGTGACTGAAATGATTATTATCTATTGGTATTACAGTTTTTTTTTTAGGTTTTATGTACAATCCTGGGCACTGCACATTGGCTATATCTCTAAAGCACAGCACAAACTAGTTAATTGTGTGTTGATTGGTATGCCACTGCAAAATCCCGTTCACTCTGTGACATTCTTCACCCTGAAACAGTAAAATCAAAGACCCACTGTACTATTATTTAAAAAATGCGTTTTGTGAAGCTGAATACAAAAACAGCTATGCACATGTGTATGTTTGCTTTTGTAAGAGAGCATGAGAACAATTTATTGGTTTTTGTGTCTTTCTTTGTGTGTGTGTGTATGGGGGGATAGGGAAAAACAAACAAGAAAATGGCCTGATAGATAGTTGTCACACAGATAAAGTTTCACCTTGAAGGAGTTATAAAATCGCCAGAGGGAGAGTTTGGAGCAAGGTGAGGGGAGTCAGTGAAGATGGCGTCGCAGAGCTGCAGGCGGCTGTTATCCGTAAAAACTGCGTGGCGCTCGGCGGCATGAAATTGATGAGTTCATCGTTGTCTCATTATTGCCGTGATGGATCAGATTGGCGACTTCCCTCCTCCAAGGCGACTTAATGACTCACTGACACAAAATGTGAGCGAGCGTCTTCACCGGTGGAGTCTATTAGTGGTGGGTTCCCGTGCATGCTTAAAACTAAATTAATAATTAGCCCCACCTTTAATTATTGTCATGAATAGCATTAATGAAGGAAGAAATTGCACTCAATATTGATGATGTTGTCATGATCCCATTGGTTGTTTTTTGGGTTATTTTTAGCTTTCATTTTTTATTTGATGCTACACAAGAACAATAAGGCAACTGTTGCAATCATATGTCATGCAACACAAGCTACAATAACAAAGTAACAATAGAATCATAATCACAGCTCCTCTTCATCTATCCACTCATCCTTTCACTGTCTCTTTCTCATAAAAGCAGTTTCTTGAGATGGTTAATGCTCAGCCTGTAATGGCCATGGCGTCTACCCCGAATAGACTTAAAAAGGTTTGTCTGCCTCCTGCATCCTCGTATTTATTTAATAATGAGCCCACACGAAGCCAGAGTGTCTATTCATAATGGGCCACTGGAGGAGCCATGTCGGTCGCCATACAAATGGCGGCCAAGCGAAGCAATGCGAAGGCAGAGCTATAATTGAGAGATGAATGGCACTCGCCTGCTGATTGACTCAACTTCTCAACATGTGAGCTTATCTAAGCATTAACACACCTTATATTCAGAAGAAGCACTATGTGTTGTTTCAGCATTATGATGATTGTTGTTTTTTTTCCCCTTGATTGCCTGTTTTTTTTATGATGCGCAGGATGTAAACTCAAAACATCCATCCATCCATTTTCTGTACCGCTTATTCCCCACGGGAGTCGCGGGTGTGTTGGAGCCTATCCCAGCCGTGATCGGGCAGTAGGCGGGGGACACCCTGAACCGGTTGCCAGACAATCGCAGGGCACACAGAGACAAACAATCATTCGCACTCGCACTCACACCTAGGGACAATTTGGAGTGCTCAATCGGCCTACCAAGCAGGTTTTTGGAGTGTGGGAGGAAACCGGAGTGCCGGGAGAAAACCCACGTAGGCCCGGGGAGAACATGCAAACTCCACACAGGGAGGGCTGGAGCTGGAATCGAACCCGCACCCTCCTAACTGTGAGGTGGACGTGCTACCCAGTGCGTCACCGAGCCGCCTAAACTCAAAACAAAGCTGCAAAATTCATAACAATACAAATGTGAGGACCAGCAACCTGCAATGGAAGGGGTTTTGATGTATATTGACCCCGCCCACACAACACAAATTCCTGATCGCAGTGAACTAAAAATAAAATGTGCCCGTCTTTACACTGAGCACAATTGTATTTTTATGAATTGTATTTATTATTAGCTAAATTATTTAATAAAAAAAAAAGAAAAGAAAAATTGCTTGCCTTGAAATGATGATGTTTGCATTATTGGAATAAAATCCGAAAGAAATACTGTTGCAACTTTGATGCATTAACTTGATCTGATTAAAACAAGGTAAGTGTGTGCGTGTGTGTGCGTGTGTGTGCGTGCGTGCGTGCGTGCGTGCGTGCGTGCGTGCGGGCGGGCGGGCGTGCGTGCGTGCATGTGTGTGTGTGAGTGCACAGATGTGTGAAGCAGATGATCAATTACTTTTCTATAATTGGACGGGGCTTTAATGAGGCGGGCGGATGCAGCCTTGCGCACCTTTGTCAACTCCAGTCACTGATGTCAGTGGCCCAATCGAAGTGTTTGCTCATTAGCATATCTTCATACACAACACCAAAAAGCACTTTGCGTCTTTAAACTCACACTGAAAGATATTCTTCTCTTAAACAAGAGGTAAATGAGGGTCATAATTGCAATAAAGCTAAACTGTTTTTGTACTCATTCTTTGCACTGTACCCAGTCAGATATTTGTTTAGCTTGTGGTTATTTTTCCCTTTTTCTAAATCATTTATTGTAACAAAAAGGACAACTGGCATAGTGAAGATGCATTCAATGCAATATACTTGAACTCCCTCATAATAACAAGCATAAGCGTACATATGTACACATGCACACACGCTTGTGCAAAAAGACTTGCAAATTTAAACAAAGGTTTCGGACATTAGTTTGCCGAAATACAATACAGAATTATGTCAAGCATACTCAATATTCTCAATTACTAATATACTCAATTTTGTTCATATCAACCAACTTCCCATCTATCCAAACTTGTACCTGTCCAGGACCAGGAAACGTGCAAGTAAGATCTCTACAGACCCCTCTCAACCAGGTCGCAGTCTGTTCGAACTACTCCGCTCCGGATGCCGTTACAGAGCACTGTACGCCAGCTTCTTTCCCCAGGCTGTCGCTCTGATGAACTCACACCACTCATAGAGTCTCACAGCCATCACTGGGCAATAATTTCCTGTTCTTGACACTTAAATGTTGTTAGTCACCTGAATGTTGTTAGTCACTTAAATGTTGTACCGAGGCTGAGATCAACCGGAGTCAAATTCCTTGTTTGGCATGCACAAACTTGGGCAATAAAGCTGATTCTGATTTTGGGAGTTATGTCTCATGCGAATGCAGTATGCGGCTTTTGTTGCCATGACGAGCAGGGCATGCAACTAAGTGAGTCACCTTTGTGTTTCCTACCAAGCAACATTGTCACGCTTTAAAGGACTTTTCCTGACTCCTCTATAACCGTTTTCAAATGATTATATTATGAATAAGGATGGACTGACAATGATGGAAGAGTACCCAGGTTGCGAAGTACGGAGTACAGACCGGCAAAATTTGGTAAATTGCCCACATTTGAGTAGTAGTAGCAGTAGTAATAATTGTACTGTCGTAGTACAGCTAGAAACCTCTAGAAACAATCTTTATTTGTGCTACTGTTAATCTTTACTTCGATCATTTGAGCCCAAACTGGCTTATTTTCAATGCAACACTTAGTCTAAAATGTTTAACTTTTGACATTGAGATAATTTGTTACCACCCATTCCATCCATGCAAGTAGGCACTTGACTTGTGCTGTGAGTGAGTACACACACTCACTTCACTGTACGATTGACTGTGTCCTCAGCACCCATGGAGTCCCTGCACATCAATACAAGAGTAACATGAAACGGCAGTGCAATTTTTTTACTATCAAAGTGAACATCCTGAGTTGTGTCTGCCAGGCTGACGCCTCATTATGGTTAGATCACTTGCAGCAAGACTGTTGTCTGTGCAAGAGGAGGCAGCTTTTTGTTTATGGGGCTTGGAAACATAAAAATTGACATTTCAAACTTTGGGATCTCTGAAGGTAGCAGACAGGATATGGCAGCGGCGCGCACGTGTGCACTTAAATTATATTCTTCTCAAAGCTGAGTCACGTTGCTTTATTTACTGGAAAAGCTGAATATACAATCTCGTGAGGCTCCACAGAATTCTGTCTGCTATACAACCATCATACAACCAATAGCTTTATTGTATGCATTGTTTTATCACTGACAATGCAGTAAGAGATTTACTTTTTATTGCTGCAAGAGTTTATAACCGTGTACCATAATAAATGTTCAGGAGGCTTTTCATTTCAAGATACTACCTAACCTTCAATGCATTATAATGTGCGCATATCTAGTCGAGTCGAAACACAGTCGCCGACACACTTTCGGTCACTTTATTAAACATATGCTAGCAAGCACATTCACTCGGGAGCTGTTGTCAGCCACAACTTACGCAGTCACTCACACGCAAATTGCTAATAACTTAGCATAGACCTGCCAACCTGACCCTCGCTTGCTCATCACCAGACCCTGCGTTTCAAATACGCACTTAAAGTCACAGGTATTACACTACTGAGATTTCAAGTTTATTTTTTTGCATAAACAAATAAACAAGTAAACAAACAAGAATAAACAAACATGTAAGGAAATTGAAAGAATCCACTCCCGGTAAAAACAAAACAAACTTCTTATTTAGTGAGTATGGCCTCTTACAATAAGTTTCTGTTTGTTCTACTTTCTTTGATATTTTCCTCTTAGCCTTATTACCACGATTACCATTTTAAGATAATGGGTATGAATGCAGACAAAATAGTAAAACCGGAGGGAGATCACATTGGGCCAAGCTACTTTGTCTATTTTTGCCCTAATTAGTTCAGGCAGAAAATATGGGAATTATTATGGTTTGTCCAAGCAAGTCAGGAGAAAATTTGCAAATATAAATACGGTGAGTTCCTATAGAATGGAAAATAAGAGACATTTTATTCTCTGTGTTGAAAATATCCAAAATGATCTACAGTGTCTCTGTTGAAAATCTAATTTTCTGTTTTCCTGTGCTTGGAACTGCTTTCACTTTAACAGAATGGGTCTCTTAATCATCACTACAGAACGTTGTTCTGAGTGCATTGATTTAATCAAATAAGAGACATTTTTTGTCTTATTCCATGTATCCATCCAGGGTTGGGTCACAAGGGGCATCAAGATAAGCAGGGGGGCCCAGATTTCTATTGACCCAGCCACTTTGTGCAGGTCTTTCTATGGGGGATACCCAAGATAGCTTGGAGACAGTCTCACCAGCATGCTTTGGGTCATCTCTCGGGACTCCTCATGGTGGGACATGCCTGGAAAACCTCACCAGGGAGGTGCGATTGAAGCACAGTGACGCATGAGGCACTGCATGTGGCTCCTCTATTCTCCAAGATGGCTAACCTTGTCACCCTCTAAAGGTGAGCCCAGACAACCTACTACGGAAAGTCATTTTGCTTGCTTGTATTTGTGATCTTGCATTGCTCCTTGTTTGGACTTCAAAGTATAACTGTACAGCTCCTCGATTACGTTCATTTGGAGGTCACGAACAATGTACAAATGGTACAAATAGTCACTACATGGTACATAAAGACTTCATGTTTTTTTTATTTGTTTCATATTCATGACCTCAAATCAGAATGTTTTACTGTAATTATGACTTTACTACAGCATTATTTTAGGTTATCGGTTGGTATGGCACATGCCAATTTAGGAACATTTTCAGATTACATCGCAGTCATTGGACTGAAACTCATCAAAATCCCCTTGTAAATGCATATGCTTACTCTTATACATGCGGTGCATAGACGGTAAGTGTTGTACCTTATGTTTTCTGTTCAACTTCGCCAGCTTCACTAATAAGCAAGGGCAAAGATATTGGCAACGTTTGACAGAGCAGAGCAATATGAGAAAATATGGACGACTTGAGGAACAACGCCAAGCCCTTTTGAAATCCAATCTTCCGTTGAGCAAACGAGGTAATCCTTTATTTATTAATAAAAGCAAATTGAACAAATGAGACTCGTGCTAGCTGCCGTGTCTATTACACCGACAGTCGGAAGCTTCGTTCCGGACAAATTGAAGCCGGGTTTCCATATTCCCATGCAGGGTATTTTATGCTAAGTTTAGCGGAGGAATCTCAAAGGCTCATTAGATGTCTTCTGGCTTTGCTCGCCAGCTAAAGAATATCTGCATTTTAGTGGCAAGCTCTCGTGAAATAAGACCAGCACTGTTATGAAAGTAGGTCTGACAAAACTTTGAAAAGATACAAAAAGAAGTCGAATGTCTAATGTGCCCCGCAACATTAGTGGTAAGAGGTGTGTGTTGATAGCGCTCCAAGCCCTGAAGCATTATAGCACCATCTCCAGTTAAACTGCCAGGCCGCTTCATTAACGAGTGTCCCAAAAAGTGAGCCGAGCATCAGGCTGCTCGAGATCAGTGGAGCCCAGATATGCAATTCAAATGCTCTGACAAGGATTTCCCTGCACTAACTCCATCTGTATATCTCAACATGATGGTAGTTGAGTGACAGCAGGAGGGGACGCGGTCCAATTAGAGTGACGCAATTGGAAAATGATGAATGGTGCCGGCTTGGAAACGAGGAAGAAAACACGAGTCGAAGGTGCCCACACTAATCTCCCTGAATGAGCATAAACAGTGAATGGCTGCTCCATGCAGAATAATGCAGTAAAAATGTGACGGCTTTGCTGTGCTACCTGTGCTCGCTTCCCTGACTGGTGCGGCCTTGAACTTAATGCAGACAAGAGAAGACGTTTGCCACCCTGTGTGCGCGTACTGAACTTTTACGGAAAGCGGCTTGTCTATTGTTTTTTTTAGTAAAGAGGAGGCTATCGTGCGTCACACTTAACCCCACTTTCCACATGTTGCTAGGGATACAGCACTGACATTTACTGTACCTGTTTTTGCACTCAATATTTAACCATAAAAAAATACTTGACAGTATATAGACATGTGCATATATATCCATCCATATCTATCCATCCATATCCATCCATATCCATCCGATTTTGGGTTTGGCCTGTCCATCCATCCATCCATCCATCCATCCATCCATCCATCCATCCATCCATCCATCCATCCATCCATCCATCCATCCATCCATCCATCCATCCATCCATCCATCACACCACACATCCTATTCAGGGTCACAGGGGTGTTGGCGCCTAATACATGCATTTATGTGAAAGTGAAATATTTCTGTTTTGAGAAAAGGTGTTGTTTGCTGGGTCAGATGCACAGTACATGCATGTGAGCATATGTCTGTCTCCATTAGAGGAAGAAGAAATATCTTAATCCCTTTTCATTGGGATGTAAATGAGGATAGGATGCCTTGCAGACCATCAGACGATTCCCAGCCCTCCTGTATCATTCCACTAATCCCTTGAAGTTTGCAGAAGGGAAGTCATCGAGCTTCCATTCTGCAGGATTATGTTGGGTGCCCTCGAAATGGAAGGATATTTTGCAAGGCAGGACGTCATGCAGCATACAGTCATGTACTGCGCACCTAAGAATTTGCTAGTTAGGTTACCGTGCCTTGCGTCAGTCACCGTCGAAAGACAGATAGGGAAGACGTGGAAAGATAAACAGCGCTGGATAAATTGTGTTGCAGCAGGGGATCAAGTCAAAAACATGCGCAGAAATGAAAGCGGACCGTTGAAAACACTATTGCAACATCGGCTGTGGAGCCTAACTGATCTCATGCTCCATAGCTTGAATGAAACAAAGAAAACTATCAACATATGGTATATGGAAAGTCTCCATTGAACAAGCAGTACTATAAAGCAAAACTAAGAAATGAGCGGAGGCGTGAAATTTGCACTGCCCACATTCACCAAATGTCAAACATGACACTGAGCAAACGTGTAAAGCTACTACTCCCTCGCGTTCCTCAAGAACAAGCTTCCAAAAAAAAAAAGAAAAATTCCTAGTTTGATAATCAAACACAGATGACCAGAAAATAATAAGTGTTTGACCTCTCTGTTTTAAAAATTGTCGTTTGTTGAATAGAATGACCACAGCACAAAAGCGCCATGGGCAGAATAGACAGACATGCTTAAAACAAATAGGTAGGTAGGTAGGTAGGTAGGTAGGTAGGTAGGTAGGTAGGTAGGTAGGTAGGTAGGTAGGTAGGTAGGTAGGTAGGTAGGTAGGTCGGTCGGCAGGTAGATAAATGTCCATCCATTTTATGAGTTGTGAGCTAATCTGGATTTCGTAGTAACACCAATATATGCGGTAAAATGTACTTTCCATCTCAGGTATGAGGTACACAGGATTGCACTTCAAGTGGCCTTGCTAGTTTTCACCATGGAACATTTGGGAGAGCACCATAACCAGCAAATGGAATCTGAAGTGATGTGATTTGAAGTGTTGAAGAAAGACAAACCTGAGGTACAAAAAAATACACTGTTATATCCTGACGCATTCTGTGACTGCCTTTCAGTCAGCCCTTGTTATTCGGAAACTCAAAAATTGTAGTGCTAAATATGATACAATATAATACAATATGTTAATGTAATTCATGTTGGCATTTAAAAATTGTTTTCTACATGAACAGCAACATTTTGCCCGCTACTTTCCATTTTAGCTGTGCTATGCTGATATCGCCATATGTACTAGTTGGCACCTGCCTTTCGGATTTGCTGTTTAAACAATTAAGAATTAAAATCAGCCTGCACAATTCTTCTCAGGTTTGATAAATTACATTTTATTTGCTAAACTCACCTCTTTGTAATACACTCCCATGATATGGAAAATGAAATTGTCAATTTAGCACATTCGGCAGACGCAGCTCTAATTGCGCCACATTTGTCGTTCCACATCTGTTGAGAACACAATCACCTTTGCACAAGTTTTCTTTAGTAAATCAGGCCCATAACTGCTCTTCCTTTGACATGGACAAATTCATTGACAAACATCTTCTAACAAAAATTGGTCAGTATACATTTCTCTTCTCCATGAAGCTTTTACGGCATGAAATGATTTGATGACTTTCAGTGCTAAAAGGTCAGTCTTCATTGTGAATTGTCTGTTTTTTTTACTTCCCAGGGCTCATTTAGTGAATATTTGATTAAATATTTCACTGAACATGAGCAAAATACATTTCTTAAAGGCTTAGTGTTAGCATTTCTGAGATCACGACTCAAAACAGTTTAGACTCAACCTTTTGCAAAAAGTCAAGATTGTCACCTTGAGGAGGTGAAGGTGGGTGTCTTGTCTCAGCTGATGGGGATTATCTCCCCCTCCCCTCCAAAATGCTTGTGCACCACCGCTAATCACCACCTCCAGCGATCATTGACTGATGCCACTTTGGCCGAGGCTAATTTATGTGTGCTACAACCGGAAAGCTTAAAAGACAATCCTCCTTGTCTTCCACAAGATGGATCGGTCACCTGGCTCTCTTGTGTCATATGTTTGCATGTCTACTCGGTGACCTCCACCCTCCTATATTTTAAAGTAACAAACAAATAAGAAAACCATTTGACTGTTACCATGGTGAACATCTGTGGGCTGGATAAATCTAACGTAGCACTCTCCAGTTTCTTTCAGTGTATGTTTTTCAAATTTCTTTCAGTGTACTTTTTTTAAATGCACACCGTCTTTTGTTCTTAAAAAGCTGCACAATATTGCCTGAAAGGCGGACGATGCCAGCAACAATGGAATAAAAACAAGAAAAAATTAAATAAATAGTAAAATCAGCAATTGTTATTGCTTTCATGTATTAGGTATGGATATTGCTTTGCACGGTTGTTCGCCGTGATTTTAGTTTGTGAGTGCTTCACGTTGTTCTGCTGACTCCCGCAACGCAACATTCTCCGCTTCTTCGCTATCATCTAAAACAGGATGTAACGTAGATTTTCCTTCTTTGTGGGTTTCACCACAGCACAACTGAAAAACTGGCCTGAAACGTGCACTTATTAAAATGTTGTCGCGGTAAAGTTGCGTCGTTTGGACAAAGTTGCAGGTAAGTGCGATTTTGCAGGATTTTCTTTCTTTAGCGGTATTTTCTTGCTTTTGCGTGACTAGTTCCGATCACCACTTTGCGAAATCCTGAAGGAACTGGCGCCGTAGTAAGGAGTACCACTAGCGCCGCGCTTTATTGATTTTTGGCGACTTAAAAAAAACCCTCAATATTACATAATTACACAGTCAAAACCACATTCACAGTGATTTCCCAAATGATACATATTGCCCACCCCTAGTTACTGTAAAATCTTTTTAGAACAATCGATTCTTCCATCAATTAATCGAATAATCAGATAAACTTCCCCATTCACTGTTTATTTATTTGCTATTGTTTAGTGTTTACTCATGAAAGCAAGCAAATAATCATTAACATCACACAAGAGGGATTAACGTTGTACTCACCAAACATTTCGACACTGATCGTTGAGTAGAGAAGAGCCTGGTAGTTTTGGTGGTGGAAATGGGGCTTTACTGATGTGGTTATTGTTTTCTGTAGTAAAAGCAGATGTTTGCAAATGTCTTGTTTTGATTTATTTGAATATAACCTATAATCTGATTTTTTTCATGAATGAAAACAAAAAATAATGAATGATTGCTGGCGAGAAACTGACAGAGGATTCGGACCTAAGGTAAAAAATGGATCAAATTCAATTATTAAAATAGTCATCGATTACCGTGATAATCGATTGTCGATTAATTGTGACAGCGCACACGGGGACATCTGTCACGGACCAGACAGAACGACCAAGTCCGTCACACTCTGTTTATTGTTTTTAGGGGAAAAGGGACATGGAAAACGGACGCAGCGTGGCTGGAGGGCAACACGAAGACGTAGTCAGATACAGGTGGTCGGTTGGGGCTGGGCGGTCGGTCGGTCAGGGCTGGCGGGTGGCATACGGGGCCGAACTGACGAGGACTGACTGGTGTGTGAAGTTTAAATAGGGAAGTTAATGAGCCGGCAGCAGATGTGGTGACTATCAACAACGGACAGGTGTCAGGCAATGAGCGCTGAATGCTCTGGGGGTGTGGCTATGACTGGTGTAAACAGAAACGGGGCGCTGACCAGGGTGCCAGAGGAGCTGGAGTGTGACACCTTTTTCTGATAAATGTTGGTCGAATTCTAAATTATACCACTTCAGGTTCTAACTTTGAGGTAACATAGTACTATTACTTAGAAAACACTCATCAGTCTGACATACATGCCCCCATCACAATTCTTAATTCATAGATTAGATCAGCCATGGTCATTAAAGGAATTAAATTGAGAGTGGTGACGATTCTGTCTCAATACGTCCCTCCCAATAAACTCTGCTCAAAAGGATGGAGCTCAAAGGGTTCATCGCATTGTGGGTCATTATACAGTCTCATGATGATTATGGCTCTATTAAAAAAAACTTCCAAAAGTTTCCCGTCAGTGATTGCCTTGAATTTAAATTTTGTGACTGAATGCATGCAGTCTACAAGAAAGACATCCTTGTTAAATATTTAAAAAATAATGGAACACATTATAATAAAACTGAACACAATACAAAGACTAAATAAATTAGGATGAGCTATTAAATAAAGTGAAAGTGATGTCCTGCCTGCCATTGTGAGCTCCATAGTTGAGCTCCAAAATAAAGCCAGGGAAAATCAATTGAATACATAAAAACTCAGATCACCATCAACTTTTTCATTTATCTTTAACTTTTCTACTTTGAAACTTGGCACCATACTGACCTTCGAGAATTATGTTGTTCTCAATGAAATATGAAAGTGGAGGGAAATAAATGTAATCTTGCATTTTCCAGCTGTCATTCTTATAAATCACCAGCGCTCAAAAAGAACTAATTTGTGTTGTTCGCGCAGCGTGCGTGATTGATGAGTGTGCTCTGTGCTCCAGTAAAGGAGAAAGAGTTCAACAATACCTTTTAAAAACTACTTAACCGTCAAAAAAAGAAAGAGTTGAGAGAATTATGACTTCCTTTGTTCCTTTTTTCTATTCAGCACAACAAAACAAACGATCGACTCACCACCTCAAAGTCAATAGAATTTCTTCCAGGCGAGCAGCATCTGCTTGGCTGCTGTTGTTGTTGACTTGTTGTCTATTTCTCATTATAGTTACCTCACAGAGTGCAGATTTTTTAAGTATCCTCTGTCAAAAAAGCATGCAGCTAAAACTATTAAAATGCTGAGAATGGATTGCATTAACATATCGAGCATTGCCACGCCTTGTTATCCTTGTCTTCTCTGTCAGATCTTACACATGGGTCGCTCTTTTTGAACAACCTCCGTAGCCCTGCACGAAACAACAAATGTGGACAAATGTGTGAGCTGTTGATCGTATCAAAAGTTTATTAATGCTTCATCAAATCAAAAGGTAAAATAATTGATAAAACATTTGCATGATGATTTCACAGTAGCTTTGCCAATAAGTACCGTATTTTTCGGACTATAAGCGTTTTTTTCATAGTTTGGGTGGGGGGGTCGACTTATACTGAGGAGCGACTTATGTATATGTGAATTTTTTCACAAATTTTGAATATTTAAAAAAAATAAATAAATTGAAACCGCAATAAACGAACCGTAATGTAGCAATGGATTACCGTAATTTTACATAAAGGACAAAGATTCGATCATGGGATGACAAAGATGACGAAGGGCCCCACGTACTACCGGCATCAGAGCGGCTTTGTTTGTAAGTGACACGGAGGACGAAGAGTTTGAAGGATTTAATGATTTGGAGTGACACAGAAGGTTTGAAAAACTATTATGGCTTTTACGCATGCCCGGTCCTACTCTACGCAGCTCTCTTTAACCTCCGTGGATTGAAGTCGGGGGCCGGCGCTCGGCCGTGTGGCTGTCCAAGGACGGTGGATGGGGCTCGGACATAGCTTTTACGCACGCCCGGTCCTACTCTACGGAGCTCTCTTTCACCACCATGGATGGAAGCCGTGGGCCAGCACTCGGCCGGGTGGCTGTCCGGTGACGGTGGATGGGGCTCGGACATGGCTTTTATGCACGCCCGGTCCTATTCTATGGAGCTCTCTTCCACCTCCGTGGCTGGAAGTGCCACCTCCGGGGATGGAAGTCCACGCCGCCACACGCCTGGAAGTCAACACCGGTGCTTGGGGCCGTGTGGCGGTTAACTATTTATGTTATAGTTATTTGATATATTTTATTTCGTGGAGCAACTTGTATATGTTTTTAGCCTTACAGTTCAGTAGTTGTTGGCTCGTTGAACTCTTGTTTTGTAAAATAAAGAGCCGTTTACCAAACCTACGTCTTTCCTTGTACTTTGTTAACGCTACAATATAGTTATATACTAGATCTGTGGAATAACAACGAGGCTGATGTCAGGGCGCACGCGCGACGTTGTTGACAAAGGACGAGAAATTTGATCGATGGATTTAATGATTTGGAGTGGCACAGATGGTTTGATAATATTATTGCTTATACAATAGTTATTTTATATATAATTTACATATCGTTATATGGGCCTGTGGAATATTTTGAAGTGCAACCGCTGTCAGCTGTGGGCACATTGTTGACATAAAGGACGATTGATGGATTTAATGAATTGGAGTGACACAGATGGTTTTATAAACGTGTTATTTATGAAACAGTTATTTGAATAACTCTGAATGTTACGTCAGGCCCGTTCTCAGCTCTTCGTTTGTGTTTATGTCACGTTAGCATACCTGTCGTTTAGCCTGTTGTTGCTCGTTCATGTCTGTTCTTGGTGTTGGATTTTGTCGAATAAATTACCCCCAAAATCCAACTTATACTCCGTAGCGACTTATATATGTTTTTTTTCACATTATTGTGCATTTTATGGCTAATGAAACCTATATTCTGGAGCGACTTTTAGTCCGAAAAATATGGTAAACGGTTTATTATTGATTCATTAAATTTAAGCTTAAAGTTCAAATTAAAAGAATTGGTGGAGAAAATGTGCAGGTTTCCTACTTACAGTATTTGGCACATGGAGTCTCTGTGTTTAATCTTACAGGTGATGAAAAATTTGAGACCCTGAAAGGGGTTTTGAATTGTTTATACATTGGTATTGATTCATTCTCAACACATTGAAAGACTATGATATCAAGTCATTAAAGTAATTCAGTGGATTTCATGCGAGTTTAAGACACCATGCAGGCAACATAAAGCAATTACAAACACATACATTGTGTATGAAACTGGCAGGCAACATGATCTGTCATGGCTGGACAGCAGGGATATCAAATTGATATTAATGTCTGTGAGAAGCCTTTTCCTTTGGAGTTATAGCATTGGTGGTCAAATGTCCTCCAGGGGGCGAAGGCACAGCTAAGAGCATGAATGTTTAACAGGACGTCTCCATGCAAAGCCTCCACATGGGGAGTTGAATTATTAAGCACCGTGAGCTTGCCCCGCATGACAACACAGGTGACATTCTCAGCTCTCCAATCACTCTACAGTCAAGTTGAATATCAGCTTGTAATTTGTGATGCGTGGATGTAACGTAAAAGTCACTTTAGCCATAAAGCGGCAAGATTGTATTGGCTTTCTCATTTGGTTTTGGTGGCTATCGAACGTTTAAGCCTTAGAAAAGGTCTGCGCTTCCTTGGTGCTGTTATTTTGAATGATATGTGACTCATGGTGTTTGCTGGGGTCAGAGGTCCAATCAAGGCAGGCACTACATCACTTTATAGCGATTCGGCTCGGGGGCCAGAAGGTCACAAACTTCAATACTCACCATAGCGGTCCTCAGAATGTCAAGGAGAAATGTTTACCTTGCAGAGATTTGTTTTTAACAATACGCAAGTGGAGAGTAAAGTAGAGCACTTTTTAGAAAACACTCAGTCCAAGTACAAAGTACTTATGTTAAGGTCTAACAAGTGTTTCATGGTAGTTGTGGATGACAAAGCAGAAGTGTTTGTTGAGTTATGTTGAGTGCTAAATGTTTGGATGGGTAAAAACAGGCACCGACACCAACAAGTGTTTGTAGACTGTTGCATTGCGTTTAATGGATTAATGTTAGACGGGTTGACTAAATATTAAAATATTCATAACTAACTTCATAGGCCCAATTTTTGTAGATAGGCACATGTGCACTCTGCGTAAAAACTAGCAAATTTAATGCAGGACAAGTCTACTCTACCAAGCTGCTGTTTTTGCAACGCAGGGGCTTTTGTGCAAAGAATCCATTGTTGAAAAACTTGTAACACTCTACATAGTAGTGTGTAACAGGTAAACATGAGAACTTAGTTATACTCATATTCAACTGTCGTGACCCCTTTACTTTTATTAGAGGAAGAGAAAGTGGGCTTGGCCTCCCACCACTCCCACAGTTTGCCTGCAGCTTCACCAGAATCGTATGAGTGGTCTGCCGCATGTAATTAACTTATTTAAGCGTCTGGCACTTATCATTAGTCCACATTAGAGTGACAGCTACATGGATGAGCAGTGGATGGAAGCAGCGTCAGTCGATTAAAATGACAGCAGCTTGAGAGCTACATGTCTGTTCTCGCCTCTTCAGCGCCTAGCTTCATTTACATACTAGAAAAGATAGCACATTTGGATTGCACCCATCTTCACTTATAAAGACGTTGCTTTGGTATGATACAGTACTGTTGTCTGAACCTGGGAGTGGTGCTCTAACTTGGCAAGGTGTCTGCAGAGCAACAGTTATGAATGTGAGCTTCACGAGCGAAGATGGTGTCACGTTGGAGAGGCCGAGCGATTCCGCACGGACTGAGGCGGTAAGCAACGAGCTGGTGTTCATAAAGCATTACTCACTCGCTACGCCGCTGGAAGCACCTTTTAGTGGACTTTGAAATACAGTCGGCTTCCCCAGGCGCTTGTTCAAGTGAGATAAGTTGCTGGTTGGCTTCATCAGACAACAACACACACACGCGCACACACACACAGACACACACACACACGTTACGAAGCGAATGCCCCTCCTTAGATACGTCGGAAAGTACACACACACACGCACGCGCACACACACACACACGCACACATAATTTGTGTACTGTAAACACACTACAGCGCTTTATTGCCTGCAGGGGTTGCTCTGTTGCCAAAATGCTCAGTGCTCATGTAAATTTGGCATTTCTGTTGCTTTAAAGTGTATGGAAAGGCACCTTTAACATGCTCTAAAAACCACTCAGAATGTTCGATTATATTAACCTGTATCCAAATAATATTATATAATTTGAAATAAAATTGCATTCGTGAGCCAAATGTAGTCAATTTGTGTGTATTTCTCGATCTTCCCCGCCCCTGTCATGAACCGCTCCATTCTGGATCACGTGGTACCGTGATTTTGTTTGTCCAAACAAAACGAGCCGATTTTAAGTCAGTGATGCAGCTTAGTGGGGCCTTCCAACTCAGAGTATCGGCTGATCTTTCTGGTCATCTTTTCAAATTCTTGACAACATGAAGACTCCACAGCAGATGTCATCACAACACATTGTGTACACGAACACCGAGCAAAGTACAATTTAAAATGACACTTTCGAAGTACCCAAAGTTAAACTTACAAAAGAAAAAACATAAATAAAACTTACACAAGAAGAGCCCTCACGTGGCACTTGATAGCTGTCAGTGTCAAATGCAAAATGTAAACAAAGACCATGTGAAAATTAGGTCAATGCAGGTTAGAATATCTTATTTTTTTCCATTTTGCGCTTAGGTATTAACAAGTAGAATAGTTTTAAATTATTCACAATTATTTAGGCAGTTAATCATGGGATATTTTGTTACGAACCAGTCAGTATTTCCAAGCCGATCCGCATTTTCCTGACCATGTCCCTGCCCACGACAACGATGATCGCCATTTTCGGTTTGATTTTCTCCCCCTGGGGTACTTCTCACCGGTTCAAATTGGTACACTTGTACCTCAGGAAAGAAATCATACTCTTCTTCATTTTCATCTGAAGGTGAAGAATCATCTGAGGGAGATTTGTCAGACGACATCGCTTCCGCTGCTGTATCCCCCATGAGGATTACATGGGCTAAGTAACTCGGCAACGCTTGGCGTCCTATAATCTACGTCACAGTCACTTCGGCAATTTCCGGGATGAACTTCAACGATCACATACAAACCGTTGATTTTTCATCGATTACTCCTCAATTCGTAATTTGATTCAAAAATTAACAACAATTTCCTAAAATACAAGTCCATCTTTATCAAATACATTTTGGGACCCCATAGTGTCTTTACATGCCCTTTAAGTTTCATTAATTTATTGATGTATTATATATTTTTAAAATCCTATACATGCTGGTAAAAACCTTCTCCTGGGCCAAACAGTCTCCATGAAAGCCTATATAACGGAAAAAGCAATAGATAAGATTTTTAACCTTTATAAAGGCCAATGTTAAATATATTAAACGCCTTTAATTTTAAAATCTAAAAACAGAACATGTGCTTGGGAGGTGAAGCAGTTCTGGAGCGAGAGCATCAACTTTGCACCCAACACACTATGTAGTCTATCTTTAATCTGTAGTAATTTAGGCATGATTATACAAAACATTTTTTGCAGGATAATTTTGAATCTGAAATAACAAATAACAATAAACAGTACTTATGTAAATAAGAGAACCTTCAACCACCAAAATACCACCAAAACTTCAAAATACCAAATTCCAAATTTATATATTGGATGGATTGCACAGAGAGAAATAAAATCAATCAACACAATAAGCGGTAAGGTTGAGTATATGAATGTTTCTTTATGTATTATTTGCTTAGTGAATGAGAGTGATTGCTCGGCGTGCATATTTGAGTGAGCAGGGAGGAGGAACACTCACCAACACTCTTTACAAGGTGGTCAAGCTCACTGGTCAAAAGAAAGCCCTTAAACGAGTACATCCTCTGGAAAATCCAGTCGCAGCAATGTCTTTCTGGAAGACTCTGGAAGAAAGCAGCATTTACCAGTATATCCCAAAAAAATGTTTAATGCAACCAAAGTGTTTTCTTTACCATCAACTCGTTAAAGTCGAGCCAGTCAGCCCCTACTAGTATTTGTTTTCAAGCTGTGATTTTAATTGGATTTCATTTAAATTCAGACCCACAAGCATTTTGCAAATACTAAAGTCAGTAATGGGCTTTATTAGTCCTTGGTGAAATGACGAGCAAGGATTAAAAAAACGAAAAAAAACATCCTTGCATCTTTCAGAACCAATAAGTTCTATGTTTTTTTTAATGTTCCCGTTGCACCCATCGTGAAATCATGAGCAAGCTGAGTGTCAGCCAATTAAGAGGAGTTCATAATTCTGATTCAACCTTTACGAGACAGGAGCTATACCCCAGAACAGTTGGAACATGTGCTGGCTTTTTGCCCAAATAAGAAATTATATATTTTTTTGCTTGTATTGATACTTATAGTTGAAAGAATTGCTGTGCTATTCACATTGATAAGTAATTAATACATATAGTATCTATATGTATAGATTAGAGGAAAATCCTGTTTTGTTCATATATAAGACGCACTGGACTATAAACTGCAGATGTTTTCATGTTTAATTTCCATGTATAAGAGAATATGCACAAATCACACAATATCATAAAAACCATGAAAGATAGATAGGCCACACTGGACTATAACCCGCAGGGTTCAAAATTTATACCTTATAGTCCGGAAAATACGGTGTGCATGTTAGTATGGTAGAATACTTTTACTTTCAGTGATTAATTGACTGTCGATTGAAGGTAATTTATGTGTTCAATCAATTTTGATGAGTCAGTCTAGTTTGCTGTTTAAAGAAGCACAACATGGCCAATGCAATATTTTACTGAAACAGAGTTTCCTTTATAAACAATAAAGTATATAGTATAAAGTAAATATATACTAGCCTATTTAAAGTTTAGGATTACTTAACCTACATGCAGATTATCACATTACCAGTTGAATGCAGAAGCATTTGTGATGCAATATTAATGATTTTAAAATTTCAAACGAATGGAAGTTTTCTTCCAGACAGATGGTGAGCCAGACTGTTTATGCAGGATAACCACATATCCAAATATACTTTTAATATGTAAAAAACAGCTTATAGTTGTTAAAACTTCAAGTGTGAATTTAAATAAACTTGACAGACTTTGATGCTTATCATCAACAAGCGGGGTTGTTGAAATTTTGGGAAACAAACAAAAAGACTATGATTAAAGAGCACCACTTGTGTATTTTATGGAATTTGACCCATCTTAGCCCTTCTTAAAAAAAGAAAATGGCGTGCTGCTTTTTGCCCTCTGGCCAACGTCTTCTTACATGTCATCAGGATGATGATTTAGGCCGTCAGCTATTCTCCAGATGTCTCACATTTCTGTCTGTATCTATGTGACAGCTTCCAATGAGCAAGAAAAACATGTTTGATGAATCAGAGAAGAGTGGGGTAGACAGGAGTTTGGGAATCCAGAACAGCCTTAAATAATTCCACTTGTGCATAATCAAGGCTAAATAGCTAAAGGAGGACTCATATTCAAATATAAGGCGTACATTACGCGCTGATACCTCCACGCTGCAATTGCCTAAGGGTGCTGCTCGGGTAAGCAGCAAATTGTATCTTCACTTGGAAAAAAAAAAAAAGGCATAAGAGTGTGTGGTATGATAGCCGAGATAAATAAGAGGGTTCATCTCCACTCACTGCTCTCTCATTCTCTTTGAACTCCCGGCCAATTTGGACATGCCGACACTGACCTGCACCTGAAAGCCTGAAGAGCACAGACTGCGCAGCACCGCTCCATCCACGCACCCGGCCTCGGTCACTAGTTCGATCGACAGCTACAGAGCAAAAATGATAGTGTAATTGATGCTCAGCTTTTTTCCAGTAAACAGCCGACCTACTGGTGTGAAAATGATTTAATCCCAAGAGACAATGGTGTAAACTATTTTTTTTCTTGTGATGGTAAAATAACCAATATCTTGTTTATGAGTTTGCAAAATGTCTGATATTAGCATTAAACTAAATGGGTTTTGTTGCAGTGCCATCTACTTACTCAGCGACTAATTATACAACATAAACTTCCCTATGGCCCTTAGGTTCACACAAAATAGGCAAACCACCACTAACGTCAAATGAGTAGTTTTGGCTTATTGACTGTGTTCAATTCTGCTACCATAAAGGTGAAGTCATCAACAGTTAGACTGAGTGCCTCAACCCTTCTGTAAAAATGTAGGAAAAGTGAACGTGCTGTGGCAGAGAAGTCAGTGATTAGGTAAGACCCTTGATACCTGGCCTATTATGTAAAAAGAGGAAGCAAGCAAGCCCTGCTACTATTGTCTACAGTGTTGCAAACTTAATAATAATTTTGCTGTATTTTCCAACCCCTCTAGCAACTGTTCTTCCAAAAAAGAAGCAAGCTAAAATGACAATAGTGGTCCCAATGTTAGCAAACTTCTTATTTCTTGAACAGTGGAAGAAATAAGGCCAAGATGATTTTGCCTGATAATACTTTAGACAGTTGTACAGTTTCATAAAGCATGTCTTTTAACTTGTGAATTTTGTTTGAAATGTGTATTTCCTAATCAGTAATAATCTACTATTTCTACACACGTAACATTTTATTGAGACAAGAAAATTTACTTTATTTTCAAGAAAATAAACATAAAATAGAAAAAAGCTATAAAGAATAAATGTTGGCCTGGCACTTGACAAGCGTTCCAGTATACATAAAACACATATAGAAGGCATCTGTTCTAACTACTCATCTATCATACTGGATAATCAACCAATATTAAAGTATCTGGAGAGTTGACAAACATTATGACATCTCCAACTCATTTTCTTGCCAAAAAGTGTATGAATAGTAAAAGGAAAGTATACACCATTTCAAGTGTCCTGTGTGGAGGGGTGGTAAGTAGCCTTGCGATAATGACAACTCCTGCCGACTCTGCGCTCATAATGTCCCCATAATGTCTATTCACTTCTCAGTGCTAAGTAACCCTAAGTGCACTAAGGAACACTTGTCTCTTTTCAATGCCATAGAAAAGATTATTCCAGACTTTTAAAGATAGGGCCTTCAGAATTTGGCAGATGTGTTTTGTATTCACTTAGTAGAGAGATGAATGCAAATCACTTATTTTCCTGAATGTTAAAATTAATAAAAAAAAAAAAAAAAAGGTTTGGTAGACATGGATTCCGGGGAATCTTGAATAGGCCAAGCTGTGGGATGCATATAGGGCAGCAGTCCCCAACCATTTTTACGCCACGGACCGGTTACGTGTCCTTTATGTAAATAAATAATACATGTATATAAATAAATAATACATTTATAATAAATATATAAATACGATGAAATGAAATGGTACGACTGGCATAAAAACAAGTATAAATGACATGAAAATAAAACTCACCATTACGTTGAATTCGTGGGAACACTGAGCTTGTTTCTCAGAAACGAGCCGGCGTAGTCGGAGACAATGACACCCGAAGTGGTTAAGGTTTCTCTTTTAATACAGGATGCTTGGTCTCCATGTGCCGAAGCAGTTTTGAAGGCTTCATTGTCTCGTTAGCTAGCCTGTCGCTAGTCGCCACATATTATGCAGAGTGGGCTTGCTTGGCGCGTCAGTCACCTGTGGCGATAAATCCATATTTGAAGTAGGACTTTCTTTTAAATGGAGCTTTCCTTTTCTTAGAAGTCGTAGCCTCTTTTTCTTCCGTCTCCTCATTGGGCTTTTTTTCCAAACATCTCTGTTTCTTGCTCATTTTTGCTAGCTTCGCGGGCTCGACTTGGGGGACGAGCTTCTTGACCTGAATTAACCTGTGTCAAGAGATACAGCTGCGCAGACGGATGTAATTAATTATTTTTCAAAATAAATTCTTACTCATTTTTGCTAGCTTTGCGGACTCGACTAGGGAAACCTGTCACGTGACCGGGACGAGCGTCTTGACCTGAATAAATTGAACGTCGATAATTTTTTTTTTTTTTTTCTGTGCAGCTTGGCGGCCCGGTACCAAGTGACCCACGGACCGGGGGTTGGGGACCCCTGATATAGGGGACCAGAAATCATAGTTAGGCCTGACAACATCCCGGCAAAGGTTACAAATAAACTAACTTGTGACATTGACAAGGAATGAAGACAAGTCTTCATCAGGAGTGTTTTCTTTTTACTCCCATGGTGGGGCTGAACAATTTGGTGAACAAATCTATTGAAAGGGTGTTTTCAATGAACTGATTCTAATGATTCAGGTAAAAGAACTGTCGTGCCCATCACGACTTCCTCTTGACTGAGGCGGTTGGCAAGAATAACAAGAGGATTTCGAACAAGTGCTTTAGACTTCAAGGAGATTACTCCAAATGGGGAAAACTTGTCGTTTGAATTTGGACTGACCCTGGCACTTATTCGACACATTTTCTGTTTGTAGCCTTTAAAGGCCAAACCTGGCAACATGGGGGCGCACTGGTTAGCATGTCCGCCTCACAGTTCAGAGGGTGCGGGTTCGATTCGATTCCACTTCCGGCCCTCCCTGTGTGAAGTTTCTATGTTCTCCCCGTGCCTGCGTGGGTTTTCTCTGGGCACTCCGGTTTCCTTCCACATCCCAGAAACATGCATGGTAGGCCGATTGAGCACTCCAAACTGCCCGTGGGTGTGAGTGCGAATGGTTGTTCGGCTCTGTGTGCCCTGCGATTGGCTGGCAACCAGTTCAAGGAGTCCCCTGCCTACTGCCTGATGACTGCTGAGATAGGCTCCAGCACGCCCGCGACCTCCATAGGGACAAGCTGTACAGACGATGGATGGATGGATGGATGGATGGATGGATGGATGGATGGATGGATGGATGGATGGATGGATGGATGGATGGATGGATGGATGGATGGATGGATGGATGGATGGATGGATGGATGGATGGATGGACAGGCCAAACCCAAAATCGGTACGCGTCGTGCTATACATGTTGATTAATAGGACACACTTGGGCGACAAAACACATATCGGTCACTTTCTAGTACATATGTTTGTTCACATGAGAAATGGCTGGCCTCATATATGAGATGCAATCCTCTAAATTGGTGTAGCCAATCCATATGTAAAATAACAGGAAATTGGGTTGGATGAACCCCAAAATAAAAACATTAGCCTCAGTTACGATACATTTTGGTGGGGTGTGTACTGTATATTGCTGTGACAAATAGTTTTGTTTACTTTAATATTGCTGTCCTGCTTATACTATACATAATCCTCCAAAATGTTTATGTTTACTTGGAAAAATGCATTAAAATAACTTTGGCTATTGTGACCCATGCTTCACCAAGTGTAAAGTCACATATAGATTACATTTTGGGCAAATTTCCACTACAATATAATGTGTATGATTTACGTCCACAAACTTTTTCTTCTCCTTTGTTAATACTGATGCCTCATAATGAATGTTATTAAAAATCAACAGCAGTGCACAATGCTACAAACATAAATTAGAATTTCTGCTGCGACAGACAAGTCATTTATTAGCATAACAACCAAACACATCCCATTTGAAGTGTATTCTCATGCGCCACAGCCAACACCCATCTTTGATTATTCCGTTTTATGTGTGGTCTCTTATGAGCAGCCAAGCTCGTTGATTATAACATTAGGAGACTTGCCCGCTCAGCAGACAAAAGTATTAGAGGTGCCGCTACAGCAACAGCCATGTGTCTTCCTTCCGACATTTACATCTCCTATGCAAATATAGATGGGGCTGGTAATCATTCATCAGGAAACCATCTCCAAATGGGAACTTCCTCTGTCCTGCTCATTTATTATTCATCGGCACGAACGGGTCAGGCGGCGAGAGACTCCACGGTGACTACAGTCGGCCTCATTCAAGTGTTTATCTGCCACATTGCTGCTCCAGTGTTCTCCATCTCTGGCACCAAGCGTGTGTCAGTGCAGCAAAAGATAAAACACCTGGCCTACAGCTTCTTTGCTGTGTTCAATGATTAAATGTGCTGCTTGGAACACGCACTGTAGCTGCTTCACATTGCAGAAATGTGTCAGGCAACATTACGTGTAGAATACACATGATGTAGATCAGGGGTCACCAAGTCCGGTCCTCAAGGGCACCAATCTTAGGGTGTATTGTAGTAGGGCTGCACCTAAAACAGGCTGGATTTACACACTTGAAGACCGGACTTGGTGACTCCCGATGTAGATGCATGTGCGCAACACTCCTCAACACTCTTCATCCCTAACTGCATTGGGCCATAACGTGTCCCACCAGAGGTGCACAGACACTGGACCACTGCTACATCGTAATTAAGGATGCATACCACTCTGTGGCTCGTGCAGCTTTAGGACTCTCGGACCACTGTCTAGTTCATCTGATTCCGAAACCTGTGGTGAGGACTGTGAGGAAATGGACAGTGGAGTCAAGGCAGGACCTCCAAGCCTGCTTTGATTGCACCGATTGGAGAGTTTTTGAAGCTGCAACTTCAGACCTGCATGAACTCACTGACACTGTCACATCATACATCAGTTTTTGTGAGGATCTGTGTGTGCAGACTAAGACCTTCTGCACGTACAATAACGACAAACCTTGGTTTACACCGAACCTCAGGAGGCTGCACAAAGTCAAGGAGGAGGCCTACAGGAGCGGTGACCGGGACCTGTTCAAGCAGACCAGAAACACACAGAACCGAGAGGTCAGGAAAGCCAGGAGGTGTTACAGGGAGAGCCTGGAGAGACACCTCTCTGCCAATCCTGATCCCTCAACAGTGTGGAAAGGTCTGCAGAGCATCACGGGCTTCAAGAAACGAACCCCCCGTCCTGTGGAGAGCCCAAGGCTTGCTAACCAGCTAAACAGGTTCTACTGCAGGTTTGATCGATCCTCCCACACAACGGGACCTCCTGCAGCACAATCTACATACTCACCTACCCCGACAACTGCATCACCGTGGTCACCGACTCTCTCTCTTGCAGAGGCCGCGACCGCACTCCAGATCCGCGAGGAGGAAGTGCGCCAGATGTTCCGGAGACAAAAGATCAGGAAGGCACCGGGCCCAGACGGCATGTCACCTTCCTGCTTGAAAGTCTGCGCTGAGCAGCTGGCACCCACCTTTGCACAGATCTTCAATTGTTCCCTGGAGCTGTGTGAGGTGCCCTCGTGCTTCAAGAGCTCCACCATCGTTCCAGTGGCCAAGAAGCCCGCCATCACAGGTTTGAATGACTATAGACCTGTCGCACTGACATCTGTGGTCATGAAATCTTTCGAGAGGTTAGTGCTGAACCACCTGAAGGATGTCACGGGCCCCCTGCTTGACCCCCTCCAGTTTGACTACCGGGCAAAAAGGTCGGTGGATGATGTGGTCAACATGGGACTGCACTACATCCTGCAACACCTGGACACCCCAGGAACGCACGCCAGGATCCTGTTTGTGGACTTCAGCTTGGCGTTCAACACCATCGCTCCTGACATCCTCCAACAGAAGCTCATTCAGCTCGCGGTGCCTGCCTCCACCTGTCAGTGGATCACCAGTTTCCTGACCAACAGGAGACAGCGTGTGAGACTGGGGGCATCACATCTGACACCTGGTCCACCAATACTGGAGCCCCTCAGGGGTGCGTCCTCTCTCCACTGCTCTTCTCTCTCTACACCAACGATTTCTCCGCAGGTGACTCTCCTGTGAAGCTCCTGAAGTATGCAGACGACACCACTCTCATCGGACTGATCCAGAATGGTGATGAGAGTGTGTACAGACAGGAGGTGGAGCAGCTGGTCCACTGGTGCAGCCAAAATCACCTGGAGCTGAACCTGCTCAAGACCGTGGAGATGACAGTGGACTTCAGGCGAGGCCCTTCACCACTTTCACCCCTCACTATCCGCAGTAATACTATTCTCTCCACAGACACCTTCAAGTTCCTGGGAACCACAATCTCTCGGGACCTGAAATGGACCGGCCACATAGACTCTGTCCGGAAGAAGGCCGAGCAGAGGCTGTACTTCCTGAGACAGCTCAAGAAGTTCAACCTGCCGCGGGAGCTGCTGAAGACCTTCTACACTGCCATCATCCAGTCTGTCCTCTGCACCTCCATCACTGTCTGGTTTGGATCGGCCTCCAAACAAGACAAGCACAGACTGCAACGGACAATAAGGACTACAGAAAAGATAATTGGAATCAACCTCCCATCTATCCAAGACTTGTACCTGTCCAGGACCAGGAAACGTGCAAGTAACATCTCTACAGACCCTTCTCACCCAGGTTGCAGTCTGTTTGAACTACTCCCCTCCGGACGGCGTTCTAGAGCTCTGTACACTAAAACCAGCAGACACAGAGACAGCTTCTTCCCCCAGGCTGTTGCTCTGATGAACTCACACCACTCTTAGAGTCTCAGAGTCATTACTGTGCAATAACATCCTGCTCTCCACATCTTTTTTGAATAGTCTACACTGTTTGTACTATGTGTCCTCTCTGCATCCATTGCAGCCTGGTCATCCTAGAAGAGGGACCCTCCCATCTGTGGTCTCTTCTCAAGGTTTCTCATTTTCCCTAGCTGGAGTTTTGAGTTTTTCCTTGCCCTCTTGGGAGTTTAAGATCAGGGGATGTTTGAGAATATCTGCCATTTTTCACATGTCCTGAGTGTTGTTGTTAGTCACCTAAATGTTGAACAGAGGCTGTGATTTACCGAAGTCAAATTCCTTGTTAGGCACGCTCAAACATGGCGAATAAAAACTCTTGAATCTTGAATCTTGACAGAATGGGTGAGAACATCAAATTAACACCGAGCAGAATAGAAACATTAGCTTCCGCTCCAGCATAGGTTTACACATATAACTTGACGAGACAGACATTGACCACATGGATAGAAGAAAACAAACCAAAGTCTAAATCACAAACAAGTCAAAGTCCAAATCTAAAAAAAAACAGGTCTTGATAACTTAATGACTGTGGCACATAAAACAACAAGGAACAAGTCAAAGATTTGTAAGCATGGGCGGATGAGACCTGGTAGGCACTTCTTGACCATAGGGGAGAGCTCCTACTTCATGACAGATATTGAGGTCTTCTCATTGTTCTTTTTTGATCTCATCTAAGAGCCTGATTGCAATTAAATAAAACCAATAAAATCAAATATAAATCAATAAAATCCCCATGTATTGTAGTTTGCGATAATTTTGCTATAGAAACAACGGTTACCATTTAGCTCCAACTACAAGGGATCTGTAGACTGGACCTTTCCTGATTTCCCTCACTGATAGAACACACCCATACTATGTCAGGTGGATGTCGTTATGTCAATCGATAAGCTAAACGTACAGTACATCACTTGACTTTTTGGCTTGCAGCGACGAATTCAGCAAGGAATGACAAGGAGGTTTTAGTTAAGTTGTGAGTGTTTTTTATGAATTATGGAAAAGCGCCCTGGGTATATCCCCGCTGGTCTCTTATCATACTTAAGTGAAGCATTACCAAGGCCCTGCAGCGTACCGCCCCCCCAATGAAACTGCCGGTGGTGCACAATCACCATGACCCTTCAGGGCTCATGTTTCTCATTGCAGGATGTCTGACAATTTGCTGAGCTGTTGAATTTGGGATGCAAGCTGACGAGTAGGAGATGCGGCAGTACCAATGAAAATGAAGTTCTTAAAACTGATCACAAAGTTACGATTCTTTGGAATGTTCACATTTCCAAAGTGGGTGGTGGCTTGCTGGAGCACTGGTTAGCACATCCATGTCACAGTTCTTAGGCGCAGAGTTTGATTCCGGCTTTGGCCTTCATTTGTGGAGTTTGCATGTACTTCCCATACTTGCGTGGGTTTCCTCCAGGTACTCCGATTTACTGTGATTGGCAATCAATTCAGGGCGTTCCCTGTGCTTACTGCCCAAACACTACTGGGATAGGCTCCAGCATGCCTGCGACCCTCATGAGTATGAGCGATTCGCAAGATGAATACATTTTAAATACCATATTCTTTGGACCATGAGGTACACTTAGAATACTTTCATTTTTAGATTTAGTGGGGTCACTTGCATTAACGTTGAAGTTGCACGGAAGGAAAGGAAGGTGGCTAATAGTCTGCACCCAGGAGAGCAAATTGTACATTCATCCGGCATAAGACGCTCCGACTGAACATCAAGCTTGCAAGCTAAACGAGTTTGAGACATAATTGTGAGGGACAGAGGCTCACTTGGGAGGAACAGGCCATCTGCAAAGGTGCAAACTATCACTATGACACTCACAAGGGCACAAATGCCACTGACACAATCAATTTATTCAAAAAGCTATTTTGTTGGAAAGAGAATTATAGATTTAAATGTGAGATGTATTGAAAGAGGCAAAGTGTATTTTAGATTTGTACAATATAATGGCAAATATTCCTTAAGATGCACTCTTTTCATACATCAACATCCCTCCCTGATTGATTGTCAAACTCTAACTGCCAGTTAAAATCCGCAATGTGGTTGGTGCCAGGGAACTAAATAACAGATGAGAGGACAGGATGAACAACAGTACTTTAATTCACCACGACTAATTTGATAATAAAAGTCAATTTCCATTTCACAGAGCAGCCAATTACAGCATGTTGTCACCCAGCTCGGCTGCTTCTGCTGCAGCTGTTCCGGCTTCCCGATGCACGATGTCTGTGATGTTTTCCCTTTACTTTTTGTGTGTTTTAACATGTTTAATGTCTAGTTCATGCGCTATGTCCCATAATGAAACCATAACGTACTCGGGAATTTAAAGGGGGTGGCGGTGTTAGATTACTACTAACGTTGGATTGTAGTTCACGTCACTAATTCCTCTATCGTTGAAACTTTGACCAAAGACATGTCAATATCTAATATGTAAAAACAGACTGATTATCTGTGTGCTGAATCGAAATAAAACATGGGCTTTTACTTTGGAAAACAAAAGTCCACATTTTTCTCCCATTTTCCACATGTTATGGATTACAGCATTGACTGAATCAAGACTTTTTATTGTTCTGTAATGTGAATCTAAAATAAAATTTTATTTTTCAATAAAGACATTGGATTCATTGATTAATTGTCAAAATAATCAGCAGAGTAATTGATTACTAAAAAATTGTTAGTTGCAGCCCTAAACCACTAAAACTAAAATTAACCTCAGGTACTTTACCTTATAATTAGAAAGAAACGTTTTGACATACAACAAAACCCCAGTCAGAATGTTCAAAATGGTAAGTAACTCTAAACAAAGTTGTACAACCCAGGGTCCTGTGTCAGTAACCTAGTCATTGGCTCTTTGACCTCAGCTGCCTTGGGTGTTTTGGATCAAATGCTGTTCAATCAATAGTAATCTTGTTTTGAGAAAAAAAATAAAATAAAATTCCTGAAAATATGAAGAAGGTCAGTTGAAATGTGGCTCAGTGAGTAACCCCAGATATTGCACCTGAAGCACTTTGGATCCAATCATAATTTTAAAATTCTTAGGAATCTTAGGAACATGGGATGACAATGACGACAACATCTGTTAGTATTTGTAGTCATGAAATGGTTAAAGATTAACATTTGTGACTTAGAATGCTGAAAGTGAAAAGATAATTTTATCGTGGAACCCAGCTACCTCAAACACATTGGTTTGAAATTAATTACGGTTCAATAATATTCTTGTTTTGGCCTTCAACCTTTGAAGTATTTTATATATATATATATATATATATATATATATATATATATATATATATATATATATATATATATATATATATATATATATATATATATACACACACACATATATATATATACATACACAGACACACACGTGTACATATATATATACTTATATACCCGCGACCCCTATGGGGACAAGCGGTATAGAAACTGGATGGATACAAAAAGCTCATACAAAGAAAATCTATCTGTAACCTTAGAGAAGGGCAGCGCTATTAACAACAATGGGTAATGGAGACACGTGAAGGAATCACAGATGTCAATCATCATTACATATTATCTGCTTCCAATCCAAATTCCAAATGATCCCCCAATTAAGAAGAAAAATGAAGTCATGGTTGCGCTCGGTACTTGACATCCTTATTAATTACTTCCTACTTTGTGAAGGATTGACTCAAGCTTCATGTCACCTTGAAGTCCTCCTGTGCGCTTCGCTACATTAACCAAGAGAAAAATGCACGTTTAAGTTTGTGCAGGTGAGAATTTGTGGTGATATAATATAATAAGGGGTGGATGACATAATTAAGCAGCACAGTGGACTCACGATTAGCAGGTCTGCATCACAGTTCTGAGGTTCAGAGTTTGAACCTTGGTTCCAGTCTTTTTGTGTCATGTTTTCGTCTTCGGTCCACTTGACAAAAACGTGCATGTTAGGTTCACTGAAGACTCTAAATTGTCCACAGTTGTCAATGTGAATGGATGTTTGTTTAAATGGGGGCTGCAACTGTCTGGCGACCAGTCCTGGGTGTAACCCGCCTCTTGGTCAAAGCTGGGAAAAAATACTAATGAGAGCAAATGCTATGGAAAACGGATGGATGGAAAAATGGATGGATGGAAAAATGGACATTCTTATTGTTTCTCTTGCAACTCAGTTTCACATTTGGAAAGATAACTTGAAAGATATCTTAAGACACAAAATGACTCAGCTTCTACTACTTCACAATAACGCTTATTGCTTGAGATCAGGTAATTGCCCGGAAATGACACAGATGACTTGCAAGTGGTGGCTTTTCACAGCAAACTACCCCAATTAGGTCAAAATCTGAAAAATGAAACTGTAGCTTGATCACTTGCTAAGTTTATCCTCAAATACAACAAAGTGCCATCCATCTGAAAAGGCATCTGCTAACACGAGTCAATGAGCAGCCCGAAACCCTCACCTCATTTGTCAGAGAATTCATCAAATGCCCACATAAAACCACAGCAAAAAAAAAACCAACCCACAGACAATACTGTAACATCTGCTTGGAAGCTGACAATAAAACAACTGGTGGTAAATCAATAACGTCTATATTGTAAAAATGAATCTATCCCAAAAGAAAAGAAAACAGAAAAATCCACCTTGCAAGTGAATAGTAAATCTCATGCCTACTAATACATTCCCCAAAAATGTTGAAAAAAAATATAGCTTTGGGAATAGATACTTGTATGGACTCCAGTATTGCATCGAATATCGCCATTTTAGTTCACACCTCACCTTTGCTTGCTAGATAACTTTTAACAGTATGTGTGTGCAAATGCTACATCAAATGTATTAGCTCTACATATTCATTGTTGTCTGTGTGGCATTTTTGGGTGCATCTTGATAGGGTTAAACACGAGAGGATTAAAAATAACGGCACACATCCCTTTGCATACTTTAATCCTCTTAGTGCCCACCCCTAATACGTTTTTATATCTTTCCCATCTCTCGCCGAGGTGAAATATCAGATTAGTCGCTTATGCTCGACTCGATCTCATTACAACCTCATCTAACACCGAGGGCTTGTTAGGCCGATGCCGGCCGTGGAAACACAGAGCAGCTCGAAATGATCGCGTTAGTGATTTTTCTTCTGAGTGTATAAACGCACGCACACACACGCACACAAACACACAGTAGAAACATATTGTGACATACTGTCTCTGGCCTTTCTGCATTCAGCATGAAGCTGATTCATGTCAAAGAGACACGGCGGCTGTTGACAAACACCGCATACACAAGCCACTTAATAAGCCCTACCTAGTCTGAATAATAAAATAATTATGTGCCTACATTAAATTTACTCGCCATCATGAGCTAAACCAGATCTCAAAGTGGAAAAAAAATCAATAATTTTGTTCCAAAAGTTAATGAAACGTAGTACACAGGAGCTAAATCAATGAGCGTACAACTCGCCGCGTCGGCATACCACACAAATTGTCTATATTTCACAAGTATCTTGCGTCGTACAGCAAGAGCGGCGGCCATTGCGATTCATGGCGAGGTTGATGGAAAATACGACATTCAAAGGGAGATGAAGTGCAGGCTGCAAAGTTGTTACTGTGTTTTATGTCTCAAGTGGCGGCAACTTTTTATTCACTCTAAGGAATATTCGATGTTCTCGAACAGAAGGAGGCCCAGCTGGCAGGGGGTCTAATGAAAATAACTATTCAGTCATGATTAGTGCAAAACAAGACCCGCATGCTGAGTCATTTTTCTTTTGTTCTTCAGCACCACTGCATGTCCTTAACCTAGCATTTGGAGTGTATGAATGAAAAACTGAAACAAATATTGATTGTATTTAATACGATTTTTTTCAGTTGTAGGAATGAAATTGCCTGTTTAACTAAGGATGTAGCCGACTTGCATAGGATCAAGGTAAGGCAGTTTCAGTTACCGTATTTTCCACACCATAAGGCCTTAGAAAAGCAAAGGTGCGCCTTTTGTGTGGACCGAATTCCAAAATCTGTAAATGTTGTTGCGTGGCTGCCGCCACATAATATGTAGCCGTAATATGCAGACCCGATGAACCAATCAGAGGACATTACGTTGTACGTAAAATACGTAGACCAGGCAATAAGCCAATCAGAGAACTGTACGTAATACGTAGAATACGTACCATTAATTTCTTGTTCAAATACCAAAATTGTAAATTGCCTTCCCTTTTAACAACAGTGAGATATTGCTTCTTTTTTTTTTTTTTTTTTTTAATAACCCCACTTTAAAAATAAATTGTTCAACTTTTTTAGGCTGGATTCTGTTGTGTGTATGTAATAAGATAGTTATAATACTAGATAGTTATTATTAATGGTTATTAAGATAATATAATATAAGATAATATTAGATAGTTATTATTATTGGCCCCACCAGGGAAACCATAACTACGATGTGGCCCGCAACAAAAATGAGTTTGACATTTTACCTGCATTAGGCCATTACAATAAAAAATAGTAATACAAATAAACAAACAGCATGTATTACTCTTGAACTATGCTTCTCATTAACCCGAATAGTCCGAAGGACAAGTTCATTTAATGCACTCACTGTTGAATCAAAAGCGATTTTCCGATTCAAATATTTTAACTCACACCGTTGGTCCCTTTAGTTCCTTCTACTTGTATAACAAAGAACCAAATGAATGAATACACATCTTAACAGTCAACTGACTAACCCAACACTGACACAATATTGCACAATGTCACCAATTGATCCTCATTGGCCAACAATGAATCTCGCAGGATGTGCAGTTCACCTCCTTATCAGTGGAGAAAAGGCAGCTGTTAATCCAACAGGGTTACGATTGGCAAAGTCGCTCTTTATCCAGCTAAAGATGATCCCGCCTTTGCAGCCCTGCGCCCTGCAGATATCAGTCAGAGCGTGCTAAAGTGTGCGTCGAACGTGGGCCCTGATGTAGGCAATGAGCCGTGATGAGGCACCCGTCAACACTGTTCCACACTGATGAGTATTGAAGAATGCAGAACAGGTGGACTCAGTATGCAGCATTCACAGCAGTGTGAATACATACCAATGGGCATGATAACGACTGTGTTGATGCTGAAGGGTAGGTGGGCAAGCAAAAGGTCCACATCAAGAGGAAACGATATGAATATCTTTTACTGTTACTTTTGAACAGAGGTGGGCATCGTCCTCTATGCCTGAGTTTTCCGTCCCTATTTTAGCCTCGCCCGGTCGATCCGAGTCAGCCATATGTCATCGACAACCGAGTTACCAGTACCACATCACACACAGGTGCCACGCATTATGTGGCTTGCATTGTGTACAGTTGCAATATACATCAAGAATGAGAAACATACAGCAGACAGCCAGTCAAGAGGCAGTATTATCCCACTATGGTCAGCTCTCTCTCTCTCTCTCTATTTCTACCGCAGAAACCATGAATGAAATAACTGTTGACACAAAGAGAATTATTTTTCCGCCCTCGCGTCACTGTATGGCTTGTGGATTATGAAATGCTGTGATCCACCCTCGGTCTTCAGGCCCGGGTAAACATGAGCTGACACACGGGGGAAAGGAATCCCCACTGCCTCGAGGCCAGATCTCCTCTGGCCAAAATAAGCAGCACCAACGCACTGACTACATGCTAAGCAACGAGAGATAATGAAGCCAAGGATTATCATATTCAATATGGTGGTATTTAGCATCAAAGCCTGGATAATGGGGAGGCACATTCATGTTTCATACATGCATCAGGAAAGCTTGCATTCAGTGGTGGCAGCTTGAAGTTTGAAGGTAGGAGATAGTAAAGAGGGAAAAACGGAAAGAAGGCGCATGCTGCCCTTCAGTCATCAGCGGCTCAGGGCTTTCTTGAGTTCAGGCAAGGGAAAGGTCTGCGCTGCACTGATTGGGCTGTATAGCTACCTCCAAGCCTGCACACAATAGACACAACTCACCTGATCCACACAGGCCAGGAAAACACCATGGGGAAATAAACAGTGTGCTTAGCGGTGGTGTAAATATGAGCAAAAGTTGCCAACTTTAAAGGGGCTCTAACTCTTCCAATTTACTTTCTTTCTTTGTTGCTTTAGAGATCCACCAACAGTCATGACCTAATTATTTCTCTTCTTCTGAATTATTTAATATTTCTAGTTATAATGTGCATGTATGCAGTATTTGCGTTTAACTCTGTACAGCACTACTGCAATACTTTGGTACCCTGTCACTCTGTATATACCTCTTTCAGATTTGGAATTTGTTATGCACCAATATGGTTTGAAACACAAAGAAGACGCTACTAATACAATTTAATATAAAAAGTAGGAATCATATTTTGGAATACAGTTTGCTTAACTATAAGCACAGTTCTAGTATTGCTAACAGCACATCCCACACTGCAAAATGCCACAATCTCTCCATGAAACTAAGCAATCGTTCGACTTTCTCACTTAGAACATCAGCAAACCGATCCAGTCATGCCACGTCCAACGCCAACAGCTTAGAAGAGAGCTACTTTACATGCTAATTTCTTTCTTTTCTACCTCCCATGACGGTAATTCCAGACCAGGCACGAGGCGGGGCGACACGTGTCGCTCTATCGAATTGCTGAGGTCTAATTGCATTCTGGGATACACGCCTGGAATTCCCAACGTCGGCATTGGTGCAATTATTAAGCCTCGTTCCAAGGGAGGAAACATTTGGAGTGTCCAGCCAGGAGATGCACTGCTGCCTTTGCTACGGCTAGACAGAAGCGCCACCCCCAGCTGTTTCGACTCCTCTGGGGCTCCACTGCACTTGGACTATTATGATGCCAACTTAGCCAGCCTGCTGCAATCATAGAAGCACAAACAAGCCCCTAACCGCACTGAATGCTAAGCCAGATCAGTCTCGCGGGTGGTTTGTCAGGTTTTTGCAGGGATAACATAGCATGCGATTATTTTTTTTCACTCTCATTCTCTGGCTTTCTGTATTTCCGCCCGTGTTTTGGATTCACTCTTTCCGAGGTGGAGAATGGCTTGACACATGCTGCTGACATGCACGCACACTCACAGGGCGCTGTACTGTAGACACATATACACACCAGAAACCTCTCACCTCTTATCTTCCCTGAAACACAATATGCCAAAGCAGTCTGCGTTTATTAGCTGTAGGCGGGAGGGTGAAGATTAGGTGTTGATGCCCGATGTATGAGAATGAGATGTTGCTGAAATTTATAAGATGATGAAGCTCAACATTTTACATGACATTGTCATGTACAAGAAAGCGCTTATGAAAAACAGTACATATGACCCCGTCCCTAGGCCACTGCATTTATCACACAGGCAGCATATGTGTGCCTGCAGCGGTGGTTGTGCCCACTCAGACAGACAGACAGACGGGACAGATTTCATGTCTCTATTCGGTCACTCCACTCCGATTAAGTAAAACAGTTACACATTTGCACCCATTTGTCTTGAATAGCCAACGGTTGTAAAAGGTCTCCAAAAGGGTCAACGTTGAGATAAGTACCGTGTGGCAGGGATGCTATCAGATGGCAACCAAGTCCCACAATGGCATCGCACACTTCATTTGCAGACATTCTGCAGGGCACATTCTAGCAGATTTTAAAAGTGAAAATATCTTCATCTCAACTAAAATGAAGGGCACACTCATGCACTGGGCTTGTTCTATCATAACGGTATTTGAATTCATACAAAGTAACAGTTTGTCAATTGGTTGTCAGTTATATTTTTCTATGTCATCTGATTGACTGGCTGTCCTGATAACAAAGACATTTGATTGGGGCCAAATGATAATCAGCTTGATGTTAAAACTCCGGCATGGCATTAAAGCTTTGATTTGGCCTATTGTGCTTCAGACCACCTGTTGAGGGGTGGGGTGGAGCTCAACAGACTGCATTTCAAGCTGCAGAGAAAACATGCAGCTTGGATAATGTTCTTTGTACAGCGAAAAAAATACACACATTTTCACTGGCTTGCCTTAAGCGATCATTGCCTTGGTAAAATATTCAATTTCCACAATTTGAGAATGTTTGATAGAACACCGTCACAAGGTCAGTTTTTCTCAGGAAGAGAAAGCAAAGACAAAGGAAGCGTTGCATAGATTTTGCAAGAGATGTGCAATTTGAGAAATGCACTCTCACAAAGAGAGAGATTAATGAGAAATAGTTTTGTCTTGAGTCACTCAAGGCCAATTTAGCGACCCAATGGTATTATCAACCTATTCCAATGGACTATACATGATAGATTCATTGAAGACATAAAATTGTCCAATGTAATATACTGTAGGTATGAATTGTTGTTTGTCTATATGTACTGTGCGATTCGTCAGTGAGCATTGTAACTTCTACACTGCCTCTGGGGATAGGTTCCCGATCAGCCATGACACTAATAAGGACAAGTAATATGCAATACTCTGCTAGTGATACAATACATTCATGATACATACAAATCAAAAAATGAGGCATATACATTTTTCAAGATGTATTCTCCCAAACAAGCATATTGTGATATTGAATGAAACAGCATGAGCACTCACAGATCAGTGCTGCAGATGTATAGGTAGCCCTATTTGATGTGCACCGTTTATGCTCACAATTGCGCAAGATTTGGCCAAGATACTGTGCATTTGGTAGTAAAAATATACAGTACTAAAGTACTAATATGGCAGATAATATGTGATAGTATAATATAAATTTTTTTTAGTTTGGGTGGCCAGTAGTATTTTTTTAAAGAAAAGTTTAGGCTCGGCCAGTGAGAACAAGGCTGACCCAGCAAAAACACTCTGTCCATTGGCTTGAATATTTAAAATGACAACATGCAAGAGCAAGAAATGTTTTGACATGTTTGATTTTCTTTTCACCCGTGCAACAAATCACACATTCATGAGGAAATTATACAAGCAGTGTAAAGTACTAGTTAAAGTAAAGTTAAAGTGGAAAATAAGAGAGTCATTTAAAGAGAACAGCAGTGGTAGATGTGTCAACAGCACACAGTGTCTGCTAATTGCCATTTAAAAGCATCAAAAGCGCTAACCATCACAAATGGAATATGCTGCTCCTAAACATGTTTTTATTGGAGAGGCAAATGGGTCATTGGGTTACTAATTATTAATCGGTTAAATGTCAACAAACTGCATATTAAATGAGACGCGGCTTTTTGATGTTCAGGGGCTCCACCAACCATGCAACTTCAAACAACCTATTCAGACATTTCAGTCGCTCTATTAACATTTGTATGGAACAGACAATCAATGCAAGGACATCTGCATCAAATTGCATGAAAATGCATCCAACTAGAATTTCACTCATGGGGAAATGAAACGCCAAGGCAGAAAAACTCTAAAAATGTCCACCCAACGCCTTTTATTCAAACTCATGACATTCATGCTACACTCCAGTCCAGTAGATGATGATAGTTCATATGAATACAAATGTTGCTTTTCAACTTCACATGCAACTTGCATCAGTTTCGGAAGGGTGCATTTCCCACGTCAAAATAGTACAGTTTAAATCTGTGAAAACAAAACCCCATTTAATGTGTCATTGAGGCACTCAAACGATCAACAAGTGTGGCGGAGGTCTGCTGTATTTATTTCAAAGCATGTGGCTCTTTCATTCGAGAAGGGACTGATGGTGGAGAGAAACCACACTGCTGCATCAAAGTGGCGAATATGGAGTGTAAGTTTTTATCTTCAAGAGAACAGCAAAAGGGTAAGCTATCAGTAGCTTCCATCCAACCATTTATAGCGCTTGTGCTAAGCTGGAGTCTACCCCAGCTGACATTGGGCAAAAGGCGAGTTATACCATGAACAATGGCGTTGCCAGCAATGGGCGCTTAACCCTAGTTTGCCGAGCCGTCCTTCGTCTGCGACCTGGGCACCCTTCCTTCCTTGTCCGTCTGTCATTATTAATAACCTAATTGTCCCTGCATCGCCGTCCGGCATCATCCAACAGATGAGACAAATAATTTGATTTAAAATGTACATACTATATCAAACTGGGCAGCTCGGTGGCGCACTGGTTAGCACGTCCGCCTCGCAGTTAGGAGGGTGCGCGTTCGATTCCACCTCCAACCCTCCCCGTGTGGAGTTTGCATGTTGTCTCCGTGCCCGCATAGGTTTTCTCCTGGCACTCCGGTTTTCCTCCCACATCCCAAAAACATGCTTGGTAGGCCGAATGAGCACTCCAAATTGCCCCTAGGTGTGAGTGTGGATGGTTGTTTGCCTCTGTGTGCCCTGCGATTGGCTGGCAACCGGTTCAGGGTGTCCCCCGCCTACTGCCTGATGACTGCTGGGATAGGCTCCAGCACAGCCGCGACCCCCATGGGGACAAAGCGGTACAGAAAATGGATGCATGGATGGATATATCAGAGTATCTTCACCATGTGGTGGCTGCCAGAGTTTTACAAAGGCTCACATTTACTTGTTTTCATTTGCAACCTTAAAACATCAAAAGGTTTCAAGTTAAAAAAGGCTTACTTTAACTAGGATCCCACTCTGCATTATAAAGGAAGAAAAACTATGAGAGAAATTAGGCTAAGAGCCTTGGAAGAGCACACACAATGGCATCCACCAAAAACACAAACATCTTTTTTGTATCCACCCAAGCGCAGCAAAACTATCACAAAGTTGTGGTGAGTTTTCGGGATATCAAGTGAACAACACAAAGCTGATGAACCCAATGTACCAATTTCCTTTCCAATGCAGTCAGCCCCATCAGGCTTGTGCTTTGGGGAAATTTGGATTAAAAACAGGTCCAGATTAAAAAAGTGTCACGTCAACAGCCACCAGACCAAAAATAATAAAAAAGAAAAAAATCTACAGAAAGGCAGAAGCAAAGGCCCATTTTGTTACTAAACCCTGACATGGTTGACAGTAGAAATTCCAGGTGGATAGTAATTGATGCATCCTAGAAGGAGGTGGAATGGAGTGAAGGGCAAGATCGTCATTTACAATTAAGCTTGTTGGTTCCACTTTTTTTCCAAACGCCTCTGGCAAAAGATGCACAGGAAATCTAAATGTTTAAGTCGTATTGATGAGGATTATAATAAGACCAATGTCATCTTGGGCTTAGGCGAAACGAGCTGTGTCTGACGCCTCTTGCATCGGTGCCAAGCTCCATTTTCGGGGGGGCCACAGAGGTGATAAGACCAGCATCTGTCACACAGGCTCAGATATTCCATCGCAACCAAGACTGGCCTTCGGTGGAGCGAAGACCTCAGCCGACACCGCATCTCCCAAAATTGCCCGTGCAACTTGCTTGATCAAATCGAATATTGAGCTCATCAATATGGTCCCACAGCTGTCTTGTACAAGGTGATTATGTACATTAGAAATGCAACTACATTACTGAGTGAGAGTTTGGACTAGTTTGGGCTATTCCACGTCAAATTCCATACTGCTGAAAAGCCATGAAATAAATATGTACATCATTCGGAATCTGACATGCTGGTAAGCGACAATCATGCAGAGCAAAGATCTTCTGTTTAAAAAAACAAAAACAAAATAAAAATGTGGTGACTATGAATATAACCTGAAGCATCCAACGGTCATTTGTATATCAGACATATCTCTTTTCAATTTTAACATTTACTCATGGAAGGGGAAGCCAAGTCAAACATTTTCCTTACAATATTATATTATGATGCCACTAGTGTAAACACTGTATTTTGTTTAATATTGTGTGTATAGAATATAAATTAAGCAGCATAATGCATCATTTTTTATCCATCTCGGGCGGCAGCCGTTTTGCCTTGTACTGCCACATGCTGTCGACTGAAAACGTCATCAGTCCCTTTGGGCTCAGCTTGCGAGCATCACAAGACCAAACTCTGAAATCAGGTGAGCCATGATTGGTCTTTACCTGAGCTCTTTGGCACTGTGATGTCATTTTAGTAAACAGCAAGTGGCATAATAGCCACTCCATCAGATAGATAAAAATGGGTGAATTTTGCTGTAACATCTTATTGTGATGAACGTTTTTGATGCGACTTCCCCTTCAAGGTGGCAGATGAGCTGAAACCTATTACAGCTGACTTTGTGCGAGAGGAGGATACACTCGTGCGTGTCCGATGCCCCTTGCCCCGGTGCCAAGTTCCATTGCCAGACGGGCCACGGGGGTGATAACGCCAGCATCTGTCACACAGGCTCAGCTATTCCATCCCGAGAAAGCTTCAGGGACAAGTCAGCAGCCACGTGTGCCATTCCTCGGCAGGAGAGCAGAAAGAAATATGTGATATGAGATAAAATTCCGTGTGTACTTTCAGCTGCAACAGTTCAAGCTTTCTGCCACAAGTGCTTCAAATAGCTTCAAACACCATGCAAACTTGTGAAATTCCCATGGACTTCAATAGCCTCACGCTGCCTGTTGCCTTCAAGTTAAAGAACAAACCTTGAAGTGCACACAGCACCATGCGGCATACGTGTGTCAAGAAACGCAATTAATTATTCACTTCCGGTTATGTCAGCCGGTGTTTTACTTTTCCCCAGTCTACTGTCGGACAATAACGTGGATTTGGATGTTTCACTAGTTGCTGTGCATGATCTCGTTATCACTGACAAATCAATGCAATACCTGTCAGGAATGTGTTGAGCTAGGGTGACCAAATGCAGCTTGAACCAGGATTTATTGAAGGGAAAGGGAGTTGGAAGGGAGGCAGGTGGGGAACCGACGACACAGACGGATGAGAGACTCACGGCCAGCAAACAAACAGACCGACCGACCGAAGTCCACTTGAACAAGGATAAAATTCTGACCGTGAGACTCCAGACAGACCAGGGGAAAACCAGACGACAGGAACAGGAACACTGGGCGCAGACAGGGACGGAACACAACAGTAGACACCGACCGAGAGAAACACACGGGCAGGGCTTAAATACACAGGGTAACAAGAGGAAGCAGGTGACAGACATTACGGTAACAAAAGGGGTGCGGCCGAGGGAAGTGCAGGCCGAGCGTGCTCTGGCACGGGCGTGACAATACCATGACAGCCACACATTTGACATGATTCCATATTTTGTTTTGAGTCATTTTCATCGCTTAAAGTCAGAAAACATTAAAAAAAGTAAATAATGAACATTGATCTTTGGCCACCGTAAGAACATAGTAACTCTCCAAGTAATGAATAGCTAACTGCAAAACAAAGTCTTTATAACAGTACAACAATAACCTTGATGATATGGTGTGTGCTTGGGAGATGAGCTTCTTCACCGAGTGACAAAATGCAGTTACCTGCTTCTTCCTTAGCTTGTATACCACCCATCAAACTCCTCTTACTTTCTGATGTACATACTGCGGCCTATAATGTATTGTTTTCATGACACGGCCATATTGCACCAAGCCACCAGGGAAGGCATCGTAGTACTGCTTCTATGGTGGTTTACACATTGTTTAGTCTCACCTTCACTGGCACCCTCTTGTGGTGTGGTAACATAATACAATTTTTGGGATGTCTGAGGAAACCTGAGTACCAGGAGAAAACCAGCGCGAGCACAACTATATGCCAACTCAACACAACTCGGAATTGTGAAGCAGACGTGCTAACTACAAAGTGCTCAACCAGTGTGCTTGGAATAGAAATGATCAATATAAATAATACAGTATGGAAATGAATTAAAAGATGAGCAAATGCTTTCAACAACGGTGACTGGAAATCAAATGGTGGCGCTGGAGTCAGTGTGACACCACTCCCTCCCTGCATACCATTTCAGCACCTCGACTGTGCTCCAATCAATAATGTCCACAAAAGGCACGTCAACAGAAGGAAGTATATACCGAGCTAGATTGTAGCTCATAAATGAAATATGCCACCGCTCTCTCTGCGAGAAGAGAAACGCATTGTGGCTAAATTATTGCGCTAGTTTATGTTTGAGTCTGCCGCTCCGGGCGAGACTGCTGCCTTTTTTCTTCTTTTTTTTTCTTTCCAGACTGCACTCCACTGCGGGGGTAAATATATCTGCAACATTTTGATCCACCTCATGCATCGAAGCAGCTCAAATTGGGTAGAAACCTACAGACCACAGCTTGGCCCTGTGGACAATTAACTCTCTGATACATTGGTTAGGGAGGACTCAGCCTTTCACCCAGCCTTTGCCAGGAATAAAGTTTGGGCAAAACACAGAAGAAAAAAAATGACCTACGCTTGAGTAAATGCAATGGAGTGCAAGAAATCAGATTTCTGTCATAACCTTTATTTCTGTATGCGACAGAAATGAGTGCTGATGCCGAAGTGCGGTAACGTTATTGTCAATCATTCAAAGGAAAGAGATGATTGACAATAAATGAAAATGTGTTTATTTTTAGTTAGGCTGAATTATACACCTCAAAACCATTGCAACTATTGCATTCAGCCTTAGAGTTTTAGAAACATAACTCTGTCATAATCTTAGCCTTCCTGAAAATGATTGCCATCAGTCAGCCTCAAGAGTCACAGACAAAGGCAATATTTAGAGCAAAAAGCCACTGGGTCAGAGCCATAGACGGCCATCTTAACCATGTCACTGTGCCCCCCTCCTTAAGAAAAATGAACGTCTCCAGCCGCCGCCTACGGTAGTTTAACTTGCTGACGTTAAGAATTTATGAGCTTCAAGATTCCCGCGGCGCGCTCCCTCACCTCTTGTGCGAAGGCGACATCTCGAAAAGTGTTACAGAGAAGCAAACAAATTGCTTTTGATACCTGCTTGTTTGTTGAGGTGGCGCAAGAAATGAGACAAATGCTGTATATATATAAACGTATATACCTGTGTGTTTTTGGCAACAAGATGATTTTCAACAGTGTGTTTGCAGCAGAACTGGGCCATTCTTCAAATATTCTTCATGATATATTATATTGTAAATAGGGCTGTAACTAATTATTTTTTATTATTATTTTGCCAATTGATCAATGAATATGATAAGAAACATGTTTTAATTTCTATCTCTCTTTACCCACAAAAATGAAATTATTTCAAATTGACAATGCAGAGTTGTCGAATAATGTGGCCTTTCATATGGTTGTAAATGCACCACGCTGAGGCTGAAGTTAATGATGGTGCATCTGTTTGTTTTTTTATTTTGTTTACAAGGCGAGATTTCAAAGCCATTTTGTATTTCTGTCATCACCATTGATGAACAATCACTGGCTGTGGCTTAGCTCTCGATCACCTCTTGGACAGCACATTAATTGTGCGCCAACTGTCCAAAGCCAATATAAAGAGCAAATTGATTGTTCCATTGTTATTTTCCTGGCTTCCAAAGCTGTCTTTTTCTCTCTCTTTCCTCTGCAGAGGGTGAAGTAGCAATGCATGCAGCTGCGGACACTAGGTGTCACCCTTGTGACTTTGAAGACGGTCTGCCTCAGTATAGCGTGCGTGCGTGCGCGTGTGGCCTGAAGTGGAACTCGACATTAACCTCTTCAAAGTCAGACTGAAAACGAGACAGCGTTCGTATTTAATGCATGTGATTCTTGCGCTGAATGTGGATTCTTGGCTTTTTTTTTTTTTTTTTTTACAATTATACACCTAGTGCTGGTTTGTAGTAGTTGGTACGCCAGCCTAATGAATAGAACACTAATGTTTGATGTTTTTTTTTGGGGGGGGGGGTCTTTGTTTAGTTGCTGTGCGGATATAGAAAATACATAATGAGAAAGTGAACGATTCGAGGACTTCTTTTAACTGCTAACATGCAGAAATTCAAGAATTCAAATGCAGATTCACTCATGCAACAAATGAAGCCACATACAATGGAATACAGAAACTTGGGAAGATTTCGTAGGTCTTTTTTTAGATGTTAAGTGGATGGAATATATTGGCAATATATGTTCACATGACCCCGTTAAAGAATAATTCACATGTCATTGGTTGCAGCGTGTAGTGATGCATCACAAGAACTTCAATATTAATGATTGCAAATTAACGACTCCCTGTCGAAAATGGAGCATTATTATCATTTTAATGGCAGTTTTTGTTTTGTTTTATTTTTTCAACAAGGCCTTGCAATTTATGGCTGTCAAGGGACTGTGCAGATATTGTCATAGGTGTCCAGTGAGTGTTTACTTGACAAACAAGTCTTGAGATGGACTGTGTTAGCTAAAGCAATGCTGGAGCAAACATTTTGTAATTGCAAAGAGGAGAGAGGAGCAGGTATATCTGCTGGCCATTGTGTATATATATATATTTTTTTGCCCCACCCACAAGCGACTCCGGCCCCGGCTGTGTAACCCCTGATTGGCTGAGGAGGGGACGAGAGAGTGGTGTGTGTGTGTGTGTGTGTGCGTGTGCTTGTGTGTAAGGGGGGGGGGGGGGGGGTGTACTGCAGGTCCGCATGCACTGAGCGCTCGATCGGCTCGAGTGCTACCGCGCGTCTGCCAGTGTGCGTCAGTGGAGCGAGAGGAGCGCATGTTTGAGTCCGAGTTCCTTTATTTTGGATGGTAGAAGCTGCTGGGTCCTCCAGTGTGCACTCGCTTCCCATCATAGGCACTACGTTTGTGGGTGCGTTTTTTCTCTTTTTAATCTATAACGGATTTCTTTAATGACGTGGATATTTGGTGCTTTCACCCCCTCCAAGTGCTCTGCGGGGGAAAGTGGCATCCGCAACACTTGAGGAGGGGATGTAAGATGTGCTGGAATTAAAAAAGATCTTGGACTTTGCTGATGATGAGACATTCCTGGAGCGGGCGAACAAAATCGGACTTGAACTGTTTATTTTCTTATATTTGAGCAAGGATTTCGAATTGAAGTAAAATATACACAGGAATCAAGGAGGACTTTTGAGCATCATCTCATGGGGGATTTTTAAAATATATACATTTTTATTTTATGGGACTTGCCGCTCACTGGATTCCTCCCCCTTTATTTTGGATCAGTTGTACTTTGCTCCTGTGAGACAATTGCTCAGAAAGGACATGCACAGCAGCACTTGGATGAAGACGTGCACGGTCAAATCACTGCAGCCCTCCCGGACACCGTGCGCGGTGCACAGCCCGGCCGTCACCCTTCGCAGCTCAATACCGCAGGAAGGACGACTCCGATAGATGTCAAATGTGTATGCACACGAAATATTTGTCTCGACACTTTTTAAAACACGTGACATGATTTTGGAGGTGGGTGCGTAATCGAATTTTTTTTATTAAGGTGAACTCAACAAGTTCGGGCGGAGGAAATGGAATTTATACATGTAATTGTGCTGCTGCTCTTGTTTTGGGTCGGCGCCGAAGCTGTCATTAACCTCAAATATGGAATAAACGAGGAGATGAAGCCCGGCTCCGTGATTGGCAACGTGACAAAGGACGCGCTCAAACAAGGATTCCAAATTGCACCGCAGCCGCCCTACTTGCGGGTCATCTCCAATTCGGAGCCGCGCTGGGTGGAACTCAGCCCGGCGGGGATTCTTACCACGCAAATGAAGATCGACCGTGATGTAGTGTGCCGCCAGAACCCCAAGTGCATTATTTCTCTGGAAGTGATGTCCAACTCTATGGAGATTTGCGTCATCAAAGTTGAAATTGAGGATTTGAATGACAACGCGCCCAGGTTCCCCACGAGCCACATTGACATCGAGATCTCAGAAAACGCGTCCCCCGGGACCAGGTTTCCCCTGGAGGGGGCAAGCGATCCAGACTCGGGCGTCTTCGGAGTGCAGTCCTACTCCATAACCCCCAACGAGCTTTTCGGACTGGAGATTAAAACGCGAGGCGACGGCTCCAAAATTGCTGAGCTTGTCGTGCAAAAATCATTAGACAGAGAGACCCAGTCCCACTATACTTATGAGATCAGCGCGGAGGACGGAGGGGAACCACCAAAAATAGGCGCGGTTCAGTTAAACATCAAAGTCATTGATTCCAATGACAACAACCCAGTTTTTGACGAGCCCGTGTACACTGTTAATGTCATGGAGAACTCCCCAATCAACACTCTCGTCATAGATTTGAATGCAACAGATCCCGATGAGGGCACCAACGGAGAGGTCGTGTACTCCTTCAACAGTTACGTCACAGAGAAAACAAGGAATGCGTTCAGAATTGATCCCCAGACCGGGATCATCACCGTCAATGGCGTTCTGGATTATGAGACCGCCCAGATATACGAGATCGACGTGCAGGCCAAAGATTTGGGTCCCAACTCTATACCGGCACACTGTAAAGTCACTGTGAATGTGATGGACACCAACGACAACCCGCCGGTCATTAGCCTGTTGTCGCTCAACACAGAGATGGTGGAGGTGAGTGAGAACGCTCAGCGCGGGTACGTCATCGCCTTGGTGCGTGTCTCCGACAAGGATGCAGGGGCCAACGGCAAAGTGCAGTGCCGGCTCCAGGGCAACGTCCCCTTTCGGCTGCAGGAGTACGAGAGCTTCTCCACCATCCTGGTGGACGGTCGGCTGGACCGCGAGCAAAAGGACACGTACAACCTGACCATCCAGGCCGAAGACAGCGGCGTCCCTCCTCTGCGTGCCACCAAGTCGCTGGTGGTCAAAGTGGCCGATGAGAACGACAACCCGCCGCACTTTCTCAAGCCGCATTACCAGGAGATGGTCATGGAGAACAACCTGCCGGGCTCATGTCTGCTGGCCGTTTCGGCAGAGGACCCTGACCTGGGCATGAACGGAACGGTGTCATACTCCATCGTCCCCGGTGAGATTAAGCACATGGACGTTAACACATATGTGAGTATAAATCCGGCTGGCCGTATTTACTCAATGAGGTCCTTTGACCACGAGTACACAAGGACATTTGACTTTAAAGTCCTCGCCCGCGACAATGGCAACCCGTCTTTGTCAAGCAACGCCACCGTGCGAATCGTGGTGTTGGACGTCAACGACAACACGCCCGTCATGACCAGCCCACCTCTGGTGAACGGTACCGCCGAGGTGTCAATCCCAAGGAACGCAGGCGCCGGCTATATGGTGACCCAGGTCAAGGCGGACGACTACGATGAAGGCGAGAACGGCCGCCTCACCTACACAATTTCCGAGGGCGACCGGGCCTTCTTTGAGATCGACCAAGTCAATGGAGAGGTGCACTCCACCCGCATGTTCAGCGAGAACACCAAGTCCACCTACGAGATCACGGTTGTGGCCCGGGATCACGGCAAGCCCTCACTGTCTGCCTCGGCCTACATCGTGGTGTACCTATCGCCGGACTTGAACGCCCAGGAATCCATCGGACCCGTCAACCTGTCCCTCATCTTCATCATTGCCCTCGGCTCCATCGCTGCTATCCTTTTTGTCACCATGATCTTTGTGGCGGTCAAGTGCAAGAGGGACAACAAGGAAATCCGGACCTACAACTGCAGGTACTGACCCACTTTAGCGTGTGTATGTATGTGTGTGTGTGTGGGTGTGTAAGGGTGTGTGCGTGCGTGTGTGTAGGTGTGTGCGTGTGTGTCTAAGTGTGTAAGTGTAGGTGTGTGTGCAGCTTTCTGGGCCTGCAGATTTTTCTTTGCTTTCGTTTGAGGCTGCTTTTGAAATAGAATTAGTCCATCTGAGGATCATTGTTGCTTGTGATTGACTGATTTAATATTTTCTTTGTGACCAATTGTCTCTTAAGTATAAGTGTCATGTTCAATTTGTGGGCATGTTGCCGGACAATTAACGCCCTGCTGGCTCGGTGACAGTCGCAGACATTTCTTATTTAACCGTGGCTGATTTGTGGTTATTAACTTCAATCATCTATGATAATGCCGTTGGTCAGGTTTAGGCCACCTTTCATTTTGGCTTACTTCTTTGATAGGCTAAACAAATCACAAATCATTCCAAACGTGGTGTGGATGAGCTCAAATAAATAGCACTCAAAAGGCAATATTAATGCATTTCCCGGGAAGTGGCACATCAATATTTTTTGCACATCAAATGCTCTGTTTTTTGTTCATCAATCTGCAATCAGCCCCTGTGCCACATTAACATTATACATTTACATATAGATTGGATTTAAGACTTCACCTGCAGCCATCATCATATTTTGCTTCAAATATTACTGGAAGTCAAGTTTGGATGTTTTTCGATAGTGGGCCCATCATCATTCTAAAATCGTACATACTCATTTTATTTGTTGTTGTGCATTGTCTGGTTTAATATACCGGACGCAACATTAGGTTCATTCATACATTATATTAGGATTTTTTAAACAAGTGCGTTTCTTTACAAAATGCTCACTGCACACTGCCCGATAGATGTTCATCATTATCTATGCTCTCTTATTGGGGATCACCAGGTAGTACCTAATTTCATGCCTGCTGAGTGCATATACTGTCACCCTCTTCCTAACAGCTTTGAGAGAGTTAACATTCGACAAAGTGTTTTAAATTGAGGCCTGATTTACTATAGATGGATGCAACTCTGCCAGAAGCTTAATGGAAAGCGTTTTGCAGGTTGAAACGTTCTCCTGCTCATTTAAAAGTCGTGCTCAAAGTATAGATTATACTGTACTACCCACTATAGATTTCAAAATGAACAGCAACCCCCACCCCCACTGGGAGCTATAATCAGCAGTGATGGGATGTGTGCCCTTCTGAGTACCCCTTGACTAGGGGGGAGCAGTTATCTCCAATTGATTGCTTGTTTTTGAGTCAGCCTGCTTGACTCAGAACCCCCCCCCCCCCCCCCTCCCTTCTTGATTTGCATTGGGAAGCAATGTAGAGCGGAAGGTAGCATGCTAAATGATAAATGAAAACGAGGTGGGAAACGCTCTGCCTTTTGTTTGCGGCTGACCATTTTCTTTCTTCTAAATCTAGGGAAGTGGGGGGGAATAGAATGAGGGCGATAGCTCTTTTCAAGATGCAATCTGAGAGAAAAATGAAAGCGAGGGAAAAACAATGCTGCTTCTTAGCCTTCGTGATTGTAGAAGTGTTGGGAGGATCAGAGCTGCGTTTTAGTGAAGAAACGGAGGCCAATGGGGGCGGCAATCACACAGATATTCCACACACGACTGGAGGAGACTAACTGGCATTTTAACAGTATAAAACATATGCTCCGCACACTGATGCTAGAAATGACTTAAACGTATCGCAAAGAAAACAAAATCACAAATTTTCTCCAATAATTGACATGTGGAATGAGCATCTGTTTTACTGTGGAAATCCACAAAACTGTGAAGAATTCTTCATTTCCCAATCCCGGTGAAACCTTTGGTGCTCCTCATTTTCTCTTACAGTGAAAATTGCCTCTTAGAGCGTGTGGAAAACAGAGAGCGGCAAAACCTATTTTATCTACAGCCCCCACCCCCCATTGCGCCATACTCCATAATGCTAGTATGTTTGCTTGATAGTTAAAAAAGTGTGGTTTCTGTGCTTTGCATATGATTGCGTATACCGGTGTTGTTTGTATCTGTGGTGTTTGGCATGTTTGCATACCGTCTGCCTGTTTGTGACATGTCCAATGTTGAGCATGCAAATCCAAACATACAGAAAAAAGGTCAGTTCCTTTTGTGTGTCAGGCTGGGGAGTCCCTTCAGTGGGTCTTGCCACCCCTGGACACAGGCATTTAGCATTTGTTTGACCCCAACATCATCCTAGCTGGCATGACGGTGCGAGCACGTATTTGACTGTGTGCAAATGAAAAGCAAGACAGAGCACTGCTTTATTGAGTCTGTTCAGTTTCTTTTACTTGCGCAGGGTGGCCGAGTACTCCTACGGCAATCAGAAGAAGTCTAGCAAGAAGAAGAAGCTGAACAAGAACGACATCCGCCTGGTCCCACGCGATGTCGAGGAAACAGACAAGATGAACGTGGTGAGTTGCTCGTCACTCACCTCCTCGCTCAACTACTTCGACTACCACCAGCAGAGCCTGCCGCTGGGCTGTAGGCGCTCCGAGAGCACCTTCCTCAACGTGGAGAACCAGAACTCGCGCAATGCCGCACCCAACCACGGCTATCAGCACCCGTTCACCGGGCAAGGCCACCAGCAGCCAGATCTCATCATCAACGGCATGCCGCTGCCAGAGGTGAGAAACCGCGCACAGAGCTCTGGACTATGTTGGGCGATGAGGCAGGAGAGCATCGCTGATCGGTGTTGGGTGAACAAACCGGAAAAACAAAAGCTTTCGTCGTTCAAAGTGTCTGAACGATCCATCTGCTATCCGTGGATACTCTGACTGGGACGGCAAGAGGCTGTTTGACACATTTCAACACATCTCAAGTTGGGGTGATATTTAGCGCTCCATCACAGCAAAGATGGTGCTGTCAGTGAAATGCCTTCCCGTCATTGATGGAAGGTTAAGCTATTTGAAATGTCAAGTGTGACCGTTTGTCAGTACATCTGAGTGAAATGTTCAAGGCATTTCAAGAGATATTGAAGTTGACCTGAGAAAGAAAGCATTTTACCAGCGCAACCAGGATGCTGGATGACAGAAATGTTTTGCCCGTCTTCTTATATTTTCTACTTTTTGTGCTTTAGTTGGCACAAAAAGAGAACCTCTCTCGAGCGATGATTTATCGATCCAGCTAATCAGCTCTATCACATGTAATTTCAGGTGCTGGCGGAAAGAATAATCATTGGCTAAATTGCCTGCCCACTGTCCATTTGGCAGAGCGGGCGTACGATGTGAGTGCACGGTTGCTTTGTGCAGCCAGCCATTGAATTATCCTGACATACCATGCACGGCTCCAGCAGAGCAGAGAAAGTCTGACGAGAAAACTATTTGAGCTGACAGTGTATGCAGACAAGCTGATTTTTATTACATACATTTTCCAATGTATCCACTGCTTCATTGGATTTCTTGTGCAACACACCTCTCAGTCGTCATGACCCACTTCTTGTCAATCCTGCGAGAGCAGGCAACGCTTCTGTGAGTGATTGCAAATACACGTCTTTGCTTTGTCTGCGGAGGAGGTTGTGAAACGCTCACTCCTACAGGCAGCATCAGGAAAGGTTCTGCATCCGTACGCCCTACCAGACACTCGTAATTGATGACTCCAATCTGTCTTTGACATTCATGGAGAGGAAGGTAGGGTGCTGAGGGTCTTAGAGCAAGAAACACAAGATAGATATTGATGTATTGAGCAGATGATCCAGAGATATTCAGGCACCGATGGATTCAGAGAGCTCAATGAGACCTACTTACAGGCAAACAGATTTACTGGGCCTGTCTGAGCTGGTTCTGTTACAGTGCACGAATATGAAATGATGAAATGATGCTTGGTGATAGTTAGCGGATCTATAGTACATTTCTACGAGATCACGGTGCTTTCACAGCGGTGACGCATTGTAGTTGTGTTGCAAGTGATTCAAAGACATTTTTGATGTTTCTAACAAGAAACAAATGATTTTCAACACTTTGGATGTTTTTGAATTTTCTCTGTTAACCAATCAACAGCACACATGAGTACGAAGCTGGTCAGTTTCCCCTTTAAGGGTGCCTAAAAATCTGACACAGATGAGTAACGCCATCTTTAGGCAACATAAACTCTGAAAAGAGATACCTACAAACCCAAATTTTTGTTCATGTTCTTCTTGGTTTATATCAACGGGTGACTTGATATGAGGATTTTTCTAAGTGCATGTAGGTGTGGGAACGTTTTCATCAATTTATTTATCTACATTCCAAGACAACACGTGACGTATCATAAAACAGTGATTCTTAACTAGGTCCTGAGCATGGCATATAACCAACCAGAGGTCTTGCAGGAAAGAACCCAATTTAACCTAATGTGTCCCCAAAAAGTATCCAACACAAGTAATAAATCTACTTTGGTTCCCTGTCTATGCCGATGACTAATATTGACAGGCGAAATAATGAGAGTTTTCAAACATAAACTATGCGCCTTGGCTCGATAAAGGTTGGGAAATTCTGTTATTAATGGCTTTCATCTGACAGCAAGTCTAATCTTCATCAGAAATCATACGTCTGGTTAAACATTCAAACAAGCACCTAAAGCATCCTTCCTCTGTGTCTTAATTATTCTATAAAAGCACATTTGCCACCAGATTAGCCCAGCCTTGATTTGCCTGGGCTAATGAAAAAGTAAAGCGTTAGACAAATTAGGTTCGATTGATTCCGATAATCTTAAATGCAAAGCTCTGAGCTGCCTTGATGGAGCCCTACATGCAAGTGCAAACAGAGACGAGAGAACGAAGTGAAGACTGGTGAATGTGTGCCAGTGCCAGGTGTCCTGGCCAATGTTGTCTTGGAGCCACTTGATTGGCTTGATGGAGCCCCGGCCTGCTTAGCACGCAGCCTCCATCGCCGGCCACTTCTCCTGAAGTTGACAAGCATCTCTTTGAGCCAGTCGACCCCCGTGTCTGGAGATGCCAGCGAGACCGCGCTTTAACCTCCGACCGCATTTACCTCAACGGCACAGTTGCTGTTGTTATCGCTACTTCCCGCCGTGACATCTGCCGTCGACAGAAGTCCCGCAGCATGAACAAATGTTGCGTTTAAATAAGAAATGCTGTAGGTATAATTACAGCGCAATTTGTAACATTAGTAAACGGCATTGAGATGTATCAGAACTGATAAGGGGACATCTTAAATTGGAAACGAGTCGGCCCTCTACATTTTGACATTCCTCCATAATGACGATAGCTGCTTTCTGTAATGATGATTCAATCACCTTGTTTTAAAGGAGCTTTATTATTTTTGACAACTAACTTCTAGTACATTTAGTCAACATTTGCATTTTTTTTTTTTACATTGAAGGTAACTGACATTTATATTATTTTGGCAATTTTTTTTCAACTAAACCTACGTTACATTTTAATGACTTGTGAACTGACATTTGATAATATTTAAGAAACTTTGGTGGATTAACCTGAATAGGTATTTGGTTAATCAGCAAACATAATCATGAAACAGGTAAATATTAAAAAAAAAACATATATATATATATATATATATATATATAATTGTACAGCACATGGGCAATTAAACAGTGATTTCAATAAACCTATTCTGATTAATTTTAGATAATGAATTAATTATAATTAATATAATTTATATGATTGTAAGTTGCACATTTTGGAAATTCTTACTCATCAGCACACTTGTTTTCCAATCTCATCCTTTTCATGAATTTCTGTGGCTCGGATGTCCAATTTGTTTTTGCTAGGCAGCTACAAGCATCCTTTACAATCTATGTTTGTGATCAATGCACTTATACTCAAGCTTTTCCTGCTTCAGACAAAAGCTTGCTGCATCACATAAATATACATCCTGTAATTAAACACCAAACCAGGCCAAGATAGTGGAAGGTGACTGTGACAGGTCTTCTCGAAGGACTCAGACCTGCAGTTGTGTAAATTGTATTCCCGCTTGTGAGAACGTGAAGCAGATCTCTTAACACCCATTGTTTCGAAGCATGTCAGCTGTGAGATATTTGTACGAGCTGCTGGATCTGAATGCTCACGGCAACATAGAGATGTCTTGATTATAGTTTATCACTTGCTCGGAGAGAAAATTATACAGGAAAAGATTGGCCTTTGGCTACAATGTGTTTTTGAATGTGTTAGAAGGATTCTTACACCTGTGATACCAGATAATGAGCTCATAGTGGGAAGATAAATTATTCTAATTTTATTGATTCATCTCAGCCAGGTGTTTTTTTTCCTTCTTCTATATTTTAGAGCGGTAATTAATAAGAGAGGGTGACAAATAAAGCAGAAAGTAGGACTTCTCCAGCTGACTGACAATCAATACACGTTTCAGTCGCCATGCACCATTTTATAGTTGCAAGCCTTGCGATTTAATTCCAGATACACATCACATTGAATTATACAGTTATTATGGAGAACACACGTTAATACTTAATATACTGCATTTGTTAATTTCAGTTTCACATAAGAACCATCTGAACCATGTGATTTCTCCCAGCTGCTTGACAGAAAAGTCAATATTGGTTTAGAAAAAAAAAAAGTGGTCCTTTGATGTCTGATTTTTGGTAACAATTTAGTTAACTATGTAAGCTATATTTTTGTATCATTTGGGGTAATGTTGGAAGCAATCAAATGACAATATCTCGGTAACATTTGGCAAAAATACTGTAAATTATGGTAACAATTTGGCTTTTTGTGAACTAACCTTTGGTAACATTTAACTATGAGAAATTACATTTGCTGCACTTTTTGTACCTATTGTTCTCTAAATGATGCTAAAGTTGGCTCACACTCGCTGGTAATTTTGGTAAAAATCCTTTGGTACCATTTTTTAGTTACAAAGTTTAAGTGAAGTTTTAGTCATTTTGGCATTTACATTTTGGAACATTTTTTAGGGCTAATTGGTTAATGAAGGAAAATACAACGTTCATCCATTTTCGATACCATTTATCATTGCAGTTGAGCTGGAGCCTGTTCCATCTGATTTTTGACAAGAAGCAGGGTACGCCCTTGATTGATCCCCATTCAGTGGCAGGGCACATATAGACAAATTACATTCAAATTTACACCTATGGACAATTTAGTCTCACTTCGCCAAATTCAGAATTAATGTTGAAGTCAAATCTATAACAGGGATAGAAAACTCATAAATGTGATGGCTGTTGTTAAAATATAAACATACTGAGTGTAATACCGATTGTCTGTGATAAATCTCAAGGTCTGCCTGCCTCATCCTGTATATTGTGGCATTCATTATGTTACCAAAGCTGATGCCTACATAACAATATCAGATTCTCAGCATCACACCAGGATGCACGGCTGCAGCCAAACATGTCACACTGAGCGAGAGGCAGCCGTGTTGCCGTCATTCACATCGTAGCAGGTGGCCTTCTACACTCGTGATGAATACGTACACACACACACACACAAATGCCACACACAAAACATCTCTTATGGATTGTCTCATTTATTTGAAACATGAGCTGTGACATTATCATTTAGATCGTAGAGGCTGACTCAGGAATGAGAAGCATTGTCAATAATCAGACATCATAGTGATCCTGCATTTAGAGTGCCCTTTTAATGCTATTGTAGTTGTAATTTTGCATTTAATATACGGTTAGCCGTAAATGTTGCTGTTATCGCTGTGTTGTGCAGTAGTTTGGCGCTATGCTATTGAGAATATCTCAGCAGTGCTTCAAATTGCTTCAGGCATATTACTGTAAATTGAAATAAGGCCTATTTGCGTGGTGTTTTAAAAAGGTAACGGCTCCTTTAGCTAGGGAAGATAATCCTTTTTTTGTCAGCAGAATAACATGACTGGATTCACTCGATTCATTGACCAAGCAAAGGGCTACTTCTCAGACTTGCATGTACACTATTATCAAAAGTTGATGATTTATTTTCTCCTCACTTCAAGAGAGTTTGGGCAAAAAGCATCCCCCCCCCAAAAGCTTCAGTCTGTCCTCCTGATTGATTGGCGGATGATTCTGTTAATTATTTAAGTTGATTGTAAGGTAGAGACTTTGGAAAGGCTGCACTATTTTTCAAGTGTCAGTGTTTATAAGGACAAACAAAGCCTCGGTCGTCAGAAATGAATGAGCTGTGGGTGAGAGCGATGCACTTAGTGCCCTCTCAAAATGAGTTTGGCCTTGGTTCCATATGCACATTTGGGAACACACACGCACACACACACACACACACACACACACATGCACGCACACACGCACACACACACACACACACACACATGCACGCACACACGCACACACACACACACACACGCTGCTAATTTTGCTGTTGAAGTGTTTCCACAGTCGGAGCCCACCAGTGGTGCCAGCCTTCACGTGGCTGTTGTGCGCAAATATAGTGGAAAATATCTTTTTGTCACACTTTCGGTTACTTTTGGCAACTAAACTTTGGTAACAGTTTTGTTTTATATCAATGAACATTTCCAATATTTTGGTATTTTGTTAAATAACCTTTGCTTAGTAACCATTGTTGACGAACTTTTGCAAACATTTTTTTTTGAGGAGTAAACTATGGTAAGTAACACTGGCTACAATTTTAGTCGTTTTTTATCACTAGCTTTTGGGAAAATTTTTTGGGGAGCTTTTGCTGTTTACCTATGTTAACGTCTATCTGTTGAGCTAGCCGTCCGTTCATCCGTTCATCTGTCTATCCATTTATCCATCATTTTCTACTGATTCAGTCCATGACAGTTTGGCCTTAGCAAAGGTCTGCACCCTGCTGAGTGCTATTTATTTTCTTTCTATAAAATCTGGCCTTCAGATGAGGACCCATTCTTTTTTTTATTTCCTTTCCATTTCCAACTACCACAATAGCAGAAAATGTCACATTTCTAATGTTAAATTACTATGTCCTACTTTGGAGATAAATATTATTTCATTGTATCCAACAACACAGATGGTAGCATTAAGTGAAGATAGTGGTTTAAGTGGATTCTAAACTGTGTGTGACAATATATTTTATTCAGCAGATACAAAGTGGTTACCATAATCATCCACTTTTCATCCAGCTTTGTTCAAAACCACTGAAAATGAGGAAATGTGGACACGCTTTGTATTATTATGCATCATAAAATAGGGATTTAATGCAGAGTCAGTCACAGAGCAGGGATAAATCTCTAAAGACTTTTAGTGGACGTGAACGCAGTAAGGCGACAAGAACTTTGGACCGAGGCTGATGGGTCCACATGTAATTTTGAGAAGGCTAAATGGAGTGAAGGAAATGGACATCGTGATGATGTTTATCACTAGGGAACAGGACATCATTACGCACCTTGTTAGACCCCGCAAGCAATGCTGCATGGACGTAATTACCCATTTAAATGAGTATCCAGTGGCGTTTTTTCATCCGCCCTACTCCCGCTTTTAATTTCTCAAATTAAACTCTCAGACATAAATATGCCATATTGTGTTTCCTTTCATGGAAATCATTGAACTGTCTCAAGTCCCAACAGAATACATAAATATGCAAATGTTTACCATCAAGCGCATAATTGTCCGAATTGTTTCCTGCAAAGGTTTATTAAGCCTTCAAAAAAACTTATGACTCTAGGAAGAGAATACGGAAAAAGAAATAGCTCGTCTTCCAGTAATGGGTCATGGGATAGCCCAAGAGAATGGTCTGCATTTATAGAGGGGAGAAAAGGTCAGCTTGCATTTTTAAAAACACAAAACCAATGATTTGCTTAAACTCAGGGAGAAATATATTTGTAATCTTTAGACTTTTTTTCACAATTTTCTTTCTGACTTGTTTTTAATTATGCACAACAATTAATTCTTAATATTGCCAAATAAATCGTGGATATCTATTTCATTTTTAAGAAAGTCAAGACAGCCCTTTGAATACTTACATTTATGTAAACCTTTGGTTACAGATGTTTGCACTTTTTTTTAACTAACTAAAACTGAAATGGAAGGCAGTAAAGGCATTTGATTTGTCCCACGCCAATTACTAGAATGTAAATACAGTAATGCAAAAAAAAAAAGATTCCATCATTATTGAGCAATGGAAAGCTCTATACACTATACAAGTATAATGCCAAGGCATTAACATTTGTCGTTGTGTATGTCAACATTTTAGGAAATTACCAGTTTGTGTTTTGCGTTCTTTATTCATGGAGAATGAGGAATGGGGTTACAATGGCAAATAGCACCTGGCAAGTTAATGTTTTGTTGTTGCAAGATTTCTTTGTTTGTGAAATGCTCTTATCGCTCTGCCCCCCCATAACACAGAGGCACAGACATTTTTTTAATACTAGATGTGAGGAGAAAGTTCCTTGAGCAGGCAGCTCTGACACTGGGGAAGAGTGACCTTTTCGCTGAGGCCTAAAACAAGGAGGTAGCGGGAGGACGTTAGTTAGCATTTCCCCCCATCAGATTAAATGCCAACTTCTGCATGCATTATTGTAGAATTGTAAGTAGGAAGACTTGTCAAACAATTTGCCGGCACGGGTGGAAGAAACCCAACTGCATAGCAGTTGCTGTATGCCGTTGCGCTTTGCTGCGCCACTGCCACTACGTTTGGATGTTTGCTATAAACCTATTGTGGCTGGAATTAGCTTGATCTTTTCTTGTGTCAGAGTCACATGCTTTTTTAATAGTGAGAAGAAAGTATTAAAAACGTAGCACTGAAGTTGTAAACAGACGGGCAAATACTGCATTGTTGTTTTGTTTGGCCCGGTGGTGCAGAGGCCCTTCATTTCATTTGAGAACATTCAAATGGCGCTTTTGTTTCAAGACATAAACCCGCATTTGCATCAGGGACTATTATGTGGATGTTTCAACTGTAGCAGTGGCAGAAATCAGCTGCCTCAGAGGCACAGGGCGACGTAGCCGTCAGAGCAGCGGGGTGGCGTAATTGTGCATTGTGCATCCACACAACAGAGGTAGAGCATGTAATGAGCTGCAGCACTTGCAGCCAGCCAGTCTAATGGGCTATGACCGAGTGTGGAGGCCTCACGTTCCCCCTGCCCTGTGTTCCTGCCATTTTTTTCTCCCGTGCTCATCCCCCTCCGACGCCGTCACCCCTGTAATGCCCTTCCTTTATCGCTTCTCCCTCAGCCGTTGTCGCCCCCCACTCTGTGTGTTTAGCTCCTATTCTCATTCATGATGTGTGCAAATCTCAGAGCAGTCTGTGTGATTGAGCTTGACATAAAGTGGAGGAGCCGCGAGATGACATTAAGAATTAAGCAGCACAATGAAGGCTCTGGGAGAGAATTTTGCTGATGTTTGGTGTCGGGGATTTGTTGTTTGAAAGTCTCACCTTTCCATTAAGGAGTGCTTTGCATTTTTGCATTCACACGCAGATATGCAGGTTTTTTTGCCCAAGCCAGTGTTCCTGGGATTATAGGTTTCCAGAAAAGGGCCTAGCGTATTATTTACACCCAATGGCGGCTTGAAGAGGGATGAGAATCCATTTCTTTGCTTGAGTAATACCAGGTCAAGTTGCGAAGACAGGAATGTGTGCCAGGAATAGATGACATTGTGTCTTGTTGGGCTCAAGACATGCAAAGGATGAAAACATCATTAATGATAATAGTTATGACTGCCTTGCTTTGAAATTGATAATGACGCCGCTCGCTTGTGGCATTAGGAAATAATATTCAGGCCGCGGCGCACAATGGGCCCCGCTTTTTGACTTTCCCCTCACGTCTGACGTTTGACATAGCACAGCCCAGACAGCCAACTTAATGAACGAAAAGCACTTGGCCTCACTAAGGTGGCTTTAAGTGTCGTCTTTTTTTTTCCATGCTAACTTCTTTAGTTCCACCTGAGAGCTGCTCCTTGCTCCAGTTAGAAAGGTAGAGCAGCAGTGCTCCTGAAAGAAAAAGCCTCCATTTATAATCTCTGGTTTTGAATAATGTAGGTTGATGATTCCTTTGGCAACCAGACCAGGATGGTTGCCACAAACTGGTCTGGTTGCCACAGAGCTCTTATTGAGTGTGAGCATTGTGTTGTTTTAAATATTTTTTTCTGGATTGAAAATGGTGGAAGGTATTCATCAAAATGGTCACTTTGGTATGCTTTCATTTTGATACCAGCTGCGATACAAATTCATTTAACATGGTAATTCATTTAACTGCATTTATGAAACCCGACTCAAGCCTAATTAGGTGAACAAGTGAACATGAAAGATGATAAGCGTCCCAAAATTTCTCAACGTAACCATTCCGAGTTAACACACTGAAATAATGTTGTGAAATGTTTGACATGCCAGTTATCCCACAGTGTCAAAATCACACATTAAAATCGAATATTTAATTTTGAATAGAGCTTTTTCAATCAATTATGGTCCACGAGCATTTATGTTTACTTTCCTACCACATACATCCATTCATTTTCTGCACTGCTTATCCCAGTCAGGTTCATATATATTAAAAATTTACGAATCCTTCTTTGCCTAATAAAGAAACTGTATCAGGCAAAATGAATTGAGCTGAACTGCTTCGCTTCAAGCTAACATTAGCTTTCCAAAATGGCCGACTGTCTTAAAAATGTGTATCTGTTCATGAGAGTTAAAATGTTTAGTGCATGTATACATCCTAATATTGTCCAAACTTAAAAAAAAAAAAACCTCAACTTTGTATGATGGCAAACCAAAATTAAGTGTGTGGCTTCATGAAAACTTTTTATCTTCAAGCTAGCACTATCTTCACAAATTTGACATGTAAATAGAATAAGAAGTTAATAGAAATGAAAAGTTAATAGAAAAAAAAAACACGGAAACATTTAACAGATAACATATATTTATAATGTTCTAGCTTGCTCAGCTGTTCAAAGCCAACTTTCCTACTTTTGGCAAAAATCTGAAATCCCCATTACAATAATGTTTGTGTTCAAACTAGAAATCCTAGTTTTGTCTAGTTGATATGTGGTCACCTACTTTGAGAGCACAGAAAATGAAGATGGGGGTGGAATGACATGGTTATGGTGTTGTGACTTTTGATTTGTACGCTACTTGCTGATTATTATTTGAGCTTCTAAGCCGCAGATTTGGCTTTGTTTTTGCATTGGCAATTCATGTCAATGGGGACAGGAGAGTTCGGCTTGAGGAGTTTGTGTGATGCTAAGCTGGTTGGCAAAGAGAATCTGGTATTCAGCACGCAAGATGTTTTGGGCATCTCTACCGATGATCAGATAAAGAAGCAGAAATAAAATATGGCAGCTGAACAGGAGCATTTCACCAATTCTAGACCTCCATCAGTTACCTTGTTCATAGCACTGGTCGGAAGCCACTCACCCAGTTTGCATGAACATGATTTTTTTTTAAACATGCTTTTTTTGGTTTAATTTGGGGGACTAGATCTAATCCAGACTAAATCTCTCAAGGATGAAGCCCCCTCCCTTCTCCCACCGCAGTCGGATTACGGGAGTGTCTTTAAAAGGATAAGGGCCCGCTTATCGCCGCTTCCCTCAACACTTGTTTGGGATTTAAAGAAACGGGGGAAGGTGCTTCGTCGTCACCTGATGTGGCCGGGGTGGAGATGAGTCAGAGATTAGGCATCTGACAAATGAGATCAATGATAATCACAATTGGCCGTTTTCAAACAACCTCACCCACTCCCCACAACACAACAGAAACAAACGCATATGCTTCCACTCTCACCCACCCAAGTAAAATCATTGTGTGTTTAAAAGACTGAAAGAGGCTATAATGAGATGTCTTGTTGATCGTGGTGAATGCCTCTCACTCGTTTATTAAAGCCACAGTTAAGTCTCCTGCAAAAACAGCAGAAATGTTCAGAGCATGTGACGAGATGAGCTGCAAGAAAAGAAATGAACCAATTTGCTCGTTTTAACTTTGCGCTCAATAAACATATCTTTCCCTTTAGAAAGATTACCGTATTTTTAATATCTTTCATCACGTTTATGAAATTAATATGAAATCAAATTGTTTTCTTGTCATGGGAAGCACATTTGAATAGTGGTTAGCTTGTTAGAGTCAAGAAATGTGGGTTTTCATAGATTCTCCCCCAGAGTCTTCTTTCTTTGGTTAATTCAAGACATTAGTTTGGTATGAACGTGAGCATGAATTGCGGTTTTGACTATATGCGCGGCCCTGTGACTGGCTGGTAAACAGTCCTCACTCAAAGTCAGCTCGGACAGACTTCAGGAACCAGTGCTATAGAAATTGGATGGAAGATTTTCCACTAAAGCTGCTAATCAGATCTACTTGGCTGTTTGTTGTACGCTACTTAAATGTCGCGTTCATTCATTATACATCGCACCAAAGCAGCTGAAGGAAATATGGAGCTCCAAAGTCCAAAAACAAATTTCAAAGTTCATCTCAGTTGAACTCGAGTGCAATGCACCCAGCAGTGGACACAGCATGAGCTCACAGAGGCTTTATTATCAGACTGTCGACACATTGATTGACACACATATAGATGACTTTTTGCTACACTGCCCCTGTCAGATGACGGGCATGGGCAGGAAATACTAATGGGAATCGTGTTTAATAATTATACAGGCGCTATTTTCAGGTATACTTTAACGGTTTTAACTTTAAAGCAAGTATCATACGAAATTGGACTGAATGAACTCTATGTCCTATTTTATGGCTATCCTGCCCCCGTGACTGCGTGTGTTTTCTCCAGGCACTCCAGTTTCCTCCCTCATCCCAAAAACATTCTTTATAGGCTGATTGAGCACTCCAAATTGCCCCTAGGTGTGAGTGCGAGTGCGGATGATTGTTTGTTTCTGTCTGCCCTGCGATTGGCTGGCAACCGGTTCAGAGTGTCCCCCGCCTACTGCCCGATGACTGCTGTGATAGGCTTCAGCACGCCAGTGACTCCCGTGGGGACAAGCAGTATAGAAAATGGATGGATGTTGAAAACAAAATTGCCTTGGTGAGAAACAATGCTTTTCATATCAATAGTAAGTGAAGAAAAAAAAGCTAATTTGGTACACATTTTCTCACAAAACAAAAGAACAAATCCATTTAGCAATGAACACAACAAAGGCACACTTGAATTGCTTTATAGTGCCACAAAAAAACATAACTTGCTGTTCCCCTTGTAAGCTTTGCTGTTTGAAATCAAGAGTTCTTGTGGCATTATTTTAAATTCATACAATATTCATGAGTAATTTGACCCATCTTACACAGCTTCTTTCATTTTGCATGACTGTTTTGGCTTGAGCTTTACTGTATAATTAAGGTCCCCATGCTCCTAATTTTGACCAAGATGACTCGAAGGTTCATGGACTTACCAGCAGTAAATACAGAATCTATCCATTCATTTTATATAGCTCTTGTTCTTATTAAGTGTGTGGATGGGCCTATTATAGCTGACTAGCAAATCGAAAGCACAGATAGACAGTCAGTCAAATTCACATTCCCACCTAAGTCTTCAGGGAAACCTACATGCATGTTATTGAAATGGAAGAAAGCTGGCGGCAAATTCAAAATCAGTAAATAAAAGTTGGAGAAAAACATGAGCGCACGTTCAGGTGGTGGGCAGGAAATGAGATACTTGTATAAGTGTGAAGCTGTTGCTTATTTTGTTGGTGTTGCGATGATGACAAGGTGACTGAATTCCTTGCGGATCCTGCATGTAAAGCCCTGAGCTCTTATCTCGGGAGGCAGCCTGGGAGTTAAGATGGTGCCAAAACCACACGGGGGAGATGAGGCTTGCGTCGAAATACTAGAAGCACCTCGGCGAAGGGACTTGTTTACATCGGCCTCAACGTTTCTGTCTCAACTCGTTAAGCCGTGCTGACGGTTGGAGCATCAAACCTCCTTGCGCCTTCACAATTAATAACGGAACTTATAGGGCTATTTGAAACATATTAGGCGACAGCTAATTAACAGACGCAGCAATGAGGTGAATGGGGTGGCGGCCTCACCTCCACAGGTAAAAAGACACACCCATGTAGCTTTTGTGTCAAATGGTGTCCAGCAACGCACTGTGCAATTAATTAATTTGAAAAGGAGCCCTAAACGGTGGCAAAAAAGAACGTCATCCTCTCCCCTACCCTCACTCTCTTCCATTATCCATGCAGCCTGCATCCTCTCTAAATAGTTTTGCGTGACCTTTGCTACAGTAGCTCTAATTATGAACAGCACATAGGCCCTGTAAGGCACACGACTAATTAGAGTGGATTTATCTGACGGGACATTGGCGCCGTTCTTCATAGTCATGACTCGGCTGCCATCAAGCGCAGGTGATTTAAAGTCGTTGCTAAGGTTAATCTGGATAACACAGTAATAGTAATTGGAATCATAATCGTGACAAACATAGTTTTCAGATCAGTCGCAGGGATCATTGTTAACAAGGCGCCTTTATCGTCTCTGGGTTATTTTTCTTCTTGCCACTCCGTTGACTGTTTGACTGCGCTTGTTGAGAGCTACTATATCTCCGTTTAAAAAAAAGGCATTGCCCTTTAATATGGGACCTCTTGTCATTGCATCTCATAAAGAGTTGTTACTGGAGAAAGCAGTATTTTTCAAAGCTTCGACATGAATGGAGAGGGGCAGCTGGAGCTATCTTTTGGCTGGCGGGCAACTTGTGTAATGAGCCTAAGAGGGTTCCAATTATTCCACTTGTGATCAAAAAGGAGATGGAGATTACTTCTCTTGCCTCCTTTTCCCCTCGCTCTCTGTCTCTCGCTGACATTTTACACAGTAACATCTTTTGATAGGAGCTGGGGAAGGGAAAGGGAAAAAGATGATTACTAGAGAGTGTCTGATAGTCTTGAACAGCCAGTTCTGGCCTCTGCATTAAGACAAAATAAGATTTTCTGACTCACATTTTCTTTTGTGCTTTCCTGCAGGGATGGGCCATTGAAGGCAAAACCTCTCACATGCATTCAATGTTCATTCTTTAATGTCAATTCCAAATGGGCTGATTAATGGGGTACTGTAATTGCTTTGTTTAAAAGGGTAAATAGTGAAACAAAAAGGTCCTTGAGGTGGAGCTCAGGGCCTGGACCTATGTTTTTTCCCCACAAGATAAGAACAATGAAAGTCAGTATAGTTGAAACTCAGAGCAAATCAATGTAGTCTACATTCAGTTAGTTTTTGCAAAATGTGAGCATAAAAACACTCCTATTGTAGGCATATCATTGTGTAAACTTTGCAAGCCAGGGGGAACCTCACACAGTACTATTTTAGAAAATGTATTTAGCAAGTAAACAAAAACTAAGTAAACCAATCACCCTTTTTCAAGAATAGAACCATAAAAAATACGTATGTAAACACATAAATGTAAAATGTAAACACATTGGTGCAACTCAGCTAACCAGTTGGACCTTGCCCAATTTTAAACAAATGCGCTTTGGCACAATATAGTTAGGCAGTGAATATGAACCTCTGAAAAAAAAAGTTGAGTAGAGGCTCAGAGCTAAACCTCGTGGTAATGAAATGCACATGTGCACTATTGTAATCAACCTACCTGTGGAACCTCAATACATTCACTTTCTGTATTAAATATCAAATAATTTTTTTAGACCAAACCCAATATTATGATCACAATAATATATGCGATCAAAAACAATTGGAATGGTTTTAAATGGTGCAGTCCTGCTTTGACTGCAAACGTTAGAAAAGAATGGCGGGCCTGTTCCGCGAGAGACTTGATAGCCGAGCCCTGCGCAATTTTTCTATGAAGCCATCAGGAGGAAGGCGTGTTGTGTTTGTTGTATACTTGCACGCTGCAGCTGTTTCTCCTCCGCCTAATAGTGACAGCCATGCCTCCCCCTCACCGCAGTACAAAAGGGAGTCGAAGTATTTGATTGTGTACGGATTGTTTCCTCCCCCATTTGATTTATTAAATTTACAGATTACAAATAAAAGTACATTAGACGCCCGGGGGTGACTAAAGGGATTTCTCTCCCATCGACCATCAAACTATCGGGGCCTGGGAGAAATGAAATGATGAAAAACAAAAGATAATATTGTGTGCTATGGCGCTGGGACAAGGCGAACTCTTCCAATCATCCCAGATAAACATCCAGCCCAGAGATATGTTCTTGCAAGATAACGGCTTAGCACACACGCTGACATACAAACACGAGCGCGCACGTAGCGGCGCTTCGGATAAGCACCGAATATTACTACATGTTGTTAAGGGTGGCGGAACAAAAGGATTAAAAAGGACTTCATTTTAAGAAATCAAAGCTGCGGAAAGGTGGATGCTGGTGCGTAAGATGCATTTCAATGGGATAGATTATACTTCATAATGGAGACATAATTACAGGGAAACAAGATAAGTGTTAGCGTATGTGTGTGCAGTAATACAGCAGCACCTCACCGTCATCCTGTCAATGCACCGCAGGGGTAAGGACGTGCAGTTTCACCGTCTGTTGCTGTTTTCCACGACCCCCGTAGATTCCCCCACGGTGAAAAACAGTTTGCCCCCCAAAGTCGGGCAAAATACAAATTCAATTAAATGAAGTCAGTTCAGCTAATCCCCCCCAACCCCCAACACACACACACACACACACACACACACACACACACACACACACACACACACACACACACACACACACACACACACACACACACGCACACACACACACGCACACACACACACGCACACACACACACGCACACACACACAATCACTTCCCCCAATGAGTGGGTCAAGCCCACTGCATCGCATCTGGCCCCTCTTTCTCTTCCAGCGGCCCCCTGCTTGCACACTGCTAGGTTTCTGTTCCCTGATAGAGATGACTGTTCCAGTTTTCTTTCCCACTGTGAGCGTGCGTATGTGTGTGTTTGGGTCAACACTTGTCTCACTGCAGATTCCTGTTGCGTTATTCCCCTCCTGACTCACCAGGAATGCACATTGTTTATCCCTTCCCCTTTACTTGTTCTGAGTTTTTTTCTTTCAATCGATAGGGTATCAAAAACAGAGGCAGCACGAGATGGGATTCCCATTGGAGAGCCCTCGATCCTGTTAAGAAGCCGGATTTATAGGCGCAGCGATGATGAGCAAGCAGATAATACTCTGCTGTCACTCTGACAGCTGCTTAGTAAAACCATTGCTGTAGATGACCAAACAGATGTGCATCTCATTGATTTACCAGCAAACAGGATTAAAATCATAGTGTGCTGCCTGCTTATCTGGATCACCGATAGGCGTGGCCTTGTTTTGGCATTATTTAAAAAAGCGGTCCTCAATCTGGGGGCTCGGACACTGTGGGTCCATGAGCTCGAACCGGGGGTTAAATAGTTTGAATTTAATTATGATATATTGTGAACCTGACATGACTTCACGTGAACACCATTTCAAGCTCTCTCACTCTCCTATCATGAAAATGTCTCTGCAAAAAGACACATCTTGGATGTAGATGTCGAAAGCCTTGGGTCAAAAATGTCAATAAATGACTGCTTTTGCCACATGTAAACGGAAACTGTCTTTGGCAATATTCAGAGAAATTGACTGCAATTACTACCCAGCCAGCTCTTTTCCTGTTTTACGTAAAATGGATTAAAAATGTTTCCATTCATGTAGTCTGCTTCTTATCCAGAATAAAACATGGGTTGACGTTTAAAAAAACTCTTGTGAGAATGATCAGAGGAATTGCTAAAAGAGTGATAAACAACAGTAAAATTCTCCACTGTAACAGGCCCCTTGACCCAAAAGGCTTGAGAATCCTTGATTCAAAGCATTGGTTAAAAAACTGCTGCGATACAAAGGTTGTTTGCAAATGTAATTTTTGTGTTACATTGGGTGAAGCTTCTGGAGCACACGGATACTGCATGACATGCATCTTCACCATATGTCCTTTCAAAACTACGTCACCCCTTCACTCGAGTGCTATAATGTAAACATGATTTCTTTGCGAGAATGGCCCGGGGTGGTGGGATTAATGAACTTTGATGAAGTTCCACTCCACCCCAAGCACTGCCTCCCTATTTGCCGGAGTAGCTCGTGAAGCCAGAGTATGTCTACAGGCGGTGACTAATTCCCTTTACCCAGTGTCAGATTAAGGCATGTCAATAAACAGACCAACTCAATCCGTCTCTGGGCGACTGCATCCGTTGGCCGAGTCTTTGCTGTCTGTAATGAGCTGCTGCAAATCTCCATCGGACTGAAATGTCTGGAAAGATGCCTTGTCACAGTGGGTGAGGAGGGGGCGATGTCAGGAGTGGCATTGCAGGGAAAGATGGGACTGCTGCCCACCTTTAATACTCAATCTACAAGCTTTGAACATTTTCTTTTTGCTCCCGAGTGGCATAATTGGGGTATGTGTCAAAGCATTCGGCATGTAATTAAGATTTTTCCAAATGTGGATAAAATCAGATATGAATCAGATATCTGCCAATGCAACCGCAGCATCAACAGATACGATCTACCGTGTCAATGTGAATCCGATGTCATCAGCAATCAGTGATGTATACACAGACGCGACTACACAAACAACCTAAATAATGTAATCCACTCATCAATCTAAAGAAGAGTAAAAGCATAGAGAGTCTAAATATGGTACAGATCAGTAGTCAAGGCAAAAGCATATCAGCCCAAAAAAACTAAAGACATTTAAAATTGAAATGCAGAAATTTAGGTGAATTTGAAAAATTTGTAAAACAAATGTGAAATGCAAGGAAAATATTTGGGTTTAATAATTTGAAAAATGTTTCAAAAGACCATAATCTTATGTGTTGGGGGGGAGCATAGTTTTTAACCCACATTTAAAATCATTTACACTTGTGGCTGACTTTTACGGAAAATTAAAAAAAAAAAATTAAGGAAAGTATTTGCTGATTTGCTGAACTATTCATTGCTTGAATTCATTGTGTATGTGATACTGGAGGCAGGTGTGCATGTCAGTAGTATTCTGGTAGTTGCTATGGTGACATACATGCTAAATATTCACATCAATCATTCAAATAGTTCTCTTATTTATGACCTGAATAGTTGTAGGCTAATGTATCGCTTCCTGGTTCCAGATGCTAATTTCTGTACCGTTTCTGTAACCAAAAGCTTGGCTCTTTGCATAATCTACACTCTTTCTGAATGTGTATTTGTAAAGCCCGGCCCAAGGGAGGTGTAAACCTTTGGGAATATCTCATGCTCTAATTTAGTGTGCCTGACTTCTCCCTACAATGCTGGCTAATGTAGGGCAGAACACGAGGAATCAACGCTATCTAGTAATTCTCACACCAAAAAAATAAATAAATGACTGCTAATTATTTTGAGAGTAGTGCTTGTTCCCAAGGGGTCACAAGCACAAATCCTTTCTAGAAAAGTTGCAAAGCTCATCTTTTCCTTAATCCAAACCTCCCTCCTTCATGCCAATTTACACATTTTTTGATAGGGATGAGACGACTAAAAACTTTTTGGCTCGAGATCCAAATCAAATCAAATCCCTGAAGACTTGCCCCACAGGGGAAGTTCTTAAGATGACTTCTCATAGGAAACAGCGCAGATACATTTTTCTCCCACAACCTTGCCGCTTTATTATTATGTAAAACCGTCCAACTTTATCTCATGCTCTTCTTTCTTGCGCTGCGATGGATTGAGTCTGCGGGCACGTGCTGCCATGAATGCCGAACAGGTGTTCAATGAAACTCTTACGCCGCCTCAGGAGTTTGAAGACGCAGCGCCAAGATTGCTATTCAACTGATGCTGACCAGTCTTGTCACTCGGAACAAAGGCAACACAAAACAACCACCGCGGGAAGTCACAGGGACACCAAAGTTTTAGAAAAACATGTCAGAGGTGAACGGCGACCCCCTCCCTGACCAGAAAGACAACAGACTTAAGCTGCTTAAGCATCGCTCGACTACGTTGGAATGCAGATGTCTGCAGAGGGGAGCCTATTATTTAAGATCTTTTCATCATGCTGAAAGGGGGGGTGGCTCTAAAACACATGAATAATGAATGGCATTTCTATCAATGTATGTATAATTAATCACATGTCTTCCGACTGGATGTCTATGGAGCCTCCAGGCCTGAGTGACATGGAGACAAGTCTGGACTATTGTCTGAGTCTCACAGTAAAAAGACAAGTAGTCATCATAGGCACTTTTCTTACATAGATGGTATGTGTGGGTTTAGCAACTTATTAAATCGATTAAGTGATCGTAAAAATGTCGATTGTGTGGAATTGAATTTTGATCAGTAGTGAAACAGCAAAATTGAGTGCACTACTTGACTGTAAATAATCGGGGAGCAATCTTTAGTCTGAGTAAGAACAACAACGTCAAATTTGCTAAGTTGAGCTACGTGGAAGCTGGCAGGGAAAACATTCAGAATCACCTCAATATCCCTCCCCAGCAAATTTGATTCTGAAAGACAATGACGAATAAATGTCGTCTTTTGGTCCGAGAGTAAACTCAGGTTGACTTCTTTAGCCTTTCTTGTCCATTTTACGAGTTTCGCAATTGATTGTCTTTTTAGACCCGGAGTGTGAAGTATTTGTTCACCTTCACACGGGAAGGCTAAACGACAAAGACGGAAATGCAAGCAGGAAGTGGTGCTGTGTTTACGTGCCTGTGTCATTGTGTTTGAGAGGGGCCATTATTTGGTTTGCTGGGAGAATACTCGACATGTACCGCACCATCAAGGACAAAGTGATGGCCATTGGCTTTTCCTTCCATTTTTTTCGAGCCACAGAAAAAGAGCTGACTTTTAACACATTCTCTCAGCCACAATAATTCACTTTGGTAGCATGATTAATTCCCGGACGCGGCGGCCGGGTTTGGACTAAATTGACGGGTGATGGAGTGAAATGATGCGGGGAACGTGGCAGGTTGTTTGTCACATGTGTACCCCTCTGTCACAATTGATCGAATATAATTTGAGTATGTGAGGGAGCCCGTTGATATTAAACTGGAATAACTCTCCGTATTCATCAGGGCTGACTCCCCGCAGCAAGCAGAAATAGAAAATGTAATCTCATCCGCAACTACGGCTATGGCCTAAAGCTCTCTTCCACGCTTTTTCACCACTGATCCTCTCTGAGGGGTCTTGGCCTGTCTCAAGGAAGAGGGAAATCTATAATCCAGCAGATGGCCGAGGATCTATGAGAATTTCTCTTATCGGGGAAAAAGGTGGAATAGTTGTGGGTGTCTGGGGCAAGGGTTGCTCAGCGGTATGCGGTAAACAGAATATAGTAAACTCTTCACTGAGTTGGAGGGGTCTTTGTCTTTCACATCACCACAATAGGGCTCAGTGGCACGGCAGGGGGCAGACCTACAGGTGAGCCAGTTGCCTCTTTAAAAGCGCATTCCCGCCAAGTCGGGGGATTTGGGGACGAGAAAAGCTCAACAAGGGGGGAGCATCTGTGTGTGCAAAATTGTGCATTAAGACTCAGTTAAATTCAACTGCAGTCATGGGGGAACGCAAACGTGTGCGTCTGCATCATCATCAAAGCAGACTTAGGACAAATACACATTCCAGCTCAGTTTTATTGGACACAATGTTAGCATCCCATCCATGCAGACATGCCGTCTGCCAAACGATTGTTTATCAGCATCACAACGCCTTCTTTTATCGCTACTTTGTTTTTAAACTGTAAATTGTCACGGTCAGACGAAAGAGAAAACGGGAGAAATTTCTCTACCTATAAATTGAACAGATTGCCGGTGACACCTTTTATGCATCCCTTTTTTTCAGCATCTTATTAGTGCCTATTCCTCCATCTGCCTATGTTTACTCCAACTTAAATGTTGCGGTTTTCCACCACCAACTTGGTAATTCATAGAGTGAGGCAGCGGTGACATTCTGTCTTTATCTTCTTTCTCCTTGCTATCTTTTTGCAAAATCTGCTGAGCTTGTCGAGTGATTACTAGTAGAAGAATTGGCACTGCCCACCCCACCCTTACTCTTTTTCCGACCGTACGTCCCGCGCTGCGAGGAAGGCAAATCAAATCTTAGAGGAGATTGCTTTTTCTCTCGATGCCAAAAGACGAGTTCATTGTCCTGGTGACCCTGCTTTTATTGAAGAGAAAGATACAAAGGCTAAAAAACCCAACAAATATGGGGATGGGATGTGGAGGGTGATGCTTATGTGTCCCGCAGGTCAACTCTCGCCCATTTCCTCCCATCTTGAATCCGCTCCCTCGACTCCCCTCCTTACTTGTCGTGACACAGTGATCAGTCACATTCCTCCCCGCAGTCCTCCAGATGAAACGGAACAATAATTATGGGAATAGAGTGGCTCTGGCCGCCAAAGCGGGGCCGCTCAGATCACAACAACACATTGTCCAACCTGATTAAGGAGCCATTTGCGGCCTCCCCCCTTCTCCTCGGCTGCTCTCGGCTGCAACTTGACCCCTCGCAGCGAGACCTATTGATACGCCCTCCGATTTGAGGTCTTCACGAACGTGGGCGTTGGGTTTCTGTGCTGAGCCTTCGTCGGAGTGAGTGACTCATCAATGTTGCTCCTTCTGGTTTTGAGAAGAAGGGAGCAGTGGTCATTTCCTGTTGAATTCTTTGAATCAACTTAGCCATGTTGCAAGCTTGTTACAAGCAGGGTGTTTTCTGTCTGCCAAATGAACAACAGCGTTTATGGCAGACAATAACCACCTGTGAAATAAACTTTTTGGAAATAGCGAGCAACTGAGTTGGATCAATAATTGCTCTGTTCAAGTTCATTCGAGTTAATTCCTTAATACTGGCTCAACTGAGCTCGAGTGAAGAATGCTAAAGTATTGTGAGATTTCAAGTCTTGCGCTATAATGCACATTATTGACCTCCAGGGTTTTGAGCATATTTTGATGCTTTTGAGTTTTAAAACACAATCCATTCTTTGACGCTTGCTGAACTGAGCTACACAGAGGAATGCTGCACTCACTGTATTGTGTATGATTGCAATTTTTGGGGGGGGGGGATTTTTCAGGTATACTTTTCTGGAAAAAAAATGGTTGCCACATTGTTAGATCATTTGGAGTTTTACCATACTTATAACTTCTAACACAAGCAGAATTATTTATTCGACGTGAGCTTTAGTGAAGAACGCTGAGGTCTCACTAGAATTGCTGGAGTCACACCTTACATGATCAACCTTTTACAGGTTTTGTCTGACTTTTGAGCTTTATTATTCCAAAATTTAAGTCGATTTGTTTTTTATCTTAAAATGTCTGAACAAAATCTGAGTTAATTATTTGATGCTTACTGAACTGACCTCAAGTGAAGATTGTGTCACGCATCACTATGGTCTTGCCGGATTTTGTGTGACTTTTTATATTTTAATATTTCTCTCCCAAATTTGTGTTGTTTGCCTAATTGTGCGACCTTTTCCATATCTCTGTTAAATGACATGATGATTGCTTCTTTTATTATCTGTCTATGTATTGTATGCATGCTGGAAAACAAATCAGGGGCAAACAATGAAACATGAATAACCCTCTCTTTTTTCCTTCAAGGAATTGTCTCCTCTTTACAGTGGCTTGTTAAAGTTTGTGTTAAAGAAAGGGACTATGAATCATGATAACCTTCACGGCAAACGCACTGATTCATAATGTGGTGCATGTCCTTGCTTCCGTCATTACAGTTTTTCCCGGCTAAAATAACAAAGACGAAAGGAGGTATTGAAGTTGTGTGAGTGTCTGCATTGACTTGGCTTCTTTGTTGCATTTTGTTTGTTTTGGGATGGTTGGGTTCTGTTATTCTTTCAACATAGCTGTAGTATCTGCACAACTGGCCTCACTCGGATGTCAAGGGGTCGACCTGCAGCGTCTTATCACCGCCTGCTATCTTCACTTTGGAATTTAAAGTGAAGCCTCTGCTTTCTCTCCCCGGAAAACACCTGCATCTGATCACTCTTTGCAGGGAAGGGTCACTTCCTGCCTTTTCACTGGACCTCCATGCTTTTTTTTTTAGAAGACTCCAGTTTTTTGTGGGAGTTGACTCTACACAGTGGCGCGACAGGGGTTCATACGTCCTCAGCAAATATAAACGCTGGGCGAAATATGAATGTGGGATGCCTTTGAACTTTACGCTGTAATGTGGGTCAGAGATCTATCGCGTGCATATTCTGAAAAAGTCTTTTCATCTCCAATTGCGGCGTTAAGATTCCCCCAGTACGCGCTTAATTTCATCTCCTTCTCTCGCTGTTATTTATTTAATTTTCTCCACATTAATGTGTAATGTTCTCAAATGTGTTAGAAGTGAGCCCTTCGCACGCGGGGAGAGAAGGGAAACATTTTCGGATGATAGGGGGAACTTTTCTTCTTCCACTTCTTGCCTTAATGATTCTGTTTCAAAGTTGGTGGGCTGGCCAGCAAAGGAGTGCATGTGGACTGGGGATTGATGAAACTTGTGTTCACCGCACCACTCGACACCTCGTCAGCCTCAATGTGTGTCAGCGTGTGTATGTGCTTTAAAAGATGCAGAGGACGCTCTCCTTTGTGGAAAATAACATTCCTTATGAAAACCAATCACTGCTAACATTGTTATAGTTTCTTCTCCTATTGAAAGTATGTATCTCCCTGTTTCCACCCTCCCCACTCATATCCCCTACTCACCAACCCTCATCCCACCCCACCCCACCTCTGTGTTCCAGACGGAGAATTATTCAATTGACTCCAGTTATGTGAACAGCAGAGCCCACCTCATTAAAAGGTACGTTTATTATTTTTTTTTGTTTCATGCACCTTGCTACCATTGTTATCTCTTATTGTTTTATCTAATGAGAGCGCAGGAATCCTTGCAGCAATTTGTATGTGTTTGTTTTGGAGTGGGGATAATAGGGATTGCAAAAGAAAGAAAGAAAGAAAAAAATGAAATCCTCTAGATAATTCATTCAAATGATGAAGAAAGATGGATGGAGATGACTTAATTAGATACAACATCAGAATCTACATTTATATGATAGGAATCAACCTCAAGACCACGCGTAAGCAACACGCAATGCAAACCAGTTCTTTTAAAGTAACAGAAATGAAAGTTTTTGCTCACCCTCTTACAATACAATGCCTATTGGTAATCCTTTCAGCAAGCTAGCAGTCACGCTTCTGCTAACTTAACATGCGAGGTGCCACAGTTCCACCATATCAAATAGCAACCAATGTGGAGGCGATTCAGGGTTGCCATGGCAATGTCAAATGTTGTATTCACTTTAATCTACTGTATATGTCATTAAACTATGTGATACTTTAAAAGAAAGGGAAGTAACAATTTCCTCCATGCGCTCTCCCTATAGTTGTGAAGTGTTACTCATTTTTCAAGACAATCAGACAAAAAAGAAATCAGGATTTTAACATAAACTTATGAACATCATCTTATCACAATCTTTTAAGCAAATTTATATGAATTTAAGCGCTAAAGTGACGTAGAAGGTCTCCAGGCAGGTCCACTAAACTAAAGACCAATTAAAGTAGATGTGGGGTTGCAATGGCAATGAAAGACATTCTGTTATCCTTAGAATCTACTTTTATCTTATGTGAATTATATGTCATATAACCCATGAGAGACATTTGATATATAAATCAAATTCTTTAAAATATAAGTCAAGTCACATTTTCATTCCCCCTGTAATTGTGAAGTCAATGTTAGGGTCTTTAAATTATTATCAAGCAATGGAGAAGGCACCCAGGCAGGTCCATCGTAAGACCTTCAGAAAAGGAAATCCATGGTTCCTGTGGCAATTAAATATTCTCTGTTCTCATTATTACAGTTTGAATTGAGGTTATATTAATCATCGTTAATATCCCACTGAAGCATCATAAATGAAAATCCTATTTTTTTTTAGCCATATGTCAGCGTATTTCCTTCTTAGGCTTCCGCGAGCAGCTTTGTAAATCTAAAAGCCATAGAGCAAGCTACTATGCAGTTTCTTGAAATCAACATCATCATAGAATGATTGAGCAAGGTAGCAGTCATGCTTGCGCTAACACAACATGAGAATTGTCCAAGTAGGTCAGCCAAAATAAACCGCACAGAGAATGAGATTCAGTATTGCTATGGCAATGAAAGGGATTGTATTCTATGTATTAGAGTCTACATTTAGCTGATAATTTCATACATAACGTGACACAAATCATATTATTTTGTAGGAAAAGCAACTAATTTGTTTGCTCTCCCTATATCTGTGAAAAACAACACAAGTCATAGAACACTATGCATAATCATGACCTTCTGCTGCAGCGATTATGAGAAGAGTCCAATTTATGAAAGACCTCCAGACTAGCTTATCAGAAGTCAGTGGCCCATCAGAATGAAAATTAAGATGTTACATTAAAAAATGTACAGTTGCTTTGAAGATTAGATATGATAGATAAGATTAAGAAGAGTATTTTAAATGTAAAAAACAGCTTCTCATTTGATATCTAAATCAAAATCTCAACGCTATGTTTCTATTAAATATTTTACGACATTTAACAACAGAACATGTTCAACGACCTCCTTGTTGTACATGAGTCATATGTTGGTGACATTGTAGGAGCACTGTCTTCATTCACACTTTGAAAATGTTTTAGAATATTTATGTGCAAATAAATATCATCTGTCACGATACTACGGTTTGAAGGCGTCAGAATATGCCAACCAGGCACTTGATGCTTTTTTAAGGCTTATGGGTGGCTAAATAACAGCTGGTCAGTTTGTTTTTATGTGAAAGTAGATTCGATAATTTAAAACCATCATCCATGTGTGGACTCAAAAAACAGATTCATCTATTTAATTTTCCCAGCATATGTCCTCGGGGTCACTTTGGGCTAGAGGAGGGGTACAGCATGTCACTAATCAATCGCAAAGCACTTAGGGACAAACAACTATTCATATTCACACCCAAAGTATAATCCATTGCAGGGATGGGGGCCCTTGATGATGATGATTATTTATTTATTTATTTTACCCCTAGCTCCAATTTATTAAAAAAAGGATTTTGCACTTAATGTCGGTTTCTTGTTCAGCACTTTTGTGCTGTCCTGAAATGGTCATTTTTGTGCGAGAGCTCATTATACTGAAAAAATAAAACACTATGTGGTTATTTCTGTTGTTTGCTTCAAATCTTTTGTTGCTGGGTTAAGGCAGTGGGTTTTCCATGCATTGAAATATGTATTATCAAAAGTGAATAATATATAGCGCTTATTTATCCATATTTAAAATAGCATTTTTTTTGTACATCTGGTTATGAAGTATGTGCCCCGCCTCCCCCAGTCACACTGATAAAAGATTGTGGCCCCCTCCAGCATTTCAGTTGCCAATCCCTGGTCTATAGTCTTCATGCATGAATGTGGGAGGAAGCTGGAGTATCTGTAGAAAGCCCACGCAAGCGCAGGCACAACTTGCGGTCTCAATGCGGGAAGGACTTGAGCAGAGATTTGATCACAGATCCTCTTTGAGCTGTTAGGCACATGTGCTACCGGCAAGTCCATCGTGCTGCCCCAAAATTGGATACCTACGTGGGAACGCAGGTTTAGGAAATGGGCACGGTGGTCAAAATAATTCCCTCCGGCTGTGGAATAGTTTTGCAAGTGGGATACTATAGATTCCACAATTGTCCTTTTGTTACCTGCAGCCTTGCAACAATGGGGGCTTTCTTTTGTTTGCTCCCAGCTTTGACCCCTCCCTACAGACCCATTATGACAATTTCCCCTCCAAAGATTTCCTGCATTTATGTAAACAAAGAGCATGGAAGTGCAGATTCCCACAAAGTAAGCCCCTCAGGAGCCCAGTGAACCCCCCTGGTCTGATACAGGTGCAATTACAGTGATAACATCAGAAGGTCAGCATTATCCGCTGCTTCAGCCTTGCAATGGGGAACGTTCGGCTAGTGTTTGAGGATACAGCTACCTTGGAATGTCCTTCACTCCTACCTCCCACTCTCTCCCTGCTACTTCTTCCAAGAACACATGTTGATTTATTCCCCTGCTCTTTAGTGTTGTTTATAAATGTGAATTTGTTCCGGTGGGATGGTACTCAAACGAGGGGAAATCACACTGTTACTGTGCAGCTGTTGATTGTTACTACCCCCTCCCCGCCACCCACCACCCATCCTGCTTTATTGACTGCGAGCCCCCAGTGCAAGGCAGATGCTCAGTTTGCATGCCTCCAGCGTTTCCGACATCCATCTTCCTTGCCGGAATTCCTGATTACTGCAGTATTTGTCTGATTGAAGTGAGCGAGTGCCTCCCTGTTTGTTCAAGATGCCCTTGAAGGCAGCGTGTCCATCCAACATGTCTTTGCCTGTTGCACCAGGGAGATTCATACATGCTCTTCATATCACGATTATTTCAAGTTGAGTGTTTTGCTAAGATTTATTTCAAAGCCAATGATTTTTTTAAACAAAAAAAACAACCTCATAAAAAGACAAAGAAAGGGCACTTAAAGCACCCTGGGAGTGAAAACGATGGGCACCTTCAAGGCGAACATGTGAGCGACGCTGATGTGACAGTTAATCAACATCTTTCTCGGTCCTCCCTTGTGCAGCACGTCGACATTCAAAGACCTGGAGGGGAACAGTCTGAAGGACAGCGGCCACGAGGAGAGTGACCAGACCGACAGTGAACATGATGTCCAGCGAGGACACTATGTTGATACGGCTGTCAATGACATGCTCAACATGACCGTGCCTCCCAATGTTTGCCAGCTGCCAGACCAAGGTAAGACCACGTCCGTGTTGTTGTACAATATAACAGCCAAAGCATCTTCACTGGTGCAAAATGGTGGCTTGTGGATCTGGTTTGTGTTTCCACCAATGAGTGTGACGTGATATAACAGTTTGATCACTTTAAACTAGGTGAGAAATAAAACAGTGAACAGCAATGACTAGTCAGGTAATGACCAATCAGGGCTCACCTGTTTTGAGAGTTTGGTCATGTGATATTTGCATGCTGAGTAATGATTGATCATTGTTTTTTTTGTGGACCGTCAAATCGATTTTGTGGCGTCAATGCGAAAGCACAAAAAGACCTCCAATTTATATAAAATGACAAGAGTGTCATGCCAAAGGCAATGGGGATTGATACATTTGAACATATACTTTATTAATATGGAAAATATATCAATAGTTCAATTTAAAAAATGGAACATATGAAATAAATATGGTCATCCGTTGGTTGTGTGGTAGGTTGCGAAAACGGAACAGGCAGGTTTGTCTTTTTTATGCTCCTCAGGCTGACCTCAAGTAATCCTGGGGTGATTCTGAAAGCACTTTTATCTAATTTATCCAATTATGTTAATGATAAACTATTTAAATGGTTGTATAAGGTTTGCTTTGCTTTGTTTGCTGTTGTTGTCCTTAATTCTATAATTGTCACTTCAAATAGTGCAGGACATAAAATCACTGTGAATGTGTCCACAGTATTGGATATTGTAGTAGGACTTCATTTATTCACAGAAGTTATTTTGGTATCCTCAAATCTACTCTCACAACTTTCGACAATTGGATTGGGAAAAAAAAAACACATTCTACCCTTCTGATGCAACCTCAGGCAACACACATTGATTGACAGCAGCTATGTTTGCGTTTGAAGTCTCGTCGAATCCCCACGAGCTAGCGTGGCTGCAATTAGGCTCACAAAGGTGGACTTTTACATATCTCCACGAGCCCTGATCCATTATTCAGAGGGATCATTTAGCCGGCGAGTTAATGTGGATGTTTCATATCTGACTGAAGCGTTTAAAAAGACATCCCGTCGTCTGGCAGGAGTCTGTGTAAGGGGTCGTGTTGGTGCTTAACTGCTGCCACTCACACTGGAGAGGGAGGATGAAGATGTCCGTGGCCGGCCCAGATGTTGCCGTGCACCTGGTAGCCATTTAAGACTCGCAGGAAAACACCACAGTTGCACAAGCGTCCACTTTGGGTAAAACTTTAGGGTGACCCCTGTTTCCCTTTTTGAGCTCGGCAAAAAAGGTTTATTAATAGCTGTCTCTTCCCTCAGTGGTGTTATTTTAACTCCAACCATAATAAGCACCTTACTTTTCTTCTCCCCCTTGCTCACGTACAGAATCAATTTTTAATGAGTGCGACGGAACAAAAATCCCCTTTTATGTCAAGGAATAATAAGGCTTTCTTAAAGTTGATATAGCTGGGAGCAATTTTGGCTGAATGTGTTGTGTAAGTGGGGAATAATAACATTAGGAGACACACTTAATGACAGCCATGTAAATGGACTCAGTCGCCGCCGCCGCCTGCCTGGCTGCTCGCCCGTCATTTGTAACAACTTGGCCGAGGTCCGCGCCTGACGTCAAAGCTACCCTCAGTAGCATCATATGCTATTCAACGATAAAAAAATAAATGACTGTTCATTACATCTCAACCCACCAATCGAGCCTGATTTCATGTAATAATTGGACGAAATTGGAGATGATGCACATCGCGAGTGTTAAGTATTAAGAACGCGTGGTACACTTTCATTTCAGTATTCATCCTTTTAAGCAGAACAGAAAATTGATAGTGAATTGATAGTGAAGGAGCTGTTTTGAATTACAATCATCTTGATAGGGATTTCTTTCCACAGAGCTGCTCCCCCCAAAAAAGATATTTGTTTTTCACTCTTTGTCAATAAATGGTAAGAGCCACAAGAAAATTATGAAAATGCTTGTTAAATTCACTCCCAAAGACTTATATGTCTTTTCAGACTCCTCATATTCAATCCCAGGTACCTATCTCACCATCCATTCATCTATTCGTCCATCAGTCCGTCCATTCACCCCCACCTCTGCCCCCCCCCCGTCCGTCCGTCCATCCATCTAGGCTACAAAAGGGTCTGGAAAAGCTACTGTAGTAGTGGGGACAGGTTTGTCTTCATTTTGAGTCCATTTAATTGACAAAAATTGGACCATGTGAAGCATTTACTTTGTGTTGGATGAAGGGAGGGATTATCAGAAGACAATTTACTGAACACACTTGCACGCCTATTGGGAGACACAGCCACAGCACAATACACAAAGACAGACAACGTTGAGAATTCATTTCCTCCGTGCATGCTTTTATTGTCATGTTTTCCTGTGTTGATAAGGGCTATGAAGAAAGCAAGTGGGAAGGAGCGTAGGTTAAACTCCCAGGATTGAACAGAGCAAATATTTACCATTCCCAGTGCCATGCAAAGGTGCTGTTTGCCCAGGAGACAAGAGTTGCCTTCACACAAAAACCCTCCAAAACATCATAAACATGCCGCCTTTCTTTCATGAGGGAATCCCTTTGTGCTCAGTCAACCCCCACTGCTCTCCATCACAATGAACAATCCTTCTTCCTCCAACACATTTAATGTTTGTCACTACTATTGGACATTTTTGACCCGTTTTTGAGGGTAAAAACTGTTTTGATCCAGGCCACAGGTGTCAAACCCAGATTCGGTTTGCCACATCATTGTATGTGGCTTACAAAAGCAAATATCTATGTCAACCTCCATGACCCTTGCTAAAATCTGTACCAAAATTTTAAATTGTCATGTGCAATAAAAAAATATTTTTTTAAATTTTAGTCACCTTTTTAAAGTAACTTGAGCAATAATTTAACAAACTATTTTTCTTGACTTCTTCTTTTAAAAGTAGGAATCTATCAATTTTGTTTTTTTTTATAATGTTAGTACGACGTGTTATTTGGTTTTACCGGCATGGCGACTCTGAGGAAATGCGTAACCGCAAAGTGGCTGGCTACAAAAATGAGTTTGATACTAATTTAGGCAAACTACAAGACAAAGAGTGTGAAGGGAAGTAACATACTGGACTAGAAGGGATGAGACTATGTAAACAATTCATACCTATACAGGAGGTCCCCAAGATATTAACGCAATAGGTTACGAGAGGCAGTTTGTAAGCGGAATTGTTCCTAAATGGAGACACACTCAATGTTAATTCAATTGTTGTTGTACAGTATTGGAGACACAATGGCAACTGATGGATAAAAATAAATAGTCAAACAAACTAAAATTAACATTAGAAGTTAATGGAGCCATGCCATCTTTTGAAACAATGACACATAATTACTGATAAAAATCCATTTCAAGGCACATGATTGAGACTTGACCATTAAAGTCAAAATTAGTTTTCAATCAAAATAGATACGGTCACAAAATAGAATAATTCACTGATAGTATACTCCTTGATCCCATTCTATTGTAAATATGCCAAATCATTTGTGTATTTATTATTTGTTTCCCCAACACAAACCCGAAATACATGAATGATTTTCAAACATAAAGTCAGATGCAGATTAAATCTGTTTGTATTACTTTAATTCATTTTTGACTTGCTGTCAGCATCACACCCCCAGCTGAGAATCAACGTTCTAGTGTTTCTTAAGCGTTTGCTGAATCCCTGCCAAGAATCTTAAGAGGAGCTCTTTTTGAAAACCTCACTCTGGCCGATTAGATTATTGAAGTATTTTCAGAATAAATCACATTAAATCTCTTTCAAATCTATAATGGAAGGGCTATCTTTAACACTGTCATGAACGGATGATATGGCTTAAACCGTAACCTCTGAACGAGTGACGTATTAAATATATTCTTTATTTTTCAAGTGAAATTGGAGGGATTTCATTGAATGGAGCTTAAGCAATGCCAAGCCATTACTGTTATGATAAAAGCCAGCTAACAGACAGCTAGATCTTTTTTTTTTGTGGTCTTCTTTCTTTTGATTGTCAGCGCTCTCAAGTAATTCCTGGCGGATGTGGATGAGCCGCTGTGTTTGTACGGATTAACATCCATGTTTTGACAAATTTCTCCGTGTAGGAGTAAAGTGGGGAGTATGACAGTGTTTGGGATTTATGGTTTTGCGGTTATTTCAAATTTATTAGAGTGGGGCCAAAAATAAAGGAAAAAAAAAATCTGCCCTTGTGGCTTTTTTACACACTGAGGAAAGCGAGACTGTTCAATTAGCTCGGGCAAGGAACAGGCCTCCTTTATTTTTGACATATTCCTCTCCCCCTTCATCTCTGGAGATTTTGCCTCATCTATGTGCCAGTTCCCTGAGGGGGTGTGCCTGAAGCCTGGAGCCCAGGAATGGAAGTTCACTCCGTGGGCCACAGATTCCTCCATATTCCCATCTTCCATCAGAGGGATCCACTGGGTCTCACTGTTCCTAATTGAATCTAAAATCCCTCCCCTTCCTCTCGGATCTGTCTTCCCTTAAACTTTGTGCCGCTCAAGCACTTCCCTTTCCCTGTTGAATTTGAAGGGGGAAAAAACGTAAAAGCACCTCATATGTTTCTGCTGCAAAACTTGCCCTAAATTCAACACAGGAACATTTCTAGTTTGCAGTTCTGTGATCTCCTAAGGAAAATGCTGACAGGTGTCAGAGTGTGCGAGTCGGCGGGGCTGTGCTGACAGCAGGGGGAGGAAGAGCAAGAGCAGGAGGAGGAGCAGGCAACGTGAGGCAGGCAGAGAGAGATGAGCGGAGAGTAGAGTAGGCAGTCTTAGTGAGGGAAAATGGGGGGGGGGGGGGGGGGGGGGGGGGAACAAAGAAACAATCCATCTGACAGGTAAGACTGATTTTGTTTTTTTTCCCGGTGAATAAAACTTCAACAGCATCGAATCAAGTGTGCCAACAACAAATCATGCATGATGATATTTTTATGATCACATCCACAATCCAAACTCCATACAGGGACCATCCATTTTGATTTGCTTAATCTAATGTGGGAGCCATGGAGGCAAAATGGCCGACAGTGACAAAGAGCAGTGGGGAGGTGTAATACGAGTTAAGGAAGACAGAGTGCACCGCAGAGCGCATGTCCGACATGAGAAAAGATGAAAGCGAATAAATTGGAATTTCAAGCTGTGTCCACCTGTGTTCCACTTTCCTCCGTCGTAGGAAATGAGGAGGAATAATTAGCGGAATTATTTTTGAAGAGCCATGTTTAAGAATCCATACTGTGTGATTTAATGGTCAAGATGACAAAAAAACGATAATGCTAAAAATAATGTGAAATACAAAGCAACATGCTCCACTAATCTTTCATATATCAGTTGTGTGACTGACCTAACAGATTTCAAATTAACTGATTATAGGGGAGTTGTCGAATAACCCCCTATGTGACTTGAAAACATGCCCAATTCCAAAGCCAGTTGAAACCTGGCTTGAAAAGGTGCAGCATTAAGCTCTTTTTACTTCCCGTAAGAGGATAATGTTTCTGTCTGAATGACAATTAGGCAAACTTAAAGGGCATCAAATCCACTGAATTTAGTTTTGGATAAAACACAAACATTTGCAGGCATTTTGAGTTTTTTTTCTCTGAATTGGTCATCAGAAAAATAACAAACCATGTGACAAAATATACATACTCTTTTCACACGACAGTTGCGGCTTGTGCATTCAAAATACATAAGAAGTGAGTATCTGAGACAGTGACAATTGTTTTCAATGCAAATGTTTGTTGGCAGTTAATATCCATTTTTAAACTTTTATTTGGCGGTGCTGCTCCTCTGATGGTCTGCCTTTTTACCAACTTCAACCCCCGATGTGAGGCAATGTTTTTCTTCAATATTAAACAAACAGTAACAGTAGTGTCTTGTTAATTCTAACAGTGTAAAACTGTCGATACGTCATCGCTGTAGGGCGTAATACCTCCATCTGTCAAAATGACAACTATACAGGAACTCAAAAAACGGCAGCTTCTTCCCAATTCCCAGGCACCGCTTGGTTCAAGTTGTATTATATCGTAGATTGGTGAGGCATACTTCGCATCAACATTGTACTATTAAAAAAAAAAAAAAAAAACGAATATACTAAAAAAATGAAGCTGGCATTGATCAAAATAGGACAAACATGAAGTCGTTGCAGATAAGTACTTCAAAGTCTGTGATCACGTGGAAAAAAATGCAAAAAAAAAAGCTCCCACCGTGTAAATCTCAAACATAAGTTGTTTAAGCAATGTTCACAGGTTTAAATTGGCTACAATTGCATGTAAATTACAGACAAGGTGGAGACAGGCAATAAGTATCGATTTGTGAAAAAAAATTTTTTTGACCATATTTGGACATAAGAGGTTTCTGCCTGATAGCGACTACATGTAGATTCAACGACATGTAAATTGTGTTCTCCAACTCGTAAGAAGAAAAGCTGACTGGCATTTATTGCACCCTGTGGAAAAGAGGCTGCCATCATTTTCTTTGTTTTTACACATCTAAATATGTTAAGCAAGCATGTACACCGCTTTCATGTTTAAAAATAGCCAAAGTCTCTTGGTAGTGGTGTTTGTTTGCTGTACTTGCTTAAGTAAATCAACAAATTCTGAAAAAATCCCTGCCCCACCTCTCCTTTTTCCGTTCTTTACTTATTTCCAAGCGGGAATAAGTCGAGGGATGTGTGGATGTATTTAAACAAACTTAATGTGTTTTGATGCTGCGTCAAGTTTTCCAAGTGTCTTTTGCTGCTGGGTTTTGCACACGGGGATAAATCAAGAGTGTAGATTATCTCTCGGCCACGGAATGTCGTAACACGGTAGAAGCATCACCTGATCCGAACAAAGCTCCCATGAATAAAGCCGGTGTATTTTAATCAGCTCAAGAAGAAACTGCTTATCTCCATGCACTTGTCATGGATAGCGTATTGAACATATCAGAGAGAGAAATGGGAATAGTTCATTATTTTCTAGGGCTCACAATGAGTCTGATATATCTTATAGGGGGGGCCTATGCTGACAGCTCATTTTCCTCACAATCCTGGTATTCAGCTCGCGCTGTGTGAGTGTGAGGGGGGGTGCGAGAGAGAGAGAGAGAGAGAGAGAGAGAGAGAGAGAGAGAGAGAGAGAGAGAGAGAGAGAGAGAGAAAGGGAAAATAGGCTACCGGATCTCCATTGCTTATTCATGATGCTGTGGCATGCTAGGTGTGTTAATAATCCACACAGAAAGAGAGTAAATCACACTTGTTTGTCGAACACCTCTTCAAGCCGGGCCCCGGTGGACGGCAGGTGGGGAAACAAGGCTTGATCAGGGGGATGGGAGGCAGATTAAAACTGGTAACGGCTTGGAGTTTGATGGGCAGGAGTGGATTGGATTTGGAGCCGGAGCGGAATGTTAAAACGGCTCGTGGGCAAACACTGCCTAGAGGGTTGGAGAGTCCGTTTTCAAAGGTTAATCACAGAAAGATGAGGAGATAGAGAAATGGTTAAGGAGTGGGGGACGGAGCATTTCAAATGAGGCAAACGAGTCACCTTTTGTATGCCAGAACACGCCCGAAAACTCACAGATTTTTGTACTACGTCGTGGTGAAAATGTTTTATTTTCTCATTAGCCCCATTTGGAAAAGTAGGAAAAAAAGAGTCTCAAGCAACAATATCAACAACTGACACCAACTTGAGTGTGCATCTGTCATAAGGAGAAAATGTCTCCTGGACCATGCCCGACATTGTAATTGGTAATTTTAGTTATTTAATGTATTCCAAGGAACAAACAGGAGATACTAACCTGCAAAGATGAACATAAATCAAGTTTGTGCACAAAAACATGAATTGTTAATTAGAAAATATTTGTTCATTCCAAATGAAGTTTGTGAAGTTTCCATGGAGACGTTCCAGTTTTGCAACCAGAGTAAGGTTTGGTTCTTCCACACCACATTCATCTAAGCCTTTTGCTTGCGACAAAAAGAGCCCTATCAAAAGAGGGATGTCTACTTAAATTAAAAAACAAGTCTAAAATCTAGCTAAAGCTGTAATTGATTTATAGGATTTGCGCAACCTGTAATTGATTAATTGCATGCTTCCTTTCACTAATCTGGTACATACAGTGTGTAACGTGTATCGTTACTAAGTGGACTCTACAAAGCAGGGGTCCCCAATTCCAGTCCTCGGGATCGGGTGTCCTGCATGTTTTATATGTCTCCCTGCTGCAGCACACCTGATTCAAATGATCAGGATCGTTATCCAGTTTCTGCAGACCTTGCTGATTATCCGATCATTCGAATACATAGTATAAAACATGCAGGACACCGGACCCCGGGGACCCCTGCTATAAAGTAATAACCTTGCTGTTCATTATTTCCCCATCTTGGATATGCTCACAGTTACCTTCCCTTCTCCGTGTGACGCGTCTTGTGCACATACGGCATGATTACATTAGTCTGGGTCATTGCAGGAGCAGAGCAATGTTCACCACTTCTGGGTGGCGATTTGCATGATCTGCGTGATGCACATTCAGCATAAAGCGAGATTAAGATGGCTTCCCACCTACACACTTAACACATGGTGCTGTGAGCACACTACTCTCTTCTAGTCGTTAGGACATTGTGGCGGGCCCATGCGACAAACATGCAGTTCAGTTAAACCAACTTAGCTGACTTGTTTAGTGTTTAGAATAACATTGCGCTTAGCCGACGTAATGCCGTGACACCGACATTAGAATTCTACTCCCAGTGACGCTGCACACAATTAAATCTGACATTTTGTAGGTGAGACATGAGAGTTTATTTCTGTTAGGGAAAGATCTCAGCGATTGATTAGCTGCATTCAGTCGTCATTTAAGCCATGCTATTTGTGTGCACACCAATAGATATAGTAAAATGAAGCTTCAAATTTGCTCCACGAACCAGTTGCATTTTTTTGACCCCTCTAAAAGGCACTGCTGGTTTAAATACTAAATGGGTTAAGAAAGAAAGCAGAGACAATATCAGTACTTAAAATGCAAATTTGTCACTATAGGTGGTTCTCGTGCATGAAATGCTATGCAATATGGCATTGGTAAAAACAAAAACAAAGAAGCACTTGCCTTGCTTCAATTTCCTGGATTTTCTACAATGATGTTAAACCACAACAAAAGTAGGCAGGACATACATAAGTAACACACTACTGGTGTTATTGTCATTTGCGTCACGTGAAACTGGTCCATGGTGCAAAAATGGTTAGGGACCGCTTTTGCCCCAAACTCCTGCCCCAAAGACAGAAAATAGCAGTTAGGCTCACTCCGGAGCCAACACTGAGCTGTAAACAGAGTCACAATGGGCTCATGGCATCATTGTTACTGGCAGAGTAAACAAGCTGATATGAAGGCACACACATATACACATGGTCCAGAGGAGACCCACGAGTGGGAAGGATACCCGCCGAGAGACTGCCAAGCTAGGCTTGTATTACAGGGATCCCAGGATATGAGACACCGACTGGGCGGTCCGCGTTCCCTCCAGGCAGCTGGCCCTCGGCCCAGTCGGCTATAATCAGCTCCATTACCTGTAGCACTGACTCACATTTAGGAGCTCTCATAGTGAGTTCGTGGAGCAGAGATGAAGCGGACAGTATTAACATGCGAGAAGCCGATGCACATGCACACTTGCATTCTTCACGGGCACGTAAAAGGCATGTGTTTTATCTCCTAAGAATATAAATTAAACGCTCTGTTGAAATCAGTGGGAATAATCAAGCGTGGACAAGTACATTGTAGCTCACGCTTTTCTGTCCAGAATACAAAGAGACACTTTTCACTGCAGCTGGGATAGAGTGGAGGAGGGGAGTGACGGGATGGGGGGATACTTAAGGCATTTTAACGCCACTCACTTCCCTTCCTTTTCCGTGGGAAAAAAGCTACACCTCTACCCTCATTAATCCATTTGACTTTTTTTCCATCTCTTCTGTTCATCGCATTGATGGGGCATAGCTTCACTGGAACAAGGAGCAGCAGGTTTTCCTCTGTGCATTACACACCTCAATTTGGAGCGCCAAATGCACAGAATGTGTTATTGTTACTATATAGCAGCAGTTTTCAATCCCAGTCCTTATTTTTGAATCGGGTGTGTTGCAGCAGAGAAACATATATAAAACATGCAGGACACAGCACCCCGAGGACCAGGTTTGAAAACCCGCACTTTTCAGGTCAAGTAATTAGTAAAGTAGCTGAACTACTTTTTGCAGGTAACTGTGACAACACTGATCCTGGTCGTGAGTAGAGTGAAAAAGTGTGCTCTTCTCGTCAGAATGTGCTGAAGTTCACCACTCAAATACGCTTACGCAATATAAATTACAGTAAATATTTGTATGACAATCACTTGCAATATACATACATATAAAACAAACAAGATATTGTAAATACGGTAAACGTGTGTGCCACAATACCAGACACAGTATTCTGACTCTAATTGTTTCGGCGCCATTCAGAACCTCCAAAAGATGCATACTGACGACCCCTGTAATGTGTTCCCTTCATGTTTGTTCAGTAATTTTATTGAAATTCAAGCAACCTGATTTTAACACTGACCTACATCACCTAACTACTAGCAGAACCCTGCAGATATAAATGGAAGGTTAAAGGCAAGTCATATGACACAGGTCTACTATGACTATCTTTCATTCAGCAATCAGCATCGGTCCTCTCTCACTGCCCCCCAGGTGACCTCGGCGAGCCGTGCTCTAACTCGACATTCGGTCTCAGCAGCAAGCAGCTTAGCGCGTGACTCGCGATATCAACTATTGATGAGGCTGGACCTTTTTTCTTGGTCAAGACTCTTCAGTAAATCTTGAAAGTTAACTCGTCACAGACAGACTCAGAAGTGGGCCGTTTCGGCTCTTGTCAGGTGAACTACAAATTGCAGTTGGCTCAAGTGTATGAATAAGCATTGAAACTCTCCAGAACATGTTCACGCAGTGTTATAAAATAGCTAAAGCTATTATAGCTAACATTTTACAAAGGAATATTTATATTATAAATTAAATAGTTTTAACACATTCTTAAAGAAATACGTATAGGGGAAAACAATAGCCTGAGTGGATGTCTCGTCTGCCCCCTGATCTTTTCTGTTACCCTTCGACAGAAAAAGTCCAATATTTTGAAAAAAGAATTTTTTGGCCGGCAAAAATCCCAAATCTGTTTTGACAAAACCAGACATTTTGTTTGATTCTGCTTGAGTTTGGTGAAACATGACCTTCGTATATCGTGTTTTTGTTGTTAGTGTTACAGCATGCAAATGATACACATCTGAAGTGCAGCGTGCATGTTTGTAACACTGCCTGCATGATTACTACCAGTAGTCGCTCTGAAGTGTGTTGTGCTACATGCTAGTTTACGCTTGTTTTTCGCCCACTTGAGCGTGAAAAAAGGTCAACGGCTGAGCGCGGCGCATGGATGTGTTTGTATCGTTGCCAGCGGTGGTGCATAAGCAAATTAAGTGAATTAATCAACATTAACAACATTATTCACAAAGAGCCTTTTGTACAAAAAGGGATATTTCCTTCAGGCAAATCTTTCTGGGCATTAGCATAATTATCGTATTAATGCAAAATCAGGCAGATCTGTTGCTGGTTATTTACAGTCTTGGGCTTAGTGTTAGTGAGGGGGAAAAAGTGCACTGTAGTGGCTTTATTGTCCTTTCTTTCATATAACTAAGCTGGGGACTCAATCGATGGTGGCCAAATTTGACTTTTCAAAGGCCCTCTGTCCCCTGCCTCTTAAAGGGAAGGATAAAAGGTAATGGGAGAGGTTGGCTGTTAAGTTTAATGGCAGACAGGCAAGTCTCAGAGGGGCTCTATTTAATGATGTGCCTCTTCTCATGCCGCGCTCGTTAAAGACGAGGCCAAAATGCATGAAGAGGACAGGCCCGCAGCGCTGCACCCCCTCCCACCACCACCCTCGTCTAGGAGCTGTGGGCTTTTGTGTGTTGTGTGCACCTACTCGGCTCACATTAGCATCAGGAAATAAATAAAGCAGGCTTGACCTCTTCATTCCTCAACATAGGTTCAGCCACGTTGCGTTTGGAAGTCCACGCAAAGCCTCTTGTGCGGCTTTCCCGCTATTGAGAGAAGGAAACGGGGAAGCGGATGGCGGGAATTGGATCTTTGACACCTGCCACTTCCACTCTGTTGCACCTTGCTTCACCCACACCTCCACCCAGCCCTGCCCCTCGTCTTTGCCCACCCATCACCCATCGCTACACATAAGGATGTTTGCGTGTCACAGCTCAGCATGTTATCATCAGTGGGCGCACACAGGGAAATCCAATTACTTCCACTGTGTCAGACCCCTGCCATCGTCCTTATGCATGTAACTCAAATTAAAAGAGATGTGCCCATTAGTTTCCCCGTATCCTCACGGTCTTTCCCTCCCCTGCACATGTGCAAATCTTTTTTCGACTTGGACACTGCATAGTGCTGCACTGGATGGCAGGTGGTAATGCTAAGGCTATTGATTCTGACTCATATTAAGTGGTATCGTGGAGCGGCTCTCGCTGTGGTGAATAATGTGGAGCCAGAAAGAAATCAGCACGGCTGTTGCTGTTTGACAGGCAGAATGGTGAAGAATAGCCTTTTTGAGGAGGAACTATTGCACGTTGTAATCAAAATGAGCTTCTGCACCAGGAGTCTCGGATGCGTATAATGCATAGCCTTGTTTCATTAACAACCAAGACTGGATGTATAAATGCATGGGATTAGGAAAGAAAAGTGGATTATTCTGAAACACTGAATCATTCCAACCAGACTTACAGTACACACTTGTGTATGAGTCAGATGTGGACCAAAGTTTTTGCGCACTCTATCAGCATCTTTATTTAAGTCAAGAGCCAAGTTGAGTGAGCGCAAAAGGATTGACTAAGGGCAACTAAGTGTTTAGGTTTTTCTATGGTTTAGTGTCTTTCTTAGAGGAAATGGCATAGAAAATGGATGGATGGAATTTCAAAACCTTTTCCATCATTAATGAGATCCATAACCTGCACACACACACCACCCTATAAAAAAAACAAAATCAAAAGATAAGGTACAAAAAAACAGTGCAGAGTCAGCACATAAATGCCACTGTTTAATGCCTCTGATTAACACCAAATAAAGTAGTATGAGTAGTATAAGTAGTCTGAAATAAATGGATTTATTCACAAAACAAACAAGGTATGTGGAATTACCCAAATACTAAATTAACCAAAGCAATTTCAAACAAATGTTCAAAATAAAGAAAGTCAGGGAATAAACTCAAAACTCCAGAAAATGTAACATGATGAGCAACAGCACCCATGAACCAACAAAGCCTGAATGAAACCAGGGAGCTATATACAAGCAAACTGTCATGACAACGAGGTACACTTGGAAAAAAAAAGTGGCAGGAGAGATTTGATTGGTTGACAGCAGAAACAGGTTGATGAGAACAGGTGGAACCGCAAATTTAACAAGTTGATACGACATGAGGGGCAAAAGGGACATTTTACACAGTTTAAACCGTGAACAGAATACGTCTAGTCCCAGTATTTCCCAAGGATTTTATTCGCTGTCTCATCGCTATCATTCATTGTGATTTTAGAGGTAAAACTTGAAATCTGTGAGTCTAACATATCTTAGTAATGGATGTATTTATGTATTTATTTCAGAATCTGGTCCAATGCAACACTAGGCATACACGACAGGTGCAATTAAATGTCCAAACACGCGTTGACTGCCACAGGTTCTTGGAGGCAACAAATTAAACCATGATGGCGAACCACTCCACCTCATTGTGTGCCTTTCTGCTCACATAGCTTAAGCTGCCCCTCATACTTCATACTGCCACTCACCGTATTACAATGTCCTACTTCCAGAGGTTGTTAAAATTACCTCGAAGAGACTTTTCAAGGGAAGGGGGAGGAAAGAAAAGGCGGAAGGTAGAGAGGGAAATGAGAGAGCGGGTACCTCACCGGGGCTCGGTGACAAGATAAAATGGAATATTAAACACATAGGCCTGCCTGACACAAAGTGAATGTGACTGAATGAGAAGGCACATTGTATTAATTATGTAAGGCTGCTTTTTTGAGGCAAGTCGGAAGCAGAGCGAGAGAAAGAGCGACAGAGACAGAAAGAGGAATGGTTTGGATTTTTGCTCTGCCGTCCAAGCGTCCAAACGTATTTAGTGGCACTAAAGTTTTGTGTTTCTTTGATTCTACCTGGCAAAATTAAAGAAGCGTGAAACAATCAAAAAGGAAAGAGAATAGACACGTTACTTTTTGGTTGTCTTATGCGTGATGGATCATGGGATAATGGATTCAAATGACACCATACGATTATAGCACGAACCCATGTGTTCAACAATGCTTGTTTTGGTGTAGTGAGAGGTTGATGATGAGCACATAAGGATGACCCTTCAGCATGCCCGTAAATATACAGTCGTCGCCGACCATGACCTCAAAATATATTGTCGACGGGGTGAGGTGTTCCGGACGGAACTAAGTGCCCTTCGATCACAGCACAATGCCCCTCCGTTGACGATTGGCCATGGAGTGGTGCTGTGGATGCGCCACACAAATTGACTTTTCACAGAAATGTTTTTCAGAAGACCATTTCAGATAAGAACAATTTCTTTTCAAAGTGACATCATCAACCCGTGGTCGAACATGCACATGCAATTTTGCGAGCTATTTTGACCAAGTTGTCTGAATGTGAAAAGTTTTCACAGGTCATTTAGCCCATTTAAGTACCTCCCCTTGGTTTTCATCTCCATCTCAATGCTGACCGCTGCTTCGGCCCCTCCTTTATGTTTCCCCTCAGACTCAGGTTTAGGAGCAAATTATTATGTGAGGTTGGTCAGGCTTAAACACAGCTTTCATTTTGTCCTCTGCTAAAAGCTGTGCTGAGTTAAAATGAGTCAATCACATATGCGGGGGCGGGAAGATCGCTCTGCTGTCATGGCTGCATTGGCATGTGCACAGCTGGCATACCAGGCGCCCGCTGTGTGGAGAACCAGCAGGGCCAGAACATAGGTTAATTGTGAGGCTTACCTTTAGGAGGGCAATTTGAAAAAGCGGACAATTGGCAAGGGTAACATTTGCGTAGTTGCTGACGTAAACACCACACTGCATATTGCAATGCAAAAGCTGGAAAGTATTTCCAGTATATAAAAAGATGCTACCATTATTAACCTTGATGGATTTGTGTCTTTTGTGCACTTGCTCTTAAGAATCACAGAAAACATTCATATTCAAAACTATTTATTTGTTCAACTTCCAGATAGAGTTTTGTCATTAAGGTCAAAAATGCAGCTGGGACGATAATAACAAACTAACACGTTATTTTTCTTTTTTCCCTTTTTATTGTCAAGTTTGTTTAATTTGATTTCATTTAAGTTTCATTTGAACTCGCGCCCCCCCCCCCCAGTACTGCCTTTAAACCTAACAAAGATATAATGGTGTATTAACAGCATAGTTTTGTTTGTTCTACCCGGCCGTCTCTGTTACACAGCTGTTAAACATCTACTGTTTGTACCAATTTAGACGCGTGTGCATTGTTTGTTAACACGGGTTAGGTAATTCATTCCTCACATCAGAACCTGCTGGCTCAGGATCGCCAGGGGCCAAGGTCAAAACCTGGAATACAGTTTGGCCTGTTTCTTTTTGAACAGTCAGAGAAGTGCAGCTATAGCATGTACGTATATACAGTACGTACTAGAATTAAGCTGAAGTGACATATTTTAATAGCCGCAAGGAGGGTACAGCTACGCGTGCGGCAAGTAAGCTGTCAGATATTCCGCCGCGTGATGGATTTGACGTCAAACCTGTTCTTCATCAATTGACTGGGGCTAACGTGCAAATGGAGAAGCGTGGAGACCCATGACTTTGCCACACGTATTGAGGTGCTAACAAGACCGCCCAGTGATTCCAATTTCATTCACAATTAATATTTGACTGCCAGACTTAAAGTCATTCTAGACAAAAATGTGAAGAGTTTTGGATGAGGGATAGATTTAATTACAGCAATGTATGTCAGACAGCAGTGCTGATGAAACGAAAGGGGAGGACAGGAGGAGGAGACGCATAAATGATGGGCTATGGCAAGGGAGCTTCAAGGGATGAATCTAGTGGGTGTTTTTGTGGTGGTGGTGGTGGTGTGCACGGAGTGATGGCTTGCCCGGCGCAGTAAGGGTGCCCCTCTACTGTTTGTAAAAACAAGACCATCACACTCCATCTTGCCGCTCCCGCTGGAGCCGAGCCCGCTGGCTGATTTATGGCGCACGCGCTGAATTGGCTCGCTGGGATGACAGCAAAGCTCGGACTCTCCCGGGTGAGTGGTGAATGAGGCTGTTTGTCCGAAACTAAACTGGCAAACGCACCCGTTCCACTGAGGTGGTTAGAACTGACTTGATGTCTACATGTGAGCATGGACCGGACTCCCAAAACTGGTTCCCACTCTCATCTGCCTCTGCGCTGCTGGTGCCATTTTTCCCCGTGAATTGTTCTCCCATATGATTCTTCTAACCCCTTCTGTGGCAACTGCTTCATCAAGGCCCTGTAGTAGCAATTTGGATTTAATCAATCTTTGCTGTGTGGCTGCCAGAATGGAAAATTAATACCGAGTGCAATTACAAAACAGCCATTTCACTGTCAAAGATACAATGCAGCGCCGTGATGAGAGCAGCGAGAGAATGCTGTCGAGCAGCAAATTTTAGCCCTTTCATGGCAGCAAGTGTCGGGTGCCATGTTGTCTTCACAACAACCACGGACGCCAGAAGACACGCTCTTTGAAAAGATTTTGGGATTTTACACCGTTGCAAATAAGTCAACAGGATAAAGTCAGTCCCAGTGCATTGGGGAGGAAAATGTATTTTGAAATTGCAACCTGGCGAATGAAAAGTTCAAATAGTGAATGCAAGCAGATGGCTGCTCTGAAATGTGTCTGACTCAAACTTTTTAAGACATAATGCCTTCCATGGACATGGACTGATTTGTCCTTGTCCTTCTTGTGTTCGATGCAATTTGAGTAGAAGTATTAGATCATTTTTAGACTGAGTTGAAAACTGACACCAGTAATGTTATCTCATATCTAACTGAGCACTAACTTGTGTTGGCCAACTTGTGTCATTCAAATCTAATAGACATCACCGAAAGTTTACGAGGGGTGCTTTGAAAGCTGAATGCAGCAGAGTGCGCAGGAACATGTACCAAAACGGGATCAAATCAAACTTGGCATAGCACAGCAAATGTTGAAATGTTTAAAGAAGGCAAGCTAGGAATTGCAGTCAGTAGACTGCAGACAGGAAAGCACTATCAATGTAGCCAAATCCAAGATGATAACATTGTTTCCTGATTCGAGAAAGCCTGTCCAGCTGCCCGGACCATCGTCAGTCCATGATGAGCTTGTTTGTCAAAACGTGCCATTGAAATGCAGCCAATTGCCATTACTTGATGACAGAGTAGCTTTTTGCTCTCCCTGTCGAATAATTGTCTTTTCAAACACTCCGATAGATATGTCGAAGCAGTTTGATTTGATAGGGTTTAATTTCAAAGGCTGTGACGGCGGAAGAGGAAAGTGGCGCATCAAAGCAAAGTGCCGCTTCATTCGAGCCGCACGTAAAACATATCAAGGTGTAAATTGCTCTTAATTATTCCCTTTCATAGCGCCAACATCACAGTGGCATCAACATGTCTGCCTGTCAGTTGCAGAGCGTGTATTTTCATATGACAAGCACAATGCTGGTGCTCGCCGCACCGACAGCAAACGTGTCAGCGCAAAGTGGAGGATACAAAAAGGGAGTTTAGAGCCCAAAGTGGCAGCCATTCTCCCTGTAAAGTGATTTATCACACCGCAGTGCTGCTTTGGGGTTTGTCAAGCTGTGATAGCAGCCTGACTTAAGCGTGTCATCCTGCATCACACACAATTTTAGCATCTCAACTTGACCTTCAGAATGACCACCAGTCTCTTTAACGTGTTTCATAGGATGATGTCACTGTTCAAGAACTTCCGGTGTGTTTGCCGACGTTGACACAAACTAACTTGCAAAAGCTCTGGGAGTTTCTTTGACGAGCTCCTCCTGACAGTGAACGCATCCCCTCTCTGCTCCCGTCAGGGGGGATATTTAGTCTTTCGCTGATTCTTTTTTCTCGCCTTTTCCCTCCATTAGCCACACACAAACATCACCTCCAGCTGTATGACAAGAGGGGATCATTATGTGCGCGCACAAGGCGATGGCAAATTTAGCGATGAGCTTGTCGGGGCTGAGGGATTCCTCAAATCTCTGTGCCAGCAAGTTAAGACATCTTCATCAGATGGAGGGTAGGCACAGAATTTAATGAGCACGGTGACAAACTGCGAGGAAGAAATAGAGAATGTTTGGGTTTACTCGTCAACATTTGGCCGGAACTACAATTACAACTGGAATTGAGATATTTCTCATGGTGTCAATTATGGTTTAATGTTCATTCACCTGAGTTTGGTGCAAACACTGCAAGCTTAGTTCCCTCTCAGTGATAGTGTGTCAGCGAATGCGAGTGGCCTTCTATCTTAATGTGCCCTTTGACTGAATAAATTACCAGTCCGGTGTGAAGTCTACCATTCATCCTAAAGGAAATTAATGTGATAGGAGAGATGGGTACTTTTCTTTACGTTTCTAAGTTTGATGCCTTACTTTAAGTTGAGTTCTTTGTCCTATGACCTGCACTTGGCAATTAGTAATGTTGTAGTCAAGACCGCTCATACTTAGACAAAGACATTACCAAGTTTCGAGATCAAGACAAGACCAAGACTTTTGGAGGTTGAGACTAAGCATTGCAGGTAGAAAAGATCTTATTTTTTGCTCAATGTCTTAGAATGTTTTTTTTTTTACGATAACATTTCCGGTGTGGTTTATTTTACGGTTACTTTACCTGTCTTTATGCTTCTTCTCGGTATGCAGATAAAAGTTGGAAGTTGTGCCAGTACCAAAGAATTTGCATGTTGGAGAGTGTTTCTGCTTACATTTCACTTGGCAAATGAAAATCTTTTGGAAACCAAACCTAGTTACTGGTGACTTTGTCGACATTTTTTCTTATCTTTCCTGGGCGCTGCGTCTTGAGTAGTCTTCCCTTTCACTCTTTGTGTGCATGGGGCATTGGCACTCCAGGTGACACCAAGAAGGAAGCGGAACACCCTCCATCTGTGTTTCACACTGTTCACATTTCTTGGTCTCAACCGGTCTTGATAAAAAAATCCTGAGTCCATCCTGTCCCAGACCAAGACAAGACAGAGTAAAAATGCCTTCGATTCCGAGACGAGACTCTTAAAAATGGTTTCGGGACGAAAATCGATCTCGAGAACTACAACACAAGCAATTAGATAACAATCTTTCTCCTACTATCAGAGATCCTTGTGAGGTTTTTGGAGTTTCCAATGCTCTGTTGTGGATAACAAACAAATCTGACCTTCAAGCTGATTGACCATCATATTTAAAAAAAAAAAAAAAATCTTAGCAGGAGGAGCCGTCACCATCTTTGTTTCTGCGTTGGCTTTCAAAGTTAAGCGCCGCTCTATGAATCCTGAAATTAATCATTGACAAGCTTATTATTGGGTTAAGAATAGGAGAAGATTGTGCTTTGTTGGAGGTCACTTTTTTGATGTAAACTCTGCCTCTTCAAAATTTGTCACGGCTCTTTAGAGCGACATCTGCGTTTTATAAAGCTCCACGCAGAGGCAGGATGTGTGCGTGTTCATGGCACTCGGCTTTTACAACAATGCCATTTACACCCTCGTTGCTCTCCCATAGACCCCAAAGGAACGGAAAGAGCGAGAGTTGAAAAAAACATTCACTGGAAATGCATGCGCTGCTAAGGGGGCATCATACAACTTGTGTGTTTCTCTTTGTGCCCCAAAGGCTTTTCATGCTTTTGAAATTGCTTCAGGCAATAGAAAAAAGCCAAAGTAGTCGGCGGAAGCAGCATTAAATTACCAAGACGCTTGCAAATCTTTAATCAGTTGAGAGATTTACTATGTCAACCGTGTCACTGGAGATTTTTCTAAAGCTATTTCTTATAATTAAATGCAGACCTTGAACTGGACAAAAGAATGAATCAGGTGATGTTAATGTCACAGGGTTGGATAAAGACTCAACAAATATGTGTGGGAACACATAACTTTTGCAGATGACACTCTAATTTGGATGTCATGTGCATGTAATTTCCTATTCATGCAAAACCCCCCCGTCCTATTTTGTATAAGGTCAAAAAACATAGGTGCAGAAAGTGGATGGTCACCTAGATGCCCTTTCCCCATAGCAGCTGGAAAAGATTGGCTTTACTCAGCATTTCAGGTTATGCTGAAACCAGGACACTGTCCCAATTCAATGAGTGCATTTCCACATGCCGTCTGAACATCCTAACAACATTGCCAAGGTTTGGTCTAACACCACCATTGTGGGTGACTAGTCTAACCCGTAGACAAGATCCTAACCATGCAATAAACTCCCCTTCAAGGAACCAGGCACTCTTTTTCAGTCAGGTAGCCAATTAAAGACACTGTGTGATCAGGTTTTAGGAATCAACCGCTATTGTAGCTCAAGTAAGACTGGAGAGACTTTTGGCTGTGATTACATTTTTATGTTCTGATTGGATCCCTCAGCTCGAAACAACAACCCCAGCTTTGTACCCTTAGTCTGCTTGATTGCCACCAGTGCAGCAGCTCCAATCAGCATCTATGCAAATGCAAGAGTGCAATATTTGAAAATGGATTTAATATTGTCATTGTGCATTTTTTTTTAGGTTGAGGTGATGTTGATGATGTTATACTCCTTAGTAAAATGGTAAACCCCTGTTACATTTCTGAATGTAATATGAATATACAGAATGTAATCCTTTGGACAACGGTCACTCGTGATCTGTTTTCTTGGTGCTGGTCTTACAGGTAACGGACTCACTCCGCAAGTGACCTTTCAACTAATATGGGATTTGCATGCACATTCTCACATTATCATTTTGATGAGACAGTAATGGAAGAAGGAGGCCTCTAGCAAAGCGTCACAGCCACATCTCCAATCTTCAGTTATCGATCCCCAGAGCCTGCACTGAGGTGCAAGGAATGAATCAAGAAAAACAGATCGTTAATGATTTTAATTAGGTGATCTGTCAGGCTGCGATTGCCAGATGTAAGCGTATGCATTTGGGTCGATTGCAAACAACCCCCCCTCTGAGATCCTGTCTTGTCACCTTGGGCCTCTTGAAATGGAGGTTGGCTCGTGCTCAATGAGTAGATTGGAGCGCAAAAATGTGTCAATGCATATCTGTGCAGCAGGACGGCTCACTGGAGAGAATTGTCATCTATTATAGGGCTCAATCATCTTTAAAAGGCGTGCTGCGGCCAACATTTTGTAATCAATCCTATGAGGTAATTTAGTCTGCAGACGGCAGGAGAGCATGACACCTGCTTGCTGAAGAGCTGTTGTAAAAGTCCTTCCCCCTTTTTAAGATAAACAGAATGAGAAAGTGCGTCTATACAGACTGCAGACAAATCTCATATTCACTACAGACTAAAACATCATTACATATTTATGAGTCAGTGCCAGATGACAGGCGCGGAGAAAGGGAGGAACCGGGGCGACAACACCGAAATGTGTCTGGTGTTTCTGTGAGAAATCTGATCGCACTACTTCAAACAAACTCTGATGATCTAGTGTTGCCACCCCCAAAAAGATTATTATAGAAAGATGGTAAAAGACTTTTGATAAACAATTCATCAAATTAATCAGCAATTGCAGCACAACTTCAACATATTCTGACTGTAAGCCCTAAAGTAGGAATAGGTTCTTTTTGACAAGAATTTAAGGGTGTATTCAGACCTGACTGCTGGTCCGGACCTACACGCATTGAATCCTGGTGCGGATTAAAGAACCGGACCGAGACCCACTTTTTAAAGTGGTCTCGGTTCGCTTCCAAAAGGACTCTGGTGCGGTTCGCTTCAGGTGTGAATACAAACAGCGTAGATCCGAACCAACTCCAGGATAGATGCGCATTTTTGGACTTAACAAGCCACCGCATGTTTTCCTCCATTTACGGGTCTGTGCCCCGTGTCGCCCTTGTCATTGCTGTCCAATGGGAGTACAGATCATCACAAGCGTGGACGTGGTTACAAAATACTAATTTTGTTGTTTTTTATAATTCCTTATTAAATGACAGCTCTTTTCTTTTTTTTTTTTTTTTGATTTACAATAGATGTTAACAATTCAATCAAACAATTCTCCTGTGTTTTTTCAGCTGGAGAGCCCGCTGAAGGCTTCCACTGCCAAGACGAATGCCGCATCCTCGGACACTCTGACCGCTGTTGGATGCCTCGCGTCCCCCTGCCGGCACGCGTCAAGTCGCCTGAGCATGCTCGTAACGTCATCGCTTTGTCAATCGAGGCCACCACTGTGGACGTACCCCACTATGAGGATGGCACCACCAAGAGGACTTTTGCCACCTTTGGCAAGGACGGGCCAGAGGATGTGGAGCGAGGTGATGTAAAGGGGAAACGGACTCATGAGTCACAGGTGTGCAGTCCCAAGGCCAACGGCGGCGCCGTGCGCGAAGCCGGCAACGGGCGAGAGGCGGCCAGCCCCATCACTTCCCCCATGCACCTGAAGAGCCCTTTGTCCAAGCCCTCGTCCGCCTACAACACACTGAAATGCCGCGACGCGGAGCGCATTGCCAACCACAGTCTGCTCCGGCAACCAGAAGGCAAAGACAGCGAGCCGTCGGTGCGGGAGTTTAACACGCTTCTGCACGACGGCCGTGACAAAGAGTCCCCCAGCAGCAAGCGCTTGAAGGACATTGTGCTTTAGTGAGCTTCTCCGCTACGCGCTTACAGCTCACGCGGTGTCAAATTCACATACCATATATAAATATACAGTATATCCTGCAATAGCTGTGTGTACACGAGAAGAGTCCGGCCGTGGGACTTGACCAGACACACCCGTTTGCGGTATGCAGTATTCAAGAGTGTGCTGCAGCTAGTTGTGTGCTCATGCCAAGGTAGTAGATGTGGCTTCGTTGTAGTCGCAGTACTTTCTCCTTATTTGCATTCTTTTTTTTTTTTATATAAGCAGCGATTGGACAGGCAGGTTACTGTTTACTGCACAGACATGGCCAGCGGAGCACTCCAGCTCCCACGCCAAAGCGGGACACATTGGACACCCGAGGTGCCAACACCCGAGTACAGTTATGCCTTTTGGACGACTTTTTGTATCACAATTCAACATTTGCCTTCTTTGATTTTGGCAGTTTGTTTCAAGCTGCCAAAATCTGCTCTTGGTTCCTTTGTATAGTGAGATCAGTCAGTGTAATAAACAAGACACACAGGATTCATCTCAAAAGGTATTTGTGCATTCGAGGGAGATGTAAAATGATGACCTATCCGTCCTGTTTGCACACACCCTGTCTACTACAAGACGCTTTCTCTGCATCTGCGAGGACACGCCGGCGTCACCAGACTGTGAGC